>NW_024080704.1:3250913-3850913 GCF_003009895.1 Hyaena hyaena
TAGTTTATTGTCAAATTAGTTTCCACATAACACTCAGTGCTCATCCCCAAAGTGCCCTCCTCCATGCCCATCCCCCGCTCCCCCCCACATCCATCAGTCCTCAGGTTTTGTCAGCATTCAAGAGTCTCTCATGGTTTGCCTCTCTCCCTTTCCCCCACCATTTCCGCCCTTCTTCTCCCCCTTGTTCCTCCGTCAAGTTCCTCCTAATCCTCCTATATGAAATAACACAAATTTCTTATCTTACAATTCTGGAGGTCAGAAGTCCAAAAAGGGTTTTGCCAGGCTAAAGTCAAGTTGTTGGCAGGATCGTGCTCCTTCTGAAGTCTCAAGGGGAGAATGTGTTTCCAGCCTGTTCCGGCATCTGGAGGCCGCCCACATTCCTTAGCTCCTGGACTCCATCCAGCAATGGTATCACCCCACCTCTGCTTCTATCATTTACCCTTCTCTGATTCTCACTCTCCGGCCTCCCTCTTATGAGAAGAATTGTGACTACTTTGGGCTCCAGCTAATCCAGAATCATCCCTCCATTATAAAATTCTTATCTGGCTGTGGATTCCAGGCACCCAGTATTGACTGCCCTACATTTTGCAAGTCTAAAACCAAGATTTTCATCTACTCTATTTTCCTTAGAGGTCTCCGAGTCTCTGTAATGCTCTTTGGCAACACTAAATACTAAGTACATCCTTTTGCTGAGGATGATGGCTTTTGGGGGTTGCATATTATCTTGTTTCCTACAAATGATAAATGTGAGGCCAGTGCTGTGGAAATCTTGTGTGTCCTATTAACTCTTTGGGTTCCTTAGACAGTGAGAGATTGACATTAAACTAATATAATCTCTGAGGTTCTGAGAGAACCGCCCCCTCCCTGAAAAAATAGTTCAGGCTGCACGTGCATGTGCTCAGAGAACCTCACCCCTCCCCCGGCACCCAGAGTCCCCACACGGAGACTACTAAACTAAATAATAAATTGGAGACAATGGCTTTTGAGTTTTAATGTTAATGTTCTGAACTTTCTTTTAGTTCACAAGAATAAAGACATTTATTTATAGATTTAATTTTGTTAGATTTTAATATCTATGAATTTTAACTTAAAAGGGAGGCTTTGTTTATGGACTTTATAATTTCTTCCTGGGACTATGATCATTGAAAAATGTTATATTTGTGAAATCTCTAAATTGTTGAAATTGTACTAGTGGAATTTGTATCCATTTCATTCTTGGAATGCCTTTATGGTAGCACTTGATGTCTGAAATGACCCAGGACAACATGTAGGTTGGGAAATAGAATAAGAAATGAACACTCAGCCTTGGAATTAGTTGAATTAATCTATTTCTCTGACCCACTTCAGAGTTTTCTGCATCAAAATTACCCTACTCACTGGAGGTCCCAGATGGATCCTCAGTGGAGGGATGCTTGGTATTGAGAGTGAACCCATAAAAGAGGGAGCAGGACTGTCCCTGGAGGGGGGCAATCACACTCCTGGCTGCACATGGATTCAGTGATGACTTCAGTGGGTTGAGAGAACTAAGACCCAGGAAAGACTAGGAAGGAATTTTCTCCACATCTATGAGATTTCCTTCCATACTGAAGTCCTTGCCTTTCGCCCCCTTCCCCAACCTCCCCCCATCCAAGTTTTCAGAGGAAGGGTGACTTACCTTGCTAGTGAATCGGGGAATTATTTTCCTATTGTGACTCTTGATGTAGGAGCAGAAGTTTCTCATCCTGCTTGTAGGAAGACAGATAGTCATTGGCAGGAGTTGGATTTTTTTTTTATATCTTATCTGGGATAGTTGAGAAATTATGGAAATAAAGCCTGGCATAATGGAATTAACACATAAAATAAGTGAAACACTGAAGATACAAATTAGATATTTACATGAAATGGCCCCATATTTAAATTGAGCTAATTAAAAATATATTTTTTCTCCAGTATTTGACATTTTCTAATCTGAACCTATGTACAAATGACTAATTTAATACTAGAAATGTTTTATCTCCAACCTTTCCTAAACAGTGGTCCAAAGCAATCATGCACCTTTAAAAATTATTTTTTTGAAATTCATAATAAAGGAAAGCTAAATACTAACAAAGGCTGCAGCAAACACTTGTGTCATTGAAGCCATGCACTAGAATGCTTCTGTCAAACTCCTGTATGTTTGCATAGCATGTTATGTGAATGATACCTGTAAAATCTGGTTATGTTTTTATTTGAATAGAATACAGACATGAGGTTTATTGTGAGCAGTTTGCAGGAAGGTATTGGAGTAAGCTCAATGAGAAGTAAAAAGTGTTGGATTAAAGAAACAAACAAACAAAACTGGTGCAGAACTGACCGGACTTGAGACTGGGTAGAAAAGTCTACCTAATTCTATGGTTCATATTAGGAAGTCCTTGGGATTTTAATGCCAACTGATAGCCTTTGTCAGTAATAAAGGTGATATTTGGGCTCCTTAGTGTTTGTCTTATTTCTCAATTGACTCAGAACCTTGGCATGAAAGGGTGATGCTATTCACTGGGCCCCTAAAAGATCCCATCAACAGAGAGAGAGAAACGTTCTTTCTGCTGGAGTTACTCAATTAGCAGATTATTAACCTGGAGCTGCTGGTACACATCTCATCACTATATTTGGGGATGTGGGAAGTCCTTCCTGAAAATAAACCAATTCGAAGAAGACAGAGTCAGGAGTATTGGAAAAAGAGGGATCCTGATGCCCCATAGTAACTATGTGTATGTATCCAGCGGGGTCTGATGCCTGTGAACTTTTCAGTTATAGGGGCCAACACATTCCCTCTTTTGCTCAGGCCAGTTAGATTTTGGACTCTTGCATCGAAAGAGACCTGGCCAATATTGTCTAGGGAGGGACTCTTTTTCTTGACTCACAGTCATGAAAACAGCTGCCTTTTAATTTGTTTCTGAGTTAGATAAAATGTAAATTAAAAAAGTTGCAACCATTAGCACCAACTTAAGAGGTTAATGAGAACAGAAAGAAATGTGATAGAAAAATTAAATATGATTCCTTAAAGAAGGTGTCAGAAGAAAAGGCACATTAATTAGAAATTAACAGCATTAAGAGTTTCAAACTGATTTCATGTTTGTCTCATTAACGTTTTAGGAGTATAAATATGCCTATCATCATAGAAAAGTTTCCTAATGACTCCCTTATCAAGACTCAATTGTAGGGGCGCCTGGGTGGCTCAGTCTGTTTAGCGTCCGACTTCGGCTCAGGTCATGATCTTGCAGTTCATGGGTTCAAGCCCCTCATCGGGCTCTGTGCTGACAGCTAGCTCAGAGCCTGGAGCCTGTTTCAGAGTCTGTGTCTCCCTCTCTCTGACACTCCCTTGCTCGTGCTGTCTCTCTCAGAAATAAAACATTTAAAAAAATTTAAAAAAGAAGATTCAATTGTAAAACTCAGACAGAAATTTGCTCTGGGCAAGAGAAAATCATGTGGAACAGCAGAGGATGGAGATTCTACTAGAAGTGGTCTCCCCCAGCATCAGAGCCACTGAGTCATAGCTCTGAAATGGCATACCCACTGCTGTACATGATTTGGTGATCACAATGGAAGAAAACAATAGGCCTTAAGAGACCAACAGAATATCTAAACACAGATAACTCACTTAACTGTGCAATTGGTTGCATAATGCGTGGTATGTCTGCATCCACACGTAATCATGCATAGGAATGGGAAGAAAAAACAAAGGATGGGGGTGAGAAATAGGCTACCCTTATGTCCGCATTTAGGAAAAGAAACCATGTGTAAATCAGATAACTCCTAGCATTCCTAATTAATTATATACTTTTTTAGGGTTTCTTTATTTCTTTTAAATTCAATGCATTCTTAAGGCCATTTAAATAGCGTTGATACTACCTACCTCTGAAAGTCACTGTCAGGGCTCCTGGGTGGCTCAGTCAGTTAAGCGGCCAACTTCGACTCAGGTCAGGATCTCACAGTTTGTGAGTTGGAGCCTGCTTTGGGCTCTGTGCTAACAGCTCAGAGCCTGAAGCCTGCTTCGGATTCTGTGTCTCCCTCTCTCTTTGTCCCCCTCCCCACTTAGGCTATGTCTCTCTTTCTCTCTCAAAAATAAATAAACATAAAAACAATAAAATCGCTGTCAAAATTGAATGGCTTCACTTCATTAAATTTTGTCAAACCTTTTCGTGAATACACGTAGTAAGAGATTTTTCATAGGAAGCTGCCATTTCAGCCTTGAAGTGGATAAAATAGAAAATTAATCTACTGAAGTAACACAGGTTGATAAAAAATTCATTTTTTATCCCTTATCATGGCAACTAGAAAAAACTCAAGTAAAACAAAAAAGAAGCATGATATTGTGTAACTGAAACTAATATAACATTGTATGTCAACTATACTTCAATAATAAAAGTGCTTTAATTAAAAAATTAAATGGTATGGGCCATAAAGGGAAGAAAAAAAAAAAAAGCCAAGTAAAATGACATTATTTACCCTGGGGAGAAAGTCTAGCTAATTTGGGTTCAACCCATACCTATCCAATGTTAACTGATCTAAAACTTTCAATATTAACATTAAAAATTAGATTCTAAGGTACTCAGGAAAAACATCCTTAATGACTATAAAAATGAGACAAAAATTTGTATTGCCTTTTAACTTTATGTCCAATATGATATGTCATAATGGATATTTCTTTAATAAAGTTCATGTATAGTGTTAACATGGTAATTTTTTTCTACATAATCTGCATTTTTTACAACTTAGATTCATAATGACAATGAATATGATCCATTTTAAGGAGAATATTCTACATTTCATTTTTCTCCTGAAGAACATCCATGTACAATCATTCGACTGGGCACAAAGGCCTTGCACATCAGGCAGCCCAACATACCCCCAACAGGGATACAGGATTGGTAAAATCTCACCATTTTGCTGTGTCTTTATTCAGTAAATTGAACTGACTGTGTATCTGGTGTGAATAATGCCATCTTCACTGTTACTTGCATATAATCATATTAGTTCAGGTTCTTCCATTGCAACCAGCAGAAATCAACTCGGGTTACTGTGGACTAAAAGGAATGTTTTGAAAGAATATCAGGGTTTCCTAGAATCTGCTTGAAATTGAAAAATTGGGTTTGGGATCAAAATCTTCTTTGTATTCCAGACCTATAACACTTACAAGTGGATTCCTTTTTTTTGTTGTTTTTTTAATGTTTACTTATTTTTGAGAGAGAGAGACAGAGAGTGCGCAGGGAAGGAGCAAAGAAAGTGGGAGACACAGAATATGAAGCAGGCTCCACACTCCGTCCTGTTAACACAGAGCCCAATGCAGGGCTTGAACTCATGAGCCGTGAGATCATGACTTGAGCTGAAGTCAGACACCTAACTGACTGAGCCACCACACTGCCAAGTGGATTTCGTTTTTTAAAAAAATTTTTAATGTTTTTAATTTACTTTGGAGAGTCAGAGAGAGACAGTGCGAGCAGGGGAGGGTCAGAGAGAGGGAGATATAGACTCCAAAGACAGGCTCCGGGATCTGAGCTAGCTGTCAGCACAGAGCCTGACGCAGGGCTCGAACCCACGAACAGTGAGATCATGACCTGAGCCAAAGTTGGACACTTAACTGACTGAGCCACCCGGGCGCCCCAACAAGTGGATTTCTTACAGGCATCTCTGACTCACTTCCTCCCCATTCCAGACAATCTTCCCTCCTGCTTAAAACCCTTCTATGGTTCTCCATTACCCCCAGTATAGTCACGTATCCTCAACAGGGTGTCTGTGACTTTATTGACCTTGAATGTGTTGCCCACACTTAATTCCCCTTCCCATCTCCCACTCACCTCCCAGCCATCTCCTGTTTAGCCCCTCTCTATTTTGTCAGCATCCATTCATGCCAAGTCCTCTGTCAAATTCCAAACTTCCCAACTGGTTTGCCAAAGCCCAAAGCACTTCTGCAAATTGATTGCAGATATGCCAAGATGTTGAGACTTTGGGCTGCCAGAGGCACCAACTGTCCATTGACTTGTGTGCAATGGTGTGAAAAATACCAGGAAACACTGCTCTACTCCAGCCATGCTGACCTCTCTTCACGTCCACAAATGCATCAGCCTCTCCTCCATTTCAAGGCTTTTACTATTCCCCAACCCTTCACCCAACTTTTGCATCAGTTCTAGGAGGCCTCCCCTGACTGCCCACATTTGGTTAGCACACCCTATCATTCAATCCCCACAGAGCCTTTTCCTCCTCCTTTTGCAATATTTGTGGAACTTAAAATGAAATCACTTTCCTCAATGTCTGAGTTGCCTCTTGATCCCCAGTAGAAGAGAGATGCAGTTTGGTTCACTACTAAATCCTCAGCAGCAAGAACAATTTATGGAATGGATAGTCAATAAACTTTGTGGCTGAATGATTGTCAGCAATCTTGATATCCCAGATTTATGTAAATAAAAAGAATAGCAATTGCCATCTTATATGTGTGTGCTCTTTTAAAATTGCTTTTATGATTAAAATGCTATCGTATTTGGAAATAAAGAAAGTGAAGCATTGAAAACAAAAAATTGACGACATGCCTAAGTGCAACCCATCAGTGGGTGATCAGTAGTGAGAACTTGGGTTTCGTGCCTTTCCTCAGTGTTAATTAGAAGTTTGGGAAAGCTTTTGGCACATCCCTGACTTTTATTTAAAAAAAAATTTTTTTTAATGTTTTATTTATTTCTGAGAGAGAGAGCGACAGCATGAACAGGGGAGGGCCAGAGAGAGAGAGGGAGAAACAGAATCCGAAACAGACTCCAGGCTCTGAGCTAGCTGTCAGGACAGAGCCTGACACAGGGCTCAAACCCATTAACTGTGAGATCATGACCTGAGGCCGAAGTCTGATGCTTAACCGACTGAGCCACCCACATTTCTGACTTTTAAAGCCTGAAATTCTGTAAGCAACTAGGATTCATTTTTCAGAAAACAAGCATGATCTTCACTGAGACAGACTTTTTGGAAGCATGGTGCATTGGCCTGACAAATTATGCCAGTCACCACATGCCCGTGTTACTTCCTGCTGGTATGTCTGAAGTTTCAACCATTTAGGAGAGATTTGTTTATGAAATTCTTGACTATCTGTCATCGATCAATCTTGTGTTTTGATTTCTAAAAATATATCTAAAAATGTGTCAATTAACTAGATGGGGGAATCTTTACACAATGAATAGGTAGATCCAATTGCCATGATGTACTCTTAAATATCTTACAACTTTATTTGTTAATTCTACCTCAGTAAAGCTGAAATTAAAACAAATAAATAAATGTGATAGGCAAAATTCTTCTGAAAATTTTAATTAATTGATTAAAATTGGAAATAATGCGTTCAAAAAGGTAAAAGTTTCAGAAATAAGCTATTGTGATGGTTAGACAAAGGTAATAGTTATTATCTTTTACAATTTTATGAGATTGCTGACTCTCCACTTGGGCTTTTCTTTAATGATTCCTCACAATTTACAGAAGTAACCAGTAAGGAAAAGCTTCCGGTAGGAAATATAAGGAGGTAAATATAGCAGACATGCATAATTCTGATTTCTTTTCAATGGATCATGTGACATTTCTGATTATAAATATACAGCAGATGAGCACTGGTATGAAAAATGTACTGTTATGTAATGCATGACAATAGGTCAGATGGAAAATGTGAGTCCTTTACTGGAAAGTGAGTTATTTGTTCTTTCCATTTGTGTTTATCTTCAAAGACTAAATTAAAAGCAGAAGATGTACTGTATGTATTTAAGATCTGAAAGCCTCTACTGCATTCCAGACATCTCTCAGCAAGGTAAAGGAGAGCATACTCAGCTGGCCAGACAGACACTCTTATCTATTCTTTAGCATTGTTGTGGCACGTTGAGATGACGGGGTTAAGGAAAAATGTACCCTGAAATGATGATTTCCAACTTCTAAATATTGAACATGAACCCTACTGCCAGACATGGTTTATTTTAGTCTATTCACAATGCCTTGGGAGGCGCATCATGCTGAAAGTTTTTTCATTCAGAAAATATTTTAGTCTTTCATGGTTTTGCAGTGTCTATATGAAAGAGGACTCGATACACAGAGAAATGATCTCTTATATGGTCACTTGAAATGTATTTATTTTACTTCCATATAACCTGAATAATTTATGTGATATATTTTGCTACTTACAGAGACGAGGAACTCAGAGGCAATTTTTTAGAGCTAAGAAAGTTTTTTCCTTCCATAAACATCAAGCTACTACTCAGAATGTCCTTATGAGCAATATAATAAAATAAAAGATGAATATTTGATATATAAGTAGAAACAGAAAAATTCACACTTACATTATTGCCATACACCTCGATGAATAAAAGAATTACAAACCGTGAAACTAAAATGTCAAGATGACAAAACTTCCAAATGGGAAGTCGCTCCAATAGCCAAGAATGTATCAATTATTTCTACTTTCAATGCCAGCATAGAAAACCATACCGCATATTTTAAATTTGGAAAATAGGAGCTAATTTTAAAGTAGCATATATGATGACAACAATGGAGAATATGAAGTGCTTACCAGGTTCTGTTCCTCCTCAGTCCCTCCCAAATGTAATTGTCACACTAGCCTTCCTACAAAGCACAGTTCTGAACATGTTGCTCCCCAGGTTACAAATATTCAAAGGCTTTCTCTTATCTATAGAAGAGTTAAAACCCTTTTTCCTTTGGAGATATATACTGAAATATGTATAGATAAATTGATGGTATGACTGAGATTTGCTTCAAAATAATCTGGGGGCATGGAAAAGTGGGAGGAGGTGAAGAGACAGATGGACTAAAATTGGCCATGAGTTGATCATTAGGGAAAATGGGTGATAACTATATGGGCTTCATTATCAGATTTTACCCACTTTTGCATGTTTTATAAAGTTTAAAAGAAAAGAAAGAAAAATTATTTACTGAATTGGAAAATTTTCTATAATTGCAACCTAATAGTTTACCCTTCCTAAGTTTTCAGTCAATTTCTCAAGCATCGGAAGCCATGTTTAAAATCATTGTCAAAAATGTGTTCCTTGCGGTGCCTGGGTGGCTCAGTCAATTAAGTGTCCAGTTCTTGATCTCAGCTTGAGTCATGATATCACCGCTCATGGGATCAAATCCCACATTGGGCTCTGCAATCATATAGCAGAGCCTGCTTGAAATTCTCTTTCCTTCTCTCTCTGCCCCTCTCCTGTTCATTCTCATTCTCTCAAAATAAATAAATTTTAAAAATAGTTAAGAAATATTGTCCCTGAGTGTAACTTTTCTCAACTCAGTGTCTTTCTTCTAGTTGCTTTTCCTTCCTGGAATATTCTTTTTTAGCTTCACTTATTTTCTGAGCCTGGGTACCCTCTTCTGTAAAATAATGGCGTTAGACCAGATAACTTCCAATGTCTCTTCCACCCTATGATTATTGGGTTTGGTTGACCACTCACCCCCAGAGAAAAAATTTACTTAGGAATAAAGGCTATATTTTGAGGAACCAACTAGCCACAGTCTGATTTAGAATTGATAGGCACCTCCAATATCAAGTTGTTTGGGGACTTTTGAAAAAATTAGGTTTCCCCCCTTTTTTATATTTCATAATTATTAACTTCTTAGAAACATATCCCACATGAAAGCTGTTCCAAATAGTCTCTAATGTCTACTTAGCAATACATCAGATGATTTCATGGAATGAGTGTGCCTTAGGGAGAGAAGTAGTTACAGACAGAATGGATCACAGGGACTGCCAATAGGAATTTGGCTAAAGAGCATGAGACTAAGAAGCATGGAAAGGAAAAATGCCTAACCTGATTTTGGCTTTCTAGAAATCATCTCAGCACTATTCCCTTTGTTTCAAATGACTTAGAGGAAACATTTTTGCTACATGGATTTCCATTATTAAATGTTAACTAAAATTGTTTGAAGAATAAAAACTCCTAGCAGCCACTGAATTTAACAAAAGAGCAAGATTCTTCCCCCTTTTTAAATAAATGTTCTTATTCTCTGATTATAAAAGTCACACACATTTTACTTGTTATAGTTTCATGATAATTAGAGGAGATTCCCTTTTATAATTACTCTTTTCCAAAATTTTCTTAGAGACTGAAATGAAAGGACTTTAGTTATATGTCTCTGTCCCTCTTTGATGAAAGTACCTCCTTCTTACCCACCTGCTGGGGTAATAAGCATCAACAACAGGTTTGTGCTCTGTGAGTTTGTCTGATACTAAATACAGTTGATTGGACTAGGAGTTAGAGATTTGTCCACCAGGATTCTATAATTGAAACTGAAATTAATTAATCAATCTGGATGGGCAATACAACAATATTAAATCTGAATTAGAACATGTTTGGTTGATAGTAACAAATATAAATTCATATGTGCCTAAACAAGATATAAATAACTCATTGGCTTCTAAACTTAGAGGTCCAGATGGATGTTAACCAAGTGGCTGCATATAGGTGTTCAACTGACACCGTCAGGACTGAGTGTCTCCATATCTGAGTTTGTTTTCTTTGGGTTGTCTTCATTCCCAGGCAACCTCTTTCCCTATAGAGAATGTTACCTACCAGTAGCTTCACACCCCATTCTACTATTTTAGCAACCCTAAAAGAAAGCACAATTATTAATGAATTCTATAAAAATTCCCAGGAAAGATTTAATTGGCCTAGTTTGGATTGTGAGTCCACGAACCAAGAGCAAAGGGTAAGGCATGTCAATGCTCTGATTACCCAGAGCCAAGTCAAAATCCCACATCTGAGGTCATCTACGCCTAAAAATCATGGATGGAAAGTGGAAAAGGAATAGTTCTTCAGTCAAGGTGGTTTATTTCACCATAGGGTCATATATTGAAAAAAGAGGTGATTGCTAATTGATTAATTGGCTCTTGGTTAATTGGTCTGTCGACTGGCCATCCAGGACAAGTCTTGGATTAGTCCATTTTTGGATAGGAAATATATAAACAAAAATTTATGAGCCGAACGGACTAACCTGATGGCTATAAACCCAGGCTTTTTGTGATCTAAATAGCTAAGATGCTTTCCCATTCTTCTGACTGGAGGTTGAACCTTAAGTATTGGTCATTGTTCATCTTGGCTTGGATCATGTTGGGAGTGACTAAGGCATTTGTACCAATCAAATAATGATGAAAAAGCATACATAGTATCCCTGCTTAGTCTAGATAGATATTGAAACTTGGTTTACCAATTGATTGTGTTACGTCTCATTATCAGGAATAAGCCTGCTTTCCGATATAACATGATGTCTTATTATTCCAGTGGGCCTTAATTGGTTTGTTCACTTGTTGCTATGGTCTGACTGTTTGTGTTCTCCCAGAATTCATATGCTTAAATCCTAATGCCCAATGTGATGAAATTAGGAAAAGGGACCTTTGTGAGGTGATTAATCCACACCCTTGTGAATGAGATGCATTTCTTATAAATGACCAGAGAGAGCTCCTTAGCCCCTTCCACTTCCCTGAGGACACAATAAGAAATTGGCAGTCTGCAGTGCAAAAGACGGCTTTCACCAGAATCCAACCTCACTGGCACCCTGATTCTGAGACTTCTAGGCTCCAGAACTGTGAGAAATAAATTCTTTTGTTTATGAGTCATCCAGTCTGTGGTATTTTGTTATAGCAGCCTGAATGGACTAGACACTTGTTTACTTATCTTTGAAGAAAATGAAATTATACAGACCCAGTATTTGCCAACAAGCAGAATGTGTGGATTCAGTGTCCAAAGAAGGAGATATAATTGGTTTCTTATTGCTACAGAATAAAAACTTTTTTGTGAATTTGAAATAATTTAGAATGAAGACATTTCTCCTCTTAAACAATTACAATTGACCCTTGAACAACATGGGGTTTAGGGGATGCCAACCCTCCACATAGTCAAAAATCCACATATAACTTTTGACTCCCCAAAAACTTTCTGAATAGCCTCCTATTGATCAGCCTTATTAATAACATAGTCAATTACATATTTCATGTGTTACATACTGTATTCTTACAATAAAGTAAGCTAGAGAAAAGAAAAAAATTTTAATGGTTATTTATTTATTTTGAGAGAGAAAGTTCAGTTGGGAGAGGGACGGAGACAGAAGGAAAGAGAGAGTCTCAAGCAGGCTCCACGCTGTCAGCACAGAGCCTGATGCAGGACTCGATCTCATGAACAGTGAAATCATGACCTGAGCCAAAATCAAGAGTCAGAAGCTCAGCTGACTGAGCCACCCAGGTACCCCAAGAAAAGAAAATATTTTTAAGAAAATCATAAGGAAAAAAGAGAGAGATGGAAGCAAACTATAAGAGACTCTTAACTATAAAAAACATACTGAGGGTTGATGGAAGGCAGTAGGTGGGGGATGGGCTACCTGGGTGATGGGGATTAAGTAGGGCACTTGTGATGAGCACTGGGTTCTATATATAAATGATGAATCACTAAATTCTATACCTGAAACAAATTTTACTATATATGTTAACTAAAATTTAAATAAAAACTTGAAATAAAAAAAAAAAATCATAAGGAAGATAAAATACATTTACAATACTGTACTATATTTATGAAAAAAATCCACATATAAGTGGGCCCACACAATTCAAGCTTACGTTGTTCATGTTCAAGGATCAACTGTATAAAAATTCAATTTAATTCCATTCAAGTCAAACTTCAGTATAAAAATCTCCTTTATAAATCCTTTCTTGATCACTCTGCCTGTATTAATTTCCTTCCACTTTTTCTTCCATCTTCTTTTCCTTCAATAATATTTTTTAAGTTTATTTATTTATTTTGAGGGCGAGAGCAAGAGAGAGAGAGAGAGAATGACTGGGTGAGGGGCAGAGATAAGAGGGAGAGAGAGAATCTCAAGTAAACTCCATGCTAGCTGTCAGCACAGAGATCAACCTGGGGCTTGAACTCATGAACTGTGAGATCATGACCTGAGCCGAAATCAAGAGTCAGATGCTTAAATGACTGAGCCACCCAGGCTCCCCTCCTCAATAATTCATTAAATGTGTTACTGAGCAATTGCTATTTACCAGGCACTGTGCTAATATTTTTCATAGATTATCTAATTTAATCTACTCAACAAGTAGGTTATTGAAGATGATACTTGTTTCACCGAACCACAGAGAAGCTAAAACACATCTCCAGTATCATATAATTAGTAATCAAGCATAGATTTGAACCCAGACAGCTTGATACCTGAGTCTACATCTTCAGCCACTTCCCTGCTCAACCTCTCACAGCACTTTAGTCTGGACCACTTATTTGTAGCACAGTGCTTGGCACATAATAAGAGCTCAATAAATGGTGGTCAATGCTTTCTTTATTATTACATTGCAATATTAGGTACTTAAAACAATGTCCTGTATTTTCTTCTCCCCATAGCACATCCCCCTACAACTTGTGAAGCATGCATAACAATGTGTTATTGGATTTAATCTATCAAATAGACCAGAAGTGGAAACATTCTAATTATCACTGTCTATTAGCAAGAGTAATGCACATTTTTTTAAATTTAAAAAGCAGACAGCTTTTGTAATTTCTTCGGTTTCAAAAATGTAATAATTATTTAAACTCTTGAGTATTTTTTTTTGCCATTAGACTTGCTGTTATTTATTGCATACATGTTACCTCCCTTGCTTAAATCTTTCAGTTCTTTTTTTTTTTAAGTTTTTATTTCAATTCCAGTTAGTTAATATACAGTGTAATGTTAGTTTAAGGTGTAGAATATGGCGATTCAACGCTTCCATACAACACATGGTGCCACAAGTGCCCTCCTTAATCGCCATTATTTATATCACCCATCATCTCACCACCACCACCCCACCACCCCCGCCTCAGTGTGTTCTCTGTAGTTAAGAATCCATTTATTGGTTTGCCTCTTTTTCCCCCTGCTAAGTTCATTTATTTGTTTTGTTTTTTAAATCCCACACGAGTGAAAACATATGGTATTTTTCTCTTTCTGAATGACTTATTTCAATTAGCATAACGTTCTCAAACTCTGTTCATGTCATTGAAAATGGCAATATTTATTCTTTTTCTTAAGACTGAGTTTTATTCTTGGCTATTATTCCTAAAATGGTGCCAGGTAAAAATTGTGGCATGGATTCTCTGGAATATATTCTCAGATTCTTATCAGATTTATAGTATTCCATTTTATTTTGTTTCCAGCTTTACTGAGATATATTTAACATACAACACTGTATAAGTTTAGGGATACAATGTAATGACTTGATACACATACATATTGCAAAACGAGATTAATTTTATTTTTATCATAACAATTCCAACTATTTTTAGTATCGACTCATGAAATAATGAGTATTATTTTATAATTTAGAATAGAACTAAGGTTAAAATTGAAATTTGTTAGAAGAACACTAACTACATTTAATGCATTAGAAAAATCTTTAAAGGTTCTCCATTTCTGAAAATACACCCCATCCTCTAGTGGACTTCTTGTACTTGGAGAAAAATCCCAAGTCATGGGTGGCACAGTTATGATAATTGAGGATTTTACATCCAAGACATTTGGGGTCATGTTTAATATATGCGGTAGACAAAATTCTAAAATAGTCCCTTATGATTTCTCACTACAATAAGATGAGCTATCAAGCCCAGATTAGTTACATTATATGGCAAAAGGGGATTTTGGGTGTAATTAAGATCACTAATCAGCTGACTTTGGATTAATCAAAATGATTATCTGGGCAGGACTAATCAATCACATGAGTCCGTTAAAAGAGAGTGCTTTCTCAGGCTCATGGCAGAAGTCAGAGATTTGAAGCACAGGGATTCAACATATCCTTGCTGGCTCAAGGATGGAGGGGGCGCATCAAGGACCAAAGAGTAGCTTTGAGTTTCTGACACCCACACGTGGCAAGAATCACAAGGAACTGAATTCGACCAATAATCTGACTGAGTTTGGATCCTTGCTGCACCTTGATTTGGAGCTTCTAAGACCCTAACCAGAGAACCCCATCAATACACC
The DNA here is from genome assembly GCF_003009895.1 of Hyaena hyaena. Lineage (NCBI taxonomy): Eukaryota > Metazoa > Chordata > Mammalia > Carnivora > Hyaenidae > Hyaena > Hyaena hyaena. The sequence goes on from NW_024080704.1 coordinate 3,265,890, forward strand.
CAGGCTTCTGATAGACTGAGCTGTGAAATAATATTTAAGTCTTATTTTAAGCTGTCAAATTTGTGGCAATTTGTATAAAGCAATAGAAAACTGAGGCAGGCTTTTTTTTAATATTTGATTGACACATATGAAATTGCCAATATTCACTGTTTTTTTATCTACAGAAATAATGATTTCATTTCATCAAAGCAATATTTGGATGTGTTCAATCTGATCTTATTTGGCTGATGGGTTCTTATAACCTTGACATCTTAGGAACATGGCCAAAAAAAAAAAAAAAAGATGTATAGACTTTATTCATTCCCTTATCTTTTACTCTCCAAGATGCACACATCAAAAAAAATGCATATATGCTGATAATTTCATCAGTTTTGTACCAGAGAAAATGTCTCCTGCCTCAAATTATGTTGTTTCTAATTACTGCTATTATCAATTTTGAGCCATATTAAAGCCTTTGTCTGTTCTCAAATGTAATCCTAAAGTATTTGAGGTCAGAATCTATATGTTCATTTCTAATATATTTTTTTTTACATAAAACTCTCTTGATAAATGAACATTGCAGGGGTGCCTGGGTAGGTCAGTTGGTTGAGCATCTGGCTCTTGATCTTGGCTCAGGTCTTGATCTCAGGTTTGTGAGATCAAGACCCACATCAGGCTCTGTATTGACAGAGCAGAGCCTGCTTGGGATTCTCTCTCTCTCCCTCTTTCTATATCTCTCTGTCCTCTAGTCTATATCTCTGTCAAAATAAGTAAATAAACTTAAACAAACAAATATTGCAATGTTTAGGTTTCCAATGATGACCTTTTGAAATTCAAATAGTATATGATTCAGTTATGCAGAGTGATATGGGGGATTTTGTTTTGGCATGACCACATTGGGGATGGGGTGGGAGAGAGATGTTTTACAGTTGAGACTGTAGATTGAAACTTTTTTCTACAAAGTAAAAAAATCAGTTGAGGAGTGTAGTAAGTTCCTGCATGCAGAAACAGGACTCCAAGAGCTGATGATTGCTGAGAATTCAACAAGCCATTCTTTCAAAATAGTTCATGAAGACACTTAAGAACAAAAAGGGGCCGAAGAATATTCATTGGCACAAAGAATCCCAGCAATCGTGTTTCTTTACAAAACATGTATTTTTTGTACTTTTTACATATATGAACCAAAAGACTCAAAAAGTGAACTTAGTGCAATAGGTACAATGCTTTGATGGCACAGTGAGGATTTTGAGACAAAGACCAAACAGCTCCTCCTAGTTGTCACTAAGGGTGTGACATTTACAATCAAATCAGGAAATGTGTTTCTGGTGAAGCTTAACACTGAGATGCAGTAAAGAAATTAGTCATGTGTTCTCACCATTGTTGCCTCAATGATGCTAAATCAATGTAGCTCCATACATCTAGATAAAAAGAAGCTGTCGCTAATTTGTGAAAAAAAAAAAAATATGGCCAATACAGTAGACTCCATCTACTTAGCAAATCCTCAAGACCATGCTTCCAAATTAATAGTTTCCATTCTTTGGGTACCTTTTGTTCATGAGTTTCCTCTTATAAATTTTAGAATTTACCAAGTAACTTTACCAACAAAATTTTGATCATTTACAGTATTATTTTAGGAGTAACACATAGAAACTATTTTCAGAAGTAATAAAGGAAAACTAGTAGTATAACATACTTTGTACTTGCAAGAATCTTTTAATCTTGTTAGAAAATAGATATGATTATCAATACTTTAATTTGTCAGAAATCATTTCCACTGGTCATCTTCTTCCCCTAGCCCATTTAAAATGTTCCTGATTCTTTTCTGTTATTGTAAGCAGAGGCATGATGGTTAGTTTCAGTATATTCTATTAACTAACATAAAAGAGAAAAAAAAACTTTGAAAGAGTTGACATCATTACGTATTTCAATAGATCTTACAGAATATTAGGATTGGAAGAAAATTTGGAAGTCAATAGAACACAAGCATGAATTATTCTCCTTCAAGTACCATCATCGAGTGATCAGCCTTTTTGTAACAATGGCAGCCTATTTCAGTCTTGGATACCTGCTACCATTGAGAAGTTCATCCTTATGTTGAAATAAAATCTCTCCCTCCTGTATCATTTCTCCCTATTGTCATGAAGGTCAAACTGTACTTCAGATTGTAGCTATTTTGATCTTATCTTGCTAGTTATTATTTCATTATAGATCTTTATCTAATCACTGAAAACTCTGACAACATATTCATTCTACCAAGCTATATTCTACATTGTACACTGACATATATTTCCATAGAAGCAATTCCTACAAGTAGGATTTTAAATTCCAAGTGGCATAGTCCTAAACATTGTCTCAGAAGTCATTTTATTATTTAAATTCATGTAAAGCCATTTCTGAAGTTTCTTCTGAAACACTCACATGAACTCAGATTGTGAAAATGAGTTATAGTGCCTTTGATGTCAAGGGTATTTTAATTCCTCCAAAGAGAAATGTTAAAACTAAAATGTCAGAGTAGGCAATAGTAATGCTAACACAGTTACTATTGAATATAAATGTTAAACATGTGCACACACTTCTTTGCAAAGAGCATCTGCAAATGTAGAACCAAGAGTGGTTTCATTATGGACAAATCTACCTGAAAAGTTATATTAAATTGTTTTACTTACCACATCTTGGCATTCTCTAAGATTTTAAAAAAAAAGCCACAAAGGTTTATTTCTAGAGAACATAGCTAGTAATGACTATGACTGTAGGTTTAGAAAAGAAACATCTTTACCCTATTTCTGATTATTTTCCATAAGCACAGTCCTGATAACTCTCATTGCCCTGTATCTCATTTTGTCTCACCTCTGGAGAAGTGAAGTGAGTTACTGAATTGGTAAATTTGGAAAGAATAACCAGACAAGCTGGCTGAACTCTCCACTCCTTTTCCCCCCTAGGTATGGAGGCTGGTTATTGAAATCTTTTCTGTTTCTCTGCTCCTCCATGTATATGTCACATGCCCTCTGTGGGTCACTCCAGTCCGGTGGGGCTTTCAACTGGCAAATGAGCCTCCCTATTTCTGGACACAGTTGGCAGGCCCATGTCACTCCCACTGTCAATCACTACCTCCATCCTAACCCTCATTGGCCATCTCTAGGATGCAGGCAGGGAAAAGATGCCTGTTTTAGGAGATGAACTGCCCACCTCCAGGGACCCCAAAAAGAGGAAATCATGAAGTAGAGAAGCAACGATTTTCTGATGACTTAAACAGAGGGGAGAAACAAAGTTTTTATTCTTGATGGAGGTAAAGCTTTATCTCTTCACCTTTCTTCTTACTTGAAAACAAAGCAAGCTCAGATACAAACCCATATTTCATGTTAAAATATATATTTCAATATTCTGGTTATAGGCAAAATATGTACATGAATACTTAGGAAGTGTAAATGTGTCATTTTATATTCATCCATTTTGAAGGTAAAATTAAAAAATTGTAATTGATGAGAGCTGTTTTATAACAATGTAATTTTTTTGCCCAGAAATAATCTAATTCAACATACATGTTTTGCACATAAGGAAACTGAGGCACAAGTGTTTTTTTAAAGCATAATCAAGGTGACACAGGTATATGTACTGATAAAGAAAGGAGTGCCAATTATATAAAACTGATAACTGATAAGTATGAAACCAAAAGCTACTGTAAATGCCACTCTGCAGACCACTCTTATGCATCTTTGCAATATACTAATGATGTAGACATAAGACATATATAATTGTTTCTCTTTTAAATTTATTTCTTAGAAAGAGAGAGAGACAGCGTGAGCAGGGGAGGGTCAGAGAGAGGAAGATACAGAATCAGAAACAGGCTCCAGGCTCTGAGCAGCTGTCAGCACAGAGCCCAACGTGGGGCTCGAACCCACCAATCGTGAGATCATGACCTGAGCTGAAGTCGGACACCTAACAGACTGAGTTACCTAGGCGCCCTGAGACAGATATAATTTATCTAGCTTTTTAAAAGGAAGATGATAAAAATAAGCACTTTCCTGAAATCAGAAGGCAAATGAAGAATATATTTAATAACCTAAGTTTCGTCAGTGTTTCCTATATCAGAGTACACGAATTTAACATTTGACAATTAATTATACATTGAGTAATTATACCTTGCAATATATACTTTGTCTGTATACAAAATGTTTGGATAATTGTCAACCCAAAAGTATTTTTGTCTTAGGGCAATAAGGACCCTTTGACTAGGCTGCTCTACTATAGATTTTTAATCATATTCCTGAGTAAATAAAAATGAAAATAGTTAAGGCAATAATTATTCAAATTATATGTAACAATTGGCCCTCAAGTCAGCTTTGTTATTGTAGTCGATAGTAATGACATCTTATAACTCAAGTTTTAGGCAGCGTGCAGCAAGCTCTCCCATCTCACCAAAACTGAGCAAGTGTCCCTCCTCTTTGTCGTGAACAATAAATAATGTGCCCATTTTCACTCACTTGTTTTATGCGCTATGAAGTCATTTGAACCTTATGGTCTTCTTTCACATCAGCAATTCTGACAGGAGACTTTTCTCTGAATTCTGCTTCTTAGGCAAGAGTCCAATATGGAAGCAGTAGATGAGAAAGCATAAAAATGAATCAGGAAAGCTGAAGTGTCATTTGGGAGAATGGCAGAAAAGAAATATAGCATGACAAATCAAAACAGATTGAGGGCCTAAAATCCGTGGTTGAGCAGACCTGTCTGTGTGGCTCTGAGAACTGACTTACTCCAGGCTTTGTCACCTCTGGCTTGTGGAAGCTTCACTATCTAACTTACCATCAGAACACTCTGACTGAACATTTGTGGTGCATTCCATTCAGCATTCCATGCTTGGGGAAAGGATATGGAAGAAATGTGAGGATGACCCCCTGCCCTTATGAGGTTCATACTTTAGTTGGGACAAGAATGCCAACAAGAAATAACCAGACTACAATTTCAAAGTAAAATCTCTTTAACAACTTCCACTCCATCCTTGCACCATATTGACCTATGCCCTGCTTTCTCTCCAAAGAACGTAACAGTGATGTTATGCATCCTCAAAGCCTGTGGTCCTGCTCAATGCGTCAATCACTGCTCTTCTTCTCCAGGGCTCAGTTGTTGGCTACCAAACTGCTTATTTTATTCCATGATCTCCTGGTGTGCCGAAGGCCAGCTCCAGCAAGTCCAGGAGTCCCTGAAGGATGGACAGTGTTGGTGAGAGAGAGAGAGTGAGAGAGCCCTGAGATTCTTTCTGATCACAAGGCAGGAGCCTCTGTCCTGTTGGTTTTGGTGTCTTTATTTATAGGTCAAATGTCAACATAGCATCAGAAAATGGAATTTTTACAATGGATAGTTCTCTGTGATAAGATGTTTTGGAAAATGTACAGAAACAGGTTTTACAGAAGTATTCTTGCAATACTGCCCCATTTATGGTGAGGTTGAGTCACCAAGAAAATAAAAGGGTGTTCACATTTTAATAACACTAAGATTAAGTCATAGGTTTGTAGATACTCTTATCCATCCTCATCACAGTTGCCAGGGTAAGGGAAGGGGTTTGTGGAATGTAGGCCTTAGGGAAGGGGTTGCTACACGTCATCAGTTAGCAAAGGAATATGTAGCAACTTATCTTCTGTCCTTATCTGTTCTTTCTCTCTATGTTAGACTCTTTGTCTCTGGGCAAGACTTGAGTTTCAGTTATATTCTTTATGGCACTGGAGAGCCAACCATACCTTTTAAGAGTTTAGCTCATTTCCAATACATAGAATAGTCTCTTCGAGTACATTTACCTTTGTGTCTAGTTTTATGATTTCTAGAATAGCTAGGGCATGAGAGACATTTTTGGTTGGTTGATTTACATGTTGAGCTGTATGAGCCTCTTGGACTAACGCAACCATAGAAACAGGATTGTACACGTAAAGGTCAATCTTTTATGAGTAAGGGTCACTAGCCTGTTCATGGCTCAAGGGAAAGTATGGAGGGAAACAGGACCTGCTGGAGACACGATGTCTGTTCCCATAATCAAAAGAAGAAGTTCCCACAATAAGTTCCTGCACAAGGTGCAATCATCATACCAGGGCCAGAATAAGGGGACAAGTCACTCCCAATACCAATCAACAAGGTACCTTAGGGGTCGGTGCTCAAGCAGAAATAATTGAGTGAGGGTGTATATCGGTTGTCAACTGATTGTCAAGAGACCGTGCAAACTTACTTTAACCTCACCAGGAGTTTTCTCGACTAGTGGGCTCAAAATGGCTCCCAACATCTCCCCTTTTCATATTTTTTAAAAGAAGGATGTGTAGCTCAATGTTTACCCTGTGAAAGCTTCGATTAGTTATTTTCAAGAAACAGGAACAAGGAACAAAATGAGCACCAACATTCCAGTCACCATGCCAACATTTGTCAGGAGTGAAATTAGCCCTTGAGAGCTAAATACATTCTGTAACCCTTGCAGAAAGGAGGTTGCAATCTGTGAAGGACAGACAAAGGTAGAGGATGCATTAATAGCCTGAATCTGTTCATGAAGGGCTCGGACATCAATGCTAAAATTAGAATGATTCCAAATACCAAGTAGGTGATTTTGGATATTCTCCCAAGTATGGGTGATATCATGTGGGAGAGGAGTAACACAGATCCAATTATACTCCTTGTGACATCGAAGAGACAAACGAGATTTTAGAAAACTTAATTCATTTCCAATAAACAGTACTGCCTCTTCTAAGGCATTAACCTTAGTGTCCAATTTCCTGTTAATTATTTCTTGAGTGGCCAATGCAAGAGACATTTCTAGTTAATTGGTCAATGTGTTGGGCTGTCTCCCTTGTCCGTCCTGGACAAGGGAGACAATGAAGCAGCCACAGACCCTATGATGGCGATCATTGCAGTAATGCCCAATATTAGAGCTCCAATGAATCTCCTTGGGCATGAGAGCAGAATTAACCTTCTGTACAACATGTAACTCATAATCATCATACCAAGGAAGAGTTAGTTTAACAGAATCTTCCATGAGTCCTGCTGTTACAAATGGGGTCTAGATTAGAGGCAATTAATACCAACAGAACATAAGAGGAAGGTGAGTGTAAACAGGAACTTTTTGCTATTTGCCCAGCTTTCTGAGCAAAGAGTAAAGACAGTTTATCTTATCGGACGGGTGATTCATCAAGCTTCTGCCGTGCATGCGTAGACCAGCCAGCTTCCCGGGTGTGGCTGGAGCAGGGCTGGAGATCTCAGGGGCCAGTATCCATTTGAGGGTCAGTTTAAGCTGGTTAACTGGATCTGGATCACCTCGCCGGGCTGAGGTTTCTTTTGAGTTGGCCTACTTAACTCCAGAGTGATGGGTCCATGGGGTGATGCCTGAAACTTCAAGAGCTGAATCCTTTGGTTATATATCTGTGAAGTACACCTCTAAGTTTTTGAAAGGGGTGACCCTCATCTTTTGAATAAACAAGCAAAGATCTGATAAAGATGAAACCTAAAACTTTTGGTTTTCTTGGCAGACAAAAGAGAAAACCTTTGTTTACATTGTCTTATCAAGAGCAGGTAAACAATCCAAGAAAACCTTGTCTTTTGAACAGAGAGAAACACAGAGTTTTAACCTTATACCAGTGTACTTTTAAAATTCCATTCATCTCAACCTTACTCTATCCTGAGCACACACAAAATTCCTTTTTAAAGATTTCCCTACATGAACCTTCTACAATTTTCCTTTGCCTTTAAACTTTGTCCCAAAGCCATTTCTCTCTAAACAATCAGTCTCATTTAGGACAAAATTACTTTCTTACATATCTCTCATCTTCCTATATACAGGGTTGCTTTCCTTACTTTGCGTCAGTCTTAAGTACACTTAGCAGAATTGTAACTCTTAGGAAACCTTAGTCTCCAACTGAGGGCTTAGTAACCAACTGAGAGGTGTTTATACAAGAATTTTCTAGATGGTAAATTCAGGAACCAAGTAAGCACAGACCATGTTTTCCAATGGGTCCAAATAGCCTTACTTTCTCTGCAATAGGAAGTTAAGAACCCAAACCTATGTTCAGTAATCAAGGTCTAGATTTCTGTGGAAGTGCATTTTGCTCCTTGGCCTTGAGGGAGGGAGGAGGATCCAATGTGCCCGAGGCACTGAGGATGGCATAGGAACCAGTTTTGGAGCCCCCACCCCAGTTGGTGCAGAAACAGGAGAGGGAAGGGGAGGCAGAACAGGCAAGAGGACAGCAGGAGGCAGAAAAAGAGAATTCCCAGTTTTAAATTTTGTCAGCTCAGACAGAGGAACAGAATTCAGGTTTCTTTTGTTTTTTGTTTTTTGGGGTTTTTGTTGTTGTTGTTGTTGTTAGGCAGTCCATGTCAGTCTGGAGAAGACAAGAAATTTCCCCGAAACAAAAGGAGTTTTTGGCAGCTGCTTGGGAATATTCCTTAAAGTCCCCGTCCCGAGGTAGACTAACCACAGTTGGCTCCAAATACAGCCGTTAACTTGGGAAATGAATGAGTGAGAAACCCTCACATCTAGCAGGCAGAGGAACAGAGAGAGCTAACGTACTCTTCAGTCTGATTTTGTCTCAGTCAGACCAATAAGGTCCCCTTCTCGAGGTTTCTCCTGATATCGGCTGGGTTTGGGGGACCCTTTCCAATTCAGGCACTTATTCTTTCAGTGTCCCTCTTTAATCTGGGAATCTGGCTACAACATGACAGATGCGGCGATGGTTGAGGACACCCTACATCAAAAGTGGGCCATTTTAATTTACATAATTTTATAGTTTTCCAAAAATCCCTTCTTTGTACAGTCCCAATCCCATAAAGCTCCAGTGAGGCGATGTCGCAAAGACAGACAAAAGGGTGGGGGTGCCCCCTCTAATGAAGAGACCAAGCAGATGCCAGTCTGGCCGTGTCCCGAACGAACTTAGGTGACCCTTAGCCATAGCGGTCTAAGCTTTGCGACTTATGATAGGAAACTATTCCGTTGCTGCCATAGACTGTATGCCATTCACCACAGAAGTGCAGACGCGCCAACTCAGACTCCATGGGCTTTTTGGGACCTTAAGGGTGCCCACCCGTGAAGCCACAGAATCGAACCCGGCAGGCAAGCCAGACCAAGTCACACATGCACACTCACATACACAGCAGAGGTTATTACATTCCCTCCCCCAGAATTCCTACAGATGAGACTAAAAGCAATGACAATGACAATAGGACAAAACAGGTACAGAAGTGGATACTGAACATGTTTACAGCTTACAGAAGTGGCCACACCGATGTCTCGGTGCACCCCGGGGTGGGAAGTAGCTGCGTCCAGCCTTCCACTTAATCCCCCAGACAGAAGCACATGTGCATTCAGAATTCAGATGGTAAATTGACTTACCTCCGGAGGTTTAGAAAGGTAACTCCCACAGATTGACTGGAGCCGTTTTCAGGGTGGCAGGAAAGACAAGAGTGTTTCCCCAGGTCTCAGGACATCTTCAGGAGCCGGGGAGAGTGCAGGTGAATGAGACAGGAATTTGGAGGTCTGGGGTCTCCATAATCTCTCTGAGACCTCCAAAATATTATGCTGAGATACACAGAGACCAACCAAGAACACTGAAGCCGAATTAAAGGAGTCTTTATTATTGGCTGGGACCGCACGGAGTTAACACAGAATGCTAAGTGTGCAGCCTGTAATCCACTTGTGTTAAAGTTTGTCATGAGCCTGTCTAACCGGTTTAAGGGCCTGGTCAACAAACTTCACAATTATCTGCTATCTATCCGGGACAGTTATAGGGGATGGGAGCTCTGGTTGAAGAGGGCCCATAGTTTCCATAGTAACATTTATGGCCCTCAGATCTTGCAACATTGTCCAGTTTCCAGATTTTTTCCCAATAGCAAAAATGGGAGTATTCCATGGACTATTAGAAGGCTTGATATATCCTTCCTTAAGCTGTTGTTCTGTAAGTTGTCTTGTCGCTGCTATTTTTTCAGAACTTAAAGGCCATTGTTCTACGCAAACAGGAGCATCTGACTTCCAGATTATTGGGTCAGCAGCAAAAGGAACAATGGCCCCTTCTACAAGTTTGGCTAGCCAATCCCTTTTTTGTCCAATATGGATTTTATATTTATGGGAGTTATTATGCCCTTTTGTGTTTGGTCCAACCCTTTGTTGGGATGAAGCCCCATTTATAACATCTGACTAGTGCCCTTGTCATCTGGGGTGTAAAGCAATATTCCAATTTGGGATAAAATGTCTCGTCCCCATAACGAAAAAGGGATGGAAGGAATAAGGACAAAAAAGTTCCTGAATTGTTTTCCTCATCTGACCATTTTAGAATTTGAGAGCTTTTTGCCACATTAGAAACCTGTACTATACCCACAAGAGTAGCAGGAGCATTCTGATTTGGCCAAGCTGAAGGCCAATCTTTTCCTGCAATGCAGGAGACATCTGCTCCAGTGTCAATAAGTCCTTGAATAGGAATTCCCTGAATCTGCAAAAGTTTAGTGGGCCTAGAGGCTTTAATCTCCTTTATCCAAAAGGCCATATCACTAGAGCCAAAGCCTCCTTCTCCTCTGGGGGCATTAGTGGCATCCTTTCCTATGTGATAATAAGGGAATAATAGCAACTGAGCAATTCTCTGATCCTTAAAAATTTGCTTAGTGGAAGAAGGAGGAGAGACCAGCACCTTGATCTCTTTCTGATAATCAGCATCAACCACTCTAGGGATTATAGTGATTCCCTGAAGGGAGATGGAGCTCCATCCCAATATTAGTCCAACTACCCCAGAGAGCAGGGGCCCCTTTACACCGGTGGGAATAGTTATAGGAGGTGAATCAGGGGTTAGTGTTGTGCCGGTGGTGGAATGGAGGTCCAGTCCTGTGCTGTCTGGGGTTTCCCTATAGAGCTCAGAGACTGATTGGAATTGGCAAACCGATTGAGAGGGCCGAGGGATGTTGCCCCAGTTAGTGTGGGGGCCTGGGGCTGGCCCCTCAATCCATTTCCCTGGTCCTGAGATTTTTGGAGATTGGTTCCCAGTGGTTGGCCATTTTTGTGAAATTTAGATTTACAATCTGAGGCCCAGTGAAAGCCCTTTTGACACCTAGGGCATATATATAGTCCTTGGGCCTATTGTCATTGTTTATCACCTGAGGAACAGGTGCAGTTGGCAGAGAGGTAATTTGCCTTTTTTGTAGGGCAGTCCCTACTGAAATGTCCCACTTGCCCACAAGAATAGCAATTAAACTTTGAGGAAGGTTTTTCGCTCTTAGTACCTCCTGACTGCCCTAAAGACCTGACATATTGAGAGTATGTTTCTCCCTTTAAAGCTGCTGCTATAGCCACGCCCTGGATAAAGGAAGGACTTACATCTGCACATTGTTTGACATAATCAGTTAAGGTGCAGGTTTTTCTTATGAGTTGTAATAAAGATTGGCAGGTAGAAGAGGCATTTTCAAATGCTAGTTATTTAATGAGAATGTCTGCTGCCTCATCATTAGTTATCACCCTTCTAACAGCTTGTATGAGTCTAGACACAAAATCCTCATAGCTTTCATCTGATCATTGTCGGATTTCTCCCAAAGTAGCGGCCCTGCCTGTTGCAATTGGCAAAGTTCTCCATGCGTTAGAGGTACAATCAGTGATCTGCTGTAAGGTGACTTTGTCAAGATACATTTAAGCTTGGGCAGTGTCAAAATCACCCTCGCCTAAGAGTTTATCAAGGGTAATGTCTCTCCTATTCATCCTTTTATTTATGGCTACTCTTTTTCTAGCGAGGTCATCCTATTCCGCTTTCCATAGCAGATACTGGCTTCCTGACAGACAGGCCTTTGCGATCTGAATCCAGTCATAAGGTGTCATCCAGCGGGATACTAGGGCCTCTAGCAATCTAAGTGTGTAGGGCGTGAGTGGCCCATATTCGGTACAGGCAGTTTATAGTTCCTTAACAGTCTTATAAGGACGAGGTTCCCAAGAAGGGTCCTCATCAAACTCTCCCAAGAGCAACGGGGAAGCAGCGAACAAAATCTGTACCTCCCTCTTTTTCCGCCTCTCTTAACGGCAGCTCTGAGCCCCACTCCTTTTGAAGGTGGCATGGGAGGAAGCAGCCCAGATGGAGGGAAAGTCCCTGTAGCCTAAACAGGGAAAGCCCACTTGTTTGAAGATAAATTTGAAACTTTTGTAGTGGTGGAGTCGGAGACAGTCCCCAAGTCTACCTTATTATCATTTGGGGAGGCGGTGGGCTTGAAGACTCCCAAAATATCTTTTGAGGGGTCTAACGTCCCCTTTATGATGGTCAATAGAGAAAGAATTTTGACCGGACTTTTTTAGGTCCTTGTGAAATATAACATTCTCTAATTTCGTCCCCAAGTTTATTCCAGATATCTATGCTGACAGTTCCTTCCTCAGGGAACCAGGGACACAGTTTTTGAACAAAACATAGAAATCGAGCAATTTTTTGAGGGGACACCTTTACCCCTTTTTTTGTAAGCATGTTTCATATTACATTTATAAAGAGTTTCCTTTCCTTAGACACTTAGAAGTTATGGCCCATAACTTCTCAAAAAACAGTTCTTTGCTTATCCACTAACTAACCCGACTTATCTTATGCAGGGGGGTCCACGGTACCTTATGGTGGAATCCTAACCGTCCCGACTATTGCAATGAAAACAACATAGTTTAAAGAGATTACCTTCAGGTCCAATGTTTGGGCGCCACTTGCCATAGGCCGGCTCCAGCGGGTCCAGGGGTCCCTGAAGGATGAACGGTGTCGGTGAGAGAGAGAGAGTGAGAGAGCCCTGAGATTCTTTCTGATCACAAGGCAGGAGCCTCTGTCCTGTTGGTTTTGGTGTCTTTATTTATAGGTCAAATGTCAACATAGCATCAGAAAATGGAATTTTTACAATGGATAGTTCTCTGTGATAAGATGTTTTGGAAAATGTACAGAAACAGGTTTTACAGAAGTATTCTTGCAATACTGCCCCATTTATGGTGAGGTTGAGTCACCAAGAAAATAAAAGGGTGTTCACATTTTAATAACACTAAGATTAAGTCATAGGTTTGTAGATACTCTTATCCATCCTCATCACAGTTGCCAGGGTAAGGGAAGGGGTTTGTGGAATGTAGGCCTTAGGGAAGGGGTTGCTACACGTCATCAGTTAGCAAAGGAATATGTAGTAACTTATCTTCTGCTCTTATCTGTTCCTTCTAAGTTAGGCTCCTTGTCTCCAGGTAAGACTTGAGTTTCCAGTTATATTCTTTATGGCACTGGAGAGCCAACCATACCTTTAAAGAGTTTAGCTCATTTCCAATACATAGAATAGTCTCTTCGAGTACATTTACCTTTGTGTCTAGTTTTATGATTTCTAGAATAGCTAGGGCATGAGAGACATTTTTGGTTGGTTGATTTACATGTTGAGCTGTATGAGCCTCTTGGACTAACGCAACCATAGAAACAGGATTGTACACGTAAAGGTCAATCTTTTATGAGTAAGGGTCACTAGCCTGTTCATGGCTCAAGGGAAAGTATGGAGGGAAACAGGACCTGCTGGAGACACGATGTCTGTTCCCATAATCAAAAGAAGAAGTTCCCACAATAAGTTCCTGCACAAGGTGCAATCATCATACCAGGGCCAGAATAAGGGGACAAGTCACTCCCGATACCAATCAACAAGGTACCTTAGGGGTCGGTGCTCAAGCAGAAATAATTGAGTGAGGGTGTATATCAGTTGTCAACTGATTGTCAAGAGACCGTGCAAACTTGCTTTAACCTCACCAGGAGTTTTCTCGACTAGTGAGCTCAGAATGGTTCCCAACACTGGTGTGCAGGTTCGAGCCCCACGTTGAGCTCTGTGCTGGCAGCTCAGAGTCTGGAGTCTGCTTCCAGTTCTAGGTCTCCCCTCTCTCTCTCTCTGCACCTCCCTACTTGCACTCTGTCTCTGTCAAAAATAAACATTTAAAAAATTAAAAAATAATAATAAAAATATAAAACCTGTTCTTAAATCATAGGCTGCATGAAAACAAAAGATGGGCTAGATTTGGCTTCTAAATTTGCTGATCTCTGGGTTAGGTTAGGTGTCTTTAAAAAAACAAAAAATAAGACAGGAATTTGGTGTTGCTGTATTGAAAGCTATGTGCATTTTGTTCCCAGTGATTATATAATATCATTTAGTGCAATATAACCCTGGTGTAATTTTGAAAAATTTTAATAGGAATACATTAGATCATCAGCATATTCTAGAAATAATAATGAATCCTCTCTTCGCGTTTCTGATCTAGTGTCTATGATCCCTTAATTGTTTAAATGTCCTCTTGGTCAGGACGTGTTGAGGTATCTGAGCTCTAGGAACAAGACTTTTGCTTCCTTCCCAAAGAGTTAAAATAAATCTTGTTTGCCAAAGACAGCTTGGGTGGTGGGATTCTCTCGTTTGTCCTGGCGTCTCATTGTCCTTCCAATTTGGAAAGCAACTGAAAGAGAGAAAAGTATAACATCTATCTCCAGTACTAGAATTATTACAAATACTCAGTGTAAATCAAGTGTCATGATAGATCTTTTCCTTATTATTTTGCTTTTTTATAATTTTATTGTGTTTTTATCAAACGATAATTAGTACAGAGTTCTTTTTAAGTTTATTTTTTTGAGAGAGATAAAGGGGAGAGTGGAGGAGGGGCAGAGAGAGAGAATCCCAAGCAGGCTCCAAACAGTTAGTGCAGTTAGTGTGGAGCTTCATGCAGGGCCCAGACTTAACACCGTGAGATCATGACCTGAGCCGAAATCTGAGACTTAACTGACTGAGCGGCCTAGGTGTCCCATTAGTACAAAGTTTATCATGAAAGACAGCTGTTCTTATTCCGTTCCTCCCCATCTTTCCTCTATCACCTTACTCACTTCCATAAAGACACTTCCCAATTACACCGTAATTTCTAGTAAAATCAATATTCAGATTTTGCTGCTCTATTTTTTTTTAATTTGGAAGTTATTTCTTGCTCTCTGAGTGCCCATACATATATAGAGATTACTATTGTTTTTTTTTCATACAATAAATCTCCTCTCTCTACAGCAAATGATTTTTGAGTTTTCATTTATTTTTCATTTTCACACTTTTATTTCTTTAATCTTCTATCTTCTTATTCTCTTTATTTTTGTGATTTTTTTTTTCTGGTTTTATCTCTGAACTATCATATTGTTATGGTTTTAGCAGTCTGGAGAGGAAATGCCTATACTCTATCTACGATGCTCTTGTAATGTGCATTTTGAGTGTAACCAAAATGCCCTTTGAAAACAATGCATCAATTTATGTGTCCAAAATCTGTGCACATGCATATCTTTTTGCAACTAACATATTTGCCAATAGTACATGAATCAAACGTTTTCATCCCTGCCATTTTGTTACTAAATTTTATGTTCCTTAAGAGTAAGACCTATATCTTACCTGCTTTTGTTTCCTACATACAATTTTTGGCACAGAAACATCTGCAGGAAAGTACATGGACCCAAAAGTCAACCATTCCAGCCCTTCAGTGACTGGGAGTTTGCCTTCCATTCTGTCATCCCTCTAGAGCTCTGTCTATTAATCTGAATTCAACGCTACACTCTTCTTAGCAGGAATATTCTAGATGTGTGTGTGTTAGTTTGCTAGGGTTGCACTAACAAAGCACAAAAAATCCCTGAGTGACTTAAACAACAGATATTTATTGACTCGCAGTTCTAGAAGTTTGAGATAAAGCTGTCAGTCAGCAGGATTGGTCCCTTCTGAAGGGTGTTAGGGAAGAATCTGTTCCAGGTCTCTCCTCTACCTTCTGGTGGGTTACTGGCAATATTCGGCATTTCCTCCAGGCTTGTAGATGCATCACCCTGATCTTCGACTTCATTTTCCTGTGGGGTTCTCTCTGTACATGTCTACCTTAAATTTCCCCTTTTTACAAGGACCCCAGTAATACTGGACTAGGGCCTATCCTAGTGACCTCTTTTTCACTTGATTACCTCTGTAAAGATCCTGTTTCCAATTAAGGTCATATTCTGAGGTACTGGGGTTAAGACTTCAACATATGAATTCAGAGAGAAACAATTCAACCCATAACAGTGCTCTTAGCAGATGCTTAAAAATATTTGACAGATGACCTGAATCTATTATTTATAAATAAATGGTAAAATATCCCAGAAGTTCATCATAGAAGCTAAAGTTCTACAAGTATATGTGGATAACCAGAAACAAACAAACAAACAAAAACACTGAAACCAAACTGCAAACAACAGCGCAAAGCTGTTAAATAAAGCCCATGTAGTCACCAGCACCATGGCAAATGGGTATCTAAGGAAGACTGAGATAGACCCCTTATTTTGGTTAATGTAAAGCTGGGCTGCTGTAATAAAAAAAAAAAAAGAAAGATGATCAACAACACAGAGGCTTACAGGGTAAAGGAGTGTATTTCTTTCTTAAGCAATAGTCACAGTATGAATGGTCCAGGCCAAGGGTGAAGCTGTGCTCTCCTCTCATGAAGAGCAGTCAGGACCCAACCTTTTTCCAAGACATTTTCATCATCTGCAGGGTAAAAGCTGGATGACTTCCATGCCTGCATTTCAGCTGGTGGGAAGAAATAAAAGAATCTGGAGGAGGTGTGCCCGTGGAATTAAGTCCCAGACCCGTGGTAGGGACACATCACTTCCCACATTCCGTGGGTGAGAACTATTTCCATTGTGATTTCTTTTTTTTTTTTTTCCAAATAGTTTATTGTCAAATTAGTTTCTACATAACACTCAGTGCTCATCCCCAAAGTGCCCTCCTCCATGCCCATCTCCCCCTCCCCCCCACATCCATCAGTCCTCGGTTTTTGTCAGCATTCAAGAGTCTCTCATGGTTTGCCTCTCTCCCTTTCCCCCACCATTTCCGCCCTTCTTCTCCCCCTTGTTCCTCCGTCAAGTTCCTCCTAATCCTCCTATACGTGCAAACAGATGATATTTGTCCATTGTGATTTCTAACTGAAGAGGAGGCGGTGAGATGTAGTCTAGCTGTGCATGAAGCAACTAACTGTGGAAGAGGAGAATGGATCTGGGTAGACCGTCTCCTCCGCATTCCTTACAAAACCTCAAATAATAGAAATTTTAAAAAGTCTTTTTGGGAAAAAAAAAAAAAGTCTTTTTGGGAGGAGTGAATTCTGTGCCTACCATCAAAGAATTTACAGTGCTATCGAGGGGAAAAGAATCCATGTACATTTTTTTTCAAGAAGACATAGCGATATGCCAGTCTATGTGGAAAAGAATGTAAGTATAATTAAAATGACAAGAAAAATATCAGATTGGGCCAGAATAACCAGAGAACGCCTATAATTACTATCATTGCCACTACTAATCATTATTTTCCTATTGGTTTTCTGACTTGTGAGCAAAGATAACAATTAGTAACGGCTTCACACAGAACACAATTTATATCACCTTATTTACATACCAATTATATTAAATGATAATAGATGACGGGATTATCTATCAATTAGCTTAATAAGCATTTAATTCAACACCTGGAGAAGCCCCATGGTTATAACCTTTATTTCCTGTGGTATCTTTTCCATGGATTTGAGCTTAGAATTTCTTCTTTTTTTTTTTTTAACTTTTTAAAATTTATTTCTGAGATAGAGAGACAGCGTGAGCAGGGGAGGGTCAGAGAGAGAGGGAGACACAGAATTTGAAGCAGGCTCCAGGCTCTGAGCTGTCAGCACAGAGCCCGACGGGGGGCCCGAACCCACGAACCCTGAGATCATGACCTGAGCCGAAGTCAGACGCTGAACCGACTGAGCCACTCAGGCGCCCCGACTTTCTTCTAATTTCAGTCTTTGACATCATGTTCCAAGAGAAATAAAATTTACTAGAAAAGGATATAATGTCTGATTAGCTAAGAGGAAATATTAAGACAATAGTAAAAGAATCTGCTTAATAAAACACTGTCAAAAGTAATATTTTATTGAGCAAAAAATAAGACACACAACTATCTAAAAATGCATATATAGTACATATAATGCCAAGTTATATTTGAAGGAAGGCATAGTATTTTTTCAAGTTATTGATTAATATATTTAAAATCTCTGAAAAATGAAGAGTACTCCCACTTTCAGCTAAGATAGATTCATAGGAAACACATTTACAACTCACCTGAAACAACTTTTTTAAAAAGGGAGGGGAGAGAGAGAGATTGAGAGAAAGAGGGAAAGAAAAAATATATGAAACTGTGATCTTCAAGGCACTGGGCATCAGGCAACAAGGACAATGATCCTTCAGAGACCCAAAACAAATGGAGTAAGAAAAAAACTTTTGCTCAATGATGAAAACTTTGAGCAAACTTTGATGAATAACCAAAATCACAATTTGCTGGAATATTAGAATTGGTTGTCTAGACTGTAATTTTAAGCAATTTTAATTTGCTTTTAATTTGCTCACAATTAAACAAATTTGCTAAAGAACAGAGAATGAAAAGATAAAAATTTTCACAAATAAAGGAGAATACATACCTTCTAATTTTATATTATGTGTGCCTAAATTGAAAAACTCTGGGCCCCTGTGTGGCTCAATAGGTTAAGTATCTGACTTTGGCTCCAGTCATGATCTCACGATTCATGAGTATGAGCCCCATGTTGGGCTCTGTGCTGACAGCTCAGAGCCTGGAGCCTGCTTCAGATTCTGTTTCTCCCTCTCTGCTCCTCCCTGGCTCATATGCTGTGTCTCTCTCTGTCTCTCAAAAATAAATAAACGTTAAAAAAAATAAATTAAAAAACCAAAAAGTAAATAACTTCATCAGACAGGTTAGAAAGTATCAGAAAAGTTTGATGCTCTAATCATAATTCATACTTAGTATTGCTCTCTTCCAAACTGAAATGAGTTTATAATTTGGGTCTGTAAACATTTGTATTATTTTCCTTCAAAATTTAATTGGATGAAGCAAACGGGAAGATTCATTGAATGTGTAAGTTGGTGAAGTACCTGGAATCTTTCAAGAGTTTTATACAAATTGACAAAAATGTGACCACCATGCTGTAAAAACTAGAGGATACATTATCAAGTATCTTTAGGATGAGCTGCAACTGATCAAAGACAGAGCTGAAAAAGACATGATAATTATTTTTAATTTCCAAATTCACCTAAAACTAAACAGAGTTTCTAGGTTCTTTTTTAATTTTTAATTTTAATGTTTATTGATTTTTTTTTTAGAGAGAGAGAGAGTGAAAGTGGGGGAGGGACAGAGAGAGGGAGACAGAATTCAAAGCTGGGTCCAGGCTCTGAGGTGTCAGCACAGAGCCCAACATGGGCTCATAAACCATGAAATCATGACCTGAGCCCAAAGTCAGAAACCTAACCTAATGAGCCAGCCAGGCACCCTCGGATTCTCTAGTTTTTAAAAGATGAGTAAAGTATATTGAAAAATCAACAGAACACTATGGGAAGTTTCAAAGCATTTTACAAAAAATTGTGTTCCTAAATATCATGTTGTGTTAGAAGATTAAAGATATGACAGACTATTGCTTGTTTTTAATGAAGAGTCTCTGAAAGGTATAAATGATTAATGATACATCAGGTCTGTCCAAGAAAGTTTTGTTTCTGCATAAGGAATTTATCTACACGAATTATTGATAAGACCTTGGTATTTACTGCTCACAGAAGTAGAGCAATCCAAATAAGTTTTACTTGACTTTACAAGCTCTCAGCTAAATTATTTCAGTGTCTGAAATAAGTTAAAAAGCAAAACTTATCTTCACATATATGAAAAATGTGCAAAAACTTTAGCTTTTACATACATGCCATTTGTAGATTTATGAGGGAATTTTAAAGATAAATTTCCATTTTTTGATGTGGTAAGTCTGTTGATCTCCGTTTCTTTGTATGAACCAAATTGTTTTTTGGATAAATCAAATTATTTCCAAGGGAGTTATGAAGTTACAACACATATACTTAAAAATCTCTTTTTCTTTTCTTTATAATTTGTAATCATTAGGTTATGTGCTCCTATCATCAGAGCATTTTACTCTGGGAAAGACATAAAATTTGAGGGCACATATTCAGCAGAGAAAAGGAAAACATAAAGGCCAAGGCATGGGAAATGCAAGAAGAAAGCACTGGCTAAGTCATATTGGTTGCTAAGTTTGGAAAAGAATTCATGCGTCCTAAATCTATTTGACTAAAATTTACAACTTAAACCATAGCTCAAGTGAACTATTCATGTTATCCTTAGAAACTGTTGGAATCTGTATTGTTAAGAGTTCAGCAGGAAACAGAATTCAAATGATTTCCTCTGAGAGACTTTGGTGAAGGCCTGTTAAAGAGGTGTAGCCATAGTCCAGGGATAAAGAAGGGATGTTTGAGGCTCCTGGGGACCAGCAACGTATGGAGTTTTATTACTTCTAGGCCTGTCATCATAGGACGGAGCCAGTGAGAGCTGGAGCCTCAGAGAACAGTCCGGCACGGGATGTGGCTGCAGAGTGGAGTTCCTCCCCATTTCTTTTTAGTTATCGCCACCTTAACTGCCCCCACTCCAAAAACTAAATCTAATTCAAATTCTGCCTAATAAAATAAATTAACAACTAAGGAATACGATTTTATCAAGTAGGGTGAGTTTTTTGTTTTTTTTTTTTAACCCCCACTCTCTTCTCAAGAACCAGTTTTCACCCTCATGGGGGCGATATTGCTCCCATGGAGAACGCATGTTCCAGAGAGAAGCAGCTGCCCCCCAGAACTCTGGCTCTGAAACAGGAAACAGGCTTCAAAAGAAGCACCTGACCCCTTTGTCCTCCTGCCCTGCAGCAAGCAGAGGATCCTACCAGACAGTCCAAGGGGTCAGCCCCCAGGTTCAGAGCGAGGCAGTGAAAGACAGAGCACGAATATCCGGCGGGAACCAAAAATTCACCATCAAAGAATTTTTCCAGTTTCTTAAAACTTGTAGGAAACAGATCTCTGGGGGAAGCCTAGTACGCCTTGGCAAAGAACACGGATTTTGTGTCAGGAAGAACTTGATTGAAGTTCCAGCATTGTCCCTCTATCACTATACTAGCTTAAGGACCATCTTTAACCTCTGGAGGCTCAGAGAGAAAAATGAGGTTATGTATATCTATTTCTGGCAATTGCTTTGACAATAAACTATAATAACAGATGCAGAGCACTTAGTCATGTGACTGGCTGCGTAAATAATCACTAAATGTGAATTTGAGAGTACTTATCATCTGCCTTCTTTCCTTTCATTGATAGGTGCTAAGTACTTATCCAATGGTGCCTTGTGTTCAGTGCTGAGTAAACAAAGTAAACAAGACAGAGGCTCTGCCCCACCATGCTTGTGATCTATGGGACTCACAGGTAACAGTCTTCCACATGCGATTCACGGTATCAGAACATAGGCTGTTGGAAGGAAATTGGTTCACAAAAGAATGGCCCTGGATGCCACAGGTGACAACTGTATAAACTAAATACATATAAACTATTTTATATCCTTTTACATTTACATACTCTCAGGTAACAGAGTTCTGAGTGACATCGCCTGAATAAATTAGTCTCCTGTTGACGAAATCATACACTAAATTCCTTAGCCAATTGCTTTGCCTTGAAGTATCATTAAGTGAGGGGCACCTGGGTGGCTTAGTCGGTTAAGCGTCCGACTTTCGCTTAGGTCATGATCTCGCGGTTGGTGGGTTCGAACCCCGTGTCCAGCTCTGTGCTGACTGCCAGCTCAGAGCCTGGAGCCTATTTCAGAGTCTGTATCTCCTTCTCTCTCTGACCCTCCCCTGCTCACGCTGTCTCTCTCTCTCTCTCCTAGAAATAAATAAAAAAAAATATTTAAAAAAAGTATCATTGATACCACAATTTCAACATGGCTGGCGATTTAGAAAACATCCTTCTAGTTACTTTTCTAAACCTCAGACCCTTATCTCTAAGAGTAAGTGAGTAGAGGACAGTATTCACTTTAGAGGGTTGGCAATGGTTGAATGAAAAAAAATGCATATAAAGCACTTAGTATCAGCTCTGGCTCAGAGTAAGTGCTTAATAAAATCTAGCTATTTAATTTCTTTCTCTTTTTGTGCTAGAATCTTTAAGACCTGATGCAAGTACTTAAGCTTGCCTTAGTTTTCCATGTTTGACACAGTAATGATTTTAGAATTTTTTTTGAAAAAAATATTTTTAAGTAATCTCTACACCTAACATGGGACTCAAACTCCCAGACCCAAGATCAAGAGTTGCACACTCTTCCAACTGAGCCAGCCAGGAGCCCACGGCATTTATAAACATTTTAAATGTTTATTGCATCTCAGTAAAAATTTTATAGTTAATGAGAGAGTATCTTAAATTTATCTAGAAAATGTTTCAGTATAGATTTAGAGATAAATATATTTATACTTTCATTTCTATAATTCAGTTGAATGTCTTTGATTTATTATAACTAATTAATCTTTTAAAAAGTCGGTCAAAGAATGTCTATTGATCATCTATATGATAATCGTCTTTTGTTGGCTTGAAAATTTATTTAAGAGATAATGTGTACAGTTATTTTTAAGCATTGGACATAACCTTCATGATTAGCTGATAGGAGAATCTGAAAGTATGTAAATGTAAAAAGATATAACATAATATAAATAGTGGAAAACTTTCAAGTTTTAAAAAATATTTTAAGTTTTTATTATTTACTTTTTTAATATTTATTAATTTAGTGTTTAATGTTTATTTAGTTTTGAGAAAGGCAGAGAAAGAGAGTACATGCTGGAGCAGGGGAGGGGCAGAGAGAGAGAGAATCGCAAGCGGCTCCACACTGTCAGTGCAGAGCCTGATGTGGACCTCAAACCCATAAACTGTGAGATCATGACCTGAGCCAAAATCAAGAGTTGGACTCTTGACTGACTGGGCCACACAGGCACCCCAAATACTTTAAATTTTTAAAAAATAATTTTTAGCGTTTATTTTTGAGAAAGAAAAAGGCAGAGCTAGAGGGAGACAAAGGATCTAATAGGCTCTGTGCTGTGGGGCTCAAACCCACAAACCATGAGATCATGACCTGAGCTGAAGTTCTATGCTTAACCGACTGACGCACTTACCAGGCACCCTGTTTTGTTTTGTTTTGTTTTGTTTTTGTATATCAACATTTTATTCCTTTTTGTTGCTGGGTAGTATTCCATTATATGAGTAGAACACAATTCATTTATCCTTTCCTATATTGGTGGGTTTTTGGATTGTCTTCAGAACATCTGTGTACAAGTGTGTGTGCACAATTACTTTCATTTCATAGCCCATGTTTAATCCTCTCAGCAAATGAATAGCATAGTACTATTACAGTCCTCATTTTGCAGATGGGGAAGCGGAGGTCCACCAAGGTCCTGTGGTCAATGAGCTTGCCCAAGGCTAGGGGCTAATTGACAGCAGGGTTAGCATTTGAGGCCAGATTCATCTGACAATCCCATGCTCAAAATCTCCATGCAATACTGTACCCCCATGCTGAGAGAAAAGCCTTCACTTGGAAAAATGAAGACATTTAATTTTTGGCTATAAGAATGTATTTCTCAGCCTATCTCTGCTCCCTGTCATGGTTATCCAGATTGGCCACTGCAGAGAGACTCTCAGAGGGCAAGATGAGTGTTCCTACTGAGTTTTTTCTTTTCTAAATAGTTTGTTGTCCAGTTGGTTTCCATATAACACCCTGTGCACATCCCCACAAGTGCCCTCCTCCATGCCCATCACCCCCCTTCCCCTACCCCCACCCCCATCTGCCCTCAGTTTGTTCTCATCATTCAAGAGTCTCTCATGGTTTGCCTCCCTCCCTCTCCCCCACTAGTTTTCCCCCTTCTTCTCCCTCACAGTCCTCCGTTAAGTTCCTCCTAATCCTCCTATATGTGCAAATATATGGTATCTGTCCTTCTCTGCCTGACTTATTTCGCTCAGCATAACACCCTCAAGGTCCATCCATGTTGCTACACATGGCCAGGTTTCATGCTTTCTCATTGCCATATAGTATTCCGTTGTATAGATAAACCACATCTTCTTGATCCATTCTTCCATTGATGGACACTTAGGCTCTTTCCATGATTTGGCTATTGTTGAGAGTGCCGCTATGAACATTGGGGTACATGTGCCCCTATGCATCAGCACTCATATATCCCTTGGATAAATTCCTAGCAGTGCTATTGCTGGGTCCTAGGGGAATTCTATTGTTAACTTTTTGAGGAACCTCCACACTGTTTTCCAGAGGGGCTGCACCAGTATACATTTCCACCAACAGTGTAGGAAGGTGCCCGTTTCTCCATATCCTCGCCAGGCATCTAGAGTCCTGTGATTTGCTCATTTTAGCCACTCTGATTGGCATGAGGTGGTATCTCGGTGTGGTTTTGTTTTGTATTTCCCTGATGAGGAGGGATGCTGAGCATCTTTTCATGGGTCTGTTGGCCATCTGGATGTCCTCTTTAGAGAAGTGTCTGTTCATGTCTTCTGCCCATTTCTTCACTGGATTGTTTGTTTTTGGGTGTGGAGTTTGGTGAGTTCCTTATAGATTTTGGAAACTAGCCCTTTATCTGATATGTCATTTGCAACTATGTTTTCCCATTCCGTTGGTTGCTTATTAGTTTTATGGATTGTTTCCTTTGCTGTGCAGAAGCTTTTTAATCTTGATGAGGGTCCCAATAGTTCATTTTTGCTCTTGATTCCCTTGCCTTTGGGGATGTGTCAAGTAAGAAATTGCTGTGGATGAGGTCAAGGAGGTTGTTTCCTGCTTTCTCCCTAGGGGTTTGATAGTTTCCCGTCTCACATTCAGGTCCTTTATCCATTTTGAGTTTATTTTTGTGTATGGTGTGAGATATTGATCTAGTTTTATTCTTCTGCATGTTGCTTTCCAGTTCTCCCAGCACCATCTGTTAAAGAGGTTGTCTTCTTTCCATTGGATACTCTTTCCTGCTTTGTCAAAGATTAGTCAGCTGTACATTTTTGGGTCCAATTCTGAGTTCTCTATTCTATTTCATTGGTCTATGTGTCTGTTTTTGTGCCAATACCATACTGTCCTGATGATTACAGCTTTGTAGTAGAGGTTAAAGTCTGGGATGGTGATGCCTCCCATTTTGGTTTTCTTCTTCAATATTACTTTGGCTATTCGGGGTCTTTTGTGGTTCCATACAAATTTTAGGATAGATTGTTTTAGTTTTGAGAAGAATGTTGCCTGGCACCCTGTTTTTAAAAATATTTTTCAGCCTTTCAAGACAAACCTTTAAAGACACTAACATAAAATAAAGCAAAACTGGAAAAAGAAGCAACACGCAAAAATAAAAATTTTCCCAGCAACTATTACCCATCTTGGGAAGCTGGAATATTCTCTATCATAGTGTTGGCTAAGTGTTCCAGCTAGACAGTAGTTCTCTTTTACTGGATGGATTAGACTTCTTCACAAAGCCTTTTGGGAAGTACTCTAATAAGAAAAGAATACTCCTATATATAAAATCAAAACAAAACAAAACAAAACAAGAAGGACCCAGCAGTAGCACTGCTAGGAATTTACCCAAGGGACATATGAGTGCTGATGCATAGGAGCACATGTACCCCAATGTTCATAGCGGCACTCTCAACAATAGCCAAATCATGGAAAGAGCCTAAGTGTCCGTCAACGGAAGAATGGATCAAGAAGATGTGGTTTATCTATACAATGGAATACTACATGGCAATAAGAAAGAATGAAACCTGGCCATGTGTAGCAACATGGATGGACCTTGAGGGTGTTATGCTGAGCGAAATAAGTCAGGCAGAGAAGGACAGATACCATATATTTGCACATATAGGAGGATTAGGAGGAACTTAACGGAGGACTGTGAGGGAGAAGAAGGGGGAAAACTAGTGGGGGAGAGGGAGGGAGGCAAACCATGAGAGACTCTTGAATGATGAGAACAAACTGAGGGCAGATGGGGGTGGGGGTAGGGGAAGGGGGGTGATGGGCATGGAGGAGGGCACTTGTGGGGATGAGCACTGGGTGTTATATGGAAATCAACTTGAGAATAAACTATTAAAAAAAACAAGAAAGAAAGAGAGAAAGAAAAGGGCATAGATTAAGGCTTTTTAAAAGTGCTGATTAAATAATAAAGTAACTTAAAATATAAACAAAATGCTTATTAAGTGGAAGCTGGCCAGTTTTCAAGGCATAAATTAAAGCCCTTATCAAGTATTTTTTCCCTGGTTGTAAGTTTCTTGTCAATTACAGACAAACTGCTCAGACATTCAACCCACGTGGGCTGCCTGTGGGGCAGTTTATTTTTCCTTCTCACACCTGTGTTTAATGAGTAGCAGTTTTGCAAGCTTGGCTATTTTCACGGGAAGAAGATGGGAAGGATTTCATGCCAAAAAAAATAAAATCAAGAAACAAAACCACTGCAATTTATCTCTATCCAGCATTCCTATAGAAAGCCATGAAATAGAAAAGACACTATAGGCTCTTAAGGCAGAAAGTTCCAAAGGTCTCCAGTCAATGGCCTTCTCTTAACAGGACTGAAAGAGATTAAGAGCAGGATAAAAGTCAAAGGTTTTCAGGAAAAACAGCCCACCTTCCTTTAAAGTAACCTTTGGGTCAAGAAGTTATTTCTTATCAATGTTAAGATTTTTTTCCAATAGGCAAGGGTTTCGGCTAGGAAGGGTATTGTCTGTAATGTGTGTTTAGTCTTGAAATGCATTTTCACTTGGAAAAAATTACCTTTTCAATTTTATCCCATAAAATAAATTATGGGATAAATTATCCCATTTAAATCCTCTTTAAATGACTAGATCTGACACATTCTTTTGTGCTTAACCACAATCTTCAACTAATAAACTTAATTTAATTCAGATTTCCATAATTGCTCATAATCCTCAATAACCTCCTCTAGTAACAAAACATTCAACTAACACCCCCCTCCCCACCCACAAATAGGTGTGCTCCTTTTTCTTACTGAAATTTTAAGTTGCTTTAAATTCTGTGAAAATCCTATCACCACGGGACCTCCATGGAGAATCAAGGCACAGTCTTAAGTGAGAATTTGTTCTGTCTTGAAAAATACATGTCATCTCACAAACTGGGTTTCTTAAGAAGTTTCTGGTGTAGAGGACAGAATCCACTACTGTATTAAAGGGAAATTTCCTCTCCGAAAGATGAAGAAATGAGACTGCCTTTTATAGGGCTGCAGCTTCCCAGTAGTGTGTCCTTGAAACAAAGTCAGAAGAGGTACAAGTAAAAAGAATAAAGAAATACTACTTTTTGATCAATTAAAATAATAACTTTATCGAGGTGTAATTTACAAAATGCCATAATGTTCACTCGTTGGAAGTTACAACTCCATGATTTTTAGAAACTTTGCCAGGTTGCACCCTTCCCATCACAGTCTGGTTTTAGAACATTTACTTTCATCACCCCAGTAAGATTTCTTGTGCTCACTTACAGTTAATTTCTGGGCCCAGTCCCAGCCCCAGACACCTATGAATTTACTTTCTGTCTCCTTTGTCATACTTCCATCTCCAAACCGAGATGAGAAAAAGAAATCCAAGGATATATCATGCAAGTAGAAGGATACTATTTATTGAGAAACTCGCACTGTCCAAATAGTCTCCAGCATTCTTGGGAAATGCAAGGGAATCTTGGACCCCAGGCATATCAGTTGAGTTAGAACAGAGTCAGTAAGGTCTTCAATATTTAATTATCTCTCTAGTTAGAGATACTAGACTTACATAGTTACCGGGGATTTTGATAATGAAAGAATACCAAAGCAAGCTTTGTTATCTTAACTAAAGAAATGTCTCTGTCTCCAAAGTTTAAGAACAACAAAATTTCAAGTAAAAGGGTAAACTTCAAAACATCCCTATAAAATTCAGTCTCCTATTTTTATATTTTTGCTTCTAAGATATTAGAGATATAGTATTTCCTTAACCAAATTATATTTCACTAAGATTGAAATATACAAGTTTCTTCTGAAGTGTAAGATGGCCCTTTTTCCTCCAAGCTCTCATATGGATATTATTCTAATGTATTTTGAGTACAGTAAATATACCAAAATATCATGCTTTGGGTTGACAAAATACTGTTCTAACCACTTATTTCCTTCCCCCAGAATCTATGTATTTTAAGAAAGCTTTAGTTTCAGGTTTATCTTGCTTACATCCTGATTTCCAGGTATCCTTCCCTCTGGCTTCCCAGAAATTTACTAGGCATTTTACAAGGGGCCCTTTTATATTTGAAAGAGAAAACTGCCTTGTCAAATGATGGTGAGAAATTAAAAAAACAAACAAACAAATAAAAAAGTCTAACCCAGACAGGGCTCTAAATTTGGGGAAATCCATGGCACTCTCTCAACTTGAAATGTTGGCCACACAGATTACTCAAGAAGTTATTTTATACTACTTGTAAGAAACTGATATTTGCTGTGGGTTTATTTTTTAAAATCCGTGCATTAATAAAAACAAATGTTAGTTTTGTGTCTTTGATGTGTTGGGTATTTTATAACCATAGAGTTCTTTACCCCATGGCAGTTACTGGAGGTGGAACTTTTGGAGAAAAAAAGTACTTGCAGAAATAAACATTTTTTCCAGTACTTTTCATAGGTTCTCAAAGCAAACAGGTCTGCACCACGAGCATAAGTTCTGGAAGGCAGAGCTTTGAGTCGGGGTCTCTGAAGTTGCTGAAGAAAATTGTGGAGTCCTTCTTTTGAAGATCTTTTAAAGCGAGTGTGACTTGTGTTTGTCTGAAAACAAACTGATGTGATGAATTGCTCAATGCTAGTCTTCTCAGATTCCCTTTCAACCCCCTGCATTTAGAGGGAAAGAGGGAGAGACCTTAAATGGGAACTTTCCACATTCTTGGAATATATAACAATTGAATGTAGTTTTTTAAAAAAAAAAATTGCAGCAGGGGCCGGGGGAAGGGCATTCTGTGATGAAACTGAGATCTCCCAAAAGAAAATGCCAAATAAAAGCAAAGAAGGGACTATGGGAAGCCAAGTCTGTAAATGGTCTTTTCTAAGCTTTTAGTGAGTCAGACAAGATCTTTGCTTCTGTGTGCAACAGGCTTAGTGAACGTGGGCAAAGAGATGAAGACCTTTTTCTCCAGTTCACAGGTCGTCCCCGACTGATTTCACTTTGAGTGGAAACAGGCACCCCATCCCCAGGAAAGAGACTTCCCTGCACATTTCAAAAAGCAAACTGCTTCTTTGTCCTTCCGAAAAGAAAACTGAATCCACCCCACCCCCCACCCCCATCCTCCAGACACTGGCAGAACTTAGTAGAAGCTCATTAAAGAATCGCTTTTCCCCCTGCTCCCCGGGCCGACCTTTCTCAGAACACGGCAGGTACAACCTTGAAGGGGGAAGTCTTGAATGGGAAGTTGTGAAGGCAAAGAAAGAGAGTCCCGAGTCAGTGCACATTAGACCAAAGAGAGGGACCAGGAGGGAAGCCAGCCCCGCCCTGGGACTGTAAAGTCTACATTCCTACAGCTGCAAGGTGGTGGCTACTTTATGGTTTTTCCTCCCCCCAAAATACACTCCAGTGAGCAGACATTTTTTTTTTTTTTCTCAGAAGTGATGCAATTACTCAACTTCCCCCCACCCCAGTAAAAAAGAAAAGGAAAGGCGGGGGGTGTCTTGCAACCCCGTCGCCTCGCACAACTCCAGCCCCTCCCTTTCCTCCCAGTCTACCCCTTTCCAGCCGCTTCCCATCCCTCCCCCTCAGCCCCAAGAAAGTTTGACGACCGCAAAGGAAACCAAAAAAAAGTTCCCTAGCCCCACTCCTGGCGGGCGATCAGCATCTCTTTTGTTCGCTGCGAACCCACAGTTCCCCTGACGTCACCCGGAGTCCGGGCCAATCGGCGCGCGGTCGGCGGCGGCGGCGGGGGCCGGAGGGTGGGGGGAGCCGGGCGGTCCCTCCTCCCCGGCGCCCAGGGCCTCGCGGGGGGCGGGAGGGGACAGTCCCATATAAACCCTGGAGCTCGGGGTTCGGCCGCCCGCGCCGGCTGCGCTTTGCAGGGGGAAAAGGGGAAGCCCCAGGCGCGAGCGCAGGAGAGGGGACCTGCAGCCACAACTTCTCTCGTCCTCTCCTTCCCCTCTGTCCCTCGGGCCGTCCCCTTCCCCATCCCCTGGCCCCTACTTTCTTGGGGGCACCAACCCGCAGGAGGCACTGGAAACTCCTCCCGCAGTTTGCAAAGGGAGCCAAACTTGGTGGCAACTTGCCTTCTGGTGAGGGCGTCTCCCTCCCGCCCCGTCTCAAGATGCTCAGGGGTCCGGGGCCCCGGCTGCTGCTGCTGCTGCTGCTGCTGCTGGCCGTCCTGTCCCTGGGGACAGCGGTGCCCTCCACCGGAGCCTCGAAGAGCAGGAGGCAAGCTCAGCAAATCATTCAGCCCCAGACCCCAGTGGCTGTCAGCCAGAGCAAGCGTGAGTACTGACCTCGGGCTGAAACAGGCTGCCCCGGAGTGGGACCCTGAAGCCAACCAAAGTTGTGGCTGAAGTTTTGCGCGCGCGCGCGTGCGGTGTGTGTGTGTGTGTGTGTGTGTGTGTGTGTGTGTGCACGCCCTAATGAGAGAAACCGGGCGAGGACACAAAAGGCTCGGGTTTGAGTAGCCTGGTTCCGAGGGCCTTAGAATAAAATAATGCATTGGAGCGCAGGGGCTCCCGCAGCGCCTGGTCAGCGGTGCCCGTTAAAGTTGCCTTCCTGTGAATTCATCCAAACTTGCCTTTAAAGTGGAAACTGCCTTTACACTTTCCATTTGGTATTAGTGTGATCCTTACGCTTCAAATTTTCTTTGTTACTAAATGATTGGTTAAATATTTTCAAAATGGGGGTAGTAGGAAGGTGGCTAAATAGCTATATTGTTCCTAACTAACTTGAAAGCGATGTGATTGGTTCACAGTGCTTTGGGGCCCTTCAGGATACTTCTCCAACAACAGAGATCAGAATTCCTCTTCCAGTTTTTCAAAGACACACCCTCCCATAGCCTTGGTGAAAAGAAATTGATTAAAGTTGTCCTTTTTGACTTATTACCCCAAAAAAGCACTGAAGTCTTTGCATATTTTAAAATGTAATTCCAGGGTCCAGGTATCTGCTTTGCAAAATGTTTCCAATTCCTTTGATGTAGACCCCTGGCCAGATGGAAATGACATCATTGTATAACATTTAGCTAAGTTAAAAAGGGAAGGGGGGGAAGGAATACATAAATATCTACATGTACAAATTGTGGTTAACTCTTCAGATAGCTAATTTCTATCTATTTTAGAGTGGAGTATTCTGATGCCCTGATGATTAACTTATTTTTCTATGTTTGTTGCTTAGTCTCATCAATTTAGTTGTGCTAGAAAATTCCATAATTTGGAAAAAAAGAGGGGATGAAAATGTAATCACATTTTTCTTTAATCATTTATAGCTGGTTGTTATGACAATGGGAAACACTATCAGATAAACCAACAATGGGAGCGCACCTACCTAGGAAATGCCTTGGTTTGTACCTGTTATGGAGGGAGCCGAGGCTTTAACTGCGAGAGTAAACCTGAACGTAAGTGGGGGAGCCTGGCAGTTAGTATCTTTCAATATATAGAGAAGTGGGTGCTTGTTAATTAAACTTAGCATTGGTAATAAAAATATGTACACCATTTTCCAGTAGAATTGTCTATCATTTCGTCTTTAAATAACTGTTAATAACTGCTTTTATTTGCCTTTTACATGTTACGTCTTCCTTTAAAACTACTCAAATAGTTTCTTGAGTCTTCTTTTTAGTTTATTCTCTCCAAGTTTTTGATGAGAAAATGAAAGATTTTGTGTTCTCCTTCCAAAAAAAACCTGCCTATAAAATTTTAGTTTCTTAGGAAGGAATTTGAAATCTCAAACTGTAAGATTATGGGCCAGAAAACACTTCGGGCACCCTATTGTAAAGTGATTTGTCAGTCACACAAAACCAGGAGCCGTTTACTTCAAAGTTCTCGTTCTTTTATGACCTCTGTTCTGTTTCTTGTAAATTATAGCAACTCCTGGAGAGAAACAGTGATGAGGCTAAAATGGAAGGAGTAGGATTAAGAAATGACAGTGCCTGGTGGGAGGTGGAGATCTTCAAGTTGTTTGCTTTTCATGTGGACCTTGGTTTGAGTGAGTCAGAGATTAGAATGGAAGCCTTCCTTCACAATTTAGCCAGTCCTGAGGTAGTGCTTTATACAGCTTTTCCCTAAGGGCCTGAGAATCCTTTACAATAGAAATTAATTTACCAAAAATTAGAGACCTGGTCAAAGTTCAAAAGCTGAACTTCTGTGAAGCCTGCGGTAAAATCTACATCTCATATTTTAATGTTTTGCATACTTCCATAGCACTGTGCTACTCATAGAATGGAAATGTGAGTTTTTCTTTGGACGGGATCGGTGGAATAGAAAAGCTTTTACATATGTCAGGCTCATGTGGACTTTCCTTCTCTCCTCAGCTGAAGAGACTTGCTTTGACAAGTACACTGGGAACACTTACCGAGTGGGTGACACTTATGAGCGCCCTAAAGACTCCATGATCTGGGACTGTACCTGCATTGGAGCTGGGCGAGGGAGGATAAGCTGTACCATTGCGAGTAAGAAAGACATTCTGTAAAATGTCGCTGAAATATCATATAAATGAATTTCTCCATTACTGTCACTGTCACTGTCTGCTATCCATGACTGGATATTCCTAATTTGGGGCTTTACCCCAGGTGACCAGATGCTCTTAGGTGATCACACAATGGCTCCTGTGCGCAGGATGGAAACAGCATTTAGCTTGTATGGACTCGTAAGTACCAAGTGGATCTCCTGTGTTCCCTTTCAGTAAGATATGCTTGGAGGACTTGCTTATTTAATATTACCTGGACATCTTCAAGCTAGACTGATCAAGTGATTAGGAAGACGGTCAAGAAAAGTGAATTAGCCATTGTGTGGTCTGTTCTTCTTGCTTGTGATGCAGAGACCTCTTGAATTTCACAGAAACAGCCTGGCTTCTCTGTGACCTATAGAATTTCCCCAGGAAGCAAATCTCTCTGTTCCCAGGGATAATGTGGAATGGTTAGCCTACTAGTGTTTTCAACCTTTGGGGACTGTGTTGACTATCATTAATTCCCATTTAGCTAAGGCAGTCTTTTCATTATGATTCACTAGGCTACCTGTAGACTCAACATAGCATTTAGTGGAGTGCCTGAGTGGCTCAGACAGTTGGGCATCTGACTCTTGATTTCGACTCAGGTCATGATCCCAGGGTCATGGAATCGAGCCCCACATCAGGCTCCACACTGAGCATGGAGCCTGCTTAAGACTCTCTCTCTGCCTCTCTTCCCCCCCCCACACACACACACTCTGTCTCTTTCTCTGTCTCTCTCTAAACATAAATAAATAAATAAATAACGAAACAAAGATTTAGTTTGTTTAATCCATCTTTTAAGTATAAGTTACTTGAAAGGCATCTGTCCAAAGGAACAAAGCAGTCCTTTGTGGATAGACTCAATCAGCTTTTCCTGTACTTAATGTTAGGGTTTATTCAAGTTTATTGGCAATCTTATGAATCAGTGGTCCATAGTGTTTATAATCTAGTGGACAGTTCAGCCTCTGGATGTGCCACTGTGTTTAACAGGTTGGAAGAGTACCCAGGTTTACGCACTTGATAGGTGTGCATCTATGTGATTTTTACCAATGTGACTTTTTTTACTCTGGGGTAAAATATGGGTTCTCCCACTCATGAAAGCTGGAAAGCTATGTCCATTGCAGCCTTTTCATTCAGTCAGTCTCGACCTGTCTGCCAGCCTTTCTTTTCTGACTTAGGACCCAATTTCCTGTGATCTCTCTGAGGAACCAGGATTTATGACCTCTTTCTTTGCCATCAGTTTTCTGTGTGACTTCCCATCGTGCTTACACAAGACATTTAATTGAATGACCCAAAGTGACCAGACCTATTAACTTGCCCCCTGCCTTTGATGGGAAAGCTGTTCTCTTTTCTCACTTTGGCTAACCCAAGTACCTACCCTGGGTGGAACAGGAGACCTTTTCTTTTCTTTCTTCCTCTTTTTGTTTTTTTTCTTAAATATTCTCTCAAACATTTGCTTTTTATCTTAAACAGACCGTTGCCATGAAGGGGGTCAGTCCTACAAGATCGGTGACACATGGAGGAGACCACATGAGACAGGAGGTTACATGTTAGAGTGTGTGTGTCTTGGTAATGGAAAAGGCGAATGGACCTGCAAGCCAATAGGTATGTGGCTCTGAGGGATGACTGACAGGTGGGGAGGCACAGGCAAAATGTTGGGTGGACCACCAAATGCCATGTGGACATGAGATCTGAATTCCAATTTAAAAAATAACACAATGGAAATTTTATTTCAAATACTGAAATATTTCATACTCCATAGTCCTGAAGGAATCAGACCAAAAATTACTAACATTGGTAGAAGACTTAATTTTGTATAAGGACAAGATCAAATTGAAAGGTGTAGGAAAAAACCATTTATTTTGTCTAATATCTCATCTTTGCTTTCTCCTTGGTCAAGATATAAATGATTTAAAAGAAAAGAAAATGGCGTTTTGACATCTTTCTTTATTGGAACACGCTGGACTGAAACAATATTGTGTGTGCTCTGTCACATCTTGGTGGTTTTTTTTTCAAACTAAAAATTTTTGAGCTTCTTTTGGCCATAATCTTCAGATGAACTCTATAAATACAAATCTAAGTCTTTGCCTATAGATTTGAATATATAAATTGTTCTTGAATCAAAGACATTTTGTGTTGTAGTTGTTTTTACAGAAATCAGATTTTAAACAGCTTTCTTGTTTTTTTTAATGCATTCATAATTAAGATCATAATTGTGGGTGTTTAGTCCCCCACAGATGAATACATATACAGATCCTTTTCCCTCAAATACTTGTGTGAGAAAGGCTACTAGCTGAATATATATAGTCCATGTACTTATTAGGAGAATAGAATTTCCGCCTGCCGGCTCAGTTTGGGCTTTCTTTCTCTTTGGTTACTTCCTATGTGCTTAGTTACAGGGCGTGCCTTTCTTTTTGAACAGAGTACCACTTAAAAAAATGTGGCTGGATTTTTGCTTACACAATATACTTTAAATTACAAGGAGCCTCCACAATTCAAAATAACCCTTTTTCCCCTTGTTTTTTTATCCAAATTTCCTTACAGCTGAGAAATGTTTTGATCATGCTGCTGGAACTTCCTACGTTGTTGGAGAAACCTGGGAAAAGCCATATCAGGGCTGGATGATGGTGGATTGTACCTGTCTGGGGGAAGGCAGTGGACGTATCACCTGTACTTCTAGAAGTACGTCTTAGTTCTTTTACTCAAGATGAGGCGAGGTATTGTTTTCTGGATTCCTAGCGAGACCTGTAATGTGATGTCACTTAGAACACACCCAATACACCAGCATGTCTTGGTAACATTTGGATGTCAAGAAAGATTCCACAAGCAACTTACTCTGTTTCTTCAAAGAAAACTAGAAAGTTTTCGGCTATGAGTGACTAAGAAATTAGTCAATATGCATTGAAATGTCAAACATGCTGTGGACCTGAAGATAAGTTGCAAATGTTTGATTTAAGTGATCACTGAGATATTTTCCAAGTCTTAAGAGCAAAGAAATCATTAAAAATCACATGCAAATACATATTTGGGCATGTAGTTACTATTGACAGAGAATGGAGCAAGCTTTAAAGTTTTAGGTTTGCTTCTATGCTTGAAATTTAACCGGGGCGTATTCATTGGCAAAATTGATGAAAATAAAAAAGTATGTACAGGTTAAAATTATGTGCCTACCTGGGATTAAGGACAGTGTCCTACCCAAAGCACTTGAATAGGCTTCTTAGTGCCTTAAAGAAGCTGGCCTCTAGCACACCCGCTGCTCCTTCCAAGATTGCCTGGAGGCTCTACCTGTAGCCTTAGGGAGTCAAGCCTCCCCTTTTGAATTTTTCAAACCAACAGCAGCTAGTTTATTGAAGCAAAACAGCCATTAACTGTTGGTGTTATAAACAAATCCTAAGTCAAATCTAAATAAATTAAATCTATTTTGTTTATCCAGGTTCACGTATTTAACCATCTTAAAATGTTCACCCTCCAAATTTGAATTCTTTGCTGACAAAAAAAAAAAATGAGTCTTTCATGGAAAGTGGTAATAATTCTGGCAGAGTCCTTCCCAGAAACTTGCTGGTTCATTAGATCTTTTGAATTTAGAATGTTATAATGATCATCAGACTTTCAAGACCTTGGTGGCAATGTTTTAGCTCAAGACAAATTGGGCGTCTGACTCTATTTTCTTATCTATTATTTAAAGTTCTTCTACTAGCAAGCTTGGAGAACATTCTTCAAAGAAAAGTCATTTAGTCCATGCAATTTTGTAAGTCACCACTTTGTGCAGGATAGTATAGGATTGCAAAAAATGAATTGAACATTAGCCCACCCTCCAAAAAGCACTTACTAAGTAGGTCAGGGAGATGAGAAGGGCTATACATATTCATCTTCTACAAAGTACAATATTAAGGGCTTCAAGATAAATACATAAAAATAGTGCTATGGGGGTTCAGGGAAGGCAATACTTTTGTCTGGGGTTTGGAGAAAAGCTGTAATACCTTCATCCAGACCTCCATTCTGATGGTAGATCAATGTAGGTGTGTATTTGTGTGCCTTTATATCAACTGTCTAATTGCGGTCTCTCTCACCTAGTGCTGTGATTTTCTGATTCATACAGAAATCAAATCCTCTCTTCTCACATTGTAGCATATGGGCAAAACTGGATTTTAACTGAAACAATCTTATTTGCCAGATAATTGAACACATAGACTAATGGCAATTTAGTTACAAATTATCACTGTACATTAATAATTCCATTTTTCCTTGGAGGGTTCACAGTGAGCCATTCAAAAGAAGCCATTTGACTGGTAATTTTAAACAGGTATGTGTTGGGGAAGGACAGAAAAGAACATTTTAAAGAAGTTGGCAATCCTCTGAATTTTCTTACATAACAAATGAAGAAAGAGATGCTATTGTTTTTTTATAACTTCTTTGGGGCAGTTGGGGGAGACCTTTTGAAATCTACTTGCCTCCCTATTGTTTCTTGTTTTCTAAAGAAAGTCCCCTGTTGAAAGGCTGGCCATATACAGCAATTACTGGGAGAAAGATGGGAGAGCATGAGAAGGAAAGAGAGGGAAAAATAGAAAGTCAGAGAATGAATTCGGTCAAATTGTTTCACCAGTGTGAAAACAATTATTTTAAAAAACTTAATGGACTAAAGATGATGAAAAAGTACTTTGGCAAAGGGAAAGAGGAACGAGACTAAATCTCACAAAGTCACACATATCCCTTTCTGCTCTAACAAGTGGAATCCCATCTTTCAGAAGGTTGACACCTGTTGTACCAGAGCCACATATAAACATAACCCCGAAGAATAGCTCACCAAACTTTAAACCATTACCTTCCTTTTTCTCTTTCCTTTTTTTTTTTTTTTAATTTATTTCTCAGAGAGAGAGAGAGAGACAGCGTGAGCAGGGGAGAGTCAGAGAGAGAGGGAGACACAGAATCTGAAACAGGCTACAGGCCCTGAGCTGGCTGTCAGCACAGAGCCCAACATGGGGCTCGAACCCACCAACAGTGAGATCATGACCTGAGCTGAAGTCAGAGAGGCTTAACCGACTGAGCCACCCAGGCGCCCCTACATTCCTTTTTTAACGCTGACTCCGGCATTTGCCCAGCTTGACATGACATCTATATTGAAATGCTTCCTTTCTGATACAGACAGATGCAATGACCAGGACACCAGGACGTCCTACCGAATCGGAGACACCTGGAGCAAGAAAGATAATCGGGGGAACCTGCTCCAGTGCATCTGCACGGGCAACGGCAGAGGGGAGTGGAAGTGTGAGAGGCACGCGGCGCAGACCACATCTGCTGGTGAGGCACAGAACTAGCCAGAAATGGTAGCGCGTTTCAAAACCTTTGTCCGCAAATCCATCTTTCCTTTGATGTGCATTTGAGGATGAGTTGCAGTGTTTCTGGCTAATAACCCCAGTTCATTTCCAGCTTGCTAGTTGTTAACAACTTTGTTAATATCAGGTTTTAAATTTAAATAAAAATGAAATAAAAATAGATCTCGGGGGAACAAAAGCAGGCTTAGCCCCAAGAGATTAAACTGATGCTTAAGGCAATGCCAGTGTTAAAAATCCTACACAATTAATATATAGATAGATAGGTAGATAGGTTTCCATATATGCACACATATGCATTCACATGTATATGCATTTTTTATACCTAAAGTGCATTTTAATGGAAACAAAAGGGTTACAATGGGTTATGTGACTGCTCAGTTCTCCTGCTAGGAAAAGGGAAAAAAGTACATTTGTTCTTTTTCAGAATGGAATATATTTCCTTGTCCTGACATTCAGCTTTCTTTGTAGCGGAAACAATCCTTTATGCGTGGTTTCCATGCTCCAGCAAACTTTGTTGCATTCCATAAAATAATGCACAATCATTTTCTTCATGTATTGGCATTTACAATTTGAGAAATTCAGAAGAGGCCTAGGGACGAGAATGAATGACACAATGTCTAAAACATTAAAAAAAAGAAGAAGTTTTCATTATTTCTGGCATGAGAACAAGATCTTTGCATTGTTGCTTGTGTAAGAGTCTGAAGGCAGAAATATGGCGATCGCGGATGTGTGCTTCTGCTGTCATTCTTACTATGCTCTCACCGAGTTTTCACTGCATAATGTACTAGCATTATTGTTAGTTTCTCCTTCTGATGAATTTTCATCTTGTTCTGGGCATTTCCAAAGGTGAACAAGATTAGATTTGATAGCATCTTTGAGTTATTTGATTATTTTTATTTTATTTATTTATTTATTTATTTATTGAGAGAGAGAGAGAGAGAGTAGGTAAAGGGCAGAGGAGAGAGACAGACAGACAGAGAGAGAATCCCAAGCAGGCTCCATGCACAGTTTGGAGCCCGAAGCAGGGCTCCATCTCACAATGGTGAGATCATGATCTGAGCTGAAATTCAGAGTCAGGCACTTACTGATTGATCCACGAATGCATCCCACGTTTTTTGATTATTGTCAGTGAAATTACTGCTAACCAAAAAAGGAAAAGAAACAATTATAAATATCAATCTACTGAAATAGTTTATGTTCTCTTTTTTCCCCCTCTTCCAGCTCTGCTACTAAAATAGTTTAAATTAAAAGGGTAGTTGAGGCTTAACAGGATAAAGATTCAATAAATGTTATCTATTTTTATTAATATTACTAGTATTATATGGAAAAGGTTTTGTTCAAAAAAGTTTGAGAAGCATTGGGTTAAACAAAATGGAGCCTGATTCTATGGGATCTTTATGTTACTTTGTATTGTGGCTCTTTGGTGGAGGATATAAATACAGATGCCCGCTCTTTGGTGTGTATGACCTTGGGACCCACTGTATGCGAAGTGTCTTTGGGTTCTAGGGTTGAGCAGGGCTTAGGGAGATGCTGAATTCAGTCTACCAGTTATTTTGGCATCCATGCTGAATCTTCTTCTATGGGCCTGGCCTTTGGGGGAACAGATTTCCAAGAGTTTAAAGAAAAGATGAACATATTGTGCTGTCTTACTCTGAAAACAAAGCTGTGTTAAGAGGATTGATTGGGTTTAGAAACACACACACATGCACAAATTCCCAAATAATCCTGGGGGGAAACAAAATGTGGAAGGAGGAACAACTTCTAGAGAATCCAGAATGGCTGCCCAGGACACTTTCATTGAGCTCAGAGTTAAAGAGATGGCCACAGGTCTGCCGCAGGGTGTCAGGGACTTCTCAAAAACAATATTGCTAAAAGAAATGCCTGGTTATATTGAGTTTATAGAAGCTGCTAAAAGAGCAAGGGTGAGGCAGACCATTCCAGGAGAAGGGAAAAATATGAAGACAGCACAGGGTACAATGAGGGAATGAGACAAGGCCTACACCAAGGAAGGAAGTGGTCAGAAGCGAGTTGGAAGAACTTAAGCGTGGAGGATAATGAACCTGTGGACCATGTGCTTCCTGGATTGAGTGAGGAATTATTGAGGGCATCTGCTCTGTTGAGTGGCAGGATAATGTCTGTGACTTAGAAATACAATCCCAGTAGCTCCAGATGCGCTGGAAGATGGAGACCCTTTGGTTAGACTCTTACAGGTAATTTCCAAGGCTGAATGTAAAAGCTAACACAGAAAGGGAGGGGCGTTGCTTTTCAGTTCCAGGTCAGTAACACCATGGATTACAGAGTGATCTGTATGGGGCCCTGAAGATCCCAACTCCAGAAAATAGTTAGTTGGTTTCTCTTACCCAACTTTAGGACTTTCCTTTCTCATGCCCTTAGGATCTGGCTCCATCACAGATGTCCGAACCGCCATTTACCAGCCCCAGCCTCACCCCCAGCCTGTTCCATACGGTCACTGTGTCACAGACAGCGGTGTGGTTTACTCTGTGGGGATGCAGTGGCTGAAGACACAAGGAAATAAGCAAATGCTGTGCACTTGCCTGGGCAATGGTGTCAGCTGCCAAGAGACAGGTCTGTATTATCTTTTAAAAAAATAGTACTGATAACTTTTTATTATTTATTTTTTGAGAGGCAGTACATTCATTTACCAAAAAAAAAGAAACAACCAAAAACCAAAAAACAAAACAACCCAAAGTAAAACAATAAAACAAACAAGAAAAGCTTATAATCTTACCACCCTGTGATAACAACCAGGGTTGGCATTTCATATATTTTCTTCCAATCTTTTTAATCTATGTATTTTCTTTCCTGTAGTGCAGATTAAACTGCTATGTATTATCTTTATTTGTCTAAAATGTTGTTACAAAAGGGTTGCTTTCTGAATAGCAAATCAACCATATTTTGCACTCTGATTCTCAAATTTCTGGAGCTTTGTGATGTAAACATCTTTCAACAACCTAATGCTTTGCTTCTGGGCTACAAAGGTGGTAGTAACAATGATAGCGCTATAACTATAATTGGTGCTAACCAATAACAATTGGTACCCTTGACTTTTCCCCTAGAATAACCTCATGTATTAATTATTATGCCGCCAACAGAGTCCTCTAGATCCCTCCAGTATACTGTGAGCCGCATTATTAATTAACTAGTATTAATATACAATCGCAAATGGGGGAACTGAGGCATGGCAGCAAAGGTGACAACAAAGGACATGGGCAGAAGAACTCAGGTGTCACTCTGTTCACAAAAGATGGGTACGCTGAGTAATACATTTGGACTGACTAGGTGATTCTCTCCGCTGGCCGCTTGAGGGCACAAGCTTAGTCTCCATTAAGCTAAAAAGAAGCAGCTACTGGCAGGAGATGAATACAGCTCTATTTACTGTGTTGGTTCTGGTTGTGCTTGTAGCTGTAACGCAAACCTACGGTGGCAATTCAAACGGGGAGCCGTGTGTCTTACCATTCACCTACAACGGCAGGACTTTCTACTCCTGCACCACAGAGGGGCGACAGGATGGACATCTCTGGTGCAGCACAACTTCCAATTATGAGCAAGACCAGAAATACTCCTTCTGTACAGACCATACCGGTGAGTCTCCCAGGCGGAAAGCACAGCAGTGAGAAAACCCCATTTCCCATGCCCTATTTTTATTTGCCAGCCTTCTGGGCATTCATCTTGAGGCTGCAGAAGACATATCACTTTTATTCAGTCTGGACCCAGGAAACATGAAGCAGACTTAGCAGCTGAAGACCCTTCCACATTCCCTAGGACTCTTGGGAAATGACACTGAGGGGAAAGTCCTCCTGTTCAGTTATTTCTGACACACTGGGATTATGATGTGATTAAAGATATGGGCATATTAAAATCCGCTGGCAATCCCACAGGGCTAAAGAATACACAGGATGGATGCCTGAGTGCTTTAGCTTCTCTTCTGGTTAACACTGTTTTATTCAAAGCGAACATTTGATCTTTTCTCTTTTGGCTGGGAAAATGAGAGTGAAATTGGATTTAAATCTGTTTTGAAGGTGAAGGTGAATACGCTAAGGGAGCTTGCGACTCTATTATCAGGCATCCTGTATTCTGAGGTAGACTTCCTGTGAATTAGCTGCAGAGACCTGGCTCGCTCGGAACCGTCTTGTGGTAATTCCCTGCTGTACACTGAAGATCTCAGTTGTCATACTATTTTTTCCTATTTGTCTGTTATTCTGGGCAGTTTTGGTTCAGACTCGAGGTGGAAATTCCAATGGTGCCTTGTGCCACTTCCCCTTCCTGTACAACAACCATAACTACACAGACTGTACTTCTGAGGGCAGGAGAGACAATATGAAGTGGTGTGGAACGACGGAGAACTATGATGCTGACCAGAAGTTTGGATTCTGCCCCATGGCTGGTAAGACAAAGCCCTGTAGACACTCATTTATGCAGTAAGACAGAAGAATGGTGTCCAGTTTACTCCTATTTTACCCATTAAGTCTTAATTTTCAGACAGCATACAACTTCATAAGATATATTTATATTCATATAGCTATATATCATATATAGTTATATGTTATGTAACTATGTATATAATTATAAAATCCTTTTGATAGAATTGAATGTCTGAAAATATATAAATGCAATAAAAATACCTTTTTTAAAAGTCTGGAAATGTTGGGGCGCCTGGGTGGCTTAGTCGGTTAAGCGTCCGACTTTCGCTTAGGTCATGATCTCGCGGTTCGTGGGTTTGAGCCCCGCGTCGGGCTCTGTGCTTACTGCCAGCTCGGAGCCTGGAGCCTGTTTCAGTCTNAGCCCCGCGTCGGGCTCTGTGCTTACTGCCAGCTCGGAGCCTGGAGCCTGTTTCAGTCTGTGACTCCCTCTCTCTCTGACCCTCCCCTGCTCACGCTCTCTCTCTCTCTCTCTCTCTCTCCTAGAAATAAATAAAACATAAAAAAAAAAATTAAAAAAAAAAAGTCTGGAAATGCAAATTATTCACAGGTTTGTCGTTTGTAAAAAGCAAATAACTGAGTCACTTACAACATTTAATACATAGCTGCTGTAGTCACAGACCCATGATATTTACCACATAATTTTGATTTGATTAGAATAAGCTCTGTCACTTATTAAATATCAAAATGACCAAAACTGTATGCTTTCTATCAAGTATGGGATCTTTTCTTTTTTAAAGGGGGATCTAGTTTGTAAGGATAGAGAAAGGGGAGCCAATACCTGTTCTTTGTTTTCAAATTTCAAGAACCCCATAGATTACATTTATCCTGTTGTAGAGCCAAGAAGCTGTGTACTGTACTTCATTGAGTGTGAGGC
The DNA here is from genome assembly GCF_003009895.1 of Hyaena hyaena. Taxonomy (NCBI): domain Eukaryota; kingdom Metazoa; phylum Chordata; class Mammalia; order Carnivora; family Hyaenidae; genus Hyaena; species Hyaena hyaena. Next base: position 3,309,043 of record NW_024080704.1, read on the forward strand.
CATGAAACATAAGAAAACTACTTAAGCTTTTATTTCTTTCAACACAAGAGAATGTCAGACTTAGAAGAAAACCATGCTCTAGCTTACAATTCTATACCCAAATGCATAGTTTCCCTTCGGGATAGAATAAGCTGGAAGTAGAAAAATTATGGGGCGGTAGTCAACACTGGTAGTACAACAATGGAAACCCTTTACGTGAATGTGTAGGCATTATCGTGGTTTGACATCCCCCAGTCTTTCCTGTAATTACCCCCTACATCATACTTCCCCTGTGGACTATGTTTGCTCTCTCTAGTACTCAAAGCTCTTCACATGCACAGAGCAGCCCTGAGACTTCGTTGAGGCACACTCAGACTGCTTTCCAACCAATTCTTGGCTATCCTATTATCCTAAGGACTGCACATACTGCGCATGTGTTTACACCTTGTGAACATTTCTCCATACATTTCTATACAGCCCACGAGGAAATCTGCACAACCAATGAAGGGGTCATGTATCGCATTGGAGATCAGTGGGACAAACAGCATGATATGGGCCACATGATGAGGTGCACATGTGTTGGGAATGGTCGTGGAGAATGGACTTGTGTCGCCTACTCTCAGCTCCGAGGTATGCTTGCTTATTTATTAATGAGAGCATGTGAGAGGACCAAAACTACAGAGAGGACCAAGTTTGTTTATGAAAACTTATACTTTCCAAAAAGCAGGAGAGGAAATGTGTGATGCCACACCATTAGTCTTCTGTGCTGGATAAGTTTGTCATGTTAGGCAGCCAGTGGAGAGAAGCTGGCAGAACACTTCTAAAATTCTGAAACATTCCCAGGATGTAAGTATTCAGGCTGAGCTGAGAAGATGACTTCAAAGGCTAGAACACAATTATTTGATCCTGTTAGCTTTTAGTTACGCCATTGGATTCATGTCTAGAAAAGATTGAATCATTTCTGTAAAGAAAAGAGACTTTGCTCTTCTAAAAACAGATCCTTGCAGATCCAAATTGAAGGTGACAATCAGAGAGACCTATTTCTTTTGCTCAGCTCAGTTTTTTTCCTTTGGATCCTGGAATATAATACAGGGATGTCGATTTATGAAAACAATTTTGGTACTTCTGTTTCTCTGATTCAAAGAGTATGATTTGGGTAGAACTCTAAACTAATAAATAGTCCATATAACTGGTGTGTTGACATTGGCCTGAACTTGTTCTCCTTTGTGGGTAACACAATCCAGGATTAATAATAAATTCATATGATGTTGCAGAACAGAAAGGAAAGACATACAGACTAACTCTTCATTTTACAGAGGAAGGAGCTGAGACCCAAAAAGGGAAAGTAATTTTCTCAGGATCTCTCAGAGAGTTAGGAACACAGTTGGCCTACGTTTGTGCGCGTGTGTGTTTAATTTCACAAAGGCCATCGATGTTATTTTATTTCCCAAATCCAAATATCTCCCCGCCCCGGCCATTCCAGAGATCAGACCATCACACCATTCTGGGTACTCCATAAGTATGTTTAATCCTCTTCCTATTTCTCACAGCAAGCAGAGATCTAAAGGACATTATCAATGTAGCAAGGACTTTTCCAAAAGTAAAACATACACTTGTTTAAAAATTACCTTTCCGCAGAAAGGTATATTTTACCACATTCTTTAGGTGTATAGACTTTGACCTCCGATATTTAAGTTTATAAAAAAGTTGATAAGAGAGAGAATTATTTTTTCCAAATACTGTATTCCTGGCTAAGCTTTGAAAAAATGTTCAATCTATGCTAGTAAGAAAGTTATTTTAGTGGGAGGTGTTGATATTTTAGTGAGGAAAAGACTGTATGCTTTGTAAAGCATGGCTTTTTAAAATTTTTTCATCATGAAACTTAAAAAGTTCTCCACCATCCCACTTTCTCCTAAACAGATCAGTGCATTGTTGATGATATCACCTACAACGTGAATGACACATTCCACAAGCGTCATGAAGAAGGGCACATGCTGAATTGTACCTGTTTTGGTCAGGGCCGGGGCAGATGGAAGTGCGATCCTGTTGGTAATTAGCCTTGTGTCTTTAGGTGGTTTTGGACGCTGGGACTAGTTAGCAGGTTTCAGATAAGGAGACCATTTAATATTACATATGGAAGTTGACTCCATTGACTTTGATCAATGGCTTGCAGAGAGCTTTGCAAAGTCTTTTCTCTAATCATGGACCAATATATCAACTTGATATTGGCAGTTATCTATTTTTGTTGAGTTTGGTAAAACATGCAGGTTTATTTTAATGGAATGGAATAATTCTTTGGTTCTGAATCATAAAGAGAATCCGTGTTATGAAAGAGAACTTTGCTGACTGTGCAATAACATGGGCAAGTGAGCATGCCAGTAAATACCTCCCTCCAAAGGCTTTATTTTTCTTGGCTGCCCTTTATACCAGATCTAAGCAAATAGTGAAGGTTGAGCCTTAAAAGACCTGTGTGGCCAGCTCTAAGGTAATCCATTAATATTCCCTTACCAAAGGAGACCTGCTGCTCACTAAGAAAACAAACTGATCAGATGAGTTTGTTTGACATGAGATTATCAAAGCTGAGAGAGAAGAGTGAGAGGTTTTCTTAGAAACTGCTCAGCAAGTAGTCATAGGTAAAATCAGTTCATCCATGGGCATGTAAAATTAAATACTCCAGAATTTAAAGAGGTATATAAAGTGATCCTTTGTTCTTACTATTCAAATGGTAAATCAGCTGCATCGATATAGGCTGAATATAATATCTAATTTATTTTCACTTTTCTAAAATTGATAATTCAGAATGTTAGTATATACTGAAAGCTAAATCATAATTTTTTTTGAGAAATATTATGTTTTTAAAAGAAAGCTCAACATTTCTCCCACTGAGTACTTTTTTTCTTTTCTTTTTTTTTTTCTTAACTACCAATTGCCCTGTAAGGTAAAGGATACGAACAAAACATTTTGTAACCACATATATTTGTAAGGACAGTTGCCTCTCTGCCTCTCCCCAGCTCATGCTCTGTTTTCTCTGTCTCTCTTAAAAGTAAAAAACATTAAAAAAATTGTTAAACATAAGGACAGTTGCAAGTTTCCATTAAAAGTAAGAATATATGGTCTGAAAATTAAGAAAAAATGGGGGAAGGCATCTGGGTTCAGTTCGCTGAGCATCTTGACTTCAGCTCAGGTCATGATCTCATAGTTCAAGGGTTTGAGCCTTGCATCAGGCTCTGTGCTGAAAGCTCAGAGCCTGGAGCCTACTTCAGATTCTGTGTCTCCCTCTCTATCTGCCCCTCCCCTCCTCACACTCTGTGTGTCTCTCTCTCAAAGATAAATAAGCATTAAAAAAATTTTTTTGAGGGGCTTTTGAGTGGCTCAGTTGGTTAAGTGTCCAACTTTGGCTCAGGTCATGATCTCACAGTTCATGGGTTCAAGCCCTATGTCGGGCTCTGTGCTGACAGCTAGCTCAGAGCCTGGAGCCTGCTTCAGATTCTGTATCTCCCTCTTTTGCTCTGACCCTTCCCTTCTCACACTGTGTGTGTGTCTCTTTCTCTCAGAAATAAATAAAACATTAAAAAAATGAAAAAAAATTTTTTAAGAATATAGGAATACCTTAATCAGTCGGTTAAGGTCCTACTTTGGCTTAGGTTATATCTCATGGTTTGTGGGTTCAAGTCCCGCGTTGGGCTCTGTGCTGACAGCTCAGAGCCTGGAGACTGCTTTGGATTCTGTGTCTCCCTCCCTCTCTCTCTCACCCTCTCTCTCTCTCTCTCTGTAACTCGCCTGCTCATGATCTGTCTCTCTATCAAAAATAAATAAACCTTAAAAAATTAAAAATATATATATATGGTCTAGCACAATGAAATTAAATTTGTAGCTCCATGTGTTCAGTGCTGCTTCTTTTACTTATTTATATTTTAGACCAATGCCAGGATTCAGAAACTCGAACATTTTATCAAATTGGAGACTCCTGGGAGAAATATGTGCATGGTGTCAGGTACCAGTGCTACTGCTATGGCCGTGGCATTGGGGAATGGCATTGCCAACCTTTGCAGACCTATCCAGGTAAGTATCGTCCGTAATGAGAGCTTTTAACTGAATTACCAAAACAGGGCAGCATCAGTATTTCTAATACTCTGTTGCCTGGATTGGCCTCCTCTCTCTTTCCCATCTTTTTCTCATGTCTCTAATAATCAGATTTTTGACTAAAATAATTTTCCTTTTTTTCCTCCATCAAGTAAAAGGTGTACTAGGCTATGAAAATGTGCCCGTGTGTGAATTTGTTTCTGAACACTGTAGAGTATTCCATTAGGTTAAAACACTCTGGCTAATTCCATCTCCCATCTGTATGAGGAAATACAACCCATGCAGTGAGCCATACTGGAAGTAAAGTGTGGGGTTGTATCTTATTGCTCTTAATAGAGAGAGGTTGCCTAGAGAGAGTATGTGAAATACAGGGTATGTGTGTTCACTCACCATTTCATCTAGGGCGTCTTTTTGTCAAAATTTTCATTTGTTTGATCAGTTGAAGTCTAGAACAAAGTATCCTGGGTCAAGAGTTGAGTAATTTGGTCAATTTTCTGCCCACGCAGTTCAAATATTCTCAAATGTTTATTGCTGGGTTGGTTTTTTCTTTTTTTTTTTCCAGTCACAGGACATAATGCCTAGCTGGAGGTGTGATTAATTCATTTTAGACAAAAAAGGCATTTTTTAATTTAATTTTCGCTGAGTGATTATAACAAGGCATGGTGAATTATGAAGCTCAAATTTTAGGCAGCAGTTATTTGAGCAACTACTGAGGTGCGAAGCCTCCTAGGCCTCTGTTAACCTTACACTTGAAACATGGGCCACATTTGGAAACAAAAAGAACTTTTGAGAGCATCAGATTCTGCCTATGACAGAAATTAAGATTAAGTAAACTAGGGTCACCTGGGTTCTTAGTTAGTTAAGTGTCTGCCTTTGGCTCAGGTCATGATTTTATTATTTGAGTCCTACGTCAGGCTCTCTGCTGTCAGTGAGGCGTCTGCTTAGGACGCCTCTGCCCCCTCTCTCTCTGCTCCTCCCCTGCTTGTGCTCTATCTCTCTCTCTCTCTCAAAAATAAATAAACATTTAAACAAAGATTAAGTAAACTAAATCCCTCCATAATGTAATAAGAGATTCACCATCATAGAGAACAAGATAGCGAACAACTTGGCCAAAGGTAGAGTTCTCCAAGATGTGGGTCCTGGCTACAGGCGGTGAAAGAGATCCATGTCAAGCTTCACTCACTAGTTTCTCATCTGTAAAATGGGGAGATTAAAGCTGCTTGCCTTTAAAGTTCTTTCTAGCACTAACAATCTAACCACTTCTGATCCTAAGTACTAACCACCCAGATACATCCTTCCAACAAACTCGGAAGAAACCCTGCTCTCCCCAACCCTTAGTCACTGCCAGGGCCATACAAGGTGACTTTGCTTGAATAAGCTCACAGCACACATTGACCTGGCTCTTAAATTGTATTCAGGGTGGGTTTGGATGTAGGAATCACTTAAAATATTTTTTAATAATTAAAAAATTTGATTGCAGAAGAACCTTAAGCTCAGAAATTAAATATATATATTTTTTCCTTTAATGAGGCAACTAAAGGGTAGAAGCTTCTAAAGAAATGCTCCTGAGTTTCTATCTTTATGGTTGCTATTGATGTGGCAACTTGTCGAAAATTGTCCTCAATGAATTAGAGAGAAATTTTTTTTTCTCACCCTTTTACAATGAGCCTACTTACAAAACTGTTCGCCGGAAGCATTTAGGTGGACAGGACAGGGGTAAAATCTAGATGGGAAGGAAGCCTTCTGCTTTGGAGTTTTACATGTTGACTTTGTTCCTAGTTTTTAAAAAGAGTAAGAAGAATGTCCAGGGAACAGGGAGGAGGAGATTTGGAGAGGGGATTGGTGTTTGCCCTCAGTGGGTGGCTAGGTGCCTATCTCCATGCCTGGTTTGCTCAATGGTTCGTGCCTAGCGCAGGGGTCTTTATGAGTATGGGAAGAATAAAGGGACCACAGATGACCCAGTAGACTGTCTCTGAGCCTTGCCCTGTTTGCTCCCCCCTGCAGAGGATTTGGTGGAGTTGTTCAAACTCAGAGAAGATAAGAGGCATTTGGTTGTCAATAAACAGCCCAGAAAGCACAGATCTCAGCAAACAAAATAGAGAAAAAAGGACTGAGTCACAAACTCATAAATATTTAACTTCCCCAGGGTCATGGAATGATTCATTTCAGCCTTATTTTAAACTGATTTTAAAAGCATACACATTGTGTCATATCTTTACTTAACTATTTTATGGTTAGCCTGATCAGATTGACTAAGAGAGGGAGTAAAGTTTTTACCATAGTAATTTAGCATATACCAGTTACTTTAATTTTAGTTTTACCAAATCTAACCAATGTAGTGATGTCTAACCAATGATGTCAGAATTTTCAGATTTCCTGTCTTCAAATCATATATAGATTCAAGTCAAGTAGTAATCAGAATTTAGTTGTGCTTACAAATGATGGACACAGTTTCTTTACTTTCTGAATAAAAATATACTAAATGCATGAAATCCACACTGCTGTTGAGTGGGACTATGGCATAAGCCTAAATTTGAAAACCTACAATTTCAAACCAGTGCTTGAAGTTTTAGAAAGAAAAGAAACGTCTGTAGTTTTGCTCTGTCACTGAGGTGAAAACAAGCAAGTCGCCGTTTTCTTTTCCCTCCTCTCTCTTTTATTACCCTGTGGACCCAGGAACAGGATTAGGGTTAAAGGTGGACAGTAATTGTCATTTGTGTTGTCTTTCTAAAACTTAGACATTCAACCATCATAAACTTTTTCTTTTAATTAAAGGCTATTTTTTAGAGCAGTTTTACAGCAAAATTGAAAGGAAGAGACAGAGCTTTCCTGTACAGCCCCTGCTCCCACCATGTGCCCAAATGTTCCCTACACAAGCGGTGCATTTGTTACAATCAATAAACCTGCATCGAGATGCCATTTTCACCCCATGTCTACGGTTTACATGAAGGATCACTCTTGGTATTGTACATTCGATGGCATCATAAACCTATTCCTCCCTCAAAATCATGATTGCCAAACTAAGTAAAATACATATCAGATGTCTCTTTACCTAAGGAAATTATAGTAGGAATTCTTTAAGCAATCAATATTTAAACAACCTTATGCCAATTACTGTAAATAATTTAAGGACCTGCTATTCCTATATTTACTGATGTTCACAAAAGTCACATCTGTAACATTTTGCTTCACCATTTGTCTTTAAAAATGTATTTGTATTTTTGAGGAGCTTCATGAACAGAAGGGGTAATTCAGAGAGTGACGTGGAATTAACTTCTGTCAATTGATTAAAACAAACATCCTACCATGAAATATACACTACTGTGAATAGTGTGTGAAATATACACTACTTTAGAATAGAAAACTAAGAATTTTATACATGGATTTTGATGTTCATGTGGCTTAGACATGTGTGCATTAAGATTCAAAGAATCTTAATTTGTTAGTCTTCAACCACTTTGAATTATTCTCAGTGTGGAAGTGAGTATATTATTCTAAAACTTTTGAGTCTACACAGATGTGCAAGTTATATATTTGTTCTGCTACAGAAAACTTTGTTTTCAAAGAGAATTTGACAGCAAAGATAATAATTAGGTTTGAAAATCAATATTTTTTTTCCTAAGAGCTTTCAGAAAACCTAATTCTGTTAACAATCTGGTGAAATACTTTACTAAACTTGCAAATTTTTGCTCTCTTTGATAGAGTGGCAGTTAGAAATTCTTGGAAAGGTTATGACAAGGAACATTATTTTTATTTCTAATCAGTAGAACATCGACATCATGGAAAAGACAGTGTTTAGAGAAAAGATGGTGTTCTGTTCTGCAGGCATAAATTTTCTAGCTAATTCATTATTATCCTAAATGGAGCCTACACTATTAATAAATTAATCCCACTTTCCTTATATTGTTTTTCTTAAAAAAATCTTTAAATTTTGTTGGAAACAGTCATACATATTGAGATGTGGAAATACTGAATTTAGTATATACTTCAAACTGTCATTTCAACTGATAATTGCTTTTGAAAAAAAAAGTTTGATCTCTTAATAACTTGGGCCATCAGTGGTGTGATTTTAAAGTATACTTACTAAGTAAAAATAAAATGAAAACTTTTTCCCTAATGGGATGCGTAGGCTGATAAGAAATAAAATTGAGCCTGTAATTACTGCTTTTGTGTATTCATCTAGGATCCTACCCCATTTAGAAATATGTGTGTTTTATATCATGTCATCCGACCTTTAGAATGTTGTTTTCTTCTTAGTGGGTAGATTCACTCTAGATGAAAGACTTCACAAATGAGCATTTGTTTTAAAGAAGCTTAGTATGATACATAATTGGAGTTTGAGCTCTGTGTTACTTTATTTGGGTTAGGGTAGTTAGGCAATTTTCTCAAAATTCTTACTTTGAAAACGCAGAGAAAATCAAACTAAGAGACATTTTTCAAATTTTATTTTATTTGCTATAAATGAGTTCTATTTGCATTTCTCATGTGAGGGACAATGATATATTGACTGAGAAAGGATTTTGTTGCATTGATTTCCAAGGGCAATATGTAAAAAAGTAATCCCAGAAATTTAATTTAATTTTATTTTTTTACTCTACTCACATTTACTGATAAGCAAAACTGTCTTTTAATGATGGCCATCCACATGCACTACCTTTTAAGTTGAAGTAAGTGAATACCCAAGATCACCAACCTCACATTCTCATTTTCAGGCACAACTGGGCCCGTACAAGTCATCATAACTGAGACCCCCAGTCAGCCCAATTCCCACCCCATCCAGTGGAGTGCACCAGAGCCATCTCACATTTCCAAGTACATTCTCAGATGGAAACCTGTGAGTATCCCACCCACAAACTGGGGACATTGAAGGTTCTAAAATGAACACACTCTAAACCTTTGTTTTTCAGCTTTCAAGCCAACAGATGAACTATCTGTGATTTAACATATAGATTTAGCTTTTTTGATATTTAGACAAATTTAGAAAGATTGATTATTTAGAAAGATCTTAACAAGGACTTAGAAATAATAACACCTGAAACAATTCTGCCCCAACATGGAAAGGGAATCTAAAGGCTTCATATGTCTTGCAACTCTATCAGAGGAAAATGATTATTGACACCGTTTCCATGATTTGAAAAAACATTTTTTTTTAAATGTTTTATTTATTTCTAGGAGAGAGAGAGACAGCATGAGCAGGGGAGGGTCAGAGAGAGAGGGAGACACAGAATTGGAAACAGGCTCCAGGCTCTGAGCTGGCAGTCAGCACACAGCCTGACTCGGGGCTCGAACCCACGAACCATGAGATCATGACCTGAGCAAAAGTCGGACGCTTAACCGACTAAGCCACCCAGGCGCCCCATCATTTCCATGATTTGAAAAATTAATATTTAGCTATTGGGGTTCACTTTTTTAAGGGATCACCTCTTAAAACATGACTTTTGTTTCTCTGAAGTTATTTATGTAGAGGGGCAAAAAGATGAAGCCAGGGAAGAATTCATGAGGGGTGATAGTGGGCTTGTTTAAAAGGTGAACCTTGTGATTTTTCTAATAAGAAGCATCTAGAAATTGAAGAAATCATACTGAGGAAGATGTTGGTCTAGTGAATTTTAGTTTTTCTTACCCTTCAAACCTGTCTGTTAGATCTCCAAAATTCATGACTCATAATTTAAGAAACACTATTTTAAACCCAGGAGAAAAATGCCCACTTTTAGTCACAGCTGTTAAATCCTAGCAATTAAAAACAAAATGAAACAAAACACTGAACCAAGTCAGGCAGTTGTATTTAAACTCTTTGGGAAAAATTCAAGCTATGAAATCATTCTTTTTTGTAGCATGCTCAGTATTCTTGTCATAGTGTCTGGAGAAACCACTTCTAGAACTCTGCATTTAGTGATGTTAGCCAATGGGATCACGATATTTTCCCCTCCAATAGCTTCTTGTCTGTTAGCTTGCTATCTCAACTCCAGTTTTATTTACTTTAAAGCTAACTCTGAAGTACTATGTGAGATCACTGCAATAAGGGACATTTACAGGTAAGTATAAGATGTACATTGAATTGGAAAATCTTCAAAGAAGAGAAGTGATTAATTTCTTTAAGATTTTTAACAATTAAGAATTTTCAGGTTTTTCCTCAATGGATGTTACCTGAGAGTGTATTTTTTAATACTTTCTTCTGATGGCTAAGCTTCTAGAGAAGTTCACATTGACTAGAACATTTATCATTAAATCTGATCTAATTGTAATGACTAATTTCAGATTTTTTTCAATGTATTTGAGTTAAAATTTAAATTTAAAGCATACTATGATCCATTTCATTTATTTCAAAAATACAAATGGGGCACCTGGATGGCTCAGTTAAGCATCTGACTTTGGCTCAGGTCATGATCTGGTGTGATCTGTGGGTTCAAACCCTACATCTGGCTCTGTGCTGACAGCTCAGAGCCTGGAGCTGCTTTGGATTCTGTGTCTTCCTCTCTTTCTGCCCCTCCCCCACTCATGCTCTGTCTGTCTCCCTTTCTCTCTCTCTCTCTCTCTCTCTGTCTCAAAAATAAACATTAAAAATTTTAAATATGTATATAAATGGACACTTGAATGTTTGAATTATGGAGGAGCTGGTTGATTGGATTATTTTAAAAAGTCACTGGGCATTACAAATGTATTTTGACTTAGTTTAGAATATTTACACTTAAAAGGATCTCATCTTGTTTGAAGTAAGTGTGTTTCTTTTCCACACATTTTATTGCAATGAGTTTTGTGATCCATGACATATTAATGAAGCTGGACGGATATGAAAATGTAAACTGGGAGCAAAGATTAAATAAACTGAAATCACATTCTTCTGCAGTCTTGCCCAAAGTTGGCTAACTGCTTTTGATGGAGTAAATCATATCCAAGAATGAGTCATACAGCCAGACCAGCTGAACCTTATATGTGATGGTCGCAGGAACTGAGTCACATATTATACCCTTGACTATTTCTGCAAGGCAAGAAATTTGTGTTCTACTAAGTGAGAGGTAGAATATATGGCCTTTTCCCACTTGAGAGAAGAATATATCTCTGTTCATTGTAGACATTTAAAAATGGGAGAGGCAAAACTTAGGCTCATTATATTTTCTTGCTAATGAGAAATTAGTCTGGCAAAAAGGGAGGTGCCCAGTTCCTGTGACTGTGAGACCTTGGACATGTCATATGACTGTTTCTTCACCTGTAAAATGAGGGCAGTTATGCCATTAACTTGGAGATGGGAGAGATGAAGACTGAATGAGAGAATGCAAGTAAAACAGCATATGGCATGGCACACAGTAAGCTATCAGTAAATATTGGCCATATTAATAATTATTATTAATATTAAACTCTGCTACAGGTCCCTATTCTGATTTCAATGTTCCATGCTTTTCCTCCACAATGGAGCTGCAAAGGTCCCTCACTCTTTGAAGATTACTCACTGTCATCTCTGAATGTTCATCCTTGTGAATACTTAAGGGATTTTTTTTTCTTCTAAATCTTTAGAAAAATTCCCCAAGGGGTTGGAAGGAAGCCACCATTCCTGGCCACCTGAATTCCTACACCATCAAAGGCCTGACACCAGGTGTGGTATATGAGGGACAGCTCATCAGTGTTCAGCACTATGGCCACAAAGAGGTGACCCGCTTTGACTTCACCACCACCAGCACGAGCACAGCGGTGACAAGTACGTACCGAGCCATCCCCATGTCCGTGCCTGTGCTCTTCAGAGCTGTGCTGTCCTCAAGTGGTTTGCTTCTCGAGTACTATTCTTCCATGGATGGCACCAACATTGTTTTTTAAAACTGGTGTTCTATAGATTCCAGTAGTTCATTTTCTCGATGGCTGAAGGCTTCCTCTCCCCTTCCCGTGACTGTCTAGGCAACACTGTGACAGGAGAGACAACACCTCTTTCTCCCGTTGTGGCCACTTCTGAATCTGTGACCGAAATCACGGCCAGCAGCTTTGTGGTCTCATGGGTCTCGGCCTCAGACACTGTGTCAGGATTCCGTGTGGAGTACGAGCTAAGTGAGGAAGGAGATGAACCACAGTACCTTGGTAAGCTAAACGTGTTGCCATGACAGCTTTTGAGTGGCTGGTGGTAACTGTCGGGGTGGGGGGTCGGGGTGCAGGGGGCATCCAAGCAGACAGTCTATGAGTTTGGAGCTAGTTGACAGCTCAGATTGAACAAACTTCCAGTGTGAGGAAGGGGAAAAACTGACCCTTTCTAGAACTGAGCTGGGGTTTTCCTGAACTGTGCTCACATTTTCTGGTCCCAGTAGGAGCTGCCTTATCCATTTACCTGGGCGCCAAGTCTGTACAACCATAGTGCTTTCTTTAGGGAAGTGATTGCCAGTATGAGGACCGCAGCAGAAAATGTTAGCCTTGGGGAAGCACTCATGCTTTTCAAATTGTCATGGTTAGGGGCTTTTTTAAAAACTTTATTGCAATATAATATATCATAGGCATAGAGCTTGATGAATTTTTGTAAAGTGAAAACACCCCTGTGAGCAGTATCCAGATCAAGAAAAAGAACACCCAGGGGCATCTGGGTGGCTCAGTTGGTTAAGCTTCTGACTCATGATTTGGGCTCAGGTCATGGCCTCACAGTTCATGGGATTGAGCCCTGAGTCGGGCTCTGGGTTGTCAGCAGAGCCTGCTTGCGATTCTTTCTCTCTTTCTCTCTCTCTGCCCCATCCCCACTCATGCTCTCTCTCTCCCCCTCTCTCAAAATAAATAACCTTAAAAAAAAAAGATCTTCCATCCTACCCCTCACCCCCTTGTCCCCTGCCCATAACCACTGCCCTGAATTTTAACTACAGAGAGCTATTTTTATAAATTTGGGGGTGGATTACAAAAATTATATATCTTCAGAGAAAAAATTCAGAAAAATGGTAAACAAAAGAAAATCCCATAATGTATTAAAAATTATTTATTACCCATTAGTACATTTCCTTCTAGACTTTCCCCTTCCCTTATAAATGTCTAGTTTTAAAAATATCCCTTTTATAGGCTGTGGAGTGATTTGAGGGATTGGTTTGCTCTGATTAGTAACCTTTCCTTTTTTACTTTAAAGATCTTCCCAGCACAGCCACTTCTGTGAGCATCCCTGACCTGCTTCCTGGCCGAAAATACATTGTAAATGTCTATCAGATATCTGAAGAAGGAGAGCAGAGTCTGATCCTGTCTACTTCACAGACAACAGGTACCTGTGTACTTCACGCTGTGAGAAGAATCGTTTGTACAACAGGCCTAAAGCGATATTTCCTGGCCGTTTTCCTCATTTGTTTTCTTTTTTTTTGTTAGCGCCCGATGCGCCTCCTGACCCTGCCGTGGACCGAGTCGATGACACCTCAATTGTTGTTCGCTGGAGCAGACCCCAGGCGCCCATCACAGGTGAGCTTGGCCTCCTCTTCCTGGCTGCCATGTTAGTCTTGATGGCATAGGTGGTGAGGCGGTTGATTCTAACCTGTGGACAGGGAGATCACTTGGACAGGGAGATCACTTAAATTCTGCATAATTACTAGTCTAGGGTGGAGGTGTGTGTGTGTGTGTGTGTGTGTGTGTGTAATAGTAATTCAGAATGTGATTATCATCAAGGCTTACAGCTCAACTTTCGTACAGATCATTTCCCATTATATCCATTTTATTGACCCCCCCATACACATAGACACACACCGACACAATCTCTAAAGTCAGCTCATGGACTTATTTAACCAGGCATTTCTGAGATCAAAGAGGGTTAATTTTTCTGAAAACTTCATTCTAAGACTTATTCTTAAAGAGGTAATACAGTTGCCTTCTTAGCTCATTAAGTGACTCAGCTGCCTCTGAAGTTTCTAAAAGACACAGAGAGTGCTAGACAATCTGTATTTAAGGTAGTTCACTAATTGCTTTCAGTGCTCAGAGCTCAAAGAAAAGAGATCATTTTAACAAGAGTATTTTCACCTCATGGCATCTCTAATAGACGTTTATTAAGGATATTAGGTCTTCAAGGATGATATTTATTATTAAAAAAGGTTCGCACTGTTGCCCATATTTTATCTTTGTACTGAATAATCCTTATAAGAAGTGGCAACATCTAAAGACTCAGAAGGAATCACTAGTTCTTAACTAATCAAGCAAGATGCTAAGGATTTTTCTGATAAGAGATTTACGATGTATGAAACTTCTATTTCATGAAACAGTGTGGCTAACTTTACCCCTTGGAATCTTCAGGATACAGAATAGTGTACTCGCCATCCGTAGAAGGTAGTAGCACAGAACTTAACCTTCCCGAAACTGCCAACTCCGTCACCCTCAGTGACTTGCAGCCTGGAGTTCAGTATAACATCACTATCTATGCTGTGGAAGAAAATCAAGAAAGTACTCCTGTTTTCATCCAACAAGAAACCACTGGTGTCCCGCGTTCAGGTAACTTAAAGGCACTTCTTATGGTATCATATCTCTTAGAGCTTAACGAGGAAACACGCCTACCCACTTTTCTGTTGTTGGAATAAAACCACCCTTGGACTGTGTTCATTTCCTTAGCCTGTTAGAGAAGACCAGAAATGTTGGACGAAAGAATAGTTGTTTCTGTGGGCGGGTTGCTTTGTCTCTGTAAACATTTCCTCCATGCAAGTAATCTCATAGATTAGTTTATCCCTAAACTTAAGAAATTCGGCTGAAATGTCCACACTATTAACTGATTTGTCAGAGGTGGCTGTGGGCCTTCCTGATTAAAAACTGACCCCTTAACGTCTTCACATTTCCCCCAGAAACTTAAGAGTCACTTTCTCTGTTACTTTGAAATATCATCAAACAGTTCAGTAAAATGCAAACCACGTTTTTTTCTGTTGTCTCAATAAGGGGTGTATTGTATTGTATTGTATTGTATTTTTTACATATTTATTTTAAACTCCTTGAAAGGACACTTAATATGTTGGAAACTCTTCTACTTACCTACATGTTTTAGATAAAAACTTAAAATGTTACATGTAAGCAGTATGACTGAACCATGAAAATATAAGAAAAAAAACTAATAATTTTTTGGTTAAGAGACAAAACTTGGCATTACTTTGGAATGAGAGGCCCTGTGAATTTCCTTAAATACATCTGGGAAATTGGCTTTAAAAAAAATAGTCTTCAGCAGGAATTATGACTGACCAGTTGGCTCTTGTCTGTTAGATAAAGTTCCCCCTCCCCGGGACCTGCAGTTTGTAGAAGTGACTGACGTCAAGATCACCATCATGTGGACACCCCCTGAGAGCCCCGTGACCGGTTACCGTGTGGACGTGATCCCGGTCAACTTGCCTGGGGAACACGGGCAGAGGCTGCCCATCAGCAGGAACACCTTTGCAGAGGTCACCGGACTGTCCCCTGGGGTCACCTATCACTTCAAAGTCTTTGCTGTGAACCAAGGGAGGGAGAGCAAACCTCTGACGGCACAACAGACCACCAGTATGTTCCGCTCTCGACGATCTCCACCCCGAATTCTCCACTCTCATCCCCAATCTGTGGTGCATGTGCAGCAAACCATTTACTCCTAGGCATATGGTTAGAAATAGGGAAATACCCAGTGGATAAGGGAATGCAAAGTGGACATAAAGCACATTACACATGAAAGCAAAATTGAGACCCGCTCCCCAGATGCCAAATGGTACCCCATTCCCCAAATACACATACCCATGTCATGGCACTGAAAGAAGACAGCTTCAGAGAAACTAATTTTCTTTGCTAACATAGACATGGATTGTAAACCTGAGTATATTTTTTATAACTTCATATTTCTCCATCAAACTTAAAATGTACGCTCTTAACCCTTTTATAAATTATTTACAAATAGTAATTGCTTAAACATTAATTGCTTATTAAGTGCCAGGTTCTCTGTTCAGTTCTTTACAAGCATTGTCCTTCTATTTAATACTCTTTTGGATCTAACAAAGAAGGTCTTGTTATCCTCATTAGATTCATGAAGAAATTGAAACTCATTAAAAAAATTCTGCAATTTGTAAAGTTCCAGAGCTAGAAAGTGATGGAGCTGGATCCACAAAGACGTAATGGCATTTTGACTCCATGTCCCATTCTTTCAGTGTCTTTGACTATCTCTGAAGCATTCCCTTCATCCAAAAAGGGTCTTAAATTACTGCAGGGAAACCGCTAGTAATCATACTCCAGGAAACTCATGATATGTGTGATTCTTTCTGATAATACATACTCACCAGTGTCCAACCATGATTCTAACGTCTTGTGTTATAATTATTAGCTGAATAGGAATCATTGGAAAATTACTTTTATTTCTCTAGCAAGGACTAATCACTCAGTAAATGCAGAGAATACTGTCTCTGTTCCTTGTAGAGGTCATATCCTGCTCTCATTGTAGTGGGCTTGTCTCTCATTTTTTAACCTGTTTGGCTCAGAGCAGAGTCCGATGTGGCCATCACAAGTCTTTTTGTTTTTGTTTTTCTAATGCTATCTCTATAATGTGAGTATAATTTCAGAGGGTGATGGGAAAGTCAGGCTGGAAAATTAGACTTTCCTTAGGATCAAAGTCTAGCAAAAAAAAAGCAACAATTTCTCAAAGTTCTGTATAGTGCTCCATCTCATAATGGCTCAACATTTCCAAGGCTTTGACTTTTACTTAGTTTCAACCGTGAGAAAACTTTAGAAAATTCAGCTGGGCTTTTAAGTTTCAATTAGATCATTACCAAGATTCAAATATTTCTTGCTATGTTTCATCTTTTTTTCTAGAATTGGATGCTCCAACTAACCTCCAGTTTACCAACGAAACTGACTCCACTGTCATAGTGACCTGGACTCCACCTAGGGCCCAGATAGCTGGGTACCGACTGACCGTGGGCCTGACCCGGGGAGGCCAGCCCAAGCAGTACAACGTGGGGCCCTCTGCCTCGCAGTACCCCCTGAGGAATCTGCAGCCTGCCTCTGAGTACACTGCAACCCTCATGGCTGTCAAAGGCAACCAGCAGAGTCCCAAAGCCACTGGAGTCTTTACCACCCGTAAGCCAAAGTTTATTGTCTTTTCTTAGTTATGTCATAGATTCTCTTACCTGTATTTACATTCTCCATCCTTCATCCAACTTTTAACAAGTTAACTTAAAAAAAAAACCCTTAGTACAAGGTTTAAAGGAAGATTTGTGGGGCACCTGGATGGCTCAGTGGGTTGAGCGTCCAACTTTTGGTTTCAGCTCGGGTCCTGTTTTCACAATTTGCGGGTTGGAGCTCCACATCCGGCTGTGCACTGACAGTGTGGAGTCAGCTTGGGATTCTCTCTCTCTCTCTCTCTCTCTCTCCCTGCCCCTCCCCTGCTCATACTCTCTCTCTCTCAAAACAAATAAATAAACTTAAAAAAAAATGAAGATTTAAACCAGTGCTACTCAAAATGTGGTCATGGATCAGCTGCTTGATCCATGAACTATATCTTATTGGACAGTAAGGAGCTTGTGCCAGAATATAAATCATGAAACACACCATTCAGTTCAGGTGATCATTTTTAGAAGCAAGATTTTCTTGATAAAGGTAGCAGCATGTTAAACTACAAATGTCGCCAAGCTTCTTCTTTCCTCTGGGACCACTTTGAGTAACATGTTTTAAAGCACCCAGTTATTTGAAAATTGAACGCTATTAGTATTAAACGAATTTACCAATTACTAGTTAAGACAAGGAAACAGCACCTAGGTCTACATCCTAATACTCTTGGTGTTGAATGAAGCAGTAAGTATAGAACGAAAACATTTACCAACTGAATGGAAACCAACAGAACAAGAGGCTAAGGACATTATTTCTTTCTTTTTTAAAAAACTTTTAATGTTTATTTATTTTTGAGAGACAGAGAGACAGAGCACTAGTGTGGCAGGGTCAGAGAGAGAAGGAGACGGTGAGATCATGACCTGAGCTGAAGTCGATGCTTAACTGACTGAGCCACCCAGGCGCCCCAGGCGCCCCAGAAAATGATTTCTTTATGAGACTGCAGCAGAACAGAATAACTTTTTTTTTCCTTTTATCTTTCTTAAATTACTCTTGAAGTTCCAGAGGGAAAATACTGACAATGTTTGGTCACATCTATCCTGTTTTACTCAACATTTTATAGGAAGTGTCCCTAAGTCTCCTATGTATCTACATCAAAATAAAGGCCAGTATTCATAAACTGATTTCTATTAAAAACATTCTCATTTATATTACAAAGAATTATGAGACCCCTAATTTCTAGCTGAGCATTATTTGTTATTTTTAAGTCAACATTTTCAATTACAGGAACATGTAACACTTTTTGACATATATTACAACTATGAGCTAGTTTACACTTATTTCTAAAAGCTTTTAAGAATACAGAGGCTAATAAGCATTCAAAAAGTGAATATAAGTTTATTTGTAAATAACTATGGAATTTACTTCCCAAAGAAAATTCATTTTCCTGTAGGAATTCATAATTTACCAAAAATTTAATTCCATTTAAATTTGGTTTATGACTTTTGGTAGTGAAGTCTTTTCTTAAATAACTGCTAATTATAAGCAAGTAAAATCTTTTTATTTGTGAATTAATCTTTAAATTTCGCTATTTTATGTACATGTTACTAAGATACTCTATAATCCATTAATACGAATCAGTGTCTTTATATTTCTTATAAATATCTATTTCTTACAGATGCCCTTCATGAATTAGAATGGAGATTTCAGTAGGTTTAGCCTTTTACTGATCACATATTATTCTACAAATTATCATTTTTACTTTTTCACTCCTTAACATGAGATATATTTTATTCAGTTTCTTTTGTTGGACTGAGTGCCCATGAAAGAAAAAACATTTTCACTGGTATGAACAGTAATTTAAGTAGAGTATGGAGAGTCAGTGTAGTCTATTTCAAGCACATTTGGACACTTTGATATATTGGACATGTTATTTTTGCTCTCTGCACGGTATATTTATATAAAATAAAATTATATTTGAGTTTAAGGAAGTACTGATAGTCAAAACTAATCTTATTAGATAAAGGTTAACCTAGTGCCTTGCACACAGTACGCTTTCAAAAAATATTCACTGAATAGAGGATTCAGGGACGAATGAGAATGAAAACAGTTCAACCAAGCTTCAATTTAAATAAACCTACTAAGTAGAGAGTTCCTCAAGTTCATTTGAACTTGGAGTACTCTCTGAGGCTCTAAACATCAGTAGGGCTTGCATATTTTGAAACTGCTGTAAGGTTCTGTAGCTTTCTTATGGTCTTACCAAACTTAATTCTGGGAAGAACTTCTCTGGATTTTATAACTTGTGCCAAATTCTTAAAAGCAAATGTGAGAGTGGGGGATGAAGGACTGTTTCTGGGGAAAATACAGCTTATTCTTTTATAAATAGGGCAAATTTTATTTCTTTACCAGCGAAGCTGTTCTTCACCTAAGATCTTCCAGAACCCATAACTCATACTTACAGTCACATCCTTTGTTTGACATCGGTTTGTGGGTTTGTGGTTTGGAGATGTTCCTGTAATGGTCTTCTCAGGCAGAGAACTTCTTAAACTTAGGAAGCTTCTAGCTGGCTGGCTCAAGCAATAGAAAACACCCAGTCTTAAAGTCCAAGACAGTTGAAAAGAATGTAATTTGTGAAAAAGTTGTGGCTTTCACAGATGTTCAGTACAAGAGCTGCTTGCTCTCTGAATTGTTTTTTTGTGGCCATTAACGTGGTACACAGGGCTGGCCACAGCATTTTGTCAAAGTCAGCAGCAGCCAAGTGGTGTATGATTTCAGAGACTCTGGGAAGGCATCATGGGTTACCCATCCTGGTTCCCCCCCCCCCAAAAAACACCCTTGAAATAATAACATACTTAGGAAACAGCTCAATAAACCAGTATAACTTCAATTCGGCCATTAGAGTAGTCATTACAAAGTAGCCCACACACATACTTTATTTTTCCCCACACAGTATTTTCAAAACAGTTAAAAAAAATCACACATTAAAGTCCAAGTTAGAAAAAAAAATGGAATTGCAGTGGTGCCTGAATTCCCTCATGCTCAAAGGGAAAATGTTCCCTCATGCTCAAAGGGAAAATGAGTGACTGGAGCTGAGTAGTGAGACGGATCTTGAAACTTGTAATTTCCATTTGTGTACCTCTGGGGGATAACTGTCTCACCGGCTATTCACAATTTAGCATAAATTCATTTAATAGTTGTTTCCCCCAATGGGCACAAAATTTGTTTGGTACATAAAAAGGAGGGAATTATGAAGGCACCAAACATGTGACCCGGGCTGGCAACACACTTGAAACCCATGAATTTGACACTTACCCTATTCAGATGTCTTGGCTGTCGAGACCTCACCTTTCCCGTAGCAGCTAGTTATTGAAATGCTCATTCCCTTATTACAGGATTTAGTAGTTCAGCCAATTATATTTTAGAGATTCTAAATCTGTAATAAGATTTGTAGGACTGTTGAAAATGTCTATTTTTTTAAGTTTGATTATTTATTTACTTACTTATTATTTATTTATTTATTTATTTATTTAGACAGAGACAGAGACAGCACAAGTTGGGGAGGGGCAGAGAGAGAGAGAGAATCCCAAGCAGGCTCTACACTGTCAGTACAGACCCCAGTGTGGGGTTGGAACTCATGAACTGAGATCATGACCTGAGTCGAAACCTAGAATTGATCGCTCAACCAACTGAGCCACCCAGGCAACCCAAAAATGTCTATCTTAAGTTTGTGCACACATACTCTTTCTTCCTTTGTCTTCTTATTTTTAATTTTTTTAAATGTTTATTTATTTTGAGAGAGACAAAGAGAGAGAGTGCACGTGATCAGGGGAGGGGTAGAGAGAGAGGGACAGAGAATTCCAAGCAGGCTCCATGCTTAGTACAGTGCCCAATGCAGGGCCTGATCTCATGAACCATGGGATCATAACCAGAGCTGAAACCAAGAGTTGGTTGCTTAACCAACTGAGCCACTCAGGAATTTCTCTGTTCTTGTTTGTTTGTTTTTTTAAGTAATGTTTTCATTAAGAGAAATAACAGTGAGGTTAGGATGTTAGGAGATGCAAAATAAACTTTTGTTATAATTCTTAATTCCAGTGGCAGAGTACTAAATTTTTGCAGTCTGATTATCCTAAGTGGGTAATCACATATTTAAGGAATCTTTAGAATTTATAAGTGTGTCCATAGTGGAAGATTTTGTTTAACTTTCATACGGCATTTCTTATTGCAACCAGAAATAATTGACCATCATTATGGAATAATTCAACATAAAGCTATTTTCAGATCTCATCTATAATTTAACTATTGTTCTCAAATTAATGATTTAAAAAGCAGAATGATAATCAATTTGTGATCAGTTTTACATTTCAAATGAGATTCTACAGGGAAATTGTCCTAAAACTCAAATCCCAAACTGATGAAAAGACACAAATCATAGACTCCAAGGACTTGAAAGTGTCCTCTGAGGTCATTCAGCTCCTTGTTACTCAAGTACGATTCGTAGACTCAGCATCAGCATTCCAAAATTGCAAACTTGTAGCCCCATGTTGATCCTACAGAATCAGAACCTTCATTTTAGCCACGTGCAAATAGTAACAAAAATACTTGTTACTGGGGTGCCTGGGTGGTTGAGCATACAACTCGAATTTGGTTCGGGTCATGATCCCAGAGTTGTGGGATTGAGCCCTGCATTGGAGTCTGCGCTGGGTGTGGAGCCTACTTAAGGTTCTCTCTCTCTCTTTCTCTCTCTCTCTATGCCCCTCTCCCCATTCTCCCTCTCTCTCTTTCTCTGAAAAAAAGAAAAAGAAAGAAAGAAAGAAAGAAAATACTTGTTACATACATTCTTTGCAGTTGTCTGTGATTCCAAGGTTTGAACACATGCATGGTTCTATTTCACAGTGCAGCCTGTCAGCTCCATTCCACCTTACAACACAGAGGTCACTGAGACTACCATTGTGATCACATGGACACCTGCTCCAAGGATTGGTTTTAAGGTAAATTGCAGATCTTCCTAACTTCTTGTGAGATAGCTGTGAAGTGGCCTCGTGTTTCTGGATATGGTAGAAACAGGATGTTTGGGAGTCAGGAGACCTGGGTATTACTAGCTGCTTCTGTCTATGCCTCTCTGACCACATTATCCAGATGTAACATTACTGTGGCCTCACTGGATTGCTGGAAAGATGGACTGAGGCCATAGAAGTGCTTCACAAAAGGATAAAACATTAGTATGGAACTGTTGTTGTTGTCTAATTTTCTCTATCCTTTCCCCCAGGGAACTGCATTTTAAAATATATAGGGAAACACCATTTGTTGTGTTGTTCTAAATGGGTGTCAACAAGTTCACAAAAACCAATTTAGGGAGACCAATTAAAGTCAGAGTCACTTAAAAATCACATTTTCATCCAATCATTTCATCTCAACTTGTTCAAAGGCCCTTGGGTGAATCTCTTAATAGAAGTTAAGATTAAGGTCTTCCCTGTAGATATCTGGATTCATGTTCTTTAAAATAATCATATTAGGGAAGTGATGAATACAAATGAATATGTTTTAAAGAATTCCTTTCTTTGGCATTTAGAGTGTAGGGAGAGAAATATTTATTATAATTAGAAATCAAGACTAGATCCCCATGACTGCTTGTTTAAAAATATACACCAAAGGTCACTTCTTTTTTGAAATATGCAAATAGCCATATTGATGATTATGCTACTTAAATATAGAGAAGCCCTTTTTGAAGATTGCCTTTCAAATTCCCCTTACTCATGTCATTCTCACTTTCAGAAGCCTTATAACCTACAAAGGACGTCTCTAGAGTTGAACACTGTTTGATGACACGGTATTGCCTAGGTTTTGACATAAAATATTAAAAAATTGAAAATTATGGGCACATTTATTTTAATTCTTCTTTTGTAATATATTGTCCTGCAGCTTAAGCTGTGAACATGCTTCTTCAAAAGAAATGTTTCTGAAGTACAAAAATGTTAAAGGGTCTATTGCCTTTACATTGAATGTTCATAACTCATTAAAGGGAGTGCTAGAGGATTTCTTCCAGCAAAAAAGAAAATAGAAATGAACTACCATGTGGCTCAAAGCCCCTGTGTACTTCTGATTTATATTAGGAGATTATTTATCAAGCAAAACCATATGTCATGACATTTCTCCAGAACCTTCCATTACAAGCCAATGTAATACAGTTTTGGAAGACACGTCTCCCACCTTGCCCACCTGCCCAGTCCAGAGAGTTTCCAGCTAAAGTATCTAATAGAACTAAAGGCAGGCCCCAACTCCTTCCCTAATAAAAGCACAGCATGTGATATGCATTGGAGTTCACATTATACAAAGCATGACTGAAACCTCTCGGCAGTAACCCAGCTCTGGAAATATTTATCCTTGGTGTTTATTTTGCTTTCCTTCTTCTAGCTGGGTGTACGGCCAAGCCAGGGAGGGGAAGCACCACGAGAAGTGACATCAGAGTCAGGAAGCATTGTCGTGTCTGGCCTGACCCCAGGCGTGGAATATGTTTATACTATCTCAGTCCTGAGAGATGGGGAGGAGAGAGATACACCGATTGTAAAGAAAGTGGTGACACGTAAGAGGAGTCTTTTGCTTCTTTTCTTTTAGTTTTAAAATCTGTTACAATTTGTAAAAATAGCTGATAGCTATATCACTTTTTGCTTCTGATGACAGCACAAGGGGAAGATCCCATGTCTCCTTATCTTATTAGCTATTTCTAAATTTGGAGCAGCAAATTCAACCTTTGTCATATATTCCATGGCATGAGAACTGTTATTTCCAATGTCAAAAATATTTATTAACTGGAAAGACAGAAAGAATGTCAATGGTATTTCAAAATTGTTAATTGTAAAAAAAAAAAAATGTTCTCAGAGAATTACTGTCCACCATGGCTTCATAGTATAAGTTCTATCCTTTTACTGATTCCTAAAAAGAAAGGAGGGAAGGAGAGAGGGGGAGACAGAGAAAGAGAAAGAGAAAGAAGGAAAGGGAAAGGAAGGGGAACAAGAAACATTCCACAGGTCAAGTGCTTGGTGTTAGCTTAACTTTGATCTTAAATTTTTTTTGCATAGCATTGTCTCCACCAACCAACCTGCACCTGGAGGCAAACCCTGACACCGGAGTGCTTACAGTCTCCTGGGAGAGGAGCACCACTCCAGGTAAGCCTGGGATGTATCAGAGGGCAAGTCTATGCAGTACCATCACAGGGCAAAAGTTTCAGAAACTTACAGAGAAAGGTCCACATTATAAGTACCCAGCTTTTTTTAAAAAAAATATATAGGAGTACATGAGCATACGTCACAGAGTGACATGTAGAGTGTTTGACTGCAAGTTTCTTTAAATAACAGGAAAATGAACAGGGCAGATCCTTATCAAGCTGTAGGGAATCATGAGGGCTGACGGAAACCATCCTGGATAGTACCTTTTGCTCAGTAGTGCTCAACATTGTCCAGAAAAAAAAAAAAAAAGGCTGAAATCATACTACAGAAATTTCCTTTTGTCAATTATTAGAGATTCTATGTATACTATTCAGTGAAGTTGCACCACAAAAACCTAAAGGTGATAAAAGATAGAAATGACCTCCAGTTTGAAACTTTAAGTTGGCAAGTCGTATGCTTGTTTGAAGCTGGATCATTAATGTTTAGTCTTCATGGACAGCATAGATGGTCACTAACACATGTAATGGTCACTAACAAATGTAACGACCTTTATTTCCATCTAGTTGGACTTTCTGGTCTAGACATCACTTTCATTTCCCTCTTGTTCTTCACCCTTTAGTAAGTTTAACTTAAACATATTTTTCTCATTTAGTCTGTCGTGTGGCTCTCTAATTATCACTGTTTTAATTTGAATGTCTCTCTCTTTCCTGTCAACACTCTTAATGCCCACTTTCTATGATTCCAGAAGTCTTCTGCAGTTAGCATTGTATACTTTTATAGAATATAAGTATAGCACTCTTGTTTTTCACTTTGTCTCCTTTCCTTATTCCCTTCCTATAAATCCCATAGGTTAAGACCTTGTAAATTAGGAGAGCCCAAATTGGGGATTATGCTTAAGGTTGAGAACCATTCCAGAATAAGCAGTGTTATTATATGGAGTGTTCCTCATCTGTCCTGCAGATGATCTGTTAAGGCAAAGCAGAGTAGAGTGGTAGAAGGAGCTTGGAATTGGAGTCAGACGAGCCTATGGTAATCACTCCCCCAGTCTAAGATTTTTTTTAAACCGAGGATATTAATACCTGCCTCAAAAGGTTGCTGTAGCACTGAATAACAGGAGAGTCCTCAATAAATGCTGGGTCCTTTCCCCAATCCCTTCTGTGGGTCCATCATTGGGGTATAGTTTGATACACCCTGGGTCACAAATGCTTTGTGCAGTAACCTCCTCCTTTCTGTTCTCTCTAGACATTACTGGTTACAGAATTACCACCACCCCTACAAATGGCCAACAGGGATATTCTTTGGAAGAAGTGGTCCATGCAGATCAGAGTTCCTGCACTTTTGAAAACCTGAGTCCTGGCCTGGAGTACAATGTCAGCGTTTACACTGTCAAGGATGACAAGGAAAGTGCCCCTATCTCTGATACCATCATCCCAGGTAATGAAACAATAAGCAGTTATCCTAAGAGTGGCAGATTCGATGAGAGTGGGGATTGACATCTTAATCCCCAGATGGTTGAGTGTGTCAGATACATTTGAGATTTAATTCTCACTTCCCAACCACACTCTACAAAACTATGAAGTCAAGGCAACTATTTGGACAATTGCTTGCTGTTAACACCGCTTTACTTTCTGTGCTTCACTGGGATGCTGTTTGTTGCGATGGGTATGTGATGGAGTGGCAAACATGGCCTTCACTCTGTACTGTCCGCTCACGTGGAAATATTACTAAAATGACGTCATGTGTCTGTCCTCCGTACTGACAGGCTAAAAGTAATATGGTAAATGCATCCCATCGATACATCTATCCCTGATTTTACAGTCCATATTCGTTTCAACAGATGTCTATACAATCACCACACGTGAGCATTGACTTAGCACCTGGTTGACATGTCTAATTCTTTACTTTGCGGTTTCAAATCCTTCCTTTATAAAACTGAATTAAAAAAGAAAGGCCATACCTTCAGGTGTTCTTTCTGGTGGACTGAAAGACAACACTGAAAAGACCTATCCCTAGATAGGTCTTTTTTATTTGCCTAAAATTGGATCGTGACAGAATGAAAGTATGGGACAGACTGTGTTCTCCTTTGCACTGTTTGGTCAAATGTTTTTACTAACGCTAATTAAATAACTTTTTGATTTTGAATTAAACAAAATACTGGCAATGGCCTTGGATTCAAGTCTGTCTTCCACCCGAATGTGCTTTTGAATGGCACATTTTACACCATACGATCATAATGCATCAGCATTATGGCCATAATGTTGTCTTGAGTTTTTGTGTGGGAAGAGGAAGAAAAACCCACCGACTGATTTTTTTAACCTTCTTCATACAAGCTTTATTTTTCTACTAAAAAAGTTTGGATTAAAAAAAAACACTGTTGCTACTTACTATAGATATTATATCTAGGTTCTAAGAATGGTTTTGACATGCTGAACAGGCCTATAATTTTTAAGAATCTGAGAGGTTCAAACTCTAATATTTAGAGTCACTTCTAAAATGCAAGAAAATCCCTAAGAATATTGTAACCTGTTTTATTCTCCCAGGGAAGCAAGCTATTCATGATGCTTAGGGTGTCTTTTCAGAAAATTTGGAAAAGATTGCATATTACCATCATTGCTTTAACATTCCATCAATTTTACCACTGGTAACCTGATGTACACTGCTTTATTTTTTCCTCTTTTTTGCCTCTATTTTCCTTTTGCCCCTCTGTGCTTTGTAACTCAATAGAGGTGCCCCAACTCACTGACCTAAGCTTTGTTGATATAACCGATTCAAGCATCGGCCTGAGGTGGACCCCGCTAAACTCTTCCACCATTATTGGGTACCGCATCACAGTAGTTGCGGCAGGAGAAGGTATCCCTATTTTTGAAGATTTTGTGGACTCCTCAGTAGGATACTACACAGTGACAGGGCTGGAGCCGGGCATTGACTATGACATCAGCGTTATCACTCTCATTAATGGCGGAGAGAGTGCCCCTACTACACTGACACAGCAAACGGGTGAATTTTGAAAACTTCTGTGTTTTGAGACGTGGACGGTGTTGCATGCTGCCACCAGTCACTGGTTAAATATGGATGTTTCGCAGGAAAAGCCAGCAATCCACCAATGACTAAGAGAGGGTGGGTTGAGGCAGGGGCGAAGGAATTGAATGTATATGCTACACTGATTGGATGGAGGCATATGCAAGTGGTCTTAAATATACTTTCACTTAAGCCACAAATGGGTAGAAAGCTAGAGAGATCTGTTCTGTTAAACACAAAATGGCAAAGGTTATACGAATTTGCAGACTTGGCGTTTTTAAAAGGTATCTCACATGAATATCAAATCAGATAAGGAGCACCAGTTAACGGGAGAGGCTCTTACAAAATGTGCCATTATGTTCTTCTTTCGACTTTTTGATAAATCCTACCATGTTCCTTCTATGAGCTGACTTAAAAACCCAGTCAAATTTAGGGTAGATTGGAAGGGGGTTGTTTTGACACAGGAGAAAAAGAAACTTTGGGGCACTGTGGATTGCATTGCCATGGCTAGGTAAAGAAACTCCTCTTTAACCAGTCTGGGGCTGAGCATGCAACATTCCGGAGGTTCTCTGCCCTGCATGGTAAGAAACATGCTGAGAACCAGTCTGCATGAACCCTTTGCACTTGTAGGTAGAACTCACGGAGTGGGATTGTAGTCATTTCACCTCAGGGGAAATGTAGGGCCCTCTCATCTTTTCATCTGTGTGCATGTGTTTCTCTTTGCTGTGTGGCAACTTCAGCCTCTTCAGCCTGGGATAAAATAACTGGCAGTGGTGTTAATAATGTACTTAAAATCAACATGTTTGAAAGTAGATGAAAAGTATTCTTTGAAATGTACTGATGGCAGAAAGGTTAAAGAGGCCTAACAGTACTGTGTGTAGAGTTTTATTTTTAACAGTAGTTCACTATGATTTAGATCAGATTTAGATTAGAGTGTTTGCATGATTCTGACTCATTTCCTTTATGCATGAACTCTTGGTTTTACCTTTCCAGCTAGTTTTTGTTACCTTTAATTTTAAAATGACGTTGACTCAGCCTCCCTTCTTATTTGAAACCAGCTGTCCCTCCTCCTACTGACCTGAGATTCACCAATATCGGTCCAGACACAATGCGTGTCACCTGGGCCCCGCCTCCGTCCATTGAATTGACCAACTTCCTGGTGCGCTACTCCCCCGTCAAGAATGAGGAAGATGTTGCAGAGTTGTCCATCTCTCCTTCAGACAGTGCAGTGGTCTTAACAAGTAAGTAGTCAACTGTATCTGTTCCATATATGCTAAGCTAGAGCATGAAGAGAGAATTCCAGATTCTCAGGTAGGAGCAACTAAGATCAAGACAGCTACAGCAAAACTACAGACAAAACCCCAAATCAGATGTGTAGCTCTGAACACTTTGCAAGATGTCACGTTTGTCGCTATTTTAATGTATGTATCTTTGAGATCGACAACTTTTTTTTAATATTTTTTATTTATTTCTAGGAGAGAGAGACAGCGTGAGCAGGGGAGGGTCAGAGAGAGAGGGAGATACAGACTCTGAAATAGGCTCCAGGCTCTGAGCTGGCAGTCAGTACAGAGCTCGACGCAGGGCTTGAACCCACAAACCGCGAGATCATGACCTGAGCAAAAGTCAGACGCTTAACCGGCTAAGCCACCCAGGCGCCCCAAGATCGACAACTTTTTAAAGATCGCAGTAGAAAAGCACCAGCAGCGAAGTTTGGAGACTTCAAATGAATTCTGCTTCCAAATAAGCACATACAAATAAATGAATGTCAAGAGAAAATAGAGAACTATAAATTTAGATATTTGGAGAGAGAAACAATAAGGATTGAAAATAGTGTCACCATGTCTGTTTTATTCTCATTAAAAAAAAAAGTGTCAGTGGGTACTCTCTAGCTTCTGAGAACATAGAAACAGTGACTTCTTACCAGGATAGATCAGGATGCTGTTTTGAAGAAAGAGCCAGAAGTATAATTGGTACTTCAGAAAGAATCTTCTGGCAGGATTTCTCTGAAGGCTGAGGACCCAGAAAACAGCTAACATTCAGATAAGCAACAACCATTTACGTGTCTTTCTGGATCCTACCCTTTTGAAATAGACCTTGTTTATTAAAGAAAATAGAAGGAGGCTGCAATGTGGTGCTGTTTTTCCTGTAAATGTTGCTTCTTACTATTTTCACCATAATAGTAAAATAAGCACATGAGAATAGCATAGGTTTCTACATAAGGAAAGAAAGGGCTCACATTTAGGTACATTACCAAATGACGGTCTGAAAACATCCTCTATGTTGCAAACACATTTTAGAGAATGAAAGGCAGCTCAACATGACTATAGTCTTGGCTTCTTGTTTCATGGCGAAGGGTGAGAACATCCTCATGTCTGCCTATCTACACGGCTATGGTTTCTGCTCTGGAACACTCTGGAGTCAGTGTTACAGCATCACTCATTACACAGCTCCTGCTTCGGGACCACTCTCCACCCTACCGACTGGTCCCATGTTCATCATGTGTTCTAAGATCTTATTCTAGATCCTGCTCTAGATTGCAAGGTTGCCATCTCCCCCCCCCCCTGCCCCCGCACACACACACCCTTCAGAGAAGCCATTATTACCCAGTGAAGCAACTGAGGTCTCTAGTGGTTAAGTAAATTGCTCCTGAGCAAACAGAAATAAGGGAAGTAGAGTCCAAGTATCCAGCCCTTCTTTAGTCTGGTGCTTTTCCAAACCTTGCAGGGGCTTCTGCACAAAGGCTGAAGGGTTAATGGTGTGGTGGGGAATGAAGTCTCCTGAGTAGGAATTCAAAGGTTAAAAACCTACTCTGTACCTTTTTGGGGACCTCAAAATTAAGAGTAGAGGATACTCAGAAATATGTATGTAACTTTTTAACTATTCTGTTCTTCAATATGGCAGAACCAATATCACTTTCCTCATGGAATATGACTCTTTTCCAGGAATGGTTAATTATTAAGACCACTGGTCTTGGTCTGGGTCAAATCCTATATGTTCTCAGGCAAGTACGCCAAAGAAGATAACTTCTCTGCACCTCATTTTTCTCCTGTGTAAAATGGGGATGGTTGTAAACCAAACTTTTGGAGGAAATAGGTACTTTCATTGTCATGAATGCGGTGATGGCTTCACAGGTTCCTACAGACACCACAGCCTGTCAAAATTGTACACTTTAAATATTTTTAGTTTATCGTACAGCCATAAGTCTGCTTTCAGTAGTGACAGACGACTTCCTAGGGTTGTTGGTGAAGAGTAAATGATAATCCACAGTGTCACAGTTATTATTATTACATGCCTTCAACAGATGTCATATTAAGTGGATGACAGATAATACTACATGGCTGCGACCATCTTATTGCAGATCTGGCTGAATCAGAGTCTCAGAAGTGGAACCGAGGGCAGGTCTTAGAGATGTCACAGGGCGAGGTGACCTTTCCTTATCACCTCATTACAGCCCATCTCCAGGTAGCAATAGTCATGTTGGTATAAGTCAGTTATAGGGCTGAACTTTTTTGTATCTTATCAGCTGAAATAGTCCTAAGGGTGTTTTGCTTTTTCGTGGTTTTGAGGACAATTTAAAAGTAAGTGCCACTTGCCTCTTCAGATCTCCTGCCTGGAACCGAATATTTGGTCACTGTCTCCAGTGTTTACGAACAGCACGAGAGCATACCTCTTAGAGGAAGACAGAAAACAGGTGAGTCATGCTGGTAGTATGCTTATCAGATAGCTCTCACCTGCCAATTTTGAATACTGCCTCCAAAAATACATCTCCATTTGTGGTAGTGGTGCTTCTAACCTTGTCATGCCTTTTTGATCACTGGTCTTAAAAATTAAATGTTACTTCTTCAAGCATTACTCTGATTTTCAGTCACTAAGATTATACACTCTGCTTCCAGAGAGGACTCAAAATCGTCTAGAAACTTTATTATCTGTCTTTTTAAAAAAATCTCCCAAGAATAATATAATCTCTATTATTAAGAGATAGTGAACATTCTTCTTATTAGGCAGCTGTGTCTAAGGCTGACCCAACCCTGTCCTTGTCATGGAAGTCTCTTCCCTCCTTTGCTAAGCCAACAAGTTTATCTCTTGATGAAATATTCATGCATGATGTAAAGAAGTTGAACTGAATCCCATAATATTACATTTCTTGTTAAATATAAGGGCTTCTATTAATTATTCCTTTTAAGAAAATGCAATGTGATACATTCATTAATTTATGTATTATAATCCACTTGCTTCCAAAAAAAAGTTGTGATATCTCAATTTGGTTTAAATATATTATTGAATAGAATAAGTAAATATTAGTACTAAGATAAAATTTTTCCAGAAGTCCCAGAAAGATTAAGTGATTTGAATTTGAGATAAACTCTAAATTCTGATTAACTTTTCTGTGGAACACTAAATTTTCCATTCCTGAGGATTTACCTGCATTGTAATTTGTCCAGGATGCTGTCTTGTTTTAGTTTTTGAGAGTTTTGTGTTTGGCATTATTACCACCCCATTGAGCTATCAGTTCCCTCTTGAGTATAGAAAACTTCTTTGAGAGCCAAATACTTAACTTGAGAATGGGCATAACTTACCTTATTTTGAGAGACACGCTTACAGGACAGAAACATAGAATACTTGAACCCTGAAGCATTTGAAAATAATTCCTGTATCTTAAACACCTATCTTTAAGAGTGATGCAGAAACCTAGAATAACAACACACATACATCACTTGTATTACTTAGCAAAAGAAAAAAGAGAAAGCTTGGGTTGGCCGTTTGGAACTGAGTCAGAGTATGATTTTGAAATTTATGTGTGGCTTAGAATCAGTCCATCATAACCTGAGGTTTATGGCAATTTGTTGTGTTCATGAGAAAGAACAGACACACTGGGTGTGTGTTACTTTCTCTACATTCTTCCTCACCTCCTAAGCTGATGGTGTCTTCCCCCTGTCCCTTCTCTCCTGGGTGGGAAAAACAGGTCTTGATTCCCCAACTGGCATAGACTTTTCTGACATCACTGCCCACTCCTTCACCGTCCACTGGATTGCTCCTCGAGCCACCATCACTGGCTACCGGATTCGCCATCACCCTGAGCACACTGGTGGAAGACCTCGGGAAGATCGGGTGCCTCCGTCTCGGAATTCTATCACCCTCACCAATCTCAATCCGGGCACAGAGTACGTGGTCAGCATCGTTGCTCTTAATGGCAGAGAGGAAAGCCCTCCCTTGATTGGCCAACAGTCAACAGGTAACTTGTTTTCTGGTCTGCAAAGAACCTCAGATTACTTTCCTTTGCAGGCGGTATCTTCTGTGAAACAGCTTTGTGTTGTCTCAGCCATTGTCTCTTAAAAAAATAGATTGTGGTTATGAGACATGTAGAGAGGAGTATATGTGGAAAAAATCTTAGACTGTATCAAAGATCTTTTTTTTTAATGAGTATCTTAGTTTTTATTTTTTGAGAGAGAGACAGAGACAGAGTGTGAGCAGGGGAAGGAAAGAGAGCAAGGGAGACACAGAATCTGAAGTAGGCTCCAGGCTCTGAGCTAGCTGTCAGCACAGAGCCCAAAGCGGGGCTCGAACCCACAACCTGCGAGATCATGACCTGAGCTGAAGTCAAGCACTTAACCGACTAAGCCACCCAGGAGCCCTGAAGATCATTTTTTTATTGCAAAAAATTTCTCACCGAATTTAGATATTTATATGTTTCTAACACCTAAAGTTTTATTCAAAATATAAAGAAAATCCCTGTTTCAAAATTCCCTTAAAAACATAATTATTTTAATGTAATAGTGTCATTATTTTTAGGAGATAGATATTGAGGTATCTGGGGGAGAAGTAGCATGATGGTATCTGTACCTCAGTCTCAAATGTAGTAACAGAAAGAGACAGAGAGACAAGCAAACGTGTCAGATGTTACCAATTAGCAAATGCCTGTGAGAAGGGGATACAGGTGTTCAGTTTATTACTTTTGTGACTTCTCTGTTATTTTACAATTTTTCAAAATAACGAGTTGAAGGAAAAAAACACTACAATAAATTTGTAACAATCATTTTATCACAATTTGAACTGACTCCTTAACCCCTTACCTTTAATTGTTCATAATTTTTAATTCTGCTAATCTTGCATAGTATATTTACATTATTATATGAGAGAATTATGAAGGCGCTGACCCGAGAAATGAGCGAAGAGTGAATCTGGGCATGGTTTGAAAGTTACAGAGGTGGTAACTCTCCCACATTTTTCTAGTTTCTGATGTTCCGAGGGACCTGGAAGTCATCGCTGCAACCCCCACCAGCCTCCTGATCAGCTGGGATGCTCCTGCTGTCACAGTGAGATATTACAGGATCACCTATGGGGAAACAGGTGCGTCAGTAAGATGCTGTTTCACTCTGATCAAGTCAGATTCTGTTGTGGGTAATGTGAACTCCCAGTGATGGATACATATTTTAAGAAACTTTGGCAAGTCCATTCAGTAGAGCCTTATCTTTTCCAAGATTATGTGAAAAAAAATATGTATGCTATAATGGGTGGCAAAATCAAGAAAAAAAAATTCTTTGTATAATACTAATGGGGGAAGAAAGGAATTTATCTATTTATCTATCTATCTATTTATCTATTTTTATGTTTATTTATTTAATTTTGAGAGAGAGAGAGAGAGAATGAGGCAGAGAATACCAAGCAGGCTCCACAGTGTCAGCACAGACACCGATATGGGGCTTAAATTCACAAACCGTAAGGTCCTAACTCGAGCTGAAATCAAGAGTCAGTTGCTTAACCAACTGAGGCATCTCAGCACCCCATCAAAATTTTATTTAACATGAATATATAGCATTAATATTTTGAAAAAGGGAATGTAATCTATGCGATCCTGCATTGAGGACTTACCTTCTTTCTCCTTCTAATGTTAACCCACAATTCAGTGACATTTTAAAGATGAAATGTTAAAATAGCATTGACTGTGATTTCCTCCCAATTTTTACACACTTACTAAGGCTCACTACATGCATAAATAAATATGTTTCTGTTTAGGCCCTATTAATAGCACTCTTTTAAAAGGAATAAGCAAAGGTGTGACTAACTGCTGTCTCAATATGTTATTGTAGTTCCTCAGCAATCCCCAACTATTTCTCAGCCCCTCACGCTTTGAACTAACCCCTTTTCACACAGGAGGAACTAGCCCTGTTCAAGAGTTCACTGTGCCTGGGAGCAAATCCACAGCTACCATCAGTGGCCTGAAACCTGGAGTGGACTACACCATCACAGTGTATGCTGTCACTGGCCGAGGAGACAGCCCAGCAAGCAGCAAACCAATTTCCATCAATTATCGAACAGGTACCAGCCCCTGCTCTGAGGTGACACGGGAATATTTACTCAGTTTTACAAAGTTCTCCCAAGGGACTTTCCTCATTGTGGAATTAGTTTTCCTTTTTAATAAAAAACAACACAGACAGCTAATGGAGTTTTGAGCCAGATGTACAAAGAAGTATCACAAAGGGCAGAAATTTTGTCTATTTTGTTAATGGATATATTCCATGTGCCTACAATAGAGACAGGCATAGGGGATGTTCAATATATGCATTAATGAATGAAGGAACGAGCTGATAAGGTAAGAAGACAAACACCTGCTTGGAATATAGTTTTTTTGTGAATGATGTAGCCATCTTGAAAACAGGTAATGGCATCTGGATGCATACCCCACCTCCCCAAGGTAATCTCTCTGTTTCTGCAAAAGATACACCTGGGAGTCATTAATGGTAATTAGAGCTCATTCTGTGCATAACGGAACTGGAAACAAGACTAGTCCATTCTTGTCCCCATGGACTGGGGCTTCACTGATTTTTCCTTGTTTTTATGTGTAGAAATTGACAAGCCAGCCCAGATGCAAGTGACTGATGTTCAGGAAAACAGCATTAGTGTCAGATGGCTGCCTTCAAGTTCCCCTGTTACTGGCTACAGAGTGACCACGACTCCCAAAAATGGCCGAGGACCATCAAAAACTAAAACTGCAGGTCCAGGTAAGAATAACCAGCATCTCACATACATCAAGATAAACAGAATAGGGTCACACACTATGCTTTTTAAAATAAATGGCCTCCTAGGTCTGAGTACTATACATTTTCATATCATATGTCAAAGATTCCCCACTTGTGAACTCAGGGCTCAACGTTGTTACAGACTCCCTCCATAGTAGAATTTTTGGGATAACTGTGT
The DNA here is from genome assembly GCF_003009895.1 of Hyaena hyaena. NCBI lineage: Eukaryota > Metazoa > Chordata > Mammalia > Carnivora > Hyaenidae > Hyaena > Hyaena hyaena. Next base: position 3,344,448 of record NW_024080704.1, read on the forward strand.
TTCTACTTTAACTGCATAGTTCTCTTTGATAGTATGGACATCTTACATGATTAGATCTATCTTTGTGGTTCCGTTTATCATGCATACCAAAGAGAGAGATGGCCTAACTTTTTAAAGATCCTTTTAGCTGTTGTTTTTGTTTTTATATAAAATGCTGGTGAAATTAGGATCCCAAGGTGGTATCTTGAAGTCAAGCTAATTTTCATTTTTTCCAAGAGCAGCATCCTTCATTGTTGGAGACACTATATTAAATTTTAGAGTGTCTCCTTTAGTTTGACTTTACTCCAGTATGGCAGTTGGTAGTAGCAAAGAACATGTTGTCCAAGAGAAATTCATATCTGACTCATTCATATTTTCATGGTAATTCTGCAAATGAAAATTCTGGGCCACCATGCATTTATTACGGAACTCTGGAAGTCACTCAGCTGGCCTTACAGTGGTTGACATAGATGCATTTGCTTTTCACTCCCTTTGCAGATCAAACAGAAATGACCATTGAAGGCTTGCAGCCCACAGTGGAGTATGTGGTTAGTGTCTACGCTCAGAATCAAAACGGAGAGAGTCAGCCTCTGGTTCAAACTGCAGTAACCAGTACGTAACCAATGCTTATTTCCCATTTCAAAGTCAGTTGTGTTCTTAGGCAACTGAATGCCCTCTGCACATCTTTTGCAATTATACCTAGAGAAAGCCAACTTGGTTAGTTTGAATCTTGAGCTGAGCCCTTTACAAACATTTTTCCTTCTTGATGCCAAACAATGAACCTATAGGGAAGGAAGTGTGTAGCGCTATCATAGTTGCTGTGCTTTGAATTTCTTTTGCTCAAATGGCCTCAGCAAAATCTTGTTTGCCTATAGCAAATCTACAAAATATTTTGCCTGCACCTCATTTTCTATGACTGGATGGTAAAGTTGATTGTGGCATGCTCCGTGAAGCGATTATGTTTGGAGCATTTAGAAAACTGTCTGGACCGGCGATTAATGGCAACAATAGAGTGGGGAGAGAAGAGTTAAAGAAAGGTTATAATAATATGACTCTAACATTGAAAATCAACTTTACCAATTCCAAGGAATAGAAAATCCAGGTCTGTGAGACTAACATCACATTGCAAAAACAAATCTGGGTAGAATATCGTAAAATTAATAGAAATAAATCCTCATTGTGGAGACATTTTGCCGGTGTCTATGTGTCGCACATACACCTATGTTTTAATAGGTGATGTACCATTGAATAGTTTCTAAACCAAAACAACCTATTCAGGTGTCAAGTAATTTTCCGTTTAATAGTGGGATCATTGGAATTTAATTCATCAGAGAAAATGGTGTCTGCAAAACTGCTTTGCATGTTGTAAAAATGCTTATTTCACAACTTGCTTTTCACATGATCTCTTACCATTAATTTGCCTAACAGACATTGATCGCCCTAAAGGACTGGCATTCACTGATGTGGATGTCGATTCCATCAAAATTGCTTGGGAAAGCCCACAGGGGCAAGTTTCCAGGTACAGGGTGACCTACTCGAACCCTGAGGATGGAATCCATGAGCTATTCCCTGCACCTGATGGTGAAGAAGACACAGCAGAGCTGCAAGGCCTCAGGCCGGGTTCTGAGTACACAGTCAGTGTGGTTGCCTTGCACGATGATATGGAGAGCCAGCCCCTGATTGGAACCCAGTCCACAGGTATATCGGTAACTGCACCAGTGGGTGCTCACGGGAGCAGTGGCTTTATGCCCTGCTGAATGAATTTTACTTTCTCGGGTTATTGATTCCCTGGAAGGGGGTAAAAAATTTCAGCCTCTTTAATAGAAAGACCCTCTTTAGAAAGGAATAGTAACAAACAATAAAGTTTAGGGGATATTCAGATACAGTCTCATAAAGGGAAGTTTTAGAGTGGCTTGCCTTATAAATAAGGCCATAAAGTAAGACATTTGAAGATGATACTAAAATTGTGGATTATTTTTTAAACCCGGATTCCCTGCGGTTACACTCGCTGTGCACAAAGGAAAGGAGTTTGGCATCCTAGAGCTTACTCTAAAAAAGGAACCCAAACGGGGCCATTTCCTAGCAGCATGGTTCTAAGAACACGTAGGTAAGACCTTCCTTCTCTGGTTAGATATCATGTGCTGGGTGTGCAATTTGCTTAAAGGGTTGAGAATCAGACACAGAGGAAACGGTTTAGGGCAAATGCTTTCCACAATACTTTATCCGCTTGTGCTTTGTTTCGGAAGCAGAGTGGAATGCCAAATTCATGTCCTTGTGGCACCATAAACCTTGGAGGTGACTATCTGTATTATTGCTCTTTGCTTCTCTTTTCTGCTTCTGTTGTGAGCCAATTTTCTTCTTATGCTGCACCACGGAGAATACTTCAAATTTAGCAGCACTGTCTGCTTTGGGGTTCAAATAAAGAGGATAAAGACATAATTCTGTCTTTTGGGGATGGAATACTCTGTGAAATGGTTTTCCATAGAAAGATCATTTGTCTAGGAAAAGGGCTACTGCTCATCTTTCCATACAAAACGGAAAATCAATCCTAATGGCCAATAAGCCAACTTGACTTTTTTTTAAAATTTTTATTTTTTTAAGGGAAAGCAAAAAAACCAAAATGACTTCTCAGACCTAAAGTCTTTAGACTTCTGGTAGTTATCCAAGTGTTTCCAGTGATTCTGAGAATTGGTGGATATAAAACACGTTTTTTCAGAGAACATTTTTCTTTATTTTGCAACCCTCCTTTCTCATTACTGAATCTTGGCTTGACCAGGGAACCCACCTCACCAAACAAACACAATCTATTCTACTTCCTGGAATTCACTTTATTTTCCCTTTTCCTCAGTTCCTATAAGATAACCTCTAACCAATGACCATCCCGACAGCCATTCCTGCACCAACCAACCTGAAGTTCACTCAAGTTACACCAACAAGTCTGACTGCCCAGTGGACAGCACCCAATGTTCAGCTCACTGGGTATAGAGTGCGGGTGACCCCCAAGGAAAAGACTGGACCAATGAAAGAAATCAACCTTGCTCCTGACAGCTCATCTGTGGTTGTATCAGGACTCATGGTATGAAGTACCCTTTTTCATTGGAATAAAATACACTTGACCCTTGAACAACATAGATTTGGTCTGTGTGGGGCCATTTACATACGTTGATTTTTTTTATAGTACAGTACAAAAATTTGTTTTCTCTTCTTTATGATTTTACTAATAACATTTTTCTCTAGCTTACTTTATTTTAAGAGTACAGTATATAATACAAATAACATACAACTGCTTATCAGTAAGGCTTCTTGTCAACAGCGGGCTATTACTAGTCAAGTTTGGGGGAGAGTCCCAGGTTATAAATAGATTTTCAACTAGGCAGGGGGGTTGGGACCCCTAACCCCTGCATTGTTCAAGGATCAACTGTAGTCATCTCTTACACATTTTAAGGTGGTGGAGATAAAATATCATAATAAATCTAGTTGTGTTTTTTGCCTCTGCCATCAAATAATTTTCTTATAATTCTATATCTGAATTATCTATAGTGAAGTAAGCTTTTCCAGATGACTATCTGGGACAGAATTTTATAAATAGCTTTGGGTATTGCACTGCTCTTTAAACATATTCTCTTTATTTTAAAAGATTATATGTGTGTATGTGTGTGTATTGAGGGGGCAATTCATACATCCATAGGCTGAATGCATAAATCCACTTTGGTTGTACATTTTCTGAGCTCTTTTATCTTGGCAAGGAATATTCTCCAGTGTGTACCACCCCAGCCTGACTATCTTTTTATAGAGGCATTTTCAATCCTTCTAGACATGCATATGGAAAACTAACAGGAGTCTAGGATATGGACAGCCTTCTTAACAACATAAGGCCAATTCCAGGAGAAATGACAGAGAGGGTTCAGAGATGAGTAGAGTGTTCTCTCTGCCTCTCTATGGTCAGAAAAATTCATGACTGGCACCTGTCAGATCATAAAGGAGAAAAACAGGCTAATACACATTTACCCCACTTTGCATAAGCTCAGTGTAACTATGTAAGTTACAGCTTACTTGGTGTTAACCCCTAAGCACATTTTTAAATTCATGTAATTCACACGTCTCGTTGGTCATCGGCAGCACAGGAATGAAATTCATCTAGGAATTTATGGCACTGTGGATTTTGATAGTTTATTTTTTTCCTTTATAACCGTTGTGATTTTTGAATGCTGTAATGAAAATGCCTGGGCTTTAGTTGATCGTGTTACTAAAGCTTACTGTGTCCTCCTTTCTAGGTGGCCACCAAATATGAAGTGAGCGTCTATGCCCTTAAGGACAGTTTGACAAGCAGGCCAGTTCAGGGAGTCGTCACTACTCTGGAGAGTGAGTAATCAGGCTTTTTAGTGTCAACAGATATTCTGCATACATAAAAATGAAAGAATGGTAAATAACTTTCTTAGATCTCCAAATTAATAGAAACATTCCCAATATGGAAACTGATTTGCTTGCCCATCTTTTTGACTGCCTATAGTCACCTTGTATGCCCTTCCAGAAAGTGGTGTACTGGCACATAAATGGAATCACTTCAAAATATTATAATGTTAGTGTTATGAAGTAGGACTCACATTTACTTTATGCTCTATTTGTTGGGAATTGTTTTCATAAAGTCTGGAGATGGCAGACACACGGGCTTCTGCTGTACCTTAACAGTACAGTAAGTATTGGCCAAAATTGGGCCAAAATTCTAGTTTTGTACCATATTAATAATTTATAGTATGCTCTTTCAGAAATCACATAAAGTATCAAAATTTCCTCATCTATAAAATAGGGATGCTATTGCATACGTTGAGAGAGAAAAAATGAAGCCTTATAGAAGGACAAAATACTAGCAATACTATATATGTTATTGTTGGCTGACCATATCATTGTAACTCCTACCACACATATTTTATGTTAGAATAAATTAATAATTTTTATACTTATTGAGGTATTTGAAGATACTATAAAGTCAGACTCAGAAACCATGGGTAAAATATGTAAAAGTTTTGTTTTGCCAAACAAACAAACAAACAAACAAACAAACCAAAAAAACAGTATGACAGGTGAATCTTTTCATACTTTCTATACTGTCAACCTTTCTCTCTGGATGTAGGAGAAAATCTACACATTATTAGTTATTTATAGAAATGGATGTGTTTAGTGTAAAATAAAGAAACATTTTAAAATATTAAAATTGGGTTGCCTGGGTGGCTCAGTCGGTTAAGCATCCAACTTTGGCCCAGGTCATGATCTACACTTCGTGGGTTTGAGCCCTGCATCTGGCTCTGTGCTGACAGCTCAGAGCCTGGAGCCTGCTTCGGATTCTGTGTCTCCCTCTCTCTCTGCCCCTCCCCAGCTCACACTCTGTCTCTCAAAAATAAATAAACATTTAAAAAAATTAAAAAAAAAAATCAAAACCTTACCTAAATGGATCAGCCAGGCACTAACAGCTAGTTTTGATTTGTGCAGATGTCAGCCCTCCAAGAAGGGCCCGTGTGACAGATGCCACAGAGACCACCATCACCATCAGCTGGAGAACCAAGACTGAGACAATCACTGGCTTCCAGGTTGATGCCATACCGGCAAATGGCCAGACTCCAATCCAGAGAACCATCAAGCCAGATGTCAGAAGCTACACCATCACAGGTCAGGGAACTCACTGGACTGACCGCGTTTGTTGATTGCTATTCACGACACAAATTAACTTCTCAGTTACTCCACCACTTGCACTGATTAAATTTACTGTCAGTGTTTTAGAATATTCCACATATAACATTTAAAAACTCACTTTCATGCCATGATTAGAAATAGTTGTAGTCTGTGAATGCCTGATTTTATCTAATGTTTGTCAGAGAAATGGTATAAGCTTCATTTTTTAAATTTAACCTTTATCAACATATCCTTCCTTATTAAAAAAAAAAGTAACATAACATTTAAAACCAAAAGAAACTAAATAGCTGCATACAGTTTGTAACATTAACATTGAGTATAAAAGATAATTAAATTTTAAAAAACAAATAACACTACATAAAAATCAGTGTTAGTCAGAGAATGTTCAATATCTGGGTCAATTTAGGTCCAGTTACCAACCAGTGACTGATTACAATAAAGTGAAAACACACTCAGCAGGTACTCGTCCCTAATTCTCCAAGACGATCACTTCTAACATAGCATTTAAAAAATTTTAAAATGTATTTTAGCCAATATCTTTGTATGCATCAATGAATTCCTTTTGAGAGATGTTTCTCATTAGCGCTCATGCCATGCTCTAATTTACTGTTGAAATTGGACCATGTTTATAGCCTATATACATATAGGATGATAGAGGAACCATAAAAATTACAGAGGAGTTTGAAAATTCTCCTAACAATTTAAGATCAGATAAAAAGCATCTCTTCACAAATCACAGGTTTACAACCCGGCACGGACTACAAGATCTATTTATACACCCTGAATGACAATGCTCGGAGCTCCCCTGTGGTCATCGATGCCTCCACTGGTAACTACTTTTGTACTGAAGAAATGCCATTGACTCATAGGTGATCAGTGATGTGAACTTAAACAAAAATGAGGCTGGCATTTTTGGATTACAGATTACAAGTGACTCATTTTTATAGTTCTAGAACTCTCAGATTCTCTCAAGTCTGTTGAAAAGGGAGGGAAAGGAGTGTGGGAGTAATTTCCTTGCTTACTCACTTTCTTAGAGACTTAATTTTGTTTTCTTTTAGCCATTGATGCACCGTCCAACCTGCGTTTCCTGGCCACCACACCCAACTCCTTGCTGGTATCATGGCAGCCACCCCGTGCCAGGATTACTGGTTACATCATCAAGTATGAGAAACCTGGGTCCCCTCCCAGAGAAGTGGTCCCTCGTCCTCGCCCTGGTGTCACAGAGGCTACTATTACTGGTATTGGGGTTTCCGTGTTGCCCAGTTCCTCCAGACTTCCTAGGACACACAAAATGCTTTGCAGGTTCCAACTATGTCTTTGATGCTGTATCACGAGAACAAGAAGCCCTATTTCCAGCGCCTTCAAAAAGCTTTCTCTGTGGAGGTGCTGTAGGGCTCAATACATCTCAAAAGGCATGAATTCATGAAAATGCAGTAATTCTAATACTGTCATAATGGCATAACTGGAATCTTTTTATTGGCTGTATATTCGCCAAATACTTGTCAGTCCAGTCCTAGAAAAAGACAGTTTTCACAACAAGGTAGCTAATTGTGATCCTGTCCTCCAATGAGCTCCCTAAAGATCTGATGATCATACAGGATGTGCCAGATTGCCACCTGCCATTGCCTTCATTTCCTAGTTTCACAGACTGAGTCTTGAGGCAAAGTGATTCCCATCCACCCATATTGGAGAGAATGCCTGGAATGGAGAATAAGAATTGTCCATTTCAGTGGGAAAGATCAAAAGCCCTGGTATTATTTTTGTTCCAGGAGATTAAAATTTTAAACTATGTACAGGAAATAAATATCTGGATTTTCGAATCATATAGAACACAGAGAAACCAGAAAGAGACATTGCTGTTTTAGAAATTTTGGGAGCAGGAAAGTAGAATCAGATGTGGAAGGGAGTTGAATTGGATACTTCCTGCAGGGACCACACAAAGAGTGGCCACTTTCTTCTAGAGTACTTACCTGTAGTCTAACTTTTCATGATCCTGCCACTAAGGACCATCTGGTTATTAGGCCTAAGTAGATTCATGTGTATAATCTGGAATGATCTCTCCCAAATGTATCTTCTACTGGTGGTTTATGATGCTGATAGATTTCCTTGAATTCAAAAGGGCAAATAAGACCGCATATTAAAGGAATACCCACAAAAGGTTAGCATAAAAGTGTTCACTCAGGTGTCAGATTTGGTAGGAATATTATTAATTTACCAAGTGGTCATCATATGCAGAGCATTTGGGTTTTGTAGGAAAAAAGTGAAGACTCTTTTACCTATCAGAAGGCCAAAGGCCAGCTAGAGAGAGGATGCTTGCTTCCCAGTAGCATCTCCTGGTAAGATCAGCTTCCATTTGACTAGCTGAGCACACAGACATAACACGATGATCTGTCCTTCCATCAGGTCTGGAACCAGGTACTGAGTATACCATCCAAGTCATTGCCCTCAAGAACAACCAGAAGAGTGAGCCTCTGATTGGAAGGAAAAAGACAGGTAAAGGGCACCTTCCGGGTAGGAAGATAATCAAGACAAAACTAATTATAAGCGATAAATTTTGCAGTGAAAAGGTTCTCGAGGTTTTGATATCTTTCTCGTGGAAATTTTTTCTTAAACAGCTTAACATGTATGTTGTGCTCTTAGGTATCATGAATAACCTAACATAATCAGCAGCATTCAGTTTTATTTTTTTCTTAGCCAGTCAATATAAAGCCTTTTATTCACCTTTAAAAAATTTACGCCAGTTATTAAAGTGTAAAAACCAGGTTACTATTATTGCTATTCTTCTATACCTTCTGTTGAAGTTAATGTTAAACAAACAAACAAAAAAAAAAAAGTAGAGAGAATAATCCTTCCCATTGGTTTTTATTTATTATTTGGTTTCTGAAACCTGAACTAAATAATCTCTTCAACTTTACGAATCCAATTGCAGTTTAATTTGAAGAAAATGCTATATTGATGCTGATAGGAGAATTTTAGAAATAAACATGAATGTACTTTTATTTACTTTTACCATTTCAATTCATGAAAAACTGTTGAGTCAAACCTCTGGAACTCCCTCATACTTCAGATGCTGAAATAATTACTTTGGATTCTGTTCTGTATCATATGATTCTCAAATGAAAAAAAGAAGAAAAAAGCCTGCACATTTCAATTCCATTAGGCTTAATTTGAGCAGAAGTAGCTTCTTTGGGGCTCAGCGGTTCAAAGCTTTATGTGTATGATAAATTCATACTAATGCTTTTTCATTCTAAACTATAAAGAAACCTTTCAGAAAAATCATAAAGATTTCTTTTTGGAAAAAGTGTTTTGTGATCTCAGAACTGCTAATTTTCTAGGGGCTTTGGTCAGATTGATAAACAGTCATTGTTGCCTGAATTGATAATGACTACTGCTGCTACTTTTGGGAGCTTAACACGCTTTGCTTTTTTGGCTCTAACCTCTCTCGGCTAGATGAGCTTCCCCAACTGGTAACCCTTCCACACCCCAATCTTCACGGACCAGAGATCTTGGATGTTCCCTCCACAGTTCAAAAGACCCCTTTCATCAGCCCTGGGTATGACACTGGAAACGGTATTCAGCTTCCTGGCACTTCTGGTCAGCAGCCCAGTGTTGGGCAACAAATGATCTTTGAGGAGCATGGTTTTAGGCGCACCACACCGCCCACAACGGCCACCCCTGTAAGGCATAGGCCAAGACCATATCCGCCGAATGTAAATGAGGAGATCCAAGTTGGTCATGTCCCCAGGGGAGACGTAGACCATCACCTCTACCCCCACGTTCTGGGACTCAATCCAAATGCCTCTACAGGACAAGAAGCTCTCTCTCAGACAACCATCTCTTGGACCCCATTCCAAGAAAGCTCTGAGTATATCATTTCATGTCATCCAGTTGGCATTGATGAAGAACCCTTACAGGTAATTGCTTTTCCTCTTTACTTCTGAGTAGCCTGGAAATAAGTAAGCTAGGTAACTGAAGTGACCAGAGCTCTATTAGAAAGGGGCTCTCTTTCTAGGACCTTTTAGAAAGGTGGCACGCTTAAGCCCTGATTCCTCTTTTTGAAATTTCAGTATGCCTTACTTTGTGGGATGTGCCAAAGAGTATCATTAGCTTTTGTTTAGGAGAGAAAATAAAATAATTTCTATTATTCTCACACATTTGAAGTTCCTTAGTAATACTGACAAAGAAATTATCTGAGAAAAGAGAGATAAATATCCTGCCTTAACTTAAATTTGTGCAACAAGGACTAAAATTGCCATCCTTGGGACACCTGGCTGGCTCAGTGGGAAGAGTATGTGACTCTTGATCTCAGGCTCGTGAGTTGGAGCCTCACACTGAGTAGAGAGATTACTTTAGAAATAAAGTAAATCTACTTTAGATTTACTACCTTAGAAATCTTTAGAAATAAATAAATAACCACCTTATAGTTTGTCCATGAAAAATCCCATTATCTACAGTATGTCTAAGGAGAAAGAACTTAAGTGAAGCCATGCATATCAGCTGTTACAAGTGATGGATTCTCTAAAACTTTTATTCTTTGGCTTGTTGGTATCAGTTTTTATTGTGTTCTCATTTTTAGAAAGTGGCAGAATTAAAAAAAAAACTGACTACACTGTGAAAGATTTATGAGCTTAGTAAAAGATGAGTTTGAGGATTTGCCAAAATGCTTTAAGACCCCCATATGGGGGTCACATGCCACCTCTCATAGGATGAACAGATGTCCCTCTTGGTAGTGTCTGCATTTTATGTAAAAGACATAATGAAAGTTTCCAGTGAGCTTCCATAGACCTGCGATCGCAGTACAATGAAGAGGAGGCTAGCTATTGATTTACTGAGGGCTCCTGGTAACTAGGGAGCACATAGGGTAGATTTTTGGCGGGTCAAAAAGACGGGCTCTCCCCCAAGTTCCATTTGTCTCCATGGCTAGATCGGGACCCTCCCACCATCCTTCCTTGTTTGCTTTATTTCCATAGTGCAGGTTATTGATAAGAGAATAGGGCAAGTCACATCAGTTCTGCACTATAACGCTTTCTCCATCACTTTGGATGTGCCGATAATTGCAGTTCCGAGTTCCTGGAACTTCGGCCAGTGCCACTCTGACAGGCCTTACCAGAGGGGCCACCTACAACATCATAGTGGAGGCACTGAAAGACCACAAGAGACACAAGGTTCGGGAGGAGGTCGTTACCGTGGGCAACTCTGGTACGTGAAGGCCTGGTCACGCAGGCACAGGCTCCCCTCTGGACTACCCCAGAGACCCTTTCTCTCTTGACTCACTGTTCCTTTGTTGCTGTTTGTCTTTTAACGTTGGGAATCAATGCCATGAAGTAAATGAGCAACTTTAAATGCAATGATTTTTCCCTTATGGTATCCTAGTATCTTTGGAAAATAGTCTCAAACCCTGATATCATAATAGACCTGGAAAGGACCTCAAATATTATTTAATCCAACATTCAGACTCCTGCTAGTGAATATCTGAACTGATACAGGGCATAAGTCTCCTGATCTCTTTTCCCAGACTCTTAGCATCTCACCACGTCGCTGCCTCTTCAGTGATTTTTAAGTACCGGAACTGATTACCTATCAAGGAAAGTCCCTATCTGCAGACATTCCCTATCAGCTGGCTTTTGTTCCTCATGTAAAATGCTACCAACATAGCCCACTTCTGTTCAAAGAGCTCCCTTATTCCAATGTTATTTCAATTTCTTTTTCTGATTATGTAGGCTCAAAGCCGAAATAGAGGTTAAATGGTCACTGACTCCTCTTTGTAGCACCTGCAAAGTCCTTTTAAGCCAGTAGTGTATTACCAGCCTTTCCAGCCTGCATTAGCTAAAGATTCACCAAGAAACAGGACATAGGGAATAATCAAAACCATGAATCTTCCATCTTCCCACCAGAGGGTTCTCTATTCCACATCAGCTGGGAGTGCTAAATTCTATCCCTGTCAAATGACGGGCTTTATTCCTAGGGTCATTACCAAATGTATAGTGACAGATGACCATGCTATTTTACATGTAAAACTGCCTGTGAAGTTAAGCAGTTGACTGTTTGGTGGGGGGTTGGCGGGGGGGCATCATCTTGTGCTTGTTGTGTTATGTATCCATGGTAATGCGTGCCCTCTGCCTTGCGTGGTTTTACTAGTAACAAGCCACGTGAAAGGAATTTTCAAAAGCATAGAGGTCTTTGGGCTTTTCTCCATCATTTTTTTTTTAAAGATTCCATCTCCATAACTTAAGTCAGGTGGAATTTTAATGCCTGGCTATTTTTAGGAGGGTTACCAAATCCCTAGTAACACTTCAGGCTCCTTTCATTTTTTTTCCCCCGACCCTGCATCCCCAGCAGCAGAATTCTGCATTCCAGCCAGGTTCTCCTGGCTCTCAGACATGTCAGACTTCTTAGCTTCTCCCAAACTCTAGTTTCTTCCAGGGTGATGCCTTTTAAACTATTAGGCCCCTTGAACCATCTATCGCTTTTGAGCTTTTGATTTTTGCACTGTAAAAAGAAAGAGACCCAGTGGGATTCAAAGTCACCGAAGTTAGTTTATTTAATTTTTAGAAAATCACTGGAAGCATGCTTTGTTTGCACAGATTACTTTAAGCTTTCTCAAAACACAAAGACCAAGATCTTAGGCAACATGAAGAGACCTCATTACTAATTCCTAAGTCATTCATATCCCTTGCTTTCTCTTATTTGGAACAGTTGATTTTATTGCTAAAGTAAAGCAGTCCTACTACTATGATAATAATGTACAAAACTTAGGATGTTTGCACTATTATGCAAAAGCTGTAATAATAAAAGTGAATATTGCATTCTAATGGTATATAAGAATAGCTGAGACTTTTGCATTAAAAGCAAAAGATGCTCTCAGGGGTGCCTGGATGGCTGAGTCCTTAAGCATCTGGCTTAGGCTCAGGTCATGATCTCGCAGTTTGTGAGTTTGAGCTTTACATCGGGCTCTGTGCTGACAGCTCAGAGCCTGGAGCCTGCTTCAGATTCTGTGTCTCCCTCTCTCTCTCTGCCCCTTCCCTGCTCACTTACTCTCTCTCTCTCTCTCTCTCAAAAATAAACATTATAAATAAATAGATAAATAAATAAAAAGAAAACGCAATCGATGCTCTCTAATGTTCTTTCTTTGGTGAGCACTTCTTAAGTGTTGGCAATGGACCAGTGCTTTGAATCCATGATATCATGTCATCTTCACAAGATCCTGAGCAGGTAGATGTATTTTTATTATTATCCCGTGTTGCAGGTGAGGGAAATAAGACAGAGAAATACGAAGTAACCAGCTTAAGGTCACTCAGGCACATGCAGAGAGACCTTCCAGCCTCTGCGCCCCACTCAGATTCTGAACTAGCTTAAAATGCCTTGAGATGGGTTCCATGTGCTATAGACTAATTTTGCCAGAAATGAGGATTTTTTAGAAGTGACAGCAAAAATGAAATGTGGGCTCCTTTTAAGGTGCTTGGGTAAGTGTTCCCAGCAGCACCTAAGCATTGTTTATTAATAAGAGCAGCTGCTGCATTGGATAGAACGGAGGTACGTTTCTTACTGCTGCTTGGATATCTGGTTTATACTAAGTCATTATAACAAGAATTAAGTTTTTTCCTTATGGTCCCAAACCACCAATATGATGTCTTTTTTTTCTTTTTCCTCCTTTTCTTCATGTAGTCGACCAAGGCCTAAACCAACCTACAGATGACTCGTGCTTCGACCCCTACACGGTTTCCCATTATGCCGTTGGAGAGGAGTGGGAGCGGTTATCTGAATCTGGCTTTAAGCTCTCGTGCCAGTGCTTGGGCTTTGGCAGTGGGCATTTCAGATGCGACTCCTCTAGTGAGTAGCTTGCTTTGTCCATCTCCTCCAGTTCCAGGCGTTAACACAGTGTGCCAAGCAGGCATGTTTGGCAGACACGGGCTCTTCCAAACATGAAGCAAATGAGGGGAGACTGCTGGACCCAAAGTAACATTTTGCATCATAAAAAATGATGGGAAATTTTACTTGTTGACTCTTGCCTCATTTCCAGGGTTTTGGGTCAATATGACTGTTAATTAAGAATATATTTGTGATGGTGATATGATTTTTTTAGGAAAATTTTCTGTTAAGATAATAAAACCAAACTCTCTGGAGCCAAGTTTAATGAAGAGTAGCAGAGACACAAAAGGATCCCAAATCTTTTTTAATCCTTAATGTTGAGTGAGCTCATAGGAGAACATAATGCCCATACTCTCTTTCAACACAAACCAAACATACACATATCATAAAATATATACAGTCTCATGCATACACACCCTAATATCCCACATACATGTACACTTCAGGTAGCTTGAATCTTGCCATGTAATGTAGAGAACAGATGATCGTCTATACATAATTAAGAATCAACTTCAATTGAAACATACTAGATTTTCAAACTATAAAAAGATTTTAATTATGTTTTCAGTTAAAATATTCCTAGGAATGATTTATTATGCTTTGAAATTTGACATTAGAGTTTATAAAACTCTCATTTGTGCTTTGTTTTTAGGGGATGTGATTATTACGGACAATTGGTTTTTTTTTAATAGGTGTTAACCATTATGGCTTATGAATGAGCCTCCTACAGACATAGCCAGAAATCGTATTTGGGGAAATCCAACATAATAGATTTTTAGGAGATTTTTCAGACTAAACTATGAAATGGTTTAATTCAGACTAACATATGAAGACAACTAATGTTTTCGAATCAGACTGGTATGCCTGACCATCCGAAAATGGAAAGACAGAGCAGATGTATCCTATGCCATTTAGTAGGAGTTGGAGGTTTTAGCATTTGGCATCATTTAGGTGGCTTTTCATTTCTGAAACTGAACTATTTTAAGTTTGTATATTTATTTCCAAGCTAAGTACTTAGGCTCAAGAGTGACAGCAGAACTATAAGGTGATTTATATGATTCTTCGGCTCAACTTACATATCCTTTGCTTAGATGTCACAATTGTCAATTTAAGGAAGGACTGACTTGATAAAAGGGAAGAAGTGATGTGCTGTTATACACGTTTCTGAGGTGCGTTTTGTTTTAGGGTAAACCTTGGAGATTAAAAAGACATCTTTTATGTATAGTAAAGATATAGAACTGTGACTTTAGATGTTCCTCAGAACGAGCCTTGTTTGTAGGGATGATAACCAGTGATTTATCATTTTGCTTGTTTTTGTTTTGTCTTGATATACAGGCTCATTCCTTTACTCTTTACAAGAAACAGGCTGTGATTGGTAGAAACCAGCTGAACTTTGTTTTTTGGTTAATAGGACTACTTTGTATCCAGGTTCTCTGCAAATCCAAAAAGTGACTTTTCATCTCTGATCCATTCCCAGAAGACTATTTAAATCCTACTTTGGTTTTCAGTAATTTAAACCTTAAGAGTGAGAATGCAAATGAAGGTCACTGACAATTCTTGTGACATGATTTTGGCAGAATATACTGCATCTTAAAGCAGCCTAGAAAATGTGAAACAGTAAAGATAATGTTTTTAAATCCAACCAAAAAGTGGTTTGTCATGGAGATCATGACTTTCAACTTTTCTTGCCACTCCTTCCAGGTGCCTGGCTTTTGAAATCCTGTGACACGTCCCAGTACATGCACTGTTTTGCGAGTCAGAACACACTGGTAACTCTGCCTCTGATTTTCCCCACCCCGCAGAATGGTGCCATGACAATGGCGTGAACTACAAGATTGGAGAGAAGTGGGATCGTCAGGGGGAGAATGGTCAGATGATGAGCTGCACCTGTCTTGGAAATGGAAAAGGAGAATTCAAGTGTGATCCTCGTACGTTGCCACACATCATTTTTAGGGCCTTATCAAGCACCCCCACTTTTATTACTGAGCTGTAGCTCTCATTCACAGAAATGATTGGAGACTTTAGGTATCCTTGAGGAGGGAGCCGTGGGTTTGTTAATCTTTCGATTTGGGAAAGTGGAGACAAGCTTCAAAAATGAGCCATGATTTAATGTTATTACAGGGCACATGAGCACTTTTCCTGCCTGAGTATTTTGACCATAATCTGCAGTGAAATATTACGAGGAAGCTTTATGTATGGTTCTTTAGATTCAACTTTTTAAAAAAAAATTTTTTTTTTTTATTTCTAGGAGAGAGAGAAAGAGAGACAGCGTGAGCAGGGGAGGGTCAGAGAGAGAGGGAGATACAGACTCTGAAATAGGCTCCAGGCTCTGAGCTGGCAGTCCGCACAGAGCCCGATGCGGGGCTTGAACCCACGAACCGCGAGATCATGACCTAAGCGAAAGTCGGACGCTTAACCGACTAAGCCACCCAGGCGCCCCTAGATTCAACTTTTAAAACATGAACCTTATCCAGTTTATCAGATTTTGTTTCTGGAAGTGCTGCCCTAACGTCTGTACAGCAGTACCTCTCTTAACAATGGTTCCCACAAACATGGAGGATTTTTGGCTGTGATGATACACATTTTGGAAATAGAACCCACCCCTATGTATAAAGGTGAAGTCTGTATTATTCTCAGTCTTACATGAGCTTCTGACTTGTGTCTCCACGCAGACGAGGCAACGTGCTATGATGACGGGAAGACGTACCATGTAGGAGAACAGTGGCAGAAGGAATATCTTGGTGCCATTTGCTCCTGCACGTGCTTCGGAGGACAGCGGGTAAAGCCTGCCTCCCTGCAATTTAGATAAGACAAAGGGGAGGCTCCTGCACCGGTGATTAAGGGGTCTGCATCCTGTGTGTGTGCTATACACAAAGGCATGGTAGAGCCCCTTAGGAGGGTAGAAATCCCTCATTTCCTATTGGCACATCGCTTCCAATATTAGGCCCTTCTAGACTCCTTCCATTTCTTCCCTCCATGGCTCTGTCCCCACCTGAGGACCCAGCGCAACCCATGGAAACTACTCTGATCTCTTCCACCCCAGTGGGTAGGTGGGGAGGGAGAAACTATGAGGCACTCTCTGTCTCTCATTAACTCTTACAAAGGACTGTGAGCATAGAACTCAGGCATTTCTGGTAAATGGTTGGTACAGAAATGTGTGATGGAAAGTTAACTTTTAGACTGTGGTCTCACTTCATCATCTCCTCATTATTTATGCACATGAAACCTTTCATTTGTGACACCTGCTCTAAAGAAAGTGCTAAATGAAACACTTAAGACAGCCGTGGAAATTGTTACTTTTCTATGTGTGAAAAAGCCAGATTCAGTGATTTGTAAGTAGATATTTACCTGTATTAGGTATTATGAGGGAATATGCTCTTTTTAAAGTTTTATTTATTTATTTTTGAGAGAGAGGGAGAGAGTGAGAGCAAGCAAGGGAGAGGCAGAGAGAGAGAGAGTGAATCCCAAGCAGGCTTTGCACCACCAGCGCAGAGCCCGCCATGGAGCTCAAACTCTTAAACTGTGAGATAATGACTAGAGCCGAAATCAAGAGTCAGATGCCTAACCTGAGCCAACCAGGTGCCCCAGGAATACACTTTTAAATGGAGTAATATGTCTGGAATATTTAAGTGACAGTAGAAGAAAGAAAGTGATTATATTATTTAAGGCTCTTTTGGTTATGAGAGGAAAGCTCAATTCAGGTTGATTTAGGCAAAAAAAGACTCAACAAAACTGAAGAGTCCAGGGTCTATCAGCCTCAGGGAGGCTCTAGCGGTGGCACAGAGTCTCTTACTCTCTCATATGCTTTGTTCCTTTGCTTTGGCTTTGTTTCATAGACACTCCTACTGATAGTGAGAAAGATGACCTCTGTCAGCTCCATATTTATCACCTACAGGCTTAGGAGCAACAATGAAGAGAACATGTTCTAGCAACAGTGTCAGAGAGGAGTTTCAGTGGCCCAGCTCGGCCCTGTTCCCATCTCTCATCCCACATCTGGCCAGATGAAAGGCTACAGTGCACACTGGCCATGGAAATTTAGGAAGGAAGTGAAAACAGGAGGAGATGGCCAGGAGTCACTCAGCTGGGTGGCAGTCCCAGATCCACTGGCAGTTCAGCTTGTGGCTCTCCCACTCGCTCTGAGCCAGTCACTCTGTGGGTCTGAGTTGCCTTATCTGTAAAATGAGGGCGTTTGTTGCTGTGATCTCAAGTCCATTTAATTTTTTTTTTTCAAGTCCATTTTAAAAAGCCCTAGGATTCTAGGAAAACCTCCCTGTCTTCTAGTGCCGAAAGAAGTTGGGGACCAAAGAAGTTGGGACTTACTTAGGAAGTTGGGACCGCAATGAATCTTAGCAGATGGGAGGGGATTGAATAGGGAGAGAGAAGGGACATTTCAGGAAAAGCATAAATAGACAGGGGCAATTATAAGATATGAGTAATAAGCCCAAATGTATTCTATCAGTTATAAATGCATAAAATCCTCATCAAAGCTCCCTTAGTGGTTAATCACTTATAGCTTATCCTTTGCCAGTGTGTGTAAGACCTGAACATCTTCTTTAACACAAGCACTGATTGTGATGTCCTCATCTGACTTCATGCCTGTGTTCTCTCAGGGCTGGCGCTGTGACAACTGCCGAAGACCAGGGGCTGAACCTGGTCACGAAGGCTCCACCGGCCACTACAACCAGTACTCACAGAGATACCATCAGAGAACAAACACTGTATGTGCACTGCATTTTGAGTGTTTCTCCCCTAAATGCAGTTAGGCACCCAGTAGGGAGTCTTTTTCTGTAGCTACTTTTCTTCTGAATGAACCAAATATTCTTAATTTTTAAAAACATCTTTTAAATGACTTGAGTAGAATACAGTACCCTATGACATAATTTAGGCTCAAATTTATTAAACTCTTGAATATCTCCTATTGCCTGGTACATTGCTAATAAGTTCTTGAAGCTAGAAATCTTCTGTCTATAAGTAGTTGTCATAAAAGCCTCCCTGCCTTTTTTTCTGTACACTTTACAGGATTTTTTTGGTAAATGTTTCTTCTATTTTAACACAGTGCTGCTTTTTTTTTCCTTTTCTGTTTTAACAGAATGTCAACTGCCCAATTGAGTGCTTCATGCCTTTAGATGTCCAGGCTGACAGAGAAGATTCCCGAGAGTAATATTTTCAACCCTGAGAAACAAGCATGCATTCTCTGCCAAGGTCCATCCAAACTGGAGTGATGTTAGCAGACCCCATCTTAGAGTGTTTCTTTCTTAAGCCCTTTGCTCTGGAGTGACTTCTCCAGCTTCAGCTCAACTCACAGCTTCTCCAAGCATCACCCTGGGAGTGTTTTGAGACTTTTCTCATAAATGGAGGCAGTACATTGCAAGTTCTGCTCCGAAATATTCAATACCGCTCAGTATTTTAAATGAAATGATTCTAACTTGTGATTTGGGATCAATAGGGAAGCACAGGCACCAACCAACATACAAAATGTATTGAAATTATATTCCCAAAATTTTAAGTAGGAAAGTTACCCAAACACTTCTGCTTCCACTTAACTGGCCTGCAATATTTAGGGACGGCATGTCCTTGTAACTGTGATATTTGAAATATCCACAGTATTCACCTTTTCCAAATGACTCTAGTAATGGTCTAGAGATATCTTTCTCTTACCTGTTATTTATCAATTTTTCCCAGTATTTTTATATGGAAAACGTTGTATTGAAGACACTTGGTATGCAGTTGGTAAGAGGAATTTGGTATAATTATGGTTGGTGATTATTTTTTATACTGTATGTGCCAAAGCTTTACTACTGTGGAAAAACAACTGTTTAATAAAAGATTTACATTCCACAACTTGAATGTCGTGGCTTTTTTGTATAAAGGAATTTGGGGTAAAGAAGAACGCCCATGAATGTTCCTTTTCAGGGGTGCCTGGGTGGCTCAGTCAATTAGGTGTCTGACTTTGACTCAGGTCACGATCTCATGGTCTGTGAGTTCCAGCCCCGTGTTGGGTTCTGTGCTGATGGCTCAGAGCCGGAAGCCTGCATCGCATTCTTTGTCTCCCTCTCTCTCGGCTCCTCCCCTGCTCACGCTGTCTCTCTCTCTCAGAAATAAATAAACAGTAATAAAAATAAATGAATGTTCTTTTTCAATTCAGCAAACATTGGAAAACCTGTATGTACAGCTTCCTCCTTGGCGATTTACATACAAAATTTTCTAAATCTGCCACTACAAAAACAGATGCATTCTTATCATTTCTTCTCTTCAGTAATGGAGCTAGTTTTATATTTCTGCTTTACCAGATTTCAGTGGACTCAAATATTTAACTTGCTGGCTGGTGGGATCGAAAGCATCTTTAGTTGTTCTTTTCCAGCTATCATTCTTCCTTCCCTCCCCTCTCCATTCCATCCTCATTGAACAAACATCCATTCAAAGAGTTTACCTGCAAGGAAAATAAAAGGAGGACTGTGATGTTAACACTCCTTGAATAATGTATTGAAGAGCCTAAAATTAAGGCCTCCATTAAGAGCAACCTCGGGCTGCATGTAGCCAGTTCCAGGAAAAGCCTCAGATTGTTCAAGGCTAAAGCCATCCTCAGACTGCCCTCAGATCAGCTAATCAAAAAAAAAAAACAAAAACAAAAAAACAAAAAAACATTCCTATGGTCTGAGTCAAGGCTGGGAACTGCAAACAGTTATTTTATACAAACTAGCCAATCACTCACCGCTTGCCTGAACCCCACGTGGGCCCTTTGAACTCACCTCATAACTGGTCATTTTCAAAGGATTCTCAAAAGTCATGATTGGGTCCCACCAAAAGTAATGAACACCTCACAGATACTGAATGGTCAAAGCTGTTACCATGGGTACTGTACAATTGTAATTGGTGCTTAGATGATGATGCTATATGTACTCTAACACCCCCATCACTTACTCCTTAAAAATCCTGTTCACTATTGTTCTTCGCTTCACCTTGCTGCCACGACACCGGTAGGTGGGTGAGCCCCTGCTCGAGCTTGTAATAAAGACCCTTTTGTATTTGCATTGGTGTCGGCTCCTTGGTGGTCTCTGGGGACTCGCGAATAGGGCACAACAGTATCCTAGAGGAGTTCTGTCTTAGGGAGATGCTGTGATAGAAGAATCTCAACCCAGCTCCGCTTGCTTCCTGCCAGCTGACACTTTTGGGGTACCCCAGCAGAGCACGAACAGTTTGCACACTCCTGATCTACAGAGGACATCTCCTTTTCAGTTTAACTTTGGGGAAACAACAAAACTTTGAGATTAAATCCAGCATCTAAATAGTGGCACTGGAAACAGTTGATTTTTAATTAGTGAAATATTTGTAATTCATAACATACAAGACATGGAAAACATTTTTTTTAAGTTTGAAAGAGAGAGAGAGCATGCATACATGCACACACGCCAGTGGGGGAGGATCAGGGACAAAGGGAGAATCACAAACAGGCTCCACACTGTCAGCACAGAGCCTGACAGGGGGCTCAATTCCAGAAACCGTGAGATCATGCCTAGAGATCATGACTTGGGATGAAATCAAGAGTTGGACACTTAACCGACAGAGCCACCCAGGTGCTGTTTTTTAATACACTGTTGAGTAATGGAAGAAAATATTTCAATAAATACTTGCCAATGAATATTAAGACTAAATACCGAAAGAGATTTACTCAGGGTTCATATGTTTAAAAAAAAAAAAAACCCTCACATTTGAATTGATTTATGGTTTATAAAATGCCCTGACATTTAATGTTTCACTGGGACAAGGTTTTACAGTCTAGTTTTATAAAGAATACAACTCAGATTAGTTTTCCTTAGCAGGACATAGAAGCAAACCCTAGGTTTCTGTTTAACATTCCTAATCTTTCAGCTTTATTAGGCCAGTAATGACCAAGACAGCAGCTCTGAATATTTTTTTTTTAAAGAGAGTAAAAGAGACATAAATCACAGAAGAAACAGATCATGGTGATATTAAATGACTCTCATATATGTGTTATCATTCATCACTGAAGAGAAAATGTGATTCAATACAAATCTATACACACTGTGCAGCAGGAAGTCCCAGTGAAGATGCAGGCCTGAGAGAATGCACACTGGTTCCTCCATCTCCATCTGTGATGAGGAGGCCCAGGTGACATGCGGGTCAAGGTCCACACCTTGGCTCCATCTTGCTTAGAAGTCTTTATATTTTAAAACATGATGAAAGAGCAGCTATCAGTTGAGAATGTGCTTCAAACCACTTACCTATCTGCAAACCTAAAACTATCTTCCCAAATAAAAGAGTTTAGGTAAATCCACTTGGACTATTATCGTTTAAATGGATAGCAAACCCTCTTGACAACTTATACACTGATATGTATAAAACACAAGCTCCATATTTAAGATTTAAAAATACCTCTTTTTCCAGAATGCCTGCTAGACTCTCAAAAGCAATATATAATTTTAAGATTTTTATTTGTTTATTTTTTAATATAGTTTATTGTCCAGTTGGTTTCCATATAACAGCCAGTGCTCATCCCAACAAGTGCCCTCCTCCACGCCCATTATCCCCCTTCCCCTCTCCCCCAGCCCCCATCAACCTTCAATTTGTTCTCAGTATTTAAGAGTCTCTTGTGGTTTGTCTCCCTCCCTCTCCTTAACTATTTTTTTCCCTTTCCCCTCTTCTATGGTCCTCTGTTAAATTTCTCCTGTTCCCCATATAAGTGGAAACATGGTATCTGTCCTTCTCTGCCTGACTTATTTCGCTCAGCATAACACCCTCAAGTTCCATCCACGTTGCTACAAATGGCCAGGTTTCATCCTTTCTCATTGCCATGTAGTATTCCATTGTATACATAAACCACCTTCAAAAGCAATATATTAATCTTACAAATTAAACTCTTTCAATAGTGAATCAGTTAACTGCATTTAAATAATCAGTAAATTAAACATACTTAAATGACCTTTTATATTTTGGCATCACAATGCAAGAATGGTAAAACTTTCTTTACTACTTCTCAGAAAAATCATTCAAACACAAGAACCAAGAAGATTTTCAAAGTTCTTTAAACAGTTTTTACCCACTGATGATACTTCTTCCCCTGAGGCTTGTCTTAAAACAGACCAGATTGAAAATGCATAATTAAAAGACCAATCTGGGGGCACCTGGGTGGCTCAGTCAGTTCAGCATTCGACTTTGACTCAGGTCATGATCTCACGGGTTCGTGAGTTAGAGCCCCGCATCAGGCCCACTGCTGTCAGTGTGAAGCCTGCTTGGGATTCTCTCTCTCTCTCTCTCTCTCTCTCTCTCTTTGCCCCTCTCCTGGTCGTGCGCATGCTCTCTCACTCTCTTACTTTCCCTCTCTCAAAAATAAAATAAACATTAAAAACAAAATACCAATCTGGATTTAGGCAGGAAATTGCCAATTCAAGAAAAAGTTTGGTAAAACTAGTAAATATATCAAATTTCAAAAAGAGAAATCATAAGTTTGAAGCTTTACCTTGCCTTGCTGCATTTGATTTGCAATGAAATTTATTGTGTATTTATACTGTTTTCAGCTCTAATGACCTAAGTGAATGATGCAAATTAGTCTGTATAATAATATCACTATAAGTCTATAAGGCTCACTTTCTAAGGTGGTGAATAAAGAAATGATCAGGTGGAAATTACAAGTATAGGAAATGACTTTTCTATTTAATTATATTTCCATTGAAAATTCTATTCCATTTCTAGTTGCATGAAACTCATTAAAGTGATTAAGAAACATCACATCAGCACATTTAAATGCTGAAATTGCTTCCTATTCAGTAAATTCCCATTACTGTGGTAGGGAAAGTGGCAGGCTACAATTAAAAAATCCCATTTTCGGGAGATACATTTCAACCATTAAAAAAAAAGAAAGGGTGCTCTTGGGACTTCTCATGTTCAGGAACATTTAAAGATAAGCATAAAGGCTGATAGAGGAGAAGAAGGAGCACAAAGATGACCTTGCACTGCCGTGGGTTTTTCAGACTAAGGATGTTATTTTTAAAGAGTATATGGCACTCATATTTGAAATGAGAGTTATTATCATTGCCACATCGGCTCACTCCATAACTTCATTGAAATAAAAGAGATTAATTTGAATTGCAAACAAAAATCCACATAAATCACAAAGAAAGGAAAGAAAATGCCGTAATAAAACAGCAAGAGAAAAGGTGCAGAAATGGTGCTTCAGCCGAAAGCCAAGAATGGAAATTCCTTTTCTAAAGTTCCTCAGTAGAGTCAGTAGGAGATATTAAAGCATGTTTTACATTTCCTTGAATTCCTTTTTACTTACTCTTTAGAGACATGCACGTTTTAACAATCTTAGGAGCCAAATTTATCTTTAAAATAGCTCTTGTGGGGGGCCCCCAAAGAGTCACAATTAGCGCTGTGTGGAGGCAGCCAGCATGGGGGTCTGTCGGCAGCCTGTACTTGCTGGCCCCAGAACACACGTCCCGCATGCTGCCTGCCACCGTAGGCTCCTCTTACATACAGTGCAGTGAAGGCCAAGGATTTTCTCTTGGCCTTCTCTTTTCTCTCTTTGCCTTATGGTACTTTGGAAACTGCCATTTCATTCCAGAAGGAATTATTGCCTCTGCCAGCAAACGGCTGGACAGGACTTTACAAGGAAACCTACTGATCTCTATAATTAATTCGGCATTAATTTTACGATGCTGAGCCAAGCACTAAAAAGCTATATTTGACTCAAAAACATGCTGCTTTGGTAGAGACATTGAAACCCTCATCCACGGCCAGTGGAAAGGTAAAATGGTCCAGCTGCTGTGAAAGTTTGGTGGTTCTCCTAAAAGTTAACCCCAGAATTGCGTAGAACCCAGCAATTCCACTCCTAGGTGAAATACCCTGGAGAAGCAAAAACACATGTTCACATAAAAACCTGTACACAAACGTTCATAGCACAGTTATTCATAACAGACAAAAGGTGGAAATCACCCAAATGTTGATCAATTGATGACTGGATAAACAAATGAGGTGCCTCTGTACAAGGGAATAGTATTTGACTATAAAAAGAGATGAAGTTTGGATACACGCCACAATATGAACTTTATATTAAGTGAAAGAAGTCAGGCACAAAAGGCTGTATATCATATGAGTCCAACTATATGATGTGTCCAGAATAGGAAAACCAATAGAAAAATTAGATTAAAGGATATGGGGGGGGGGCGGGAGGAGGAAGGAATAAAGAGTACCTGCTAATGGGGACAGGCTTCGCTTTTGGGGTGAACACAATGTTCTAGAACTAGGTAGTGGTGATGGTGACATAAATTTGTGAACATACACACTTAAAATCACTGATTTGTACACTTTGAAATTGTTAAAATGGTCAATTTTGTGTTATGTGAATCTTATTTCAATAAAAAAAAGAAAATGCTACTTTACTTACAGAAAGTCTTTGCAATATCTTTTGGCCTACTAGTAAGAAGTGAGGTGTGGGGAAAGAGAGTTGATGAAAGGTTGAAGGAATGCAGACATCTCGGCTACCTATCTGGAAACTGAAATAAAATCCTTCATAAATATGCACTTACTATTTTTTAAGCAATTTCCATACATTAATGTCACCCTCCACTACCTTCCATGCCTCCATCCACACAAAAGCACCAGGAATAATAACTAGCATCTTTTACAGAATTTATTATGTTCTGGGTGGTGTTCTCAGTGTTCTTACACACTTTGTCTCACCTACCCCTAAAACAGCCCCGTGAGGTGCATACAGATAGGAAGTGAGGCGAAAGCTGAGTGAATAGCCTAACATCACTCAGCTTATTAGTAGCAGAGTTGTGACTTGAACCTGCCAAACTATCTTCATATGTCTTTAACCAGAAGTACTTTTAACCAAGAGCTGCTAAGCCTTTCCAGAAGCAACTTGGTCCTTATTTTACAGGTGAGGAAGGAAAAAACTGCAAGAGTTCAAACCACATGCCCAAGATCACCCAACTGGTGAGAGGCAAAACAAGTTAGTGATTATCATAAAAGGAACAAGGTAGTTTTCTGGAGGGAAAAATGGGAAAATAATTCATAATGGGCATGAGCGGGGGGGATGCTGGCAAAATGACCTTCCTTGACCTGGTTGATGGTGACATAGGTGCTTGTTTACATATATATTTTTTAAGTTTTATTTTGGTAGAGAGCAAGTTAGCAGAGGAGGGGCAGAGAGACAGGAAGAGAGAATCCCAAGCAGGCTGGGCACTGTCAGTACAGAGCCCAAACAAAGCGGGGTTGGAACTCACGAACCATGAGATCACAACTTGAGCCAAAGTCAGACGTTTGACCCACTGAGCCACCCAAGCGCCCTGTTTAAATATTATTCTTTAAACTGTATACGTTTTATGCACTTTCAACAGGTATGATTTATTACAATTTATTTTTAAAATGAATTTGTGCATAAGAAGACCACAACACTGCATACAATTTCTACATGAGAGAAAAACTCAGGAGAAACGGCAAGAGGTATGCGAAGTAAAAGTTAACAGAAAGCTTGGAAAGCTTGTCTTAAAAAAAAAAAAAAAAAAAGAAGGTAAGAGAAAATGTCTCTCTCTCACCCTGAATTGAAAATCTAGGATCAACATATGGGAGTCTGGGGGGATGGGAATGGGGAAATGTTTTTTAAGCAGGTGGGAGTTCTTATGAGGGGAGAAATACATAGCTATCAGTTTAAAGCAATAGTAGGAAGGGAATAAAAGTGGTCTGAATTTTATAGGATGGTAGAAATAGGGTCCAAATATATCAATAATTGAAATGAATATAAATGAGCTGAAAGCAAAGGTAAAGGTTGGCAAACTGCACTAATAACAAAAACAGGTTCCAGATATATCTGCACCTATAGCATAAGAGCACCAAAATAAGAATGAAAAGTGGTATTAGGCATGTATAAACCAGAAAAAGTGCTAGTCTAGCTATGTTCATAATACAGAAAATAACATATTTTATATATTTTATCTAAAACAAAAATTGTTAATAGGATTGGAGTTAGTACATAATAAAAGTACCATGAAAAATAGTAACTTAATGAAAGCAAGCACTTTTTTAGCTTCAAATGTACATGAAGCAAACATTTATAAGTCTGCAGGGAGTAACGTAAACTCATCTTCACAGAGGGAGGTTTCAAACGATCTGTCTCAACCGTTGAGATAGATCAAACAAGAAAAAATCATTAAACTACAGCTATCACTTTAAAAGAAAAAAAAAAAGAGGCACAAATGAAATGAAATGAAATGACATTACAAGAAAGCAATAACAAAATTCAAAATATTGGAAACTCTGTGGAACAAAAAACCTGGTATCTTCAATAACTGGCTGCAAAAAATAAAATAAAAAAGGAGAGGAACCAGTCAATTAACAAACTTGAAATGCATCAGCCAAATGCAATGTGTGTCTCATGCTTGGATCTTATTCCCAACAAACTCAGGGGGAAAAAAGCAAGTGTGGAAGATCGGGACAGTTACTGGGTATTTGATATTAAGAATGGTTAGGTCTTTTAATGTAATACTTGAATTATGATGATATATTTTAAAAAATTTTATTTGCTAATAGTTTGAGGTAAAAAAAAATGTATAGAGTTCCCATATGCGCTACACCCAGTTTCTGCTTATTATCATCTTTCTTTATTATGGTACATTTGTTACAATGAATGAATCAATATTGATCCATAATAAATAAACTATATACTTCAGACTTTGCTTAGTTTTTACCTGGTGTCCTTTTTCTGTTCAAGCAGTCTATCCTGGGGGCATTACGTTTCATGGTTGTGTCTCTTTAGTTTCCTCTAGACAGAGGTCCTCAGACTTCCCTTGTTTTTGATGATCTTGATAGTTTTAAGTACTAGTATTTTGTAGAATGTCCTTCAACTGGGAGTTGTCTGTTTTTCTTATGACTCAACTGGGCTTATAGGTTTTTGGAAAGACAAGAGAGGTAAAGTGCCACTCCCATTTTGAGGTATACACTATCAGCATGACACAGTTGTTCAACCTTCTTCACCTGGCCAAGGTGCTGCTGGTCAGGTTTCTCCACTGTAGTTACTCTTTTACCCTCCTTGCCATGCTATGCTCCTTGACAAGAAGTCATATGCAGAGAGCCAGCACTTAAGGGGTGGAGAGTTATGCTCATATCCTTGAAAGTGCAGGATCCAAATAAACTAAAATTCTTCTTCATGGATTTATTCTTCATATATTTAGTCATCCATTTATGTTAGTCTTCAACTCAGGTATTTCATAGATTGGGTTATAATCCAACACTACATTATTTTGTTGCTCAAATGATTCCAGCTTTGGCTATTAGGAACTCTTTTGGTTGGCTCCTATGTCCTTTGACATACTCCCATCACTGTTTTTGTTTTCAAATCACTTCCTTACCTGGTTCTTTAAGATGCTCCAGACATCTCATCTTGTTATTATTTTCTGCCCTAGTCTTAGACTTGGCTGTTTCTCTAAGGAGTCCTGGATCCTTCCTAATGAAACCAAGAACTCGGCATTAGGCATGTTCTTTGCTACAGGGTATCATTATTTCTTGGACCTCTCAGCAGATAAATATGATAAGAATACTTTAAAAATTTATTTTATAGTTACTTTAACTGAAATATTTATAGAGGAAACATCTATATTGTGCTTCACAATAATCAGTGTTGAGGAGTGGTTAAGTGGGGAAACAGTAGATAAAACTAGTGATTATGAGTTATACGTGGATGACAGGTACAGAGTTTAATTTGTGTCCATCCCAAAACTTCCATAATAAAGACCCTTTAAAAATTCAGAAAAATACAGCCATGTGCCAACAATCTTGACAACTTAAGACAAAATGGTCAAATTCCTAGGAGAAAAAAATATATACTTTCTAGAAGTAACTCAGAAATTTATTTAAAAATTTATTTTATTTTATTTTTTGAGAGAGAGACACAGTGTGAGCAGGCCAGGGGCAGAGAGGGAAACACAGAATCAGAAGCAGGCTCCAGGCGCTGACATGTCAGTATAGAGCCTGACACAGGGCTTGAAACCACAAACCGAAAGATCAACTAACTGACTGAGCCTCCCAGGTGCCCCTAGAATTGACTTAGAAATTTATCAAAATAACATAAGAAATGGAAGCAATGACTAAAATCTTCCCTATGATATTCACTGGTGTTCCTGATTCTCTTAAGGGTAGACTGTACTGGACTAACTCTCCCACAGATAGTTATGAACACAGAACAAAAATGTTATAAAATCTACTTGAAACCACTGGAGAGGAACCAAAAGGTGGTAGAAACCAAAGGGGATCAACCTTTAGAGGAAAGGAAGGGGATGTCAATTCTCCACAAATTGATCTATGGATTCAATGTAATTCCAGTAAAAATGCCAACAGAATTTTTCTTTTTCCCCAAAGAGAGAACATGAGGTGGGAAGAGGGCCAGAGGGAGAGAGAACGTTAAGCAGGCTCTATGCTCAGCACCTGCCCAATCTAGGGCTTGATCCCACAATTCTGCGATCACGATCTTAGCCTAAATCAAAAATCAGACGCTCAACTGAGTCACCCAGGTGCCCTCCAACAGAATTCTTTGTAGAAATAGACTAGTTCACTTTTATATGTATATAAAAATGCCAAAGCCCTGGAATAGTCAAAAAACAAGTTTTTAAAAAGGACGATAAAGGACTTCCATTATCGAATTTCAAAATCTACTACAAAGCTACAAATTTTAAGACAACATGGTACTGGAGTTAGTCAAATAACTATGGAACAGAACAGAGGCCAGAAATAGACCCATGCAAATAATGGTTAGCTAAGCAAACAAGGCAATTCAACAGGAAGTTTTCTAGAATGATGATAAAACACCTGGATGAAAGTATGGAAAAAAAATAAAACTTGACCCATACCATCACACTAAAATTGAAAAAGATCTTAAATGTAAATGCTAATAGTCAAAACTATAAATTGTCTAGAACAAAACAAGAGAAAATCTTCATAATCTTTGGGCAGGTAGACAAAGATTTCTCATTTTTAGGACTACATAAAAATGTAAAGATCAACATGGGATTCAGGATGAGGTTATCTTGGAGAAGATAGGATGTGGTGGGCGAAGATGGGGATACCAAATGGCTGGATTCTAAGTTATTTCTCAGATCCTAGATTTTGTCCTGGAGACAAAAGTCACATTCCTATTACATTACTGTAAAATATGTACATAAACCGGTCTGTCATGGACTGAAGATTATTCTAATTCTGTATGCCTGAAGTCCAAAATAAAAACTTATCTGGTTTAAAAAGTTTACTCTTGGGGCGCCTAGGTGGCTTAGTCGGTTAAGCGTACGACTTTTGCTTAGGTCATGATCTCGCGGTTCGTGGGTTCGAGCCCCGCGTCGGGCTCTGTGCTGACTGCCAGCTCAGAGCCTGGAGCCTATTTCAGAGTCTGTGTCTCCCTCTCTCTCTGACCCTCCCCAGCTCACGCTGTCTCTCTCTCTCTCCTAGAAATAAATAAAAATAACAACAAAAAAAAGTTTACTCTTTTACAAAAATATTTTTAAAGCATTTTGGGTCTTTAAAAATATTGTTTCTGGGGCGCCTGGGTGGCTCAGTTGGTTAAGTGTCCGACTTCGGCTCAGGTCATGATCTCACAGTTTGTGGGTTCGGGCCCTGCGTTGGGCTCTGTGCTGACAGCTAGCTCAGAGCCTGGAACCTGTTTCGGATTCTGTGTCTCCCTCTCTCTCTCTGACCCTCCCCTGCTAATGCTGTCTCTCAGAAATATATAAAACATTAAAGAAATTTAAAAAAATAAAAAATAATAAATAAAAACATTGTTTCTCCAGGGGTACTTGGGTGTCTCAGTTGGTTAAGTGTCTGACTTCGGCTCAGGTCATGATCTCATGGCTCTTTTGAGTTTGAGCCCCATGTCAGGCTCTGTACTGACAGCTCAGAGCCTGGAGCCTGCTTTAGATTCCGTGTCTCCCTCTTTCTCTTGAAACCTCCCCTGCTCACGCTCTGTGTCTTTCTCAAAAATAAAAAAATAATAAAAAATAAATTATAAAAAAAATACTGCTCCTCTGTATCTGGGAAGTAATGGAGGGTGGCATTTCAGCTCTCATACAGTCCTCTTCTGCAAATGTAAAACAGTAATTACAGAACGAATGAACTTGATAAATTTGGACTTCGGTATCGATATCTAATTAAGATGTTTTGTAGTCCCATTCTCAAGAATTCTTGTGTCAGCATGGTTAGGCAACACAGTGTTAAATACAGCAACCACTGTTTCGATGATTATACTCTTGATGTTAACCTTTGGTCAAGCTAAAGAACAATTAAATTGGGAATGTCAAATGCACACTTAATTTATAAGCCAGAATCTAGATTAGCATTCCCCTCAACCATTGTGGCTTTAACCGACATTAATACTTATCTGATTCTGTGGGTCAAGAATTCACGAGAAACTCCTTTGGGAAGTTATGTCTCCGGTCCCTCAAGAGGTTCAGCTAGATGTTGCCCGAGATTGGAGCTGGGGGACCACCCCCAAGGCAGCTGGCTCAGAGCTGGCATGTAGTGTTACCGAAACGGTTCCTCTCCTTGTGGAGGGCTGCTTAAACGTCTTTACAACATGGTGATCGCCAATCCTGGGTCAAATAATCCAAAGATCTAAGACTGAAGTTACAATGCCTTTTAGCACCTACTCCCAGATGTCAACAGAATTTTTTTTTTTTTTTTGAGTATTTTATTAGTTATACAAGTTAGCCTTCTTTCAACAAAGGCTGGAAAATTAGTTCATTTTACGACTGGAAGGATGACCTTAAAAAGACACAAAAATTTCAGCAATTTCAATTTAGGGAGGAGGTAGACTAAAGTCATGGAAAAAGAGGGCTCCCTCTATTAAGATGAAAAATGACAAAAGGTTTTAGTTGGCCACAGGTGTCATATATAAAGGCAGTCAGGGCTACCTGTGCAGGGCACACGAGGGCACCACTTCGTGACGTGGGGAAGTACTGCCATCCCACTGTGTCCTACTTTCAGTAAGAAACCTGCACGTGGAATGTTGGGTCTACTTTTGAACAGCAAACGTTGATTACGTTTTTACAGGCCTCCAGGAGGGACAAGAAGGGCTTGCAAATATCATGGATAACATTTTATTTAACACGAAGGGAAGAGTATGTACTAGTATTACTTGTATTATGTGGCCAATAGAAGACTTATTCAGCCCCTCTAAGGTTCTAGACTCCACACTGCAATGTGCTGTTTACTGGGAAAGTAGAAAACCAAGCTTTTTCTTACGATGACTGCACGAATGGAATCCTCTGTGAGGAAAGCTGTGAAGCTGCAGGCTGCTCATGTTCTCGAACTCTGTGTCTGCTCAGTTTCTCTGTCTTACTTGATGATTTTTAACGTTTCATACAGACAATGTTTTGAGGGGATCTGAGTTTCAGGAGGCAGGGCTATTCCTTCCTGTATTTCTTACACACAGATATTTGTGGGTAATGTTTGTTGTGCTAGAGAGCTTATAACTTCAAGAAATTAAATACAACCAAAAGCAGTGAATCCCAGATGACTAAGCCTTAGCGTTTTATTTTTTTTAAAAAGGCATTTGTCAAAATGTTACATGCGATTTTCCACCTACACAGAAGCAAACCATAAGATATTGTGCAATGAAATCAATGATGAAAGAGCCGAAGATTCGTATGAGCGAGAATTATCCCCAGTTCATCGCAAGCCTCTACCACAACTCTGTCGGCAGCAGAACCAGAAGGAGCAGCAATGTACGCCACGCCGCTCTGAGGAGAGAAGAGACATGACTTTCAAGACACAAGTTCACGTGAAGACGTGAAAAATTAAAATTCTCCTCTACAAAGCCTAAGGTAACAATGGTTTACAATACAGACTGATTCACTCAGCCAAAACAGCAAAATAGCCAGATTTCGGTTATCCACACATCAAATGGAAAAGTAAAATACTTAAATATTACTGATATATCACATTGCCATATAAAACTCAGAACTTAAACACCAAAAGCAGGGTTTCTGAAATGGTTTTACATCAGAATCAATTCTGTGCAAATGCACATCAATTCCATACTTACCCTTTTAGCTCTGTCTACGTTATCCCTGAAAGGAAAGAAAGCATCAGAGCTGATAGAAACTTCATTAAGTTTGTCAATCCACTCCTTCTTCTCTGCTTCAGTTAATAGTGCAGGCACATCCTCAAATAATGCCTTCCACTTTACCAAATCTTCATCCTATGAGAAGGGGTGGAGAGGAGAGAGAACGATTTTGGATATGATCTTTAGTACTATCTGATGCAAATCAGAATGCCAGAAAGCACTAGGCATTTGTCCCAGGATTTAATTATAAATAATGGCTCATTCCAATTTACATTGATGCTAGAATTTTTTTTTTGATGCTTTTAACATTTCATTAAAGAAAATTAATTCTAAGTGTACCAAATAAAGATTATACCATTTACTTTCAAAATCAATTTATTCTAAATATATTTTGTTTTTTAATCTCTGCCTAAATAAAATCTACTATTTTATATCCCTGTATCAAAACAAGCAAACAGATGATGATGGATGTTCTAGAACTGTATTTACACAGCGTCAAGTCTACAGTCAGTCATAGAGATGAATCAAGGTATGTTTCGGGGTATTCATATTTTTAAAAAGGTGCTTCCATTTTGGATGATTTGTTGGCTTAAACAATATGCCTTTCACTCTTGTTCACGTACATATAAAGATTTTCCCAGAACTATGAGCAAAATTCTGCTAGTAGTATTAAACAGGGAAATACAAATATTAAAGTAAAAAAAGGAAGGCTTATGTTTTAAGTACTTTATGGTTATAAGGCACATTCTTCAGTGACACTTATTATGTCATAGATCCCTGTCCCTGAACTTGTGGAAAACATAGTGTGGATGACTCACCTCCTCAGAAGACTATCGAGTATCTGATTATCAGACTTATCTCTTTTGTTTTCCACACAGGATTTACCGACATTTGCTATGTCCAAAAATGGGGTTAAATTCTGTATTTTTTTTTGCAGGCTACTTGATAGTTGCAATTTTATTTATTTATTTATTTTTGATGTTTATTTATTTTTGAGACAGTGCAACTAAGAAAGGGGTAAGGGAGAGGGACAAAGGATCCGAAGCGGGCTCTGCACTGACAGTGTGACGGCAGCAAGTCTGATGTGCCTGAATTCATGAACCGTGAGATCATGACCTGAGATAAAGTTGGACGCTCAACTGACTGAGGCACCCAGGTGCACTCATAGTTGCAATTTTAATGCTCCCATATGCTTTCTTCTAAAAAGAAGACATTAAATTTGAAATGTAACAAAAACTGATTGAGTTGTTAATTGACACTGGTAGAAAGTATACGGGGAGAAGACACTAGTTACCTGCTATCAGATACGTTGTATTTCATGTTGAATACACACCTATCATGTAGCAAGCACCATGCTTGGCACTGTGAAAGCCTCAGGGTAGGTGAAAAAAAAAAGAGTCCCAGACATCAAAAGTTCAAAACCAACAGAGGAAGAACAAACATATAAAACTAATTTTAAAAGACAAGGAGGCTCTGTGGTATCAGAAAGGAATGAACTACGAACAAAAAAGTTAAAGACAAGATAATGGAGAGTTGGTAAAAAGCTTAGAATTACAATTTTAGACAACGCAAAATTTCAAGAAAAATACCTGTTACGAAGACGGTGAGCATACCGGTATACTCCACCCACAAACCCAATGACTTTTACCTCGCCAATGGTCCCAGAAACATACTGATCAATGGCATTGGAGATTTCTGCTCTCTTCACTCCAGTTTTAAACTTCATTGAAAGCACTTGCGGATGATGTCTAAGCCACCAACAGTCTGCCTTATCCCCAGCAAGGCGTGTGCAATGTATTCGCGACTGCTGTCCTGCTCCAATGCCAATAACCTGAGGAACACCAAACATGAAGATTATTCTCTCTTCCAACAACATATTTTTTTTTAACAACTCTTTTGTGCATACTTCCTAAAATCTATCGATTTTGCGGAAAAAACATCTGGCCAAAATATAAATAATTTTTAATTTATTAAGGGTGAGGGTAGGCATTTATAACTACTATTAATATGTTTTACCTTTCCAGTGACATTTGAAGTATGGTTATTAATACTCTGTAAGATTCTAGAACTCCTGTAGTTCTAGAACTCCTGTAGAATTCTAGAACATCAGTAGTGAAGTATAGTCTTACTGGAACTTATTAGAACCTTAGTCCAAGTCCAAGGAGACCAGTAATCATAATCCCCCAAATTTTTGTTATCACAGACAAGCAATCTTTTAACAATGGACAATCACTAGAATTCTGAATCTCAAAGAGTCTTCAGGTCACATAATTAATATCCACACTTTCACTTCCCCACTTCTGGGACAAATAATTTAACACATGCCAAGAGAAGAGCTCAAGACACTGGGAGAAGGGCCCCCAAGGCTGTGGAAGCTATGGTGAAACCAGAACCAGTTCAGTCTAGAGTTAGAAGTGACCTCCAGGAGGAGCTGGCTCCGTCCTGCACTCTAGGGCTCAGCACAAGAGGAAACCGGTTAAGTATCTTGCTTAATGTCTGTAAGAAACATTCAATACCTTGATTGTGGTAGTAGTCACTTAACTACATAATATGGGCAAACCGCTCAAAACTCAACACTTAGAAAGAGTAAATTTTATTGTATATAAATTATGTCTCAGTAAACCTGATTTTTAAAAGATCACATTAACTTGTAGTCTACAGATTCTTGGTAAAATAACCTTAGAAATAAAAGTACAAGTATCCAACAGGCTACAAAAATATGGGATAATAGGAAGAAGTACTATTCCTGACTCTCTCTTCACTGGAAATACCACACCGATCAGAAGGAGGGGAGTGAATAACTCATTTTATAGTGGCTATTACAGTCCCACTAACCCAAATGTGCCAACTCAGTTTGGGCAAGAAGTAATACGATCAATTTTAATACGTCGTTCCAAAGACACTTTGTGATCCTTACTAGTTTTAGTAAGTCCACCATGTTACTGAGTAGATACCAACAAGCCCAGAAAAGAGAAACTTGGCCGATCTTCCTTTCCAAGTAGTCTAGTACCTCAGGTAGGAGTATCATTTTGAAAATCAACTGTCTGGCCTAAGTGGGTTTGAGAGCTTGGTTACCTGACCATTCTTGGCATAACACACAGAGTTAGACTGCGTGTACTTCACAGCAATGGTGGCTACGATGAGGTCTCTGAGTGCAGACTCTGGCAACTGGAAAACACACAGGATGGTCAACTGCAGTGGAATTTGTAACTCCACTGAAAAACATTAAGCATCTTATAGATCATTTTTTTACAGACCTATGATGTAGTTGTATCATTCAAATGACAGAAGAAATGAACTGTTCACAGAAAACACTACTGTGTTTTACTGAAAAAGATCAACATTCAGCATATGTGTCGTGGAACGCAGCAGTGCCTGATGCATCAAGGACTCTAACTAATGCCATTTTGCAGCCTGTTTACACACCACACGAATTGTGAAACACCGTATCCATTCCCAAACTGACAAATAATACATTCTCTACCACAGTACCAAGAAATATATATGGAAACATGAGAAAGTTCATGTTCAGAAAAAACACTGAGAATAATTTTCACAGATATTACAACTGTAATGTCTACACACAGCCACAGCTGTTTTGGAAAAATCAAATTAGGATCATTTTCTGCTTTGTCTAGAATATTCTAGGTAGAAACTATTCAAAAATATTTGTGAATTACCAGACCTACCAGAATAAAGTAATTGCTACAGCCAAAAATGTCACTATGTTTAATATAAAGATCAAATACAAACTGAAAAGGATTATCTATGTGCACAAAAGCTATACGCACTAGCTAACTAATCAATTAGCTAAGTGAAAAATCAGACTTCAAAATTAAAACTTACGTTCTGCAACTTGTATTAAGATAATAAAAAAGACAAAGTACAGGGGCACCTGGGTGGCTTGGTCGGCTGATCATCCAACTTTGGCTCAGTTCATGATCTCATGGTTTGTGGCACAGAGCCCCCCGCATTGGGCTCTGTGCTGACCGCTCAGAGCCTGGAGCCTCCTTCAGATTCTGTATCTCCCTCTCTCTGCCCCTTCCTCACTCATGCTCTGTCTCTTGAAAATGGATAAATATTAAAAAAAAAAAAAAGACAAAGTACAGACTGGGAGAAAATACTTGCAAACCACATATCCAAAAAAGGACTAGTATTTTAAATAAGACCTCTCAAAACTCAGTGACAAAAACAATCTAATTAGAAAATGAACAAAAGACATGAAGAGACATTTCACTAAAAAGGATACACAGATTGGCAAAATAAATAAGAAAAAAAACACCCTAGTCACTAGCCATTAGAAAATGCTAATTAAAAAAAAAATCACACTATACTGCCACACACCTAACTGAAACAGGGTGACAACACTAAAAGCTATAGGGAGAACGCAGAGAACTGGCCCACTCACATAATGCTGGTGTAAAACGCATAATGGCATAGGCTCTCAGGAACACTGTTTGGCAATTAAAAAAACTAAATATGAGACTATGATCCTACCCAGCAGCCACTAATTATACTCTTGGGCCTTTATAACAGAAGAATGAGAACTTATGTTCACATAAAAACCCACTCATGAATGTACAATGAATGAAAATTACAAAAGGGAGAACGGACTAGATGTTATCCAAGGTTAAGGAGGGGGTGGAGGCAGGAAGGAAGGGAGTGTGATTATAAGAGGGCAACATAAGGGATCCTTGTGGTCATGGAAGCATTCTTTCTGTGTCTGGGCTGTACCAGTATCATTATCATGGGATACTATACTGCAGCACTGTATTACCATCAGGGGAAATGGGGCAAAGGGTACATGGGAATTCTCAACAGTGCATGTAATCTGTAATTCTCATTTTTATTTTAACATTAAAAGCTGGTATTCTGAGACAGGATCAAGAAATACAAGGCTTCTCAAGGGAGGAGGTGGTATGGGGATGGGAGTGAAGAAATCCAGCCATATAAACACAGCACAAATAGTTAAAACAAATTAAAGCATTATTTAAGAAAAATGGAGCAGGAAATAATTCAACCGTGTTCACTAACGCTTAATGCACACTCCTCATGCTTCTCCCACTGTTCTAGACACACAGGATTTTGAGGCTGAAATGTTAACACAACACTGCTTTCAAAGGAGAGGGGAATACAAAGAAAGATAAAACCACTCCTACGCTTCAGTTTCCAAATTTCTAATTAAAAATACATATGACACAAGTAGAGAAGAATTAAGATAACAGATGAATTAAAACCATACCTCATTCCTTATAAAAAAAAAATCTAAGTTACTATAGCCAGAGGTACAAAACCTATCAAGCACTGCTAAATTATTAATCTGTCTAATAAGTACAAACCTACCAGGAAAACTTACAAAAGTAAGAGTCTCAATATGGGGGCAGGGTTGTCAACAGAGGACTATGGAATCTAGGTCAATACTGTTACAGTATTTTAAAAGATACGTTAACCAGTCAGGTTTATAAAGTGAAAGGAAAAAGAGTCTCCTATCTTAGTGAGTTGCCTACAGTAACAATGGTACAAAAACAATGCTTCTATCTGGAAATCCCAGTACTTACAGTCTTGACCAAAGGAGAAGAGTGCAAAGGACTGCCAAGTATTTCTATGTGAAATGCCCACCATGTTCCTTCACTTCACGGCATCATTAATTAAAAAAATATATAAACGGAAGACTAAAACAACAAAGATCACGTCTTAATCACCATACACTTACTAACAAATTGAATTATTCCAATAATTCATTACTTAAGTTTACTTTCAGCAATTCTACCTAAAGCCTCAGGAGTCAGACCTGGAAGCAACTGCACCTCCTCATTTTCCATTTCTTTTATAATGAATGACTTGTTAAGAGACAACCTTTCCTAGGAACAGACAGACAAGCTCAACAGCAAGGTAGTAAAAGCAAGTACTAAGAGGCAAAGATCCCAGAGAGAAGGGAAGTAGAAAGAAAAGAATGTAGTCATAAATGCTAGATGCTTCAAACATTTTCTAAGTTGCAAGGCACTAAGCTAAAAGGTAAAGGAACTGAGCACAAACTGTGGCAGTGTTACAGCAGTAAGTAGCATAAATGGAGTTCAGTAAACCAGGGAAAGCTGATACTAGCGGACACTTGATGCTTTCAGCAGAAGAGGGGTGAACCACAGATGGATCCTCACAAAGATTTAAGCCCAAATTCAAGTCAGCTTAATTCCTGCCAGGATAGAGATGATCTGACTCCACCTGATCTGCCCGCCAAAAGTAGAAATCAGCTCTTTCTAGAGGGAAAAAAAAATACCATCCAGATCTTCAAAATACCTCTATAGTTTTTTCACATTTAATACCCAATCATTCAATCAAAAATACCAGACAAAGCAGCAGGTAAGACCATAAAACAACATAGTTACACATCTTAAGTAGGTGTGTATGTGTGTGTGTGTGGTGTGTGTGAAGTAGAGCCAGTGTTAGAACCAGCAAAGATATCGTTCAAAATAAAGGGTCCAATTAAGAGATTTCAGAAAAGAAATACCAGCTCACCCATTTCCATTATTATGTAATCTTGGGTAAATTTATTATTTTTATTATTTTTTTAATGTTTGTTTCTTTTTTTTTTTTAATGTTTTATTTATTTCTAGGAGAGAGAGAGACAGCGTGAGCAGGGGAGGGTCAGAGAGAGACGGAGTCACAGACTCTGAAACAGGCTCCAAGCTCTGAGCTGGCAGTCAGCACAGAGCCCGACACGGGGCTCGAACCCACGAACCGCAAGATCATGACCTAAGCGAAAGTCAGACGCTTAACTGACTAAACCACCCAGGCGCCCCAATGTTTGTTTATTTCTGAGAGAGAGAGACAGAGTGCAAGCTGGGGAGGGGCAGAGAGAGAGGGAGATACAGAATCCGAAGCAGGCTCCAGGCTCCGAGCTGTCAGCACAGAGCCCGACGCGGGGCTTGAACTCACGAACCGCGAGATCATGACCCGAGCCGAAGTCGGACGCTCAACCGACTGAGCCACCCAGGCACTCCACCTTGGTCAAATTTCTTAACTGTACCTGATGTCACAATTTTGTGATCTTTACAATAAAGATGATAGCAGTCACCCTTCCCCACCCTCCACCTAAAGTGCTATGGGCATTAAATGATAGGGTACATACAAATCTAAGAAAAAAATCACCATTATCATCCTAGGAATATGTCCTTCCTAAAAGATGACAAACAGCATAAAAGCAAAAACCTGACTACGTGAACACACTGATCATCATACTGAAAATGGAAACAATCTAAGTATCTAACATAGTACATCTATACATGGATTGCCATTTGGCCTTTCAGATAAAGATGTGGATCTACATTTATTGATATAGAAACATATTTGCAGCTTAGTGTGTGGGAAAAGGCAAGTTATAGAAGAAAATCATAAAAAATATGATCCCATTTATGTATAAAGGAAAATATAAATACCTCTATGTACATACACTTATAAGCTTCTAATATCATCATTTATTCTTTTTTTATTTAAGCTTGCAAACTTACTTGATAACTCAAAATTGAGCTAGACATTTGCACATCAACCTTTTTAAAATATGAACCTTAAAAAATGCATAAGCTTATAAATATTAAAAACACTCACTGAGTTACTAGCATACAGTTCAGATATTTTCAAACTTACATCTTTATTCTTGGTCACAACATTGCTAAATAATGACCTGTCGATGACACCATTATTTCTCTTCTGACTTAAGCGAAGACCAAAGAGAGTTCGAACTTCATTTTCATCTGGACTGTAAGACTGGTCCATCTAAAATAGAAATTTAGAGTCAAAAGCAGTACACCTACAACCTTTAACATTTTTCATTTAACTTACATACAAAGAAAATCATTATAAGCAAGCTTATATTCATTTTTTCTAATGTAAGCATGTGTAAGATCACTTCAGTATGGGTGTAACAGAACAGCCAGGCATCATTATTTATCTTAGACTATGGGCTAGTTTCCCTAATACAGAAGTGTGTGTAAAAATCAGTAACGAAAAAATCTCACCAATTAGAAAAATAGGCAAAGAATATGGTCAGATAATTTATAAAAAGGACTAAAAAATACTCTTATATATGAAACGATGTTCATCCCATACATAATGGGAAACTGAAGCTACAATGAGATGCCATTTTCATCTCCTATCGATAAGAAGAAAAAATTAAAGAACACAGTGCTGGCAAAGCTATTAGGAAATCCCATTCAGACATAAAATTTGATGGGACAACCGCCAAGAGGAGCAGGACTTATCAAAACTCCCACAATACACAGCCTGTGACCTGGTCCTAATTCACTGCAGGCCATGTGTAGTGGCTAGAGACTGGTGACTGGCTACATAAGCTACCCCAGTACTGGGCAAACTTTCAACATGGCCAAACTCTATGCATAGGTGTCAGGAGGAAAAACAACAAAAAGAAAAGGAAATGCAAAAATTTCCTAAAAAGCACCAACTATTTCAGGAAAGATGAGCAAGAAATTTAAAATATTAGTTACTTTTAAAGAGATAACAGAGTGGCAAAAGGCAAAGATGGGGAGGCTTTTCTTCAAATAATATTTAAATTTAATACCTTTTGAGTAGGAAGCCATGTATCTGTATTAATTTTTATTATGTATTTAAAAAAATTTCTTTAATGCTTATTTATTTTTGAGAGACAGAGAGACTGCATGAACGGGGCAGGGGCAAAGAGAGAGAGGGAGACACGGAATGTGAAGCAGGCTCCAGGCTCTGAGCTGTCAGCACAGAGCTCGATACAGGGCTCAAACTCACGGACCACAAGATCATGACCTGAGCTGAAGTGAGATGCTTAACTGACTGAGCCACCCAGGCGCCCCTAAAGATTTTTTTAAATTAAAATTTAAAACTAAGACTAAGGAAGCTACCCCCATCTTAAACCAAACAGTTAATAGTAAGAAAAAACTCTGTTAAGATTAAGAATTAAAGAAACTTCAGTAAAGGGTACATTAAAAGACTATCATCATAAAGCAAAGATTAAATATGGGGAAAAAGAAAAACAAAAAATCAAATTCCTATTTTAAACATGAATTAAACTAACCTGAAGAACACAGTAGCTCCCATTTTTCTTTTTAGAAAGTATTTTCAAAGCTTCATCTTCATATCCTGGGGCAATGATACCATCAGATACCTATAAATATACTAAACATTAATTTTTTAAAAAATGTTTTATTTATTTTTAAGACAGAGCATGAGAGGGGGAGGGGCAGAGAGAGAGGGAGACACAGAATCCAAAGCAGGCTCCAGGCTTTGAGCTGTCAGCACAGAGCCTCATGCGGGGCTTGAACCCACGAATGAGAGATCATGACCTGAGCTGAAGTCAGAGACTTAACCAACTGAGCCACCCAGGCGCCCCAAACATTAACATTTTCAAGTTTTTATTAGGAGATAGAGGGAGGCACAGAGAGAGAGAGAAAGAAAGAGAGAGAGAGAGAGAGAGAGAGAGAGAGAGAATATGAATCCCAAGCAGGCTCCATGCTCAGCGTGGAGACCAACACAGGGCTTGATCCTGTGTTGAGTCGAAAGAGTTCTACCCTTAACTGACTGAGCCACCCTAGCGACCCTTAAACATTAATTTCTATTTTCAAAAATTAGGGAGCACATCCTAAGCAATCTAAAAACCATTATCTGTCTTAATGCAGCAGCATTTTCTGGTTTCTTTCTCCAACAGATAATGCTAGTATGTGTACCTGGAAAAGATAAGCCTATATTAAAATAGAGTTCTACAGCTAACCTTCCTTAACTGTAAGGGTTTTTAGCCATTTGTTTCAGTTTTAACTAAGAATATACAAATGATTCACTGTAATGCATGTACCTTAAGAAGAAAAAGGATTTCTCACTAACCTGTTCATGATGAGTTTTGCACTAGGAAGAGCACTCTCTAGTGCCCTCTTGGCCAGTACTAGCAAAATGACCTGAGGCAAAGCACTTTCCACAAGCGCATGACATGGGGATCAGATTACAGCTTTGCTAATAACCTTAGGCAAGGGAAGTACCTCAACAGCAAGACAAAGGGATCTGATATAACATCTTTGAAGGGTAGCAAATTCATACCACAAAGCCTTGTGCAGGTCAGCTCCACTGTGGGTGGGGGAGGGTAGTGGGATAGTAGTGATCATGGGAAGAATCCCCAAAGCACTGAATGTTGTCAAGCTCATGCAGCCTTCATTTCTACCTATTTGTTTTCCCTCCAAGCTTTCTGGGCTATCTTCTTTTTCTTTCAGTCTGTCTCTTTGCCCCAAAACCCACTTTTCCAGAATGGTTATTTGGTATTCAACTAATGGGGGTTAGTTTTCCAAGGAGTTTCAATCTTCCCCTATACATCTCTTTCATTATAAACCTATAAAGGTTTACAGTAAGGCTCATTATTACATCATCCTCTGCTCTTAAGAGACAGTAACTTTGGCATTAAGATAATGACTACTAGATAATATAAAAAACCTAAGTATATAAATCAAGACTTTTAAAACATTCACTAAATCTCAAAATTACAATTCAGTCAAGTATTCATGTTCTACATGAACTATGAACATTCTAAATGATAAATTTAACCTAGAAATGGTATAAATATTATAAGTCATAGTTTCAATGAAAACTATGAACAAATAGATCTTTACTCAGTTATGCATGGATCAAGACACAGGAATGTTCACTAACCTCTCTGGAGATAATTTTGGCAGTAGGGACATCACAAATATCAGATAATGCAATAAAGTCACCAAATGAAGACATCCTATCAGCCCCTGTAAATAAAAATTAAGATGAAGAGTATGTATCACAAATGGTCCCTGCAAAGAAAAAGATGTTTAAAAAACCCCAGTAGGTTCATATAAAATCCATTTCTCTAAATTTAACTTTATTAGTTATGTAAGATCTAAAATAACAGATTAAGAAGTCATTTAACTGAAGTAATCATAACAAAGTATTCTTTAATTTTCCTTCCAGGACAGCATTTGGCAAACTCTTCTTGTGAAGGGCCTGATAGAAGCTTTGTAGGCACATTGTCTCTGTCACACCTACTCAGCTGTGCCACTGTAGAAATCAGCCACATCAACAAAGGGACATGGCCCTGTTTCAATCAAACTATATTTACAAAGCTAGGTGGCAGGCTGGGTGTATTTAGGCCATGAGCCACAGTCTGCTAACCCTGTGGTAGAAGGTGAACTGTGCTATCAAGTTTCTCAATGGTCTTTCATAAATGTTACAGTAATATTCACAAGTTATTAACATCATGAATTAGGTATTTCTGAAATACATAAACTGTAACTCTAAACAAATTTAGTGTAGTTAATACAAGCATACAATTTTAGTCTTTTATTAAACAATACAATGTATTCAAATGCCTAATGTGAAATTAGATGCACCAAATTCCAATTATGTTTCCATTTATTACATTAAAATATGAGCACACACTTTTATAAGCAAATTTATTCCAAGGCACTTAGAGAGTCATTCCTAAGTATTAATAAAAAAACAAATTAAAGATAATTTGGAATCTAATACTGAAACGAAAGATACTATTACTTTATTCTACTTAGGATAAAATAGTCTCTTCTCTTTCAAACAACAAACAAACACACAAAAACCCTATTACTGTTCCCACCTCTTGCTCTTGCATACGCAGTTGATATGGGCGTCAAGGTTTTATACAGATCATAGACCATGCAGACTTTGGCCTCATCTTCACTTAGTGGAATTCCAACAGCAGCACCTGAAATAGAAAACCATAAAATAAACCCTCAAGTCTCAAGTTACCACTTTATCATCTCCTAAATCAAGACAACATTTTCCTTTCCTTTCCTTTTTTTTTTTAAAGTAGGCTTCATGCCCAATGCAGAACCAAATGCGGCAGTGAATTCAAGGCCCTGAGATCATATATACCTGCGCTGACATCAAGGGCTGGACACGCAACAAGCTCAGCCACCCAGGAGCCCCCAAGGCAACATTTTTCATAACATCTAGTCTATGCAGCATAATTTCTAGTGCCTACGCCAAATTAAACAAAAATCTGGCCAGATAATTAAAAACAAAAATACAGTTGCAGGGGAGCAAGAAGAGGGGGAAATCTCTCTGGCTTTTGAAAACGACCACTGAGTTGGCCAGCACCACACATCTATGAAGCTAAT
Organism: Hyaena hyaena; assembly: GCF_003009895.1. NCBI lineage: Eukaryota > Metazoa > Chordata > Mammalia > Carnivora > Hyaenidae > Hyaena > Hyaena hyaena. The sequence continues at coordinate 3,389,193 of NW_024080704.1, forward strand.
TTACTTCACAATCACCTTAATATCAAATAAACTTCAGAGAACTATGTGTTAGATTTGACTTAGACATAGAAGGAAAACTGTATCTCATACAATGGCTATAAAAAGCTACAGATAAGGTGTCTCTAGAACTTCTTGTATCTACTCAGTTCATTTTCAACCCTGTGGAAAAATACTGTCCATTTTACTTTATTTTTTACTTTTCCACTAAAAAAAAGCAATTTCCTGATCCCCTTATCTCACAGTAATGTTACACAATTACATAACATAAATAACAACTATGTGTTAATTTATTACCAGATTTTGTCACGCTACTATATCAATACTGTTATTAGACTTGAAAAAGGTGGTTTGAGACTTTAGAGAATATCTATATTCACATCAGAACATGTCAATTCTTTCTAAAATTAAAAAGTGCATTTTGAACCATTCCAGAGCATTCTGGAAAGCAGTGCTTTACCTGCTGGGCTGACATGTTTGAAAGAGGCAGCGGCAGGAAGGTCTAAAGCTTCTTTGAGCTCCTGCACCAGCTGCCAGGCATTCAAAGCATCACACAAATTTATAAATCCAGGGGCTCCATTTAGAACTACACAAAGAAAAATACACAACACATTACCAAGCAGGATCAATCAAGTCAGATACACATTTCTGAAAAAATAACCTACGTCAAGGCTGTACAAGTATGTTTTCAGAGAAGTATAATTAAGAGGCAAACACATACACCAACATAAAAGAACCTGAGAAAAAAAGAAACCAAAACACTAAGACTAGAGTTGAAGCCTGCCTCATCCTGCCTCCCAAAAAGAATATACATACACACTCAAATATGCTATATGCTACTGAAGAAACCAAATCTAGACAATCTAGAAATGAACTAACAGTGAATTCAGGAATAGGAGAAAGAATAAGACCAGTGATCGCCAGGAATCCACTTCAGTAAAGAACTAAGATAGAAAAATCATGGCAATTCTTGAGGTAGTACAAAATCTAATCCATAAACTTTGCGGTGTAAGAACATTATTACAAACTAATCCAAGTGCCGTGGATGGGGAAAAAGTGTATTGGATTTTTCCTCTTTTACACCAGCCTCAGTAGGCTCTGCCGAAAGTTGAAATGCAGTTAAAAAAATTACAATTTCAGAGTTTCTCATTGCCTGTTTTCTTGACAATAGCAGGATTGTTAGGAGCTATTATCTCTTGTGAATAAATTATAAATTCAGCACATACCCAAAAAAAGGGAGCCATTAATTAAAAACCAATTTATAACTGCATTTCCTTTCTATTATCTTGGACGATACATACTTATAAAAATAAAACTTGAATATTTACTGAGTGCCTACAACAATGTTGGGCACTGTTCTAGGTAATGAAAATGTATTATCAATGAATAAGCTAGCTCCTTTCATGCCCTGTCCCCCAATCACTGTCTCCATAGAGCTGATGGGAAAGCCAGAGAAGAAACAAAATAGGCAGTAAGCAAAAAACGTTAAAAAATATTACGTACTTATACAAATCAGTTGAAAACATGTTCACACAAAAACCCAAACTTGAATGTTTTTAGCTTTATTCATAACTGTTAAAAATTGTCTTTCCATTTTTGACGTCCTTCAAGAGGTAAATGGATAAACCAACTATGATATATCCAAATACCATGGAATACTGTTAAAAGTAAGAAGAAATGAGCTTTCAAGTCACCAAATGACATGGAGGAACCTGAAATGCATACCACTAAATGAAACAAACTAGCATCAAAGCTACACACTGTAGGATTCTAACCTTATGACATTATGGAAACAGCAAAACTATGGAGATGGTACAAATATGAGTGGCAGCAGGAGTAGGGAAGTAGAATGGATGAAATTTTTAGTTGGTGAAACTATTCTGCATATTGTCAAGGTGGATACATGACATTATACGTGTCAAAACCCACAGAATATACAACACAAAGAGTGAGCCCTAATGTACAAGGGACTTTAGTTAATAATGAACATTTGCTCCTCAATTTTAACAAATGTGCCATACTAATACAAGATGTAAAAGGGGAGAGCTAGGGATGAGACCCAGAGGGAGGGAATGTCTGGTAACTCTCTATACTTTCTAAGAAATTTTTCTGTAAATCTACAACTACTTTAAAAAATAAAGTTTACTAAGAAAATAATAAAAATGTTCCTAAAAACGAGTTCCCTTGACCAGCATGAATGAAATTGCTTTTGAAAATGAAAAATATGGGAACTGAAAGTACATGGAAGTATCTTTTGCCTCAGCATCTAAAGGGGAAACATTATAAGAAGGAAATACCTAAGGATAAAACAAGAGCATTTCTTTTGTTTTAAGAAATTCTAGATGTAAAAATTCATGCAACATGTCAAATTTCTAATTATTAATTCAATACTCAGGAAACATGCCAAGAAATATTCTAAGTACTGAGGATGTAGTGATAAACAAGAAGCTATGAACAAAGATGAAATTTCTGCTCTCCAGGGAAGATGATTAAATGGGAGAAGATGATTAAAACATAAATACACTAAAACCTTGGATTGTAAGTAATTTGTTCTATGAGCATTCTGTAAGACAAGCAAACATTTCTAATAAATGTTAACTTGATAAATGTCTTGCAATATGAAGAGTATGTGACGCTGAGTGTCACATGATCACAACTGAGCCAATGGTTCTTCTCTCTCTCTCACTGCGGGATTGTGATCATCTCTCATGCTAGGATGTTTGGTCTCAGGCCACAGTGTTTGGCAGAAATTAGTGCTTTTTCAGAATGCTGGAAGATGCCCACAACTGGCACCAGTGTATTTTTTGTCACTTCAAAGTACCTCTAGACAGTCCTGTGGTTTTTCCATTCAACAGTAAGCTTAGGAATGCTTTGCTTCATTCTAGGTCACACTGCCTCCAGATACAGACCCTCTTTTCTTGCTGTCTTATTGCCAGTTACATTCAATACAGAGTATGACGAGTTTATTAATAGTGTACTGTAGTCAACATCCATGTGAGCGTATACAATGGCCCCCATACAGAAAAAGGTTGAAAAGAAAGGTGGTAAGATGATTACGGTAGAAGGAAATCATTGAAAAGTATGAACTAGGTATGTGAGTGGCTGAAATTGCAAGATTTTACCAGTCTACCAGTATCTTGTCTGCGAAGGAGAAGAAAAAGGCATAGAACTCCCTCACTTCGAAGAGATTAGGGAGATGTGTAAAATGTGGAAAACAGTGCAAAATAAGGCTGTAGCTGTGTGAGCAATGAATCTGTTTAAGGACCATGCAATGTAAATTTCCGTGAAATCCTCAAAAGGAGGCAAAATCAACTGTCGTTGGATGGGTTCCTTGTTAACGGTGCACAAAATGAAAAAGAGTCCATTGAACCAATGGATAGCAGTGATTCTGTTAGTGACAGTGAAAGTTGTCTTCTACAATAACCCGCCTCTTTATCTCCTTCACACGAGCCATGAAGGTTTTCAAAGGTAAGTAAAGGTTAATTTTTCTTCATATTTTGTATTTTCTTTATTATTTTGTATCATATTACAGTTTTGAAATCATTTTTATAATGAGTATTTTTAGGTTGTGGAAGGAACCATCTGAGTTTCCTTTATTTCTTATGAGGAAATTTGCTTTGATATACAAGCACTTTGGATTATAAGCATGTTTCTGGAACAAATTATGCTCACAAACCAAGGTTTCACTGTATATGCAACAAAACAGTGTTGTGAGAAAAGTGTGACTTTTCTCACTTCAGTCTGGGTGATCTGAGAAAACTTTGAGGAGGTGACTTTAAGGTGATATCTGAATGACAAAATAGACCTTGAAGAGCAGAGCAAAGGCTGTAGACGCTGCCTGAGGACCAAATGGAAACAACGCGCTGGGGAGCATGGAGTAGAGGAGGGTTGTCTAGGAAGAGCAGTCAGATAACAGGGTCTGCAGGGGATGCACAGGCATTCAAGTGCAAGGGAAAGCCAATGAATGGTCTCAAACAGGGTGTAACGTCACCTGATTTACATGGTGAAGACTGTTCTGCCGTGAGTAGAAGACCAAGCAAAGAGCATTACTGTAGTCTGGGAGACTTTTGGGGTGACTGCGGGGCCTAGCACACTGTTAGAAGGGATTCCAAATGTATCTGAAATAGGGTAATAATAGGACTTGATCCTGTGAATAGGAAGGGAAAGAAAGGAGTATTTCAAATTCTCCTCTAATCTCCCACTCTTCTCCCTGCTCCTCTCTTTCAGCTGGTATCAAGGGACAAGAAGCAGACAGGAGTACCCGTGTCTTCCCACCACGTGTACCAACGAGCGTGCTCTCAACCTGCCTTCCCAGGGTATGAGGAGAGCTGTCCTTGCGGTCACTGGAGGCCAGCACTCCTACCCGAGGCCTTCACACGGGCAACTCGCCCCTGCCCTCTGCACCCACGCGCCCCGACCAGATAGTAGCACGTGTTCTAATGCCCACCTCAAGAATAAAACAGAACAGAAAAGTGAATAGTGTCTTTTGATTCTACAAATCCATGGAAGTCCTAACTGGTTTTCCTGTTCAAAGTTCTGTTCGAAGAATTATCTTTCTTTTCTTTTTTTTTAATATTTTTTATTTATTTCTGAGAGAGAGACAGCGCAAGCAGGGGAGGGTCAGAGAGAGAGGAAGACACAGAATCTGAAACAGGATCCAGGCTCTGAGCTAGCTGTCAGCACAAAGCCTGACACGGGGCTTGAACCCACGAACTGTGAGATCATGACCTGAGCTGAAGCCGGATGCTTAACCGACTGAACCACCCAGGCACCCCAAGAATTATCGTTCTTATTATTCCCTAACCTCACGTTCATATCTCGGCCTACTTCACCTGGGATTCCAGAGCCTGTGATCCTTGGCTGGTCCCTCCTCATCTTGACCTTTTCTAGGAAATTGATCCATCCTGTCCCAAATCTCCAAATCATCTATATGGCAAGGACATTTCAAACTCCATCTCCAACCTGACTTCTCTCCAGAACCCATGACTGTCTCAATAGATTGTGTTCACAAGACCACCCGGCATCTCACACTTCAGGTGGCTTTGAAAGGCATGATGTAATTTCATTTACCTTTTCAACGTGAACCACATCAGATAGAATACAGAGAACAACACACGCGCGTGCGCGCACACCCGCACCCCCCCCCCCAGCAAACTCTATGCCACATATCACACAGCCCTTACCTGTGATGGGAAGCTTGGGCTTCAGCGTGTATACCTGAGCAGGAGTTTGGTGAGGATTCATTCCATACCTCAAGGGCATCTGAGATATTCCTTTACTATACTGTTTCCTGAAGTAATCTGAAATTGCTTCATCATATTGTGCCGTATGAGTGAAAGCCTACAAAAAGTGTAAGTTTTGTGAAATACCAACCACTTACCAAAGTTGGGGCAAGAGGGTTTTAGGTAGCACAGAGCAAACCACACTCCTTCCCGCACATATCTGTGCAGGAAAGACAACCAATTATCACAAAAGAACAGAACGAATTATTCTCTTTCCAAGTCTCTTTCAACTTTTTGACATTACACATCTGTAATGCTTGGTTCTCTTCATTTATAGGGAAAGGATAGCAGCTCCAAGCAGAGGCTTGGTGAATGATACGATCTAGTAAAAATGGAATACCATTTGGTTTGGCAAACACTTTGCTCAATAAAAGTGCATCCCCACCTTCAAAGCTAACTGGCGTCTAGTCTCCAAGGAGGTGTCTTTACTGTCGGAGTTCTGCATCTCTGCGGCCACGGCCACATAGTCCTCGGGTTCACATACTACTGTTACTCGAGCATGGTTTTTGGCTGCTGCTCTCAGTAGGGTTACTCCACCTTGGAAGAACAAGACAATTTGTATTTCCGTGAGTTTAACCTCCTTTAAATAAAGTCACCAAATACAGGTTTCTACTTTAATTTCTGACTTAAAAAAATGGGGAAAACGTACCCCAGGTGAATCTCTATACAAAGAAAGAGCTTAGAAAATATAGATGGGTTACAGTCATCTCAGAACACAATGTGGGAACAGTAACTATTTTCTGCTCTCTCAATTTTTTGATTTTCAGTGAACATCAAAACAAAATATCTTTTAAAATGTACATAGCCAGGGGTGCCTGGGTCGCTCAGTCAGTTGACCATCTGATTCTTGATTTTGGCTCCGGTCACGATCCCAGGGACATGGGACTGAGCTCCACGTTGGGCTCCACAAGCATGGAGCCTGCTTAAGATTCTCTCTCTCTCCCTCCCTCCCTCCCCCTCCCTCCCTCCCTCCCTCCCTTTCTCTCTTTCCTGCTCTGCCCCTCCCCCCACTTCTTTCTCTCTAAAAAATAATAAATAAAAAAAGCAAAAAGTAAAAATAAATAAAATGGAAAACAGTCCAAAAATAAATAAAATATAAATAATCCTCCCCTGTCAGTTTTCAAATATGGTTTTTCTAATTTACCAATATCAATCTGCTCAACAGCCTGTTCAACAGTTACATCGGGAGAAGCCACTGTCTTCACAAAGGGATACAGATTACAGACGACAACCCTAAACCAAAAAAAAAAGATTTAACTACCATTAGAAATACAAACTTTATGGGATTTACATATAAGTCAGTCAACAGCTTTAACATGACCCAAGAGTCTAAAGATCTAAAATATAAACTATAAGCCTGGCATTTTAGAATTCTAAAAAGTATGCTGAGACATTGGGAGGTCCACTGTTGCAGAACATAGGTAAATATACATGGCTTTGGTCAGCAGATGCTGTCAAAATCATTTTGCAATACTGCTGCTCAGGCACATTTAGTTACCTATTGTAGGATCCAGGCATTAAAAAATCTTTTTAAATTTTAACAGAAATGCAAAATAAAAGGCTACAGATAACATCCTCATTTTGGACTACAATCATTATTATCCTGGACATTCAATTTTAAACTCTATTTCCAATGGGTCAGGCACAATGATGAAAAATGATAGACTGAATTCTAAGGGTGAAGTATTTGCTTATTTGTTTTGTCTTCAGAAAGATCATATACAACGGCGGTAACAGGAAGGCTAAATGAATACTTTAAGATATAGTACTAATCTAAAATTCACAACCGGTGGAGTAGAGATCCACACCTGGACCTGCAATGTGAGGGGCTCTGTGGGCAGGTTTACACCCAGTGAAATAAGCACAGTTGGTAAAAACTAATAAAAACAGAAAAACAGAAGAAGGGAAACACTTCCTGGTGCCTATAACCCTGAGACCAAAAGCAAAGAAAATGTCGCACGAAAAATATAGACCAATATCTTATGAATACAAACAAAAAATTCCTCAAAGAAAACTAGCAAACAGAATCCAGCAAAATACAGAAAAGAGGCTCACATGGCAGCCAAAAGTATGGTTTATCCCAAGAATGTAAGGTTGGTTTGCTATCTAAGAATCAGTTAGCGTAACAGCCCATGTCAATAACACAAAAGACAAAAACCACCTGAGCACCTCAACAGATGCAAAGCTGTTACACCCACTCATGATAAGAACACTCAAGAAACAGAAGAGAACTTTGTTTAACATGATAAAAAGTAGGTAAGAAAAACCCTAAAACCCACGGCTAATATCATATTTAAAGGCAAAAGACTGAATGCTTTCCCCTAAGATCAAGAACAAAACAAGGATGTTCACTCTCACCACTTCTATTCAACATTTTACTGGCAATTAACAAAGAGAATTAAATAAAAAGGATCAAGACTGGAAAGGAAGAGGTAAAGGTATCTCTAGTAGCAGGTGACATGAGTTTGCATATAGAAAATCCTGAGGTATTCCACAGAAAAACCCTATTATCTCTGAGATGAGCAAGCTGTAGGACATACAATTAGTTCAACTTATATACACATTAGCAAAGAACGCGAAAGTGAAACTAGGAAAACGATTTTACTAATGGTACGATCAAAAACAAAAACTATTTAAGAATAAATTTAACAAAGGCATAAAACTTGTGTGCTAAAAAGTACAAACATTGTTGAGAAAATTAAAGCATCTAAACAAACGGAAAGACATCTCAGTTTATGGAATGGAAGACTCAATATTTAGATGGCAACATCTCCAAAACTGATATACAGATTCAACACAATCCTTATGAAACTCCAACTCTGTTTCTTCAGAAATGGGCAAGCTGACCCCATAATTCATATGGAAATGTAACAAATCCTGAATATCCAAAATGATCTTGAGAAAGACCAAAAAGTTGGAGGACTCATACTTCTCAATTTCAAAATTTGCCACAAAGATAAAAATAATGATGTGGTGCTGGCATAATGACAGAGATATAGGTCAAGTGTGCCAAGACCATTCATCGAGGTTCTGAAAGAAGTCTTTTCAACAAACGATACTGGGACAACTGGACACATACAGCAGAATGAAGTTGGAACCCTATGTCACACTCATATATAAAAAATACCTTAAAAAAATTAAAGAAATAAGCATAAGAGCTAAAACTAAAAAACTCTTACATCTTCATTATTTTGGATTATGCCATTGCTTTTTAAATATAACACCAAAAGCACAGATAACAAAAGAAAAATAAAATGGACATCATCAAAACTTAAAGCTTTTATGACAGTCAAAGGACACTATTACAGAAAGGAAAAACAACCCACCTAATGGGATAAAATGAACCCTTACAACTTAATAATATAATGATAAAAACAATTAAAAAATGGGCAAAGGACTGGAACAGGCATTTCTGGAAAAGTATACAAAATGGCCAATCGGCAAATGTTTATAGTGAGTGAATAAGAAACTAAACCTAATATTAACCTTGTTCTTAAAAGTAGGGCACCAAGTTTGGCATGCTGGTGGTCTTTGTTCCTTAATGTATTAAAATGTCAACTTCATGGGGCGCCTGGGTGGCTTAGTCGGTTAAGCGTCCGACTTTCGCTTGGGTCATGATCTCGCGGTTCGTGGGTTCGAGCCCCGCGTCGGGCTCTGTGCTGACTGCCAGCTCAGAGCCTGGAGCCTGTTTCAGTCTGTGACTCCCTCTCTCTCTGACCCTCCCCTGCTCACACTGTCTCTCTCTCTCCTAGAAATAAATAAAACATTAAAAAAAAAAATTTTAAAATGTCAACTTCAAATTTTTACCTGATAAGATTAAAATCAAGTCTTGCCATGTCAGCATTATCTTCTGGGATATTACGAGCCAAGATTCCTAATTTAACAAAGTTAAAGTATTAGGTTCCCAAGAAACACATTAGAATAAGGTACTTCTTTCCAATATAGTCCCATCAATCGAGTTGAACCCTCTAATACTGTCTAATAAAGAAAACAAAATAGTAGAAGATTAAGAATAGTGGGTATATTTAAAAAGCTTTGTATCCGTTCCTCATTCCCCCACCTTTTTTAAGATTTTTTTATTTTTAAGTTATCTCTACACCCAATGTGGGGTTTGAACTCACAACCCCGAGACTAAGAGCTGCATGCTCTACCAAGTGAGTCAGCCAGCGCACCCATTACTCCCCTTTTCTTAAGCAACAAAATGTAGAAGGAGTTTTTACATAACTATTGCCAGTTCCATTAGTGTCTGTGTTTCCATAAGTAAGTGGCTTGTCTGGTGATCCTTTTATTCTGCCAAATTTTACTATAATTGGTAATTAGCAGTATACCTATCTCTTACCATTTTTGGTTAGTACGTAATTCTTGGACTCAGATGAGTAAACAAAACTAAAGCCTTTTGAAAAACAATTATTTTGATAGTCAGTTACACTGTGTTACTTTATACTAAGCGTAGAGTGTAATAAAAGCTTTTTCACACATGAAACTGAAACATTTTCACTAACTACAGAGGGAAATAGCACTCTCAATTAATTATCAGGTCAGGATTAAAGGCAAGCAGAGGAAAACAATGTGAATCCATCACATAATAAAGCAGAATAGATTCTACACAGGTTCTATGTATTATGAATTTGAGGAGCAAATGTGACAAAACCAATAGACTCACAAGTAATTTTTAGGGGGGCTTATGACCTGCCTTTTCCCTCATTTATTTCACAAAGTAATCAACCAAAATATTCCTGAAGACCACTGATTGTTTTAAATTGAAGGTACCGACCACTTACCAGCGTGGACTGCAGGATGCAAGGTTTTCACACGTCCCCCTAACATTTCAGGAAATCCCGTTAACTCAGAGACATCTCTGAAAGTAGATGAGCAGAATATTGCTGTTTCTGCTAAACTGTCATTTTACATTTTATGCCATTCCAAAGCACCTTCCAACATTACATCTACTGTTCTCATCTAGGGGGATTTTTCAGAGCATAAATTTTCAGAAATCAGAAACTGAATCCTAAGCAATACATTCAATTGAGAATTTAGCAGTATATACAAAAAGCACCTTATCTCAGAAACAGACTTAAGTAAAAACAAGAATTCAGTTTTAAGATTAAATAAGCATAAAGATGGCAAATCAAATGAGTGGGAAAATAAAACACTGTGTTTTAGTAAAGTGGTGTTTATATTGGAACAATAATGGTTTATCTACATAAAAATAAATTCCCAATGAATCAAAGGTTTGATTATTTTTAAAGAATGTTTATTTACTTATTTTGTAAGAGTGCATGCACGCAAGGGGAGCAGAGAGAGAATCCCAAACAGGTTCAGAGCCTGACGCAGGGCTTGATCCCACCAACTGTGAGATCATGACCTGAGCTGAAATCAACAATCAGACACTGAACGGACTGAGCTACCCAGGTACCCTCAAAGGTCTGAGTATTTAAAATAATCACAGAACTACCAAAATTAAATATGTGAGGAATGCATTCGAAGCATATGTAGGGAATGCATTTGAAGCATTAAATAACGGGTTAACAAATCTGTCTATGTAAAATGTTAATAGTTTTACACAGAAAAAATAGTTAGCTGGAAAAAATAATCTCAAAATTTGACAAAGGGTCAAATGAAGACAATGTTTAAATATTGATTCACATCACCAAACTGACATGAACTCCCCTACTCTTCAGCCTGATTTACAAGCAGATTATAATGACACGAAAAATGCAGACAATATGTTAGGTGAACAAAATCAAGAAGTAAAACTATCTTATGTCTGAGTTAGAAAATTAGACAGATATTTATAAAAATACTGGAAGAAAGCATATCAACGTGTTAAACAATTATGAACACGTTGTTATTATCTTCTTTATAATTTTCTACATTTTTCAAATTTCCTACAACCCACATACATTAACCGTTATAGTAAAAAGTAATAAATATTTTAAAGCAGCAAATTCCTGGGCATCTGAGTGGCTCAGGCGGTTGAGCATGAGACTTCAGCTTAGGCCAAGATCTCACGGGTTCAGGAGCTTGAGCGCCATGTCATGCTCGCTGCTGCAGGGGCACAACCTGCTTCAGATCCTGTCTCCTCTTATTTGCCCCCCTTCCCGACATAACATTAAAAAAAATAAAGCAGCAAATTCCAATAGGATACAGAATTTCCTGGGTAGAGTCTCCTATGAAGGGCCATCTGCAGATGACCGGTTTTTGACGAAGGACTCACACTGTTCCAACATAAACTGAAAACTGGTGACATTATGTTGTCCAATTCAAAATTCCCTTTTCTGGCCTTCAGGAAATAAAATCCAGTTTCTCCAATTGAGGATGATTGTTAAAAACAGAGAAGGCAGATCTATTCTCAGAATGAAAAAACAGGTGGCTCATTAAGAAGCTTGTTGCTCCTGGGGCGCCTGGGTGGCTCAGTCTGTTGGGTGTCTGACTTCGGCTCAGGTCATGATCTCACAGTTTGTGGGTTCGAGCCTCGCGTCGGGCTCTGTGCTGACAGCTAGCTCAGCCTGGAGCCTGTTTCAGATTCTGTGTCTCCCTCTCTCTCTGACCCTCCCCTGCTCACGCTGTATCTCTCTCTCTCTCTCTCTCTCTCAGAAATAAATTTAAAAAAAAAAAAAAAAAAAAGCTGTTGCTCCTTTGTATTCCAGAATTTGCATGCAATAGCTGCAGTCTTCAAAATTTCTCTGCATGCCCACTGCTGTATAGTCACCAATTAAAATCTCATCAGTTTACCTCAAACCTCCATGTTAACTTCCTGGGATAAAAACTTGGCTCTTTTACTAGCTGTGTTAACTGTTACTAACTCTGGCAAGTTACCTAACTTCTTTGTGCCTCAGTTTCCTTATTTATTAAATGGGGATAATACAATCTACACTATTGTTATAAAGCTATTGTTAGGATTACATGAGAGTGTGTGTGTATAATATGAAGTGAACAGTCTCACACTATAATGGGAGAGAAATACATTTACATTCCTAATTTTTAAGAAATGTACAGCTATAATGGGGGCAAGCAAGAAGTGAGTAGAGATCAAACAAGGCTCAAGAGCTGATAAGTATTTAAACTGAGGGATGGAATGACACCATGACAGCTCATTATCTTTTTCTACTTTTGATTATGTCTGAAATGGTCCCATAATACAAAGTTTGGTAGAGAAAAAAAGGCTTAGAAGAGGAGCTTGCTTAATTTGAAAGGTCCAACTACAACAGCAGCCATCATGCTCCACAAGAAAGAACAGCCTAGATACTGGATTCTCACCCTGCTGGTCTTCACAAAAGGCTGGCCTGTCTTTCACGATTCTTATAGGGTTCTTATGAGAACATCAGAGAGATGATGCAAAAAGACTTTGGAAAGTAGAAAAGCATTTATTTAATAAAGTAAGGCACTCTTGCCATTTGAACCTGTCAAATTTAGGAAAGCTGTGTACTGCTTCTGAAAGCAGGAGTATACAATTAAAAAAGTAGTAATCTCGGGGCGCCTGGGTGGCTCTGACAGTTGAGCATCTGACTCTTGCTTTTGCTTGGGTCATGATCTCACGGTTTCATGAGTTCGAGTCCCAGATCGGGCTCAGTTGCTGGCAGCTCAGAGCCTGCTTGGAATTCTCCCTTTCCCTCTCTCTGCCCCTCCCCCACTCACAGCTGTCTCTGTCTCTCTCAAAATAAATTTAAAAAGAAAATAAAAAGGCAGTAGTCTGACCAGAAGGCAAAAAGCAAAATTTCTCATAGAGCAACGAAAACAGCCACATCTTTCACTCCTTTCCTAAAATGTATTTCAGGAGTGGGTAGGTCCTTCTTCTGAAATCCCACCTCCATTTATTAGAGCTGTCCTTAATGCCTTTTTCATTTTCTACCCCTCAGTAAGTTACTTCCTCCCTCTCCACCAGAATGTCAGCTTCTTGAGGTCAGGAATGGCAGATGATTTATCTTTTATCATTCCTTCGTCCCATCACTTAGCCAGGTAAGGAACATTGTGAAAGGAATGAATAAAAGATCTGTGCCTTTATATCACTAACAGAGAACGTAAGGGAACACAGGAAGACTTGAATCTTAATGATGTCAACAGTTGCACTACAGAGCCAGTCCAAACAGGTCATGGGAATCATATAATTTGGGGTTTTCTTTAATAACAAATGGCCCACCTAAATTAATTTTCTATACAAAGTAGCTAAGAAAGAGGGCTTTCTGACATGGGGACTCCTGGGGTTTCAACCCTGAACTCCTGACCGAGCTCTGCAAACCGGAGCACAAGTTACTAAATGTGAGCCTCTCTTTCCTCTTCTGCAAAGTGTGTAAGCAGCGTGCCAGCCTCCCAGCATTGCTGGAAGGAGTAAGTGACGCCTTTCACTCACTGTGCCCGGAGTGCATTCCTGTCTGGTCAACGTGACCACTCTCCGTTCTTCGGATTGGACTTACCTTAAAAACTAAACTGTGTCTTACCTGACCGCCAGACCTGCATCCCTGAGGGTTTTTGCAGTCCCTCCAGAAGCGATCAGATTCAAACCAACAGAAGTTAAGTTTCTGGCAAATTCCACGAGGCCCGTTTTGTCAGAGACACTAAATAAGGCTGAAACAGAAGGCATTTCCCGTCACCACTCGCAATACATGACACGAAGTCCTTCCAGGCCTTGGGTGCGGGGACAGTCACGGAACTCGAGGCGATCCCAGCGGCCCACGGTGGCCGGGCCTGACCCGGGGCCTCCCCCGGGTCGGACACCTGCCAGCCGCGCTACCGCGAACACACCGCGGGCTCGCAGTCACCGCGCGCAACCCGGCGCCGCCATTGTGGGCTGAGGGCGCCGCGGGGAAGGGGCGCAGGGGGCGTGGCTCCGCGAGGGCGCGCGAGGGGCTCACCGAGCTGGCTGGGTGCCATGGCTGCGGGCGGCGGGGTCCGGGGCGAGCGAGGGCAGCTGCGGCGACGCCACGTGCGGAGGGGCGCCGAGAGGCCGGAACGCGCGCGATCAGGCGGAGGGGCGCGCCGGGCGGTCACCTGACCTGCCACGTGACCCAGCCGTCCCACCAGGCGCCCCGCCCTGTTCAATTTCAGAGCTGAAATTGGAGCCTCGGGGCTGAAGGGGAAGGCGGAGAGAGGTTGGCTCAGGCCTGCCTAGGCCCGGAACTTGAACGGATCACCGCTCCAGTCTCACGTACTAAGCGTGACTTGGCCCTTTCCGCAAAAGTGAGGCGCCCCAGGACCGCAGGAGCAAATAAATGCCTGTTGCCCAGAACAGCCTGCCCCGAGAAACTGGAGCCATGTCAAAAGCAATGGTACAGAAAACCAGAGCAACCCAAGGAGTTTTTGCAGCGGCGAAGGTAGAAAGCATTTAGCAATCACCTACTTCATTTTAATAGAGTTAAAAAAATAAATAAAAGGAAGACCTGATGGTCAAAGATTAAGCTATTGACACCACGGTTCACGTAATAGAGGCAAAACAAAGTGAAATTGACACTCGTTTTAAGTTTTTGATCCCACATTATGAAATAATCTGAAATCTGCTTCAAGATGGTGAACAGTAAATAATATTTCACTCAAGCCCAGATGAAAGGAATGATAACGGTTAAGGGAGAGCGGAGAACATCTTTCATTAAAAATAGGAAAAGCAAAACTGCACACTCATTTCTTTTTGAAAATAACATCTTTGACTCAAATTACTATTGCTGTTTATAAAGATTTTTTAAAAATGTTCCTTATTAGGATTATATTACAAAATCGTACTGCCTATCTTTTATTCTTAGTCTAGGGCTCACAGATGCAGAAAGGAGAGTGTTTTCTTATTACCTATATGCTATTTATTTGTGTTTTTTTCTGTTACCCTCCCTCATTCTTCCAGTCTCTTTTCTTACACCCTCAAATGATTATTTATCATGACCAGAATCAAGACCTCTGAATATGCAAACTTCTTGGTCTGAATATTTCTCACATTTCTGAAAGAAATATTAAGATTATCACAGTATCTTCAGATTGTATTTGCCAACTTTGAATTTAAAAAGATAAGATTCATAGCTGCTTAAAAAAGGAAATCTCCCTACCTAGTCACAATAAGGTTTTTACAGGAAATGGAAAGCAGAGAAAGGAGAAAATAATGCTGAGATTAGTGATAAGAGGAAAATAAATACTATTTAGGCATTGGATATTTTTCCTGCATGTGAATTTTTCAGGTATTTAATTTAATATTTATTGACCCCTTTCTGCCTGATTATCAGAAATACAGTGTCAGAAAGAAAAAGATGAATATTACCTAGTCACTATCCTTAAGGGACTCATGATGGAATGAAAATATAGAAACACAGGTACAATGAGGAAATATTAATGTAAAGGGAACATGGGATTAAATTGATTTTTGTAGCAGTCTTTTAGAATGTTGTCATATGTACTAAAAAGGAATGAACTGTGGGTTCAAGACCAAGACACAACTTTTTCATTTAAAGATGCTTACTAAAATGAGCTTTTACGAATCCTTACATGGTTTTAAAATTGAGACTTGATAACTACCTCATACGTTAATGGCAAGAAGAGTAAGTGAATTTTTGGCTAGCTTTGTGATCCTGACCAAATCACTCCATCTTTAGGACCATAGTTGCCTGCTCTGTAATATGGACATAACTGTTCTTCAGGCTTCTTCAGATTGTAAGAAGAAAATTAATTTGTTGAAAGTACAAACTGTGGGGTTCCTGGGAGGCCCTGTCGGTTGAGCTGATTTTGGCTCAGGTCATGATCTCATGGTTCATGAGTTTGGGCCCTGTGTTGGGCTATGCACTGGCAGTGTGAGCCTGCTTGGGATTCTCTCTCTTTCTCTCGGTGCCCCTCCTCTGCTTTCAAATGTTCTCCCTTTCAAATAAATAAATAAATAGTAAGCACAAACTATAAAATGATTGATATGGGTGATAAAGAACTTGTAATTTCCCTCTTGGTTCATTCACCTGATGTAGATAAAATAATGTGTATCTCTCTGGGCTTCAGAATATATCCTTCTTACAGGTGCTAGTCACAAGCAAGCCAGTGTATTAGAAATGGGAGATGCTGGGGGCATCTGGGGGGCTCAGTCAGTTAAGTGGCTGACTTTGTCTCAGGGCATCATCTCACGGTTCGTGGGTTAAAGCCCCGCGTCAGGCTCTGTACTGACAGCTAGCTCAGAGCCTGGAGCCTGTTTCAGATTCTGTGTCTCCCTCTCTGACCCTCCCCTGTTCACTCTGTCTTTCTCTATCTCTCAGAAATAAATACAAAACATTAAAAAATATATAAAAAAGAAATGGAGATGCTGAGTTCATCTCCCAAGAGTCTGTCACTAGCATTACCGTTTCAGACGGATCGAAAAGATGTGCATGCACTATGTGCATTTTCCTTTCTTGTTATTTCATACTCTGTCCCAAAGGAAGCTTGAAGACACAGAGATTATCTTTATATACAATAGCTCCCCCTTATCTGTGGTTTCATTTTTCTGCAGTTTGTTGCCCGAGGTCAACTGCTGCTGGGGAGCAGATGATCCTCCTTATGACGAATCAGCAGAAGATCAATAGTAGCCTAACTCTACTTCACAGTTGCTACGTCATCGTCATCATCTCCTCACTTAGGCATTTAATCATCTCGCATCATCACAAAAAGGGTGAGTACAGTATAGTCAGACATTTTGAAAGAGCAAAATTTATATAACTATTATTATGGCGTATTGTCATAATTGTTCTATTTTATTATTAGTTATTGTTAATCTCTCATTGTGACTATCTTAAATTGAACTTTATCATTCTTACATAAAGGAAAAAACATACTATACATGGGGTTCAGTACTCTCCGTGGTTTCAGGCATCCATCAGGTGTTTTGGAACGGTAGGCAGAACTACTGTATCTAAAAGCATTTAGTATATTTGTGAGTTTGGTTCCTTAGGTGTGCTTTTATCTGTTTTGCCTGTATGCTGTTTGTTTCTTGTTTAAACGTAACACTTTCTCCAAAAAGCCTCCATTTCATTTCTAAACCTGGGATTTCCTACTGGCTTCTAAGGATTAGGAAAGCTGCTCCATTTTGAGCTAACTTATTCTGGCAGTTTATCCGCTCATGTGGATGTAGTTTGCCATATGAAGTGATTCCCAGGAGTTTGGATAATAGGATTAAGTATTGTCTACAAAATCCCTCTCTGATCTAGAGGTTAAACCCTTTTATGACATGTTAAGAAATCTGAACATTTTCCTTGAAGGATATGGGAGATGTTTGGAATTATAAAGATGACAATGATACAAAGAATGAATTGAATATCTGGAAGCAAGGAAACCAATTAGGAAGGTTTTGCATTAACGAACTCCCAACCAAAGACTTGAAAGCATGGAAAAAGGAGAGATGTGTGAGACAAAATCAGGTAAAACCAGCAGCACATGGAGGTTAATTGCATAAGGGAAATATAAAACGGAAGGAAATAAGAGAGGCTCCATTGTTTCTAGCTTTATCATCTGAGTAGTGGTGAAGCAAATAATTGATATTAAAAAAGAAAAAACAATTTTGGCATGTGTCTGAGATCAATGTGAGGAGGTTGGGTAAATAAATTTGAGTTTCTAAATGTCGATCTTGAAGTATCAAAATGAACAATACAGACATCAAAATGAACATATACAGTAAGGTCTTATAAATACAAATGCAGGGATGCCTCGGTGGCTCAGTCAATTGAGTGTCCGACTTTGGCTGAGATTGTGGTCTCGCGGTCTCACGGTCTCCGGTTTGTGAGTTTGAGCCCCACATGAGGCTCACTGCTATCAGCCTGTCAGTGCAGAGCCCACTTCCTCTGTCCTCCTCTTTCTACCACTCCCCCGCTTGCGCTCTCCCCCAAATAAATAAATAAATAGATATTCAAAAAAATTAAAAAATACAAATGAAAATCAGGAATAGATGTGAGTCTAAAGATAAATAAATTTGGAAAGTCAGTGACACTGTAGTAGTTTAAGCCTGAAAGAAGACACCCTTGCTTAATTAGACTCAATGAATAGGTTAGGTCAGAAGGCTGAACAAAGGAAATTAGCTTAAGCAAGCATTTAATACCCTAGAAGTACATGTGGATTTTAATTGTTTGGTCTTCATATAATTAATATAATAGCCTATAGTATAATAAAAACAATGATATTATGGCAAATGTTCATCTGATGAATATTTATAGAGGATACTATTTACTTACAGATTCACTCAAAAAATATTGACTGAGGGGCACCTGGATGGCTCATTTGGTTAAGCCTCTGACTAATGATTTCGGCTCAGATCATGATCTCACTGTTCCTGAGGTCAAGCCCTGTGAGTCTGGGCTCTGTGCTGACAGTGTGGAGCCTGCTTGGGATTCCCTCTCTCCTTTTCTGTCCCTAACCCTCCAAATAAAAAATATGTTAATTTAAAAAATTTTTATTTTAATGTTTATTTATTTTTGAGAGAGAGACAGTGTGAGCAGAGGAGGGGCACAGAGAGAGAGGGAGATACAGAATCTGAAGGGGCTCCGGGCTCTGAGATGTCAGCACAGCCCAACGTGGGGCTTGAACTCAGGAACCCTGAGATCATGACCTGAGCCGAAGTCTGACACTTAACTGACTAAGCCTACCAGATGCCCCAACTTGAAAAAAATATTGACTGAGGCCCTAATACGCACAGGCTAGTGGGCAATAAGATTGCAAAGGTAAGCCAAACAGACAAAAAAAAAAAAAAAAAAATCCCTGCCCCCATGAGTTTATACTCTTAGAGGAGGAGACAGTCAATAAATGAAAGAGATGCATGAAATTTTTAGTATGAAGGTATGAAGATACCTTATGGAAAAAATAAAGCCAAATGAGAAGAGCACTTTAGACTAAGTCGTAAGGAGGAAGTAGCTCTGGATGTCATGAAAGTGAAGGGCAGAGAGTCAGAAAAAGCTGTCAATTATTTGAAATACGTTGGAAAGTAATAAAAAGATCGAAAGGTGACCATTGTGATTAGCAGTGTTATCCTCATCAAGGACTTGGTAAGACCAAGTTCAGTGGAGCGGTGGTGGCAGAAGCCAGGCTGAAGGAAGATTGCCAGGCATTGCTGAAACCGCTTTGAAGTTGATGACGGTGAATTTATGGAGACTGTTGAAATGTGTGATTTTCCTCTAGCAGTTAGATAATTAATGCAGACACAAAGAAGGTAGATGGTTCCATTCATCCAGGATTGGGGTTTTCCCAGGACTGTTAAGAGAAGAAAAAGAGACAAGGGACTTTGGTATTTTGGCAAGTGTGATTGACTTGATAGGTGTGAAATCTAAGCTGGAAAGGCCGAGAAGTAAAGACAAGAGAGAGGCTGTTTGGGTCAGCCATGCAGATGAAGACTAGTTATTAGTTCTGGCAAGCTGGAAGAATGGAAGGAAACACTGTTTTAGACAATGGGTTTTTAAGGGTGGAGCAGTTGGGGATGTGGAAAGTTGAGGTATAGAGAGAAGCTAATTAGGATGCCCAGGACTCTTCCAGTTTATGTCTTTTGTCCTTTGGTACTTATTAATAGCACCAACTTCTACCTTCAAAAGTGTCTCGATTTGGAAAATAAATTATATGGTCCAAATGGATTTTTTTATCATTTTGATATTAATTGAATAATATATAACTCAGCACAGAATATAAATTTTAATATATTGACTAGAAATTTCTTAAAGGCAATTATAATGGATTATGTTTACAAATTTCAAGTATCTTTTTGGCAGTTACTTGAGCTCCCCCGGTTATTTGAAGAACTTGAAATGAAAGCCAAATTTTCACCGTTTTGCAGTTCTGATAGTAAGAATTGATTCAGACTAGAATCATCCATAGATGCTAAGGCTGAAAATGGGGCTCCAGCTACTGTGCAGATAACGTACAATCTGAGGAAAGATTTACAAGAAGAGCCTTTAGCTTTGGCTCCTAATGTGAAGTTCCTTTTCCAATCATCTACCAAATAGACCAGTCCCCAGCTGGGACTGGGCCTTTCATTAACAGTCTCCCTATCCTTTTCTTCCCAGACATAATTGCCTGGATTTTCAAATATTTGCTAATATCTTGTCTTTCTGGCCAGCCTTGCCCAACTGTTGAATTCCTCTGCCACTTATATAAGATCTCTTATATCCCCATCTGTCAGATCTAAAGCTGGAGATTACTACTTAGCCCCAGCATCCATTATATTTCACCTTTGACTAAATCATCACATCAGTTTTTTATAGTTTTTAGAGCTTTCCCTGGTATCCTGCTTCAAAGAGTAAAATGTCATGATAATTTAATCCTGAAATAGAAAAAATAGCTCTTCTGTTATTTTCCCTTCCAATGGCTTTCTTCATCACTGTGTCCTCCAGGTGGATTGATTCTTTCCCCTCCTTTAATCCCAGAGTTTACTTTAATGATAACACCTTTACATTTTATTGCACTTGTTTCTTTATAAAGCTATGTATCCCTTTATACTTTATGGGCAATGACTATGTTTTATTTTTCTGTGTTTACCTGAATGCCTAATACAACTAGTTGATAACAGACATTAACTATAGAGGCTTAAAAGATTTGACTCTACTCTCTACTCTTCA
The DNA here is from genome assembly GCF_003009895.1 of Hyaena hyaena. Classification (NCBI taxonomy): domain Eukaryota; kingdom Metazoa; phylum Chordata; class Mammalia; order Carnivora; family Hyaenidae; genus Hyaena; species Hyaena hyaena. The sequence goes on from NW_024080704.1 coordinate 3,409,993, forward strand.
TCTTTGTCACCTCAAATTCATAAACACCATCTCATTTGCAGAGATTTGAGAGAGCAAGTGCGTGAGCAAGGGATAGGCAGAGAGAGAGAGGGAGGCAGAGAAGCCCTCTGCACAATTTGTGCTGAGCAGTATGCAGGGCTTGAACCCATAAACTGTGATGTTATGACCTGAGCTGAAATCAAGAGTCAGATATTTAACTAACTGAGCCACCCAGGAGCCCCTCACAGACTTTTTTTTTATATCTCAACTTCTGTGATTATCTTGGTGACATCACTGTCCCCATCAATGACCTATTATTCATTGGTCTTTCAGTTCCTTAACTCCATGTGTCAAAAGGGCATCTCAGAAACTTTAAATTGATACCATTTTGTGGACAAAATTCCTTAGAATCATCCTTGAGAAACTCCTGCTAATATATTATTAGAACTGCTTTTTCAAAATAATTTTACTGCTGATAACAATGTTATATTTAAATGGTACAAAATTTATTGTCCAAACAAAGTCAAACCTGACAACCTCTGCCTTTTTCAAAAAATGTTTATTTTGAGAAGAAGAGGAAAGAGAGAGAGCGCACTCAGGGGAGGGGTAGAGAGAGAGAATCCCAAGCAGGCTCCACGCTGTCAGTATACAGCCTGAGTTGAAATCCAGAATCAACTGCTTAATTGATACCCCTTTCAGGCACCCCAGAGAATCTCTGCCTTTTGAGTTGGATAGTTTATCCCATGAAAATTTAAGATTATTACTAATATATTTGAATTTACATCTGCAACTTTACTACTTGTTTTCTAGTCTTGTGACTTGTTTTGTTTTGTCCTTTTTAAATGTCTTCTTCTGGATTAAGTGGATATTAGCTAATGTACCATTTTAATTCCTTTATTGATTTTTAACTACATTTTTGAGTTATTTTTCTTAGTAGGTGCTCTAAGAATTATAACACATTTTCATTTATCAGAATATGCTTTAGATTTATACTAACTTAATTCCAGTGGGATACAGAAAACTCGCCCCACTATAGTTCCTTCTTACAAATCCAACAGTGAAGTGTTATAACTATTGTTTTATACAATCATATGTCTTTTTAAAAAGTTAAGAAAAGAAAAAATATATTTGCCAAGTTTCTATATTAACATTCTTATTAACCAGTTCCCATACTCTTCATATCTTCTTGTGGATTTGAGTCACTGTATGATGTCACTTCTTGCTCCACAATAGTTTCCTTCTTTCCTCACTGTGTAGCTGTTGTTAAATATATTGTATCTCTATGCTATAAGCCCCCAAATTACTATTTATATAAGCTTATGTAATCTATAAATCCCCATATTCAATTTTATAGGTATTATTTTATGCTATTGTTTTAAAAAATAAATTAAGAGGAGAAAAGAGAAGACATGAAATTATGCTATCTTTTGTAATTGCTATATAATTATCTTTACTGGAACTCTGCTCTTTCATGTGGATCCAAATTACAGTCTAATGTCACTCACTTCCTTTCTGTCTGAAGAACTTGAGTTAGTATTTCTTGCAAGATAGATCTGCTAGCAGCAAATTCTTTTACTCTTTGTTTATCTGGAAATACCTTGCTTTCTGCCTTAGTTTTCAAAAGATGGGTTGCTACATGTAAGATTCTTGCTTTGACAGTTTTTTTTCTTCTCTTTTTCCTTTAAGCAGAGTCAATGTCATCACACTGACCTCTGGTTTCCATTGTACTTGATTAGAAGTCGGTTATGAATCTTACTGGAATTCCCTTGTACATTATGAATCATTTTGCTGCTTTTAAGATTTTCTCTTTGCTTTGGATTTTAACATTTGACTACAATATGCCTACCTGTGGCTGTCTTCCATTTTACCATGCTTAGAATTTATTGAAGTTCTTTGATGTGTAAATTAATGTTTTTTATAATGAAATTTGGGAAGTTTTCAAACGTGGTTTCTTCAAGTATTTGTTTCTGTCCTTTCTCTTTCTTCTCCCACAAGCAGTCCCATTATGCATATGTGCTTGTACTTATTGGGATCCCATCTTTTTCTGAGACTTCATTTTTTTTTTTCATTGTCTTCTTTCTATTATTCGAATTGTTTAATCTGTATGGCTGTATCTTCAAGTTCACACATTCTTTCTCTGCCAGGTCAAATCTACATTTGAGCCCCTCTAGCAAATATTTCATTTCCATTATTTTATTTTTTTTATTCTAGAATTTCATTTGATTCCTTTTGATAATCTTTTTATTGATGTTATTAATTCAATGAATTGTCATGGTAACTTTCCTTTAATTCTTTAAATATGATTCCCTTTAGTTCTTTGAACATATTTATATGTTGTCTATACATTGTAACAAAGTAACTAACTACTTTGAAGTTTTGCCTGCTAACTTCAAAACTTGAACTTCCTTAAAGGCATTTTTCTTGCCTTTTTTAAAGAAGTAGGACACTTTTGGGAGAGTGAACTGTTATTTAATAATTACAGTCAGACAAAATACATAAAATTTCATGGTTCTGGTAAAACGAGGATATATGGTTATATTTGCCAGGATGAAATGTGACACCCGAAAATTTTAACAAATTGAGAATCCATATTTCTTTCTGAATTTTTATATCTGGAAATGATGATTTTCTGAGACACATAAATTCTTTGTTCAGAAAGGAATACATAAGTTTAGGAACTTGACTTGGTGTAAGTGAATACCTTGATACTTTTCTATTGAGGAAAATCTTAAAAGTCCAAAATTAGAAAGTTTGTTTAAAGACTGTGTGTGGCAGATACTTAATTGCCTATGCAAAATTGTATTCTCCCTCCCCCTTATTGCTGGCAGATCCCCAATTTTATTCCAGTTCACCCCTTTCAGAAGACCAGGTGTACTTACAAAAGGAGCTATTTGCTGTAATCCTGTTTCCTTTAGCAGTGATAGGTATATGGGTACACATAGGACTACTTCATAGATAATGAGACATGGTAAAATGTCTACTTCTGAAAACCTCTTCTTAGTTCTTAAAAAGAGACTCATTGAAGAAGCAACTCCTTTTCTGTTGCATATGATTCTTAGAACTGTGGCAACTGTCTTTTAACTATGTCTTCTAATTAAAAGATCTACTTTGAGGCTAAAAAAAAATGAGAAGAATCTGGATTTTTGATACCATCATGAAGCCTCTCAATTAGCCAAATCTTGAGCCACCCCACTTTCAAACTTCTTGGTATTTGAGTTATTAATTTCTTTTTGTTGTTGTTGGTTAAGCCAGTTGATTTTGCCTTCTTTATAAGTAGCTTAAAACATCCTGAAAATTTTAAAAAGAAATTGTTTCAGAAAACAGTATCAAAGGATAAGATTCATCCAAACTTAAACATAGTGTAGTTTTCACTATTGAACTATGTCATCCTGTGCTGTCCAGTATGGTTGCCATTAGTCACAGGTGGCTATTGAGCACTTGAAATGTGCCCAGTCTGAACTGAGAATTCAGTAAGTGTAAAACAAACACCATGTTTTGAAGACTTAGAACTAAAATGATAAAAAAATGAAGGAATTTCTAATAATTTTAATCATGTGTTGAAATGATAACATTTAGGACATATTCGATTAAATAAAATAGATTGTTAAAATTAATTTTACCTTTTTCTTTTAACTGTTTTTAGTGCGACTACTCTAAAATGTAAAGATATATGGTTCCCATTATATTTTTACTGGACAGCATTAATCTAGACAGAATCCAAGAATTCTCATATCATTTGCCAACTGAGACAAGGCACAGAATTCTTTGAAATGCTTTATATTTGACTGATGGGGTTATTACTGAGGATGACGAGATTAGAGATCATATACAATGCTTGGCTAGCTAAACTAACACAAGGAGATCTCTGGTGGGCTGCAGTTAAACTTGGGTGGGGTATGGGTGTTTTGGAATGCTGGAGGAGGAGGAAGAGGAGGAGGCCAGCTTTTTTTTTTTTTTTTTACAAATAGTGTATTGTCAAGTTGGTTTCCATATAACACCCAGTGCTCATCCCCACAAGTGCCCTCTTCCATACCCATCTTCCCCCTCTCCCTCACACCCATCAGTCCTCATGGTTCTCAGCATTCAAGAGTCTCTCATGGTTTGCCTCTCTCCCTTTCCCCCACCATTTTCACCCATCTTCTCCCACATGGTTCTCTGTTAAGTTCCTCCTAATCCTCCTATATGTGCAAACATATGGTATTTGTCCTTCTCTGCCTGACTTATTTCGCTCAGCATAACATCCTCAAGGGCCATCCATGTTGCTACACATGGCCAGATTTCATTCTTTCTCATGGCCATGTAGTATTCCAGCTTTATAACTTCCCAGACAGCAAAGATAGCAAAGTGCCCCAGGCTGGCCCTTCCAGGTGTTTCTGCAGTCCTTGGGGAACTCAAGTTATGTAACTATAAGTTACATTTATACAAAGTTTAGCAAAACAATAGAACACATAGACCCTTGCTGCATATCTCTTATTTGTTTATTCTCCTGTGATTGTTCACCTTTAGGTCATGAACTTTTTGTTTTTGCACCTCTGAAATGTTATATGCCTTCTGTACACTGCAAGCCAAGTGAGATTTGTGATTAGCCTGACACTGCAACGAATGAGAATAGGGGTGAGGCAAACAGGGTCTTTGTGAAAGTTGACTCTTATGCCTTCTGCTCTCTTTCTTACTAGGGTTTGCTGACCATTTCCAGCATTTGACATTTTGCAAATGCTATTTAGATAGCAAGATTCAAATATAATTGCAAATTTTAGAAATTCTCTAAAATGAGGAAAGGATGGAGCTCCTGCGTGGCTTACTCAGTTAAATATCTGACTTAGGCTCAGGTCATGATCTCGGAGTTTAAGGGTTTGAGCCCCACCTTGGGCTTCATACTGACAGCTCAAAGACTGGAGCTTGCTTCAGATTCTGTCTCCCTATCTCTCTCTGCCCCTCCCCCATTCACATTCTGTCTCTCTCTGTCTCAAAAAGTAAACATTAAAAAAAAATGTGGAAAGTGGTACATTTGGTTTTACTAGAATTGTTAGATTTCCGGACAGTTAGGATTGATTATAGAATCTAGTTTATATACATTCAGGATTTGGGTACCAGATCCTACAGATGTATTTTTCATATCTTCCTCCTGTCTCTGAGATGCTAAATAGTTTATGGGGACAAATAAATGCATATTGTACTATTTCAGTTCTCTAGATCAGAACTGTAAGTTCTTCCAACTCTAAAACCATGGATTTTGGGTGTCTATCAAAAGAAAAAGCTAAATTAAAATTTGATTTAAAAGATACAGTTATCATTAGAAAAACTAGAAATAGAACATAGCCTGATATAGACTCTCCTTATGTTCCTACATAAGACTCTGAGGAAGTAGATGAACCTTGCCCTTTCCCTCATGCTGAAAAGTAATCACTATGCAAAAGTGTTGTTTTATCTCAGGGCTCCTTGCCAATATGTCAGTCTTAAATTTAGAAAAAAAAAAAGTTAAATGTATACATAGATTTTAAAGTGTACATTTTGGCTGAATACATAGGAAAGTAAATTTCTGTGTTTTAAGGTTGTCATAAAAATCTTGTCTGCACTAATTTTAAAGGGAATAATTTGTATGGATTTATATTAATTTTATATAAATTCTTTCAGCAAAATATATTATACTTTTGTTTAATGTTTTTTATTTATTTCTGAGAGAGAGAGAGAGATAGCGTGAGCAGGGGAGGGTCAGAGAGAGAGGGAGACACAGAATCTGAAACAGGCTCCAGGCCATGAGCTAGCTGTCAGCCCAGAGCCCAACACAGGGCTCGAACCCACGAACTGTGAGATCATGACCCTAGCCGAAGTCGGACGCTTAACCGACTGAGCCACCCAGGCGCCCCAGCAAAATATATTATACTTATTTCTAACAACATATTATGTATATACCCATTACAAATATATGGCTAAAGCACTGTTTATGTGCTATTGTAAATGTATAGCTAATAATTGTAAATTAAGTACTATGTGCTGCATACTTGTCTCTGTACTTCATATAGATGAATTTATTTAATCAGCTGTATTTTCTCTGAATTTATTCATAAAAATCAAATCTTTAGTATTACATCATATTTTTAGAACTTAAAACCAATATCCTTAGAATTTGAAGAGGAAAGGTCGGTTTGCAAGGTTAAAGTAAAATCTACAATCTAACCTCTGGAAAGGTTCCATATAAAAATCAATAGCAAAAGAAAAATATTTTGGATTACCAGGAATAATAAAAGCACAATAAGATACTTGGATGGTTTTCTTGTAGCAAAAAAACATGCAATCCTTCAAGAGTAGAAAAAAGACTCCATCTGTGCAATTATAGACAGAACACAATTGTCATCTGTCTTATGTCTCCTTTCCCCACAAAGAATCTAGTTTAGGATTAAGATTAAATATCAGCCCCTGAGACCACATACTACATCAATTTATTGTTGAAGCTGGATGTCAAAAGAACTTCCATGTAAAAGAATTATTTCAGAATAGTGTCAGTATAATTTATTATCATTTTTTTAGTTGTTAAATGTAAAGTTACGTCAACTATAAATTTATATGACTTTTAAGTTTAAGTTTTGTGAAACCCATTGTAATCTGTTTAGATTCTTTGATATCAAGTGTCAATATGCATGTAAAGATGTGTCTCCTTTATTTGATTTTTGAGAGGACCATTGATTCAACGTATATATAATAGTGGAGAGTACAGAGCAAGGACTAGGGCTTTTAAGTAATGTAATAAAAAATTAGCATGATTTTTGTTGTTCGGAAGAACTTTCAACTGGTTCTGGTCAAGAATGAAAGGAAGCTAGAAAAGCTATATTAAAATAAAATTTTTACTTTTCATTTTTAAGGATAATGCAAACTAGAAAAGGGCCAGGAGACCTACAGTACCACAACATAAGTGTGTAATCACCAAACATTCATGCTTGCTAAGATGTTAAGGGCAAGGAGATAGGAATGGATAAAAGGAGGCCATTTAGGTTATTTAAGCTTAACAAGGGCAGAGAAATGGAGATGTTCAAGAAAATACAGCCACAGAATACATAAACCATTTCCTGCTTAGAGTATTCTCTACATATTCATGCAGTGAGTTCATGCAGTTCTACACACAATATTCAGCATATCAAAAGAAAAGCATTTCCTCAGAGAATAAAGAAAGGGAAGAGGATTTATTTCTAGAAGAACTCTCCCAGGAGAATATACCACCACTGGGGGGCAGCAGAGGTTGCCCTTGGGTCATCAGCATCGTCTCAGAATTTCAATTCAAAAACAACTAACTACATTTGCACAGTGCTTTCCAGTTAATGAGTGTTCTTATCACTCATTTCCATTATAACATAATTGCGAATATTCTATTCTCACCCATTTTTCAGATGTAGAAAAGAAAAGCCTGTGGAAGCTCCAGGTTACCGTGACAAGGAGTAGTACAGTTGAAACTACCTTTTCCCATCCCAAAGTCTGTGCTGGTACTAATAAGCTATAGAGAGTATGTGATAAAAGGCAGGCTTCTGGGAACATAAATTTTAGCCTAGTATGGGGAAGCCACTGAATGTTTCAATTATGAGGTACACCATTGATTTTATATTGGGTTTTTTGTTGCTAAGTAGGAAGAGAGACATAACACTCCACATTAGTTTTTTAAAATATTTATTTATTTTTGAGAGGGGGAGGGGCTTAGAAAGAGGGAGACAGAAGATCCAAAGTGGGCTCTGCACTGACAGCACAGAACCCTTACTGGGGCTCACGCTCAAGAACCGTGAGATCCTGACCTGAACTGAAGTCGGATGCTTAACTGACTGAGCCACCCAGGCATCCCCAGATTAAGTTGCATTTTAACTTCAAAGGCTTAAAAATATAAAAAAAGAAAGAATACTGTAAACTTAAGGAAGTAATATATATGTATATATAAATAATTCAAGTTATTTATGTGTGCTTATTCATATTTCTATGTATGTGTATGTATGTGTTGATAATCTTTTAAGGAAAATGGTATAGTTGATCTGTACTTTTTTTACTTCTGGGCTTATCTTTTTAATTCTCCCTCTTCTTGTTTCATACTAAAGTGCATTTAGGGTCAATGCTCACTTGAAATTTCAAAATTATGTTTACCAGATGATTCCTGACTTAATAACAAAGCTAGGAAAGGATCTTATGGTTTTCCTCCCTTCTCAAAAGCACTTATTCCTTTAAATTTTTTTTAATGTTTATTTTTGGGGAGTGGGGGGAGAGACACCGAGAGAGGGTGGGGCAGAGATAGAGGGAGACACAGAATCTGAAGCAGGCTCCAGGCTCCAAGCTGTCAGCACAGAGCCTGATGCAGGGCTTGAACTCAAAACCCATGTGATCATGACCTGAGCCCAAACCAAGAATGGACACTTAGCTGACTGAGCCACCAAGGCACCCCAAAAGAACTTATTCCTTTAAAAAAGGCAATGTGCAATTTCAGGTCAGGTAATAGTGGTGGTTGGTGGCAAAAGAGAAGATATTTTGCTGGAGGTGAACTGTGCAGAACTATTCAGTTACGCTATGGGAATGGAAGCTTCCTTTATCCTTATTTTGTATCCGTATTAAAGACTGCCCCTTTATTGCTTTACACATATTTCTCCTTGCCCATGATGACCAGACAATTTTTAGCATGCAAGAAATATGATTGTTCTGACACTCAGGGATTCTAAAAGGGCTGAAAAACCATGGACTAATATTGAAATGAAAGAATTAGCTTAGATCACTTGAAAGGCTTATGCTTTCAATAAACATTCTTAGAACACCTACTGTGTGTCTTACACTAGGTTGGCACTGGGAACATTAAGATTAAGAAATAATTTCCAGGCCAAAAAAAAAAAAAGAAAAACCAACAAACTTTCCAATGCCAAAGGTAAGATCAAGATAGTACCAATGTTAAATGCAAAATGGGTGCTGGTAGCTGGTTAGAAAATCCTTTCTCCCAGGTTTCTTAAGTAAGGAAATAATAGTGAAACACTGTTTAACAAATACTGCATCATCAATTCTCTTGATGAGACACAGTTATCGTCCAGAAAAACGTGGGAATTGGTAAAACTGAGTTTGCATAGTCAGGTTCCAGATAGTCTCCAACGATGCCAACCGCTGGTCTTTTCACCTTTGTGCGTCCCATCCCCCGTGAAGCAGGTTTGATTTGTAGGACAGATAACATACCGCAGAAGCAATGGGACAGCCTCTCCATCTGGGACTCTCTGGATCCCTTCGTGGGGTGAGGTTAGCAGCCATGCTGTGAGCAGCCGTGTAGAGAGGCCCAGGTGGTAAGGAGCTGAGGTAGGTTCTCCTTTTCCATTTGTGGTCAGGCCTTCCAGGGACCACAGCCATGGTTGACAGTTTGACTACAGCGTCGTGAGAGGCCCTGAGCCAGAGCCACCCAGCTAAGCCATGCTGGGTTTCAGACTCACAGGAACCATCATGTTAAAAATGCTTGTTGTTTTAAGCTCCCAGATTTTGGAGTAATTTGTTACACAATGTTCAAGTCTGTTTCTAGGCCCAACATGGAGCCGCTCCTGCCTGGGGTGCCACATCAGCAAACCGAAACGTAGATAACTTTTGCGTCCCTGGACAGATTCCACTTGACCAAAACACAGTATTATCAAGTCAGCCAATCCACAAAAGCCAGCTTTGGGTTCTATACTTACTTCCTTTTCTCCTTCTCACACCAAACAAGGTTGACTCTGTGGCCTCAGCCAATCAGATGCTTTCTATCTGTGTTTTCCTTGTTCCGTATTCTTTGATAAAAGCTTCCTACCTTAACCCCTGTTTTGCAGTCCTCCAAAAGGAGACTGTCTGCTTCATGAATTTTTAAATAAAGTTTGTTTGCGTCACCTAAATTGTCTTCCTTAATCATTTTTCAAACAGCTTTTCGTGACAAAGAATGGGATCCAAAGCTGACTGCTACTGGCCTATGGGATGAGACACATAGGCAAGATTCCCGCTGAACCCTTTGAGTTGTTTCCTGTTCTGTCTTCCTTACAGAAAGGCCATGGGTAAGTCACTCTCAGATTTGTGCTCTGCTCCCTCGCACCTAGTTCCCAGGTGTGTGTGTGTGTGTATGTATATATATATATGTGTATATAAAAATATACATATATATATATACGTATATTCTGGGATCCTGGAAAGTTCTGTGGTACTTATATTTGGAATCTACAATGGGTGGCAACCTTTAGGGAACTCATGAAGCCTGAAGGTAAGTCCACACCATAAACCGCTTGGTGGCTTGGGAAAGTAAGACAAATTTGGACTCTTTTGACCATGAAAATCAAAGTTTAACAGAAAATATTGATTCTCAGCACCCTTTTTAAAAATTTTTTAAAATTTTTTTATTTTTTTAAATTTCCCCAGAGAGTGTCTCCCATAGTCTTTACATCTTAGTGGCATCTGTATCCAGCCACTTGCTTAGGTCAAACATTTGAAGTCACCCTGAGCTTCTATCCCATAGCCAACCTGTCAGTAAATACCATCAACTCTTATCTTCAAAATGTGTACAGAATGTGACCACTCTCTACTGTCACCAGTACTTGTCATCTCCCTCCTGGATCATTGCAAGTGTCTTCTAAATGTTTTTCTCATGACTCCCCCTTGCAGTCTATTCTCAACAGAGTAGCCAGACAGAGAAATCCTTTGAAAAGCATATACAATCATGGTTCAGCTGTGATCTAACTTCCAGTGGCTTCCCTTCTCACTCTAAGGAAAAGGCGAAGTGCTTCGAGTGACACACAGACACTGTGCATCAGGACCCTTACACCCCTGCCCTCTCCTACTCTTCTCCATCTTGTTCCTGCAGACACTGTGGAGTCTTCATGCTTCTTCAACACTCCAGGCATGAGTCACCTTCGAGGCTCATCTCTTACCAATTTTACATCTCTTCCCATGGTCGGCTTTCCAGAGAAGCCATCCCTTACATTCGTTCCATAGACTGTGTATGTGTTTATTGAGCCCTTAGTCTGTGTTATGTAATGCTCTAGAACCTTGGGATACAATAGTGAATTAAATGGACAAAAATTCCTGCCTCACAGAGTAAGGGGAGGCAGATTATAAGTAACAAGTAATACAGACATAAATTTGGCCTTAAGTCTTATAGACCAAAGCAGAACATGTGAGAGAGGATCAAAGTGATGCAGAGTAATGTCACTAAGAGGGTGACATTTAAGGAAAGCCTGGAGGGAGAAGAAAGAGAGCGACTCCAGTGTGTGCAAATCCCCTTCACATCCTTCTATCCTTTCTGTCCTTTCCTTGCTCAGCTTCCCCTCTATATAGCCTTATCACCACCTAACACACTGTAAATTTTATACCTAAATAAGAAGATAATTCTATTAACATATTGTATGTTCCATAATGAAATAATGGAATAAAGTTAGCCTCTGAGAATCCTCTGGAAGGAACCTTTCCCATTTGAATGCATGTAAAACATTGCTTGAAAAATATCTCCTTAATAGAGACTAGACTCGCATAAACTAAGTACCAGTTTTTCAGGGAACCTGCTGCTTTTGATATAGAATCCTGTTGGACGTAGTGTAAGAACTCAATCAATAAAAATACCTGGTAGGTGGTAAGAATATATCACGATATTAAAAAAGGGTATATTCTCTCTTCCCCTCCTTCCGTGTCTCTCTTTGCTTTTGTCATATGGAGCAGAAAAACCAATTTCTTCTTTGTGTAAAGAGACCAACAGAGACCGAGTCCTTAGATACTGAGTAGAAGTGCATTTTCTTCAAGCCACTGAAAGCCTATGGCTAAGGAAGAAGGACTGCAGGGGGTTTTAACACTCTTAGAATTGGTTTGATGACAGGGAATCCACAATCCCTGGATAAGCCAAATAAGTCAGAGTGAGTTAAATATAAGCCAAAGGTAGGTTAGCATCAGAGGAGGCTCCAGTTTATAAAGATTGGCTTAGAGCAAAATCAATTTTTCAATACAAGAGAAGCCCTAATTATTAATATCAGTGAATGGATTATTGAAATTAAGGCATTCTATGAAATTTTATGGTAAACATTCTTCCTATTTTTCATTAGTTAAAAAAAAAAAAAGTCATTGGCTGTAGTCCCTTGCAGGCTTGACATGTTTCTGTAGCCCACACACTATGATAAAGAATGCTATCAACCTGTGAAATCTGGGGTGTACAGTTGAGGTTACTTGGGGGTTGATGGATTTGTGCTGCTTCATTCACATTCTCATAAATGTTAGATCCCTCTTGTGACTCATGATACAGCATGAGTTTGTAAGACCAGCTTGATGGTTTGGGGATCAGATCTGAGGCCCTGGCCTCATTAGCACAGTAACTAAAAAGCTGAGCTAATTGGTCACACACCATAGTAACTTACAAAATGATTATTTATGGAACACCAAAGATAGAGTCTTAAAGTGTATTTGTGGCAAGCACAGCATTTTGGTTTCTTTATATGATTTAAAAATAAGAGCAGTAATAAACAGGATAGTGCATCATACTTCCAGGCATGAGGTTTACAATTGTGAACCATTTCCTAAAGGAATTTTTTAACCATAATCTCCCTTTTTTAATAAACATAAAATTATCATGCTCCATCTGAAAATTATTGCCATCATCTATATGTTCCCACCAGCCAAAATCAGTTTTGAAGCTTTATTTAATGTAGTCAAACACAAAATGTTATATTGTTTGCTTTTACAAACTCCAGATGTACTTCTTGAAATGTCTGATGTGTCCTTTCTTGCTCTTTCCCCTTCTGCTTATTCTGTCTCTAACAACCAGGCTCAAAATTGAAAGTATGTATCTTTTGATAGAATTTTCTACAAATGTATGGAGGTGTTAATATCATTTCAAAATATAAAATATAATTTGTATATATACAAATAGATAGCATGGATCAAACTGTTATTTGATGAGTAGGTTAACAAAACCAGTGCAAACAAGAATATGAGATTGTTATATATAAGTAAAAAATGTAAATAAAAGAGTTCTGACATTCATTTGCTAAATTATGTGCAAATCTAATGTCCAGGATGGCAGTAAACCATAACTTTCAGGGTTAGCTTCTCTTTAGGACAAATATCAATTGCAATTGATCAGTTTCTACAAGTTAAACACCTAATTTCGCAGATGTTAGGCCATAAGCAATAGTAAATAGTAAGTCAAAGGAAGTTACATTCTCTAGTTATATAGTCCTTAGATGGTCTTATTGACATGATATTAAAAGATAACAGCATCATCTTTTCCCCAAATTTCTGGTAACTTTTCTTAATACAAATTATAAAAAAGTGAACACGTGATACAAAAGAATAAGTGGTAAGGTGGTGGGCTTTTGTGAGAGAGTTTTGTGTAGTGATCATGTAATTGTGTAATACTCCACATTCCCTTTCTCTATTCATAGATCTCCCAAGATCACCCTTTTTAGGAAATTTAGTTTATCTTACACCAACTCCTGAATAGTCCCCTGGACGGTTGCCTTTCTTGACTTTATGATCTTCCCCATCCCATGCTCTTCTGCTTTGGGACTGATCACTACTCTTTTTAGACGTTAACAATGCCTACGTTTTCTGGAAGATAGTCCTCCCTTGATTGGATGCAGAGGGATAGATGAACAACCTGCTACACCTCCCTCTATCACTCCACCCTTTAACTCCATACCACACTCAGTAGGCTGTACAGATACATCTACTCTACTCTTTAACTCCACACCTCACTCAGCAGGCTGTACAGATATAACTGACTCACTTATTGTGTTGGGAGTAAGGAGAATTACGACACGGAGAAAAATTTCAAGCTGTGTGTTGCATGTCGTTATTCTCAGTGCCCAAGGAAAAAGCTCCCAAAAGACTAGAACCTTTGTAGAGGTTTTCCTTTGTGGACACAACTCAAGTTCCTTCCTTCCTTGATCTCCTACCCTCAATTCCATATTTCTCAGCACTTGCTTTCTTATTCATACCTACACTGTATGAAACTCCAGTTTTCCTTTTGGGAAACTCACTTCTCCATTCACAGGGACGTGTCTGATCTTCCTCTACCATGTAATCTCTAAAAATAATAATCAAGAGCATGTTTCTAAATATCTGAGTTATTCAAGCTAGAAAATTATCCCTGGTAGCTTCACCATGATAAACTAAAATGGGCACTAGATTGAACTCAAATGTCTTTCTCCATTCTTTCTTTCCCATCCCTACTTCACTGTTTAATACAGATATACTGTCTCATTAGAAGCCCCCAATTACCAAGTTTAATACATGCACAGATGCACATATTTCCCAGGGATAGAGGTACTTTTCAGAGAGGAAGAGAAACCTTTACCTAAGTATAACAATTTTCCAAGATCACTGTTCTTATATATATGTGCATATATATATAACACTTAACGTTTATTGCCCTGAGGTACCCTTTAACAAAGTTTCTTCAAAATTATGACTTTTTCAAGTATTTGCCTTTGCTCCAATACTTTTAATACAGAAAGAACTGGATAAACTGAAATGACTGCATTCCTGGGAGCAAAATGGAGCATCTCTATTTCACTTTTTTTAAGTGGAAGGAAGAGCTATAAGAGGACTTCTTTACCTCATGCCCAAGTATCATTTCCTGTCTTCCCAGGAATCAGCAGGGGTATTCTTTCAGTTAAGCTTATTGTTTGGCAAGAACATGATAGAAAGTTCTAAAGCATTTTTTATGGGCTGAATTGTGTTTCCTCAAAACACTGGGTGAGGTCCTAACACCCAGTACCTGTGAATGTGACTGTATTTTGAAATAGGGTCTTTGTAGATATAATCCAGTAAAGATGAAGTCAGACTGAGTTAGGGAGGGCCCAAATCCAATATGAATAGTGTCCTAATAATGAGCTAAAAAAGGGATCTTCTCCTGGAGGTTTTGGAGGGGTCATGGCCCAGCCAACACTTTGATTTTGGATTTCTCTCCTTTCAGAACAATGGCAGAATACATTTATGTTGTTTTAAGTCTCTCAGTTTGTAGTACTTAATTATAACAGAACTAGAAAACTAATAATATAGCCATAATCATCATCATCATAGATACTGATAATGATATCTACTATGTGGCATTTACTATGTCATTTGCTTGACTGATTTGCATGCTAGATATCAGTGTAGACTCTTGGGTCAGAGTTCCTGAGTTCAGATTCTGGCTCACATAACTAGGTATGAGACATAGAACAAGTTATATAACTATTACCTATTACTTCTTTTATTTTCTCAGATCATTATAATAGCCTTGAAAGAAAGATATTAATATCCCCATGTAATAGTAGAGCCTTCTGAGGTATCGAGAAATTTACCTATAAATTTGACTATAAACCCATGGAAATGCAGTCAGTAAAGTGGAACTATTAGAAGTATTTAAATTATGCTTTCTAACTTCTTATTTTGAAATAATTTCAAATTCATAGTATGATAGGGAAAAATAGAATAAAAGAGGCAGAAAGGAAAAGGTTAGGACTTGAGGTCCCTGGGTGGGGAAAAACACATTTTGGAACAATGCTGGGAACATTTGACCTCTAGCAAACTCCTTCAGGCACAAGGTTCCTCTCAAGAATGTATCCCTCCCCACCCCACCCCCCACCTCAGGTTTCCTTCAGGAATTTGATAAAAGACCTGACTAAAAATAAGTAGACCATGAAACGTTTGACCCACAAGGAAACTGGTATGGCCATAGACATACAATGGAAATGAGCCAATCAAAAAGGAATGACCAGGCATTTAGTGTTACCTAGCCAATAAGGGTAGAGCCTGCGAAGAAACAAGGGAGAAGGAAAAGGGGCTGACCCAACCGTATAAAACAGAGTCCTTCACTTGTAGTCTGCAGGTATTCATTTTTGAATGCTCCCTGTCTGCAAAGAGAGATTTCATACTATCCTAACTTTCTAATCTTATACTTTAATAAAGTTTAGCCTGCTGCTCATTTTATTCCGTGTCCACCTCTTCATTCTTCAAAGTGGTAAGACAATGAAACCTGGGTAGTGAGGTAAAAATCCTGCAACAAAAAAAAAATTACAAGAATAATACAAAGAATTCTCACATACTTTCACCTAGACTCCCCAATTGTTAATTTTTCTTATCAAATTTTTCTTATCACTGGCTTTCTCTCTCTCCTGCTTTCTTTTTGTATGTGTGTGTGTTTATGTATTCTCTCTCTCTCTTTATGAGTGTGTATAGTATATATATTTTATTTTTTTCCCTAAGCCACTTGAGATTTAGACATGTGTCCTTTTCTTCCTTGGTACTTCAATATGTGGTTCCTAAAAAGGAGTCCTCTCCCATCTAATGAAAGTTCAACCATGAAAATAAAGAAATTAAGACTGATACTTAGGGTGTTGTACATTTTTAAGTGAATTTTTTATTTAAGAATAGCATACATACAAAAAGTACACAAATCATAGATACACAGAAGAAACACAGCTTAATGAACTTTCACCAAGTTAGCACAGCCAGGTAACCACCAGGTAGATCAGGAAATAGATTGTTATCAGCACCTAAAAGCTTCTGACACTGTGTCCCTTCCCAGTTACTTCTTCTACTTTCTACTCCTCAAAGGTAACCTTTATCCTGACTTCTATCAATATAGATTGGTTTTGACTGGTTTTAAACTTTATAGGAAAGGGATTATGTAACTATGTTCTTTTTTTTTTCTTCCCCCTGCTTTAAAGACAGGCTTCTTTCACTCAGTATTAATATGTGAGGTTCATTCTTGATGTTATTTCAGTTACTCATTTATTTCTTATTGCTGTATAGTATTTCGTTGTATGAATACATCTCAATTTATTCATTCTTCCGCTATGGGACATGTGTATTATTGTCAGTGTTGGACTAGATGTGCTCATATGTGTACATTTCTGTTGGGTTTATTACTAGGATTATGATGGTTAGGTCATAGGCATGGATAAGTTCAGTTTTAGTACATATGGTACTGCCAAATAGTTTACCAAAGTGATTGTATACTATACTGTTCAGTTGTCTATGAGAATTCCAGTTGCTTCATATCCTTACCAAACTTGGTATTATTATTCTTTTTTAAATGTGTTATTTTATATTCTTTTTATACATCATGAAGGAAAGTTTTACTTGGTTAATGTGAATTAAATGAATACTCTAGTAAGAATAATCCTGTAAGAACACCAACTTCAGTTGCTGTATTAGCTGTATATTATTGCACATTTACTAAATTACTTCAAAACTTACTACCTTAAAACAATAATAAGCATTTATTACATCACAAATTTCCTGTAGGTCAAGAATTTGGGGACACCCAAACTAGGTTAGTTAAGTGGTTCTGGCTCAGGGTGTCAGGGATCACAGGGTTACATTCAAGATGTCAGCTCGAGCATCTCAACAAGGGCTGAGGGTCTTGCTTCAAAGGTGGCTCACTAATAAGGCTGGAAAGTTGATGCTGGCTATAGGCAGGAGGCCTCAGCTCCTCACAACATGTCTCTCCCATAAGGCTACTTAAGTGTCCTCACAACATGATGGTTGTCTTTCACCAGAGTGAATGATCCAAGGGAGAGGAAGGTGTGTACAATATATTTGATGACCTGGCCTCTCAAGTCACACTCAGTCATTTCCAGGGTACTCTGTTGGCTGCACATGGGAACCATATTCAGCGTGACTACACAGGGCCACCTTGGAGTTGACTGCCACAGCTGCTGCTTAAACTCAGTTACCCAAGGTTTTTTGTTTGTTTTTTCAATGTAGATAAAGAAACAAATTACTTAATACATGTGTATTGATATGACAAAAGCAATAAATTGATTTTTAGGGCAACTATTTCTTCTGTTTCAGAGATTTGTAAGAGATTTTTGGATATCTTTAAGTTCCTGTTACTCCTTTTTTTTCCCTTTTTCTCCTTTTTGATGAGTTATGGAGTAAACAGATTTGGTGTGTATGAAAGTATTTTGCAGGGAAGTCAGCATGTGTACAGAAGATCAGCAATCAGTATCTACTTCTCTAGGTTAGCTATGGGAGAAGGGATGAACAAAGGAGAGAAGGGGAGGTTCAGACAGATGGAAAGCCTGGGCAGGTCAGAGGTACCGAATATTAAAAGTTTTATTTCTTCTGAGATAAGCACAAAATATTGTATGTCTCATGTCTGTCTGTCTGTCTAAGTACCTATCCACCTAGCTACCTACCTACCCACCTATTTCTAAAATCTTTCACTGAGTGGTCCAGTCATCTTTCTATTTTTAACACTTATTTGAGAAATTTGTAAATAATCACAAGTGAAGTAAGCGTTAACAAAATGTTTTTGTTCTTACAACATTTAAATCCATTGGCTTTTCCATGTTGTCTTGGTAGTCTGTTTACAGTAAGTAATCTAACATATTATGACAAAGTTTAGTCAGTGTTCAACAGTTTCTCTTAATTGTACTCAAAGCTGTAAAGTACTTTTTAAATTTTTGTAATTAAAAAAAAATTTTAAGTTTATTTTTCAGAGAGAGACAGAGCAAATGGGGGAGGAGCAGAGAGAGAGGGAGACAGAGAACCAAACCAAGCTCCTTTGTGTCAGTGCAAAGCTGGATGTGGGGCTCGAACTCACAAACTGTAAGATCAGATCATGACCCACGCTGAAACCAAGAGTCAGATGCTCAACTGACTGAGCCACCCAAGCACCCCTTTAAAGTACTTTTAAAAATATATTCTCCTATTTCTCATCTTCTGGGCATGTGTCCACGTTAAATAAAAACTAGACCAATGCTGTCTGACCCAAGATGTTTATCTAGTATCAAAGTAATTAACATTTAATGAGAAAAGGCAGACATGGTGCTTAGCTCTTTTATATGCATCGACTTGTATACTATTGCAACCCTATAAAGTAGCTGATATTATTATCCTAATTTTTATAGATGAGAAATTACAGTTTAGAGAGATTAAGAACTTGACTGAGGTCACATAGCTAATAAGTGGTGGAGCCAGCCAGGATTTGAACTAAGTCATTGATTCTGAAAACATCTTTTTAACCTGTTTAAGAAGTTACATGTTCCACAATAGAAGGATGCTCATGTGGATTATAACTTCAATAAAATATTATGCAATTGTTGGAGATTATGTGCTCAAATAATTTTTATTGGGTTTTAAAAATACGTATAGTTCAATAGTAAACAAAAGAACAAGATACACACTTATATCCTGGAGGCCCTGTCCTGGAGGCCCTGTCCAGCCGGTCCAGGGGTCCCTGAAGGATGGATGGTGTCGGCAAGAGAGAGTGAAAGAGCCATGAGAATCTTTCTGATCACCAGGCAGTCATCTCTGACCTGTTGGTCTTGGTGTCCTTATTTAAAGGTCCAATGACAACATGAGATCAGAAAAAGGAATTTTTACAATGGAAAACTCTTTGTGATAAGGTTTTTTGGAAGTATTCTTGCAGAATTATCCAATCATAGTGAGGTTGAGTAAATCTTACAACTAAGGAAATAACAGGATGTTCTTAGTGAAAAACAGGATGACATACATATTTGTTCTAAGTTAATAAGTATAGGATTAGGACATAGGTGAAGTTGTGTATAGATAGGCTAGGAGTCATTCTGTATGGCTCACAAGAGGACGAATGTTTTTGAGCTGGTTAATAAGTTGTTTGTGGAAACTTTTTTGACTTGATGCTGAATGTGTTAACACCATGGAGGCACTAAATGTGTCGGCCTTTGTTTTTGGGTTATGTTTTAGCTACTCTTATCTATCCTCATCCCAGCTGCCAGTGTAAGGGAGGGTGTTTGTGGAAAGTAGGCCTTAGGGAAGGGACTGCCATACATCACCAGTTAGAAAAGGTATAAGTATTAACTTAAGTTCTGCCCTTATCTGTTCCTTAACTCTAAATTAGGCTCTTTGTCTCAGGGCCAGGCTCAATTGTAACTCCTGTGTTCTTAACCCCCTTTTTTATCTAAGTCTTGGATCTGCAAGGCCCATAGGAAGAGCATATTGACAGTCATCCACAGTGCTTTCATCTAAAATCTCTTTTGAAGAGGCAGGAATATGCTTTTCCTTATGAGGTATCTATGTGGGGAATATCGGTCTGATTTGGAATATTGTGAGCCTGGTCAATACCAGCAGGCTCATTTCCAACATGAGCCAGTAGTGGCAGAAGGAGATACCAGTTTTCGTTTCTCATGGCAGGAGCTGTGCAAACACTGTCATTTCCTCACTGTGACTGTCATCCAGCAAGGCTGGTGCGGCTCCCAACGTCTATAAGATACTCACATTATAATCTCAGCTATAAAGAAGACTAAGTATGTATGAATATCTCTATAGGAGAAAGAAAAAGGAGGTAGTATATACGAACATTAATGATATTTATCTGTAAATATGGTAATAAGACTATGGATGTTTTTTTATTTTTTTATTATGCATTTTTAAAAATGTTTCTTCTATTTTGAAAGACAGAGAAAGACAGTGCAAGCAGGGGTGGGTCAGAGAGAGAGGAAGAAGAGAATCTGGAGCAGGCTCCAGGCTCTGAGCTGTCAGCACAGAGCCCGATGTGGGGCTAGAACTCAGAAACCATGAGATCATGACCTGAGCTGAAGTCAGACAATTAACCAACTGAGCCACTCAGGTGCCCCTTATTATGCATTTCTATAATGAACTTGCATTACTCTTATAGGAAAAAAGTAATAAAAACCTTTAATACTTATCGTATATGAGAGAGGAAATTTGAAGACTTGGTTTCAATGATTAAAGGAATAAGGCTGTTTAATAACTGCTGTATCTGTTAAAAGGTTTAACCCATTCAATTAGATCTGTTTCTGATGTAGGGTATCAGATGTTCAGACACAATGTAAGGTTCTCCTGCTTGCTGTATTCCCTTTTTCTTTCCACCTTATGTTGGCGATAAAACAGAAAGTATGTGTTTCTCATTGGGAAGTTGGCATTTGAAGGAGACCGCTGCTTTTCTCAGCTTAAAGAAGATAAAAGGAGTTATCAAGTAATGTTTTCTTTCACCTAAGGATGTTGGTCCCACTCCAACAATTGGAATTGATTGAACTCCAGTGCTTGCAAATTTAAAAGCCTAACACAGGGATCTGCTTGCTCTGAATTTTACAAATCAATGGATAAACTCCAAACAAAAACCCATTACAGAGCACCTTAATGTTTATCTGTTTGGTAAGATAAACATTTGTAAACGAGCATTTTCAGCTGTGAGCTTCAATAATAGCAGTATGAGATCTGTATTGGATATTAAAAATTTGCATAGAACTGTGAAGGTAGGACAAATCCAAAGGAGAAAATTGCTTTTTGCAAAATCAAGTCTTCAGATCCATATTCTCAATTAAATTGTGTTTCATTCATCTAGACTAGAGTCATTTCTCTTGGCTTTTGATAACATTTTTATTATTGCCTATGTAATGTAACATCACATGAAACAAATGTGTTTTGTGGTACTCAATTAAAAGTATTGCTTCATGGAAGCCTGTAAAAGCAATGAACCAGGCAAAAGAAATGATATTAAATAGACATATTTGATGAGTGTAATGATTGCTAATTAGTTTTCCATTTAGCTCTGATTTTATCAAATACAAATTTTGACATTAAATTAGGACTTCAGTGGTGCGCCTGGGTGGCTCAGTCGGTTAAGCATCCAACTTTGGCTCAGGTCATGATCTCACTGGTTCATGAGTTTGAGCCCTGCATTGGGCTCGTGCTGACAGCTCAGAGCCTGGAGCCTGCTTAGGATTTTGTGTCTCCCTCTCTCTTTGCCCCTCTTTCGCTCACTCTGTGTCTCTGTCTCTAAAAAATTAAATAAACATTAAAAAAATTAGTTTAAATTTGGACTTCAGTACTTTGCTTACTGAGATCAATCAAACTGGTTGAAAAGATTTAGAAAGACCATAGATCTATATGAAATCAGTACTTTTGCATAAAAAGATTAGTTCTTAGATTTCAGTCCATAGACTTAAGGGCCTTAACATCTAGGTCAGAGCTTTACACATGGCCTTTGATGATGGACCAGGTTCTCTCCTCCCAATTTGTCACAGGTGAATATTTTGATAAAGTACAATAAAATTGAAGTACTAGAATAATGGAAGCATGAAAATAAAAACATAATGAAACAGAAACACGTTTTTTATTATCAATTTCAACAGGTATACATTATTGTCAAATTTTTCTAAAAGTTTAAAATCTTTACTCTTAATTTCTGTACTTACGTTATCATGAACCAACAACAAACCATCTCAAACCTACAGCAGATGTACAGACCACAGTTCAGTGCTGCAGTGGGTTTCTCCGCTCATCTCCAAGCCCCACGCTATTGTTTGGCTTGGGCTGGAAATCTAATAGGGACTTCAGAGTAGAGACTTCTGTAACCCAGAGAATTTGAGGAAGCTAACTTTGTCATCCTCACCTCAACCTCCCCTTGAGAAAGTCTACAGACTGTAATTATACCTGTGTGGTACCAAAATCCATCACGTGTAGTGTCCTGTTGCTCTCCCCAGATTTATAAACACCGAGGCAGGTGTTCCCAAGGTTCATCTGGCTGTGGTTTCACTAGGATTCACATTTAGGTTTGCCTGCATTCAGAGACCAATCTAATCTAGCCTTTCTACCTAAAATAAAATGTTACACTCTGGGAGATTTGGTGCTGGGCACTTTTGAATTTCTCTAAGGACTATTCTAGAAGTCCAGTGCATGGTCCATGTTGCCATAGATCATTGACATGGTTAAGGTCCCGATACCACATTGATCCTCAACTTTTACATGGCTACTAACAATCTACTTGGTATGCATAGCATTATGAGTAACTTTATAGCCACTCAGTGTATTCCGATTAGGAGTTATTTTCCCCCACGTTACTCCATTTATTCCTAACTAGGAATTAACTCTCCAATAAACTGCAGCATGTTCATTTACCTCTGAAAATGAAATGTGTGAGTTGTTGAATGTCAGGCTCTGCCTCATGAGAAGGAAACTCTAGAGTGAATTCTCATTCAGCATGGGTAAGATAAGATTATTTGCCTTTTTCTGTTGGTCGTGAAATATGCTGATCATCTTCTAGTGCTGAATATTTACCTATTATACTGATATTTGTCACCAGTTTATCTGTAGGAATATTTTAAAGACAGATTGGTTTTAGAGTAAATCATTTACAGTGAATGGAACTTGCTTTAGGAGGTAGCTTAAATGTAAAAAAGGTTAAAGAGCTTAAAATATCCAGATATTCAGAGATAAAATTTGGGTGCTTCAGAAATATATATTTGTGGAAGCCACATTGATGGGTCCATGTCTTAAGATGGTGGTTGTGGGCACCTGGGTGGCTCAGTTGGTTAAGCTGCAACTCTTGATTTTGGCTCAGGTTATTATCCCAGTGTTGTGAGATCGAGCCCCATGTTGGGCTCAGAGCCTGCTTGACATCCTTTCTCTCTCTCCCTCTGCTCCTCTCCCCTGCTTGTGCACCCTCTCAAATAAATAAATAAATAAAGATGGTTGTTGCATACAAGATATCTTCATTTTGCCTTAATCCTTACTTCCGCCCCATTCCATTCGAAACTATTTCAAGTGCATATGTTGGTCATTTCTGGGTTGATATTGGGCCAGGACTCATTCAAGAGCACCAAACTGCAAAACAGACACGTGTGCACACCTACTTCTGGATTTTCCATTTGAGATACATGCACTGAGGATGAGGCCAGACTTATGAATACTGTTTATTACTATATGGGTTTGGTGCCAATACCCTTGTGTGGAATTCCTAGAACTGATAGATTGTGCTGGGCTACACAGGGCTGAAACCATCAACTGTGTGCCATTTGTCAAAGACCTAACTGAAAGGAATTCCTTTAGATCTTCTTATTCTAGTGACGAAAATAAATAAATAAAGGGGGGTTGGTGGGATGATTTTCTCCCCCTAAGATCTAGACTGAAGTGGTCTAATACTCTACCCCAGGCCAAGCATTCCTTTTGCCAAGTAGAAACTGTGGTTTGGGTAGATAGTGAGAGGAGGCAGCAGAAGGAGTTAATTTGTGGGTGGAAAACAGGGCTTCTTCTCTTCTGCAGCTGTTGGGGAAGTCATTTTAATGAGACAAGTCAGAAAGGACAGGATCTCTAAGAAACCAAATCCAGCTGGAGGACATTGAGAGAGAAATGGAAGGTTTTGCTTCCTTAATATGTTTCCTTACCATGACACTGTCTTCCCTCTGCCATAGCACCACAGCCCAGCAAAGGTCCTCAGAAACTAACATTGCTTCTCCTTAAGAGTGGAGGGCAGGGAAGATTGATCTGACCTCAGAGGCCAATGATATGTATTGTCCAGCAGATGGTTAATCCTGTGGTCATGATTTACCTCCCCAGGCATGTCTAGGGTCTGCCAGCTGTATCCATAGAGAGGTGAACCAGAAGCTAATGCCTCTTCCCTACCAGTCTTCCATATTGCTTATGCTGCCTCATTCCTCCCACATTGTATTTAAATTAAGGGAGGCACAAGACCCTGCTGCTTTGCATTGTGATGAGCTGTATCTGATCGCAGCCTCTGAATGCTCTGGGATGCTATGCGGCAGAGCAGCTATGAGCATGAATCAATTAAGCGGCTATTAGGTTCAGCCTCTTAGACCATGGCACAGTCAGCTTCACGCTGTCTTTGTTACATATGAAATCCCCAGAGAGAATAATACCTTATCTAAACTTTCATTATATTTTATAGTAGAATGAATATGGATCGATAATAAATTTTGTTCTAATATAACATTAGTTTCAGAAGAATTTCACCCTTTTCCTCTTTCTCCATCAAGAAATCAAATTATAACCATAAAAAATAAAAGCTTTTCTACTTAAGGACTCTGTGAACAGTGGTTCCCTTTATAATATTAATATTTTAGGTTATATTTTAAAATAAGCTTGGGTGATTTTATACAATGTAGAATTAAATTTGCTTTTCAGAACATGAACTTACATTTGGATGTTTTTGAAAATTAACCTTTTTTTACATAAAAGCTGTAGGGGAGGAAAACTTTTCTTCTAGGTTCTTTGACCTAATAATTAGATTGACATAGACAAGTTAACAGCAGAAAGACAATTTAATTTTGTGTGTATGGGAGCTCATAGAAACAGATTCAAAGGAGTGACTGACCAAAGCAGGTGGCTATGATACCTTTTATCCAAATACACAATTATTTGTGAATTATTTTGACAAAGGGGTTTGGGCTTGTGGTAGCAAATTAATGAAAAATTATCAAGATTTGTTTATACACCCTTGGCCTTGAATTGCCTACCTCTGGTGAGAAGCATTCCTCCTACCTACCAGGTGCAAAGAGGGTACTCTTCACATGAGGAATTTATTTCCTGCTTTCAGAAGGACAGAAGACATTTCTTGCATGAGATATTTCTTAAGTAATTTTAATTCAAAATAGTATGTTAAAGTGGCACATTTTGAGGTGGCCTGCCCTGAATCCCATCACTATGAAATTAGATCATGTATTATTAATATATAATAATTATATATTATTTTTAATTTAAGTTTTTAAAATTGGGAGGTCCATCAAATATATGGACAAGATTGGAAAATAAAATTATAGGAATTCATCATTTATATATCTACTACAAAGCTTTAGTAAAATAGTATTATACCATTTACACCTGAATAGTTTCTGAAAAAATGGTGTACTACAGATGTAACTGTGGCCACCTTTAATTTTTCCCCTCACATTACCCTCCCTTGCTATGAGAAACAATCACTCTTATGAAATCAATGTGCATCATTTCCATGGTTTGTATATTTTTACTCTGTTTACATAGAAACTGTACAGTCTTATTTTACTACTGTCATACTGTGCATATCTTTCTCCAACTTGATTTTCAAATTCAACATTTCAGATAAAAGTTTCACCTGGGGCTACTGGAACACGTATACAACTAGATAAACTCCAAGTCTTAATTAATTAGCTAATTTATTTATTCAAGAGAGCAGTAGCACACATGTGATCAGGAGAGGAGCAGAGAGAGGGAGACAGAGAATCCCAAGCCGACTCTGTACTCACCTGGGGCTCCCTCTCACAAATCATGAGATCATGACATGAGCTGAACAGAAATCAAGAGTCAGAGGCTTAACTGACTGAGCCACCATGGCACTCCAACCCCAAGCCTTTAAATTGGTGCTACCTGAACTCCTGAAAATATAGGCACTTGCATAATTTTCTAAGAAGTAGATTCACAACTTTCTCAACATTCTTAGTTTTGTCTTTGACCTCAGAAGTCTGTCTTCAAAATTTTGAAATTTCCTTAATGTACAAAGCTTTTTTTCTAATCGAGATGTATAATTCATTTCTTTTATTTTTTTCTATATGTCTTTCTATTCTGTGTGGAAAAAAATGATGATTCTATTGATAGGCTTTTTTTTTCTTTTGGGAAGTTTTGAGGGCTAGGAAGGACTTCGTAAAACTGCAGGTGCCACTCTGACCAGTAGAGGGCACTAGCACAATTAAAAACAGAAAAGGCATCTTTTCAGAGCACAGAAATACAAACACCAAACGAGTTGCTTGCAGGAGCTTCACATATTTATTTATCTCTGTTTACAGATCCTTACATCGAGCTTCTAATATGTTTTAAAACTTTTTTGTTCAACCTATTTTAATATTACCAGTCTCATAAAACAAATTTAAAGCAGGCCTGAGAAGCCCTTAATAAATGAAGAAGAACACTGCAGCTAGATTCCTTATCTAGTCATTGCTGAGTTCTTAAGATGCATTTACTGGTCAATTAGTGGATATCTTTATCAATAAAAATTAAATAACATAATTTAAGAGTTTACATAGAAAAAGGAGACTCTTCATTTAAGACTTTCCTAAAAATGCTTTGTCATTTGGGCCTCCCTTGTTACATATCCACTCTTTGGGAACATTCCATATCTCTCTTTTGTCAAAAGAAGGCAGTGGGCTTGAGGTGCCTGGGTGGCTCAGTCGGTTAAGCGTCTGACATCAGCTCAGGTCATGATCTCACAGTTAGTGGTTTTGAGCCCCATATTGGGCTCTGTGCTGACAGCTCAGAGCCTGGAGCCTGCTTCAGATTCTGTGTCTCCCTCTTTCTCTGCCTTTTACCTGCTAATGTTCTGTCTCTCTGTCTGTCAAAAATAAAGAAAACATTAAAAAAATTTTTTTAAAAAGGTGGCAGTGGGCACTTTGCATCCTGAAGGCTGTACTGCTGGGGACTCTGGCAGCAAGAAATTATTTCACCAGAGATCCTGCCCATTACTCATTTGCTTTCTGTGCGTGTACTGAAAGAGTTAAGGGGACCAGGGATCAATTTCCCTTCTCCTAGATGAGAACCACTTGACGGCATCCTGTGTGCTAACTGCAGTTGTTAATTCAGAGCAGAGGAAAGGTGACCTAAGCAAGTATCTTAACAAAAGAACATTAAAGTAACTTCATGATTTACGAGAAGCGTTTGCCTGACAATTCCTTGAGATAAAAAAGAAATAAATGGCTCTTCCCATTTTATGGATCAGAAAACTGATGCTCCTGAAAGTCCATGCTGTAGACTATTCATGACCATGGTTGCCCCTTCTTGTTAACACGTGGCAGAGTAAAGACCTTTCTAAAGGTTTCCTGATTTCTAGTCAGCTAGGAGTCTTATCTCTTTATTGATCCATTCCTTTCCATACTTGTTTTGAATAATTTTCTTTTTGACATTTAATTAGTTTATAGCATGGAGTCTTTTAAAAAAGTTAATGTTATTTAATACATTTTCAGTAGTTTGTTCTACATTTCTCCCCCAAATCTGTGTGTTAGCCATTATTTTGATACAGCCTCGGGATCATCTAGTCAGCATATAGCTGTTAATTCATTTCCTCTATTGAACAAAGCAAAGATCCCATCCAAATAGAGCTTACATTCTGGAGGAGAGAGGACACATTATAAATAATAAACATAATAAGTAAATTACATCATATGTTAGAAGGTGGTACATACTATAGGAAAATGATAAGCTGAGCAGAAGAAGGACCATGGTGAGTCAGAGGTGGGAGCTGAAGTTTTAAGTAGGACCTTCCTAAGAAAGAGGTGAGTGAGCTAGTCCTCTGAATACCTGGGAAAAAACAGATAGAACCACTAAAAAACAGGCCTTCAGGCCAGACACTCTCTGGCTTGTTGGGGATCACAAAGGAAGAGACTAGCATGGTTTTGGTGCAGAGAATGTAGGGAAACACACAAGAGGAGGAGTATGCTGTGAGATAACCCATGAGAAGACTGTGGGCCGCTGTAAGGACTTTGACTTTGATTCTGAGTGAAATGGGTGCCATGGAGTGGAAAGACATAATCAGAATAAATATCTTGACAGGATCACTCTGGCTAGAGAATAGACTATGTCTGTGATTGAAACAAATAGGTGATAATTGTATCAATCCAAGTCGAATGTAGCAGGGCACTGGTGGTGGAGGGGTGAGAAATGGTCGGCCAACCCAATTTCCTGACAACCGAAAGTATGTTGTGACAGAAAGGAAAGAGGTAAGAATGGCTTCAGGTTTTGTACCCAAGCAACTGGACAGATGGAGGTGCCATTAACTGGGAGGGTGAATAAAGGCTTTGAGTGGTGCAGGCTGGCAGGCTGAGGGGGCAGATCAGGAATCCAGATCGGAATTATTAGCTCAAAGGTGTAATTACACATGAAATGTTGATGAGGTGGCAAGATATGGGAATTTGGAGTTTAAGAGAGAAACTCTTCTAGGCATGAGGCTGGGTTATAGGCACGTGGCCAGGTATTGCTGGGGGCGAGGGGAGCACCACACACTTACTCTTGGGTGCTCCAGTGTTAAGGGGACAAGAGGAGGAGCCAGCAAAGGGGACAGAAAAAGAATGAGTGGTGTGGGAGCGGGACAGTCAAGCAAGTCTAGTGTCCTAAGGAAGAAAGAAAGGGTCATGGGTAGAAGAGGCTTCAGGTGCGCATTGAACTTCATCTAGACTCTGCAGCTCTCCTACATTTTCATACTCAGAATAATCAAATGGCCTTGCAGTGTGGAAATTTTCCTCTGAAGGAAAACATATAGGTAGGAGGATTTTATGTCATTCCTAGTGTTCCCCCACCCCTACTAGTTACACATTTGTTTTTTTTTTAATTTTTATTTATTTATTTGAAAATGAGAGAGTGAGCGAGAGAGACAGCATGTGTCCACAGGGGAAGGGGCTGAGGGAGAGAGAGAGAGAGAGAGAGATCGGATCCTAAGCAGGCTCCATGCCCAGTGAAGAGCCTGATGTGGGGCATGATCTCACGACCTTGAGATCATGACCTGAGCCAAAATCAAGAGTCAGAGATTAACCAACTGAACCACCCAGGCATCCCCACACATTTGCTTTTTAAAAAGAAAATATTAGTATTGATAAAATTTTACTATCTCGGAATAAAGTGCAGTAAATAGAAACTTGTAATAATTTAACCTACCACATCTTACTTCTGAGATAACTAGGTAGTTTTTAGAATTCTGTACTTCCTCCTTATGCATGTGTTACTTGAATATTTTGATTATTTTAGTAATCTCTCAGATTGAAAGAGCCCTATTTTATAGGTGCAAGAACTGAGGCTTAGAAAGTGACTAATTATGACTACTTCTTTGACACGGCCAGTATTATAGATTTCCACAAAGTATATACTTTTAAACTGTGTATCTGTGACTAAAATTTGAAGCATAACATATTTACAAGAAGAATATCAATTTTATCTGCCTTTCTCTTGTAAGAGTACTTTATAAAGACATATATTAAGGAATATTTATTCCTAGCATTCAGAAAGAACGTTTGGGAAATTTTCACCCAGAAAATATGCAGTCTTTTACACTTAAAATTCATAGCAAGGAAGATTTGATATAAATTGGGAAAACTTCTTCATCTGGCAGGTTTGCAATATTTACCAAATTCTAAAACTTTGGAATGTCCAGATTTTTTTTTGAATATCCAGTTTTGATCCCAAAATTCTAGAATTAGAACTTTGCCCTAATGAAATAGAGATAAGAAGAAAAGACCTTGTTATATCAAGACCATGGAATGCTACACAATTGTAAAAAATATAATGCGGTATAACTTTTAATGACATGGAAAGACACCCACTCCATAGTATAAGCGGGAGAAGAAAGCAGGTTATTAAGCAATATGTATGATATAATCCTCTTTTTATTGCAGATTATATCTCTGCATAGAGAAAACACTGGAGGTCAGCAAGTTTTTATGTGAAGGGGCAGAGAGTAAGTATTTTAGGTTTAGAGAGTAAATATTTTAGGTTTTGAGAGCCACGTGGTTTCTGTTGTAACTACTCAGCTCAGTTGTTGTGGCAAAAACAGCCAACCACAGTATGTATATAATGGGGCAATGCTAAATTCTGCCCCTTAGGTAGTTTGCCCATCCATGGGGTATGGTAGTTTGCTGACCACTTACCTATAATTGTAAATGGTGATTACCTCCAGGAGCTATCATTCTTGATTTGTCTTCTTTTTGCTTCTCTTCAAGATCATGGTTCTTTGTTGCTAACAGTAATACAGCTTTGATCAATGAGGATAAAGCATTATATTATCAATGATATACTGCTGTTGATAGTAATTCAATCAGAATAGGATTGGGTCATGTAACTATCACAAAATATCAGAAGAATGAATTAAAATAAAGGCAACTCTAACTATCACAAAATATCAGAAGAATGAATTAAAGGCAACTCTTTTTTTTTTTTTTTAATGTTTTATTTATTTCTAGGAGAGAGAGAGAGAGACAGCATGAGCAGGGGAGGGTCAGAGAGAGAGGGAGACACAGAATCTGAAACAGGCTCCAGGCTCTGAGCTGGCAGTCAGCACAGAGCCCGATGCGGGGCTCGAACCCACGAACCGCGAGATCATGACCTAAGCGAAAGTCGGACGCTTAACCGACTAAGCCACCCAGGCGCCCCTAAAGGCAACTCTTGATTACTCAGATATGGAGCATATTCTTTTATACTCTAGTTCTTTGTGATGTTTTAGATTCTGGAGCAGATTTGCCTGTGATACAAAGTATTTCCTATGCAATATGTGCCCCCAAATAAAAGATGATTTTAATATTAGCTTACAAAAAACACAACCAGGAATTAGGTTAGTAGGAAAATAGGCATTGCACTTCAAAGAATTTTCCAGAACCTCCTAAATTTTGGAGTTTCAGACACTTTGTTTGATTCACTGGAGGAGAGAACAAGGTCAGTTGCTCACGTAACTCATAATCGCCAGCGTTCTCAGGGCTTCCAGCCGTGTGGAGTCCATTCAGTGGTGTGCTGGCAAATATTTCACAGTCAGCATTGGTCAGAAAGAGAGGGAAAGACACAAGAGGCGGGAGTGAGGGGGAGCACTGATTTGTAGCTTTTGCCAATTTCCATGGTGCAAACATTCCCAACTGTGGGCAATTTTAAGCTATCAATGGGACTCGTAAAATTCCTGAATATTTAACAATCACCTGTGCAAGTGGTGTATGCCAGCTCCAGCACACTGCTGGGTGCAATCAAAATGAATTGAGCCCCCATCCCACTTACTATAAAAGCACCAGGGCCTATCCCCTCCACCACCACATCTTTCCTGGGAAACCCTGAGCGCTTACATTTTCCTGGCAGGACTCTCCTGCTGCTCACTTTTTCAGAATTGCTCTGCTCTTAAGCATCTGTCTGGCTGCTGAGGCTGCTGTCTGCCGTCTTGTGGGCCTCAGCACTATTCCTTCCTTAGAGGACTTGTAGGATGACTTGTCACCTCGCTTCTGTTCCATCAAGTCTTTCTGGCTCCAGCTTGGAAATAGGTGCCGAACCCTGAATAACACTGTTCTATCCATCTCTGTCCATCGGACTCATTCACGACGCTGGTATCTGTTTCCTGGGTGACTGTCACAGCCTCGTCATTGGCCTCCTGTTCATTTCCACAGATTAACCAGAGCCATTAAAAAAATGGTATGTTTACATGTACCAAGCAACAAAAAAAATTATTTGAACATAAGAGCAGACAGAAGCCTTTTGCTCTCCAGTTGTTCAAATGTCAGTATTTACAAAATGTGTATCAAAATAACTCCTATTAAAAAAACAATTTTAGGGGCCCCTGAGTGGCTCATGGATTGAACTTCTGACTCCTGATTTCTGCTCGGGTCATGATCTCACAGCTTGTGAGTTTGAGCCCCTGCACTGGGCTCTGTACTGACAGTGTGGAGCCTGCTTGGGATTCTCTTCCCCCCCCCCCCCCCCCGCCCATCCCCTGTTTGCACTCTCTCTCTCTCTCTCTCCCCCAAAATAAATAAACATTAAAAAATGAACAATTTTAAATGGATGTGTTTCCCTTGGTTTTGATAAAATTCAATCAATCTCAAGTGACAGAGGTACCATTTAAGTTCATGGCCTTTGTGACCAAAGAATCTGTATTTGACTCTCAAACAGAACTAACTTTATGTTAAGAGCTTGCCTGAGCAAGCAGAAGGAATCAGAATGTTATTGATCTGACATAGTGCTGGCCATTATAGATTCCAGGATGGCTCTGGTGGGATCAACCACAGGAAGTGGGACCAGGGGGACCTTTGTACTCTCAAGACAATCACTGGTGGTTGCTGGGGGAGTCTGAAGGCCTGTTTGGGGATGGTGGTGATGAGTGGCCTCCAGAGCCCATGCTTAGTCCAGCAGCAAAAGTGTGATTTTTCTCCCCAGCCCGGACTACTCTTGATAGTTTCAACTGGACCCCAGAGGCCTGACAGGACCCCTTCCCTGCAACCCAGGGATGCACTGAAGGAGCACAGAGGAGAGCCACAGTCCCCCATCCAAAGCACTGGCAGTGCGGCCAGGCTCTGGGAGAGGTGGTCTGGTCACAGCTGTGAGCAGCTCCTCCCAGAGGCCAGTTAGGTCTCTCATCATAGCGCTCAGGAGATCCCATCAGCTTCAAGCCACTGCCTTGTCGGAAGTTTCCATTTGCACTTACTGTAGAGCTGGCTATGGAGTCATGAACATCATTTAAATATAATCTAACTTCCATATAATAAGACTACAGGGCATTGAGCTTTGCAGTCTTTGTACTTCAATTTTATTATTATGAACGAAAGGGCTTATTGACAATATTTTTTTCCTGACAATAACTCATTAGGTGCTGTCAACAGCAAAAATCTTAATGGACTTCGCTATGTGAGCCATATGTGTTATTCCTTTCTTTCTTACCCTCAGGGCCATTTGAAATGAAGGATTCTTAGGAAATGGACAACATATTGTCAAGTTTGAAAGCATATGGGTCTGAACAGGATTCTCCTGAAGGCTTGTGGTCTTATAAAACAATATTTATAAGCAATTAAAGTTCACCAAAGTCTATAAAAACTTGCCACATCTGTGAATCAAATTAGTGCCTTGACCCACCCAATTAGACATAGAAAACATCAATATCTTCTGGGCAGCCAATTCCCTTCCCAGAATTAATGTAAATAGTGATTGTGCTTTAAAATCTAGCAGACACTATTTTCAAAGTAGAAAAAAGAAGGCTAGGCCAAAAGATGCAAAATTGCAGGGAGGAGAGTGTTCCTTCAGGTTTGATTAGTGAACTGACAAGGAGAAATGTTTTCTTGGTATGTCAGCAAAATTTTCCTTTTGATTCCAATCAATCTCTCTCCTTTTTTATAAGGACTGACTGCCCATAGATTTAAAATCATTGCTCTGTCAGTTGAGGTTGAAGAGCAAAGAGTCTCAAGCCTTGTAGTGAGCCATTGCTGAATTATTCAGTAATTTCAAACTACACGTTAGTGCAGGTGTAACAGCTAGCCATCTGCCTGGTCCTTCATCCTTGTCAAGGAGAGAAAGGTCTCAGATCTTTGATGGGAGCTTCTATTGTGATGGAACAAGAGCAATTATATAAGCACTCACTTCCTGTCTCTAGTTTCCTATTATCGTGTCCTCTCTGCTTTCTCTGTTCATCAGTCCAGAGTTTTCAGATGCAGAGCCAGTCAAGAAGCATGGACTTGACAGTACATTTAAGAAATCTAGATGAGCAAGTGCAGAGTAGGAAAGACTTACTGTAAACTGTCCATTTTTCAGTTGGAAGGCTATTTTTGGGGATCTTCCCTGGATGGAGAGAGGACTCCCATCAAAATTCTTTTGTGCTTTAAGTAGCAATTGAAAGATGCTTCGCTCTAAAATTCTAAAAACAAATGAATTAAAAAAAATGGTTTGCTAGGAAAGGATAAGGGGGCAACTGTAGGGTTTTCTCAGTTTTCATGATATTTACTTTGTCTGTATATCCAAAATACTCCTACACGGGCTGTGGAATGAGTCTGATTATTTTGATTATCTTCAGTCAGGCCATTAATAGATTTGTAGGATGTTCTACTAACAGCATGTGGCATAGTCTTGACATCATGATTATTTACCTTTGGGATTTAAGGATCATTTTCTGGGTTTTTTTTTTTTTTCTTCCCCAGAGTACAGAGTATACCTGATGCCCTGCAGACAACTTAAAAGGCACTTTTTTGTTGTTGTTGTTATTTAGGATACTTGAGTAGCAAGTGTAAAATGTGCTATCAGTATCTTAGATTAAGTTTTTACCAGAGAGGGGCAAGGGATATAACACACCTTATAGATGCAAAGATTTTATAAAAATTATTTGAAGATCATGCATGAAGTGAACTCTTAAATTTAAAATATTGTCATTTTTTTCCTTTTAAATCTGATGTATTTCTTTAAACACTCAGGAAGGGTAAACGTAAATTATTTGCATCCTTATCTTCCTTTAAATGGAGAACTTATTTGTTTTGGGAAGTCAACTTGAATATTAAACTCTCCTGGCTTGCACTTCTTGCACCAATTCAACTATTTATTCCTTATTCCTCAGGATATCATTGAGATTATTTAAAAAATTTTTTTAAAAATGTTTATTCATTTTTGAGAGATGGAGAGAGACAGAACATGAGTGGGGGAGGGGCAGAGAGAGAGGGAGACACAGAATCTGAATCAGGCTCCAGGCTCTTAAATGTCAGCCCAGAGTCCAACATGGGGCTTAAACCACAAATTGTGAGATCATGACCGGAGCTGAAGTCGGATGTTTAACATGCCGAGCCACCCAGGCGCCTCTCATTGAGATTATTAGCTAAGCTTCTGTATCATTATTGACAAGGAGCCAATTCTTGTGCTGAATAAAAATACATACTTTTTATATTGATCAGAGAGGGTAAATAACCCATTCTGTCATTCAAAACTATTGCATTTGCACTAATTGAATTATGTTTTCAGTAGTATGAATTTTCTGTTTGAAACAGAAAAATGAAGCAAAACAGCATCTTTTTCCTCTGAATTTCCCTGGTTTATTGAACATTACATTACAGAGTGAATTTATTCAATATCATACTTTAGTCTCTTTGAGTCATTATTACGCTTTATTTATGTTTTCAGGTTAAATAAAATTTGTCGACATTCATTAGGTATTAAATTGAATGTTTTGTATAAGTCAAACTGTAACACATTAATGTTCAGTTAATATGCTCCATAGCCCCCGCTAGTCCATTCTGTCTCTCCTTTCTTTTTTTCCTTTCCTTCCTTTGCTAAGTATCTACAGTGTTTTATTCAAAGTTGAGTAGGCATGCGATTGCTTCCAAGGAGCTCCCAGGATGTGGGGCAGCTGATGATCTCTCCTTTGAAAATCTAACCTATTTTATGACTCATGAACTTTCCTTGATAGAGACATGTTACCTATTATCCATTTGTATACAGTTTTCTTCCATTGTTTTTCACCACTTTGTTAGCTACTTTTTGTGACTTATTTGATGTTAATTGCTTCAATCACTTCTTTAAAAGCTGCAATTACATTTGTTTTCTTTCAGTTCCCTAGCAACTTCTCAGTTCTTCGAGACCTCACAAGAATAATTCAGGCTGAAGTGAATTCATTAACAAATTCCCTTTGTAATTTAGGATGCTTGTCAAACTTGCCAATGTGCACAGAGCATATTAGAAATGAGCATCTTCCCTAACCTGCTTATAAAACAAAAACAAATAACAACTCCTATTCTCTTAATAATTCTTATTTTTATTGTCCATGGTTGCATTCTTTTAAATGAAAACATTTTATTTTTTCTCAGCCATTTTAGCCCATAATTATTTCAGAATTTTCAGGTAGCAATAGGTTTTCCAGTGTTTTAAAGGAAATATAATATTTGAAAAGTTCATTTATTTCCCTAAAAATTTTTGAACTGACATCAGTATTCTGATGTACTCTAATTGTCGACGGTGATAATTCTTACTTTGTGAAGATAACTGACATACAAATGTCCTACTGAGGTCATCCTTCCTTTAAGTTTTCCCAGAAATTAGATTTCTTGCATAATTGCTGATTAACCATTATATTTTTGTATTTTCAGAATACAATGGAAACATTAATCATTTGAGTGTTTAAACTTTCTTCTATACCCACAAGTATAAATGCTCAGTATTGTCTAATATTTACTACCAGATTTTAAAATTTATATTTCTGCCCTTTTTTTATATATCATGGGAAATTATTACTTACTGTTAGTTTCGTTAGATGTCTTAGTCACTGATAACCAACCTTGGTTTCTTAAAATTTTATTCTGAAATGATTTCAGTCTCACTAAAAATTTACAAGAATAGTATGGTGACTTCTCTATACCTTTTACCTAGATTCATTATTTGTTTACAGTTTGCAACACTTTATCATTTCCTAGTGCACTTGCTCTCATGCTCTTGAAAAATATGTGTATATACGTACTACATACATATATGCATATGTGTGTGTACATATGTATATGCATTTGTGTAAATATGTATGTGTGTAGATAGATAGGTAGAGACTTAAATACAGATATTTAAATAGGGTTTTTTTCATGTAATTTTTTTCATGTGCCACTTGAGAGCCAGTTGAAGGCATCATGCTCCTTTACCACTAAATACTGCAGTGTGCATTTCATAAGAATAATGACTTTACCTTGCATAACCACAGTACAGTGACCAAAATCAGGAAAGTTAACATGGATCCCATATCATTGTCTAATCTACCAAACATTTTCAAATGTTGCAATTTCACGATCTCAATAACATTCTTTATATATTTTCCTCCTAGTCCAGGATCCAGTCCAGAAACCACAGTACATTACATTCAGTTGTCATACCGCTTTAGTTTCCTTCATCTGGAACAATTCCTTACCCTTTCTTTGTCTAACATGATGTTAATAGGTTCTTTTAAATCTTTTTGTGTGTGTGAGAACATTCTACTCTCGTAGTAAATTTCAAGTATACAATACAATGTTATCAACTTATGTCCCCTTACTATGCATTAGATCCAAAGACCTTATTCATTTCATAGCTAAAAGTTTATACTCTTTGATGAACCTCTTTCCCAGTTTCCCCTACCCCTTGAGTCCCTAGCAACCACCAAGGTCTTCTCAGTCTCTATGAGTTTATCTTTTATTTTTAGATTCCACATGTAAGTGAGATAATGCAGTGTTTGTCTTTTCCCGTTTGGTTTATCCCCTTAGCATAATGCCCTCAAGGTCCATTTATGTGGTTGCAAAGGGCAGAGGTTTTTTTTTTTTTTTTTTTGACTGTCAAATAATATTCCATTATATACATACTACATTTTATACATACTACATCTTTATTCATTTATCCATCGATGGGCACTTTGGAAGGTAAACAAACAGCTGTCCAAGCAAGGTATGTTTCAATATGCTGGCTATTGCCAATAATGCTGCACTGAACATGGGAAAGCAAATATCTCATCAGCATCCTGTTTTTATTTCTTTTGGATATCTATCCAGAAGTGAGATTGCTGGATCACTTGCAAGTTTTATTTTCAATTTTTTGAGGAGCTTCCATAAGTTTTTCATAGTGGCTGCACTGATTTCCTACCAACAGTACACAAGGTTGCCTTTTTCTCCCCATGAAATGATATAAGTATTTTGAAGAATACTGGTTGTTTTTTTGCGGAATGTTCCTAAGTTTGGGATTTCCTCATGAGTAGATTTAGGTTATGCATTTTGTGGGAGGAATACAATGAAGGGAAGTCGTGTCCTTTTCAGGGTACGCATCTTCTCACATCTTTGTACTTTATATACTTTGTGATTTATAACTGATTTATGGGGATATACTTTGAGATTATATAAATATCCTGTTCTTCATCAAAACTTCATCCACTAGTTTTAGTATCCATTGATAATTCTTGCCTGAATCAATTATGTATTGGTTAATTAAAAGTCAGTTGTTTAGAAGGTGATTTTCTGTATCTTTATTCCTTTGACATTATAGCATAAAGAAGAACTTTTCTTTCTCCTTCATTCATTCATTCCCTCATTTACTTATATCAACCTGTATTTTTAGGTTTTTATTTTTAATTATTTGGATTATATGCTGTTGCTTTCATTGTTTAAATCAAGGGACAGATTGTCAGAGATTTGGTTGGTGAGAGCTCCTTTTGAATTTTATATTTCTATTCTCACTTTCTTTTATTCAGTGATAAATAGATCTATGAGTTTTCTTTGCTTGTGTATCTGAATCACAGAGGTGCCATCTTAATGAAACCAAATAGTAGCCTGAGGTAAAAGTATAATATTCAAAAAGTTAAAAACATGACTCCTAGTCATAGCCATAGTGAGTGTGTGTTAAATAATTATTTGACACATTAAGGAAAGGACCAGTAGGCTGGCAAATCTAATTAAACGGGGCGTTTGAAAGTCTCAGTACTTCTAGCCAATGAAACACAGAATGCAGAAATAAGATTGCACAGTTAAACATCAAACCGGTGAAGGTGCTACATAGCAAGGAAACTGTAACCATTTGCATTATCTTCTCTATGAACAGAAATCTGAAAGTTAACATCAAATTTCACAAAGACTAGGTATGTACTGATATAAAACAGTAAATCAAACAAAGGTATATTCCTACTAGAAATTGAAGTAATCCTTGGGTGGGTCTGTCAAACAATACTTCCTATTACACTGTAATCACAGGCACTATCCTTTGCCTCCTGCCCAAATTTCAGATAATTTTCCTTATTACCTCATAGTTATAGTTCTCTTAAAATCCCTAGTCAGAACTTTTGAGTTCTATTTTTTAATTTTATTAGAAAATCTAAAATGTTCATTGGCGTCATTTGCAATTTAAGCCAATTTCACCTGTGAAGTTAGAATTTGTCTACTGTAATAATCCAACCTGTATGTGAAGACTCTTAAGACACTTGGATTCCTCTTCATTGAAATAATTAACTCTTTACATATTTTCTGGGATTTCCTGTCCTTTTAACTTTGAGCGTTTTGTTCTTTATTGGAAACATTTTGCTTTTTTCACAGTTCTTTAAACTACCGAGTCCCAAACACAATACTATATTCTGAGGAGTCTAATAAATACCAAGTATCTGTGGCATCTGTGTGATTTCACTGTACCCATATCTACAAATGTAGAGGATAGCACTCTAAACTTATTATATTTTTTAACCAGCAAATTAAAACATGATATATCATAAATATATCATAAATCATATATATCATATATTGCAAGATTTTCTCTTTATTACTATAAATGTTTATTGTTTACTCATTTTTAGCCCTGCATTCATTTACTCATTCATCCATTAAAAATTTTATATTTTAATAAAAACTAATAACATGAAATTTGCCATCTTAACCATTTCTAAATGTACAGTTCAGCAGTGTTAAGCATATTCACATTCTTGTGTAACTATCTTCCAAAACTTTCATTTTGCAAAGCAAAAACTCTGCACATATTAAACAATGACTCCCCATTTCCCCCTCTCCTAGCTTCTGAGAACCATCATTTTACTTTTTGTTTCTGTGAATTTGACTACTCTAGATACTTTGTGTGAGTGGAAACTTAACAGTATTTGCATCTTTGTGACCAGTTTATTTCACTGAGCATGATGTCAAGGTTTATCCATGTTCTAATATCTATCAGATCAGAATTTCCTCACTTTTAAAGGCTGAAATATTATTGCATGTGGATAGCAAATTTTAATTACCTATTTATCTTCCAGTAGATGTAGATAATGCTGCTATTAATGTGGTTATGCAAATACTTCTTTGAGATTCTGCTTTCAGTTCTTTGGATATATACCTAAAAAGTGGAATTGCTGGATCATATGGTAATTATGTTTTTAATTTTTTGAAGAACTAACATACTGTTCTCCATACCAGCTGCACCATTTTACATTCCCACCAGTAGTGCACAAAGATTCCAACTTCTCCACATCCTTACCAACACTTGATTTCTCTTCTTATGAAAGTAACCATCCTAGTGGGTATAAAGTGATAACTTATTGTGGTTTGAGTTTCCATTTCCTGAATGATTACCAATGTTGAGCATCTTTTCATGTAGTTTTTGGCTAATTGTATATCATCTTCGGTCAGTCATTCATTTTTAAACAACCATGGGGTATGTGCTAAAGCTCCAGGCCTTGTGCCCAGTGCTAGAGAAACAAAGATGATTATAATATGTTTCTAGATCACAAGAGGTATATAGTATACTTAGGAAACTAATCTGTGAACAAGTGACTCTGAAACAAAGCAGTAAGTATCCTGGGAGAGGTACACACAAAGTGCTTTCTTGTTATTCATTTTACCTTGTTTCTCTAGTATTTTTCTCTCAGTATTTGCTTTTGAATATACTTGTGGCCACTGGTGGTTGTTTTTTCAGAGATAATTTGCACCTTCAGCTACTTACACTTACCTTTTATTATTCATTGGCTTTTGCAAGAGAGTGGAATTTCCTCAGGTCCTCAGTTGACCAAAATAAAGTGATATAAGCCTCTCAACCTAATTTTAGTCATCACACAACGGTGTGTGGCCTGTCATGATGCCCAGGATAAGACATACTGCCTCACTGTCAATCCCTAAATTCTATAGGAATTTCTTATCTCTGAAACTAACTGAGAAGGTCAACATTCTCTCCCTCAACAGTTGTTCTGTGCTTACTGCCATGTAAACATAGTTCAAACACTGTACCACATTTCTTTTCCCAGTCCTAACGTCCTCTTTGACAAAGACTTAGGAAGTGGCATCAGGAGAAGAAGGAATAGGGAGACATATGAGAGAAGATCTGTTACCAGCATGTGATTAGTTGACCTGGGGTCCTTCTTATACT
Source organism: Hyaena hyaena (assembly GCF_003009895.1). Lineage (NCBI taxonomy): Eukaryota > Metazoa > Chordata > Mammalia > Carnivora > Hyaenidae > Hyaena > Hyaena hyaena. The sequence continues at coordinate 3,450,988 of NW_024080704.1, forward strand.
TGTTAAATCATCACTGATCAAGAAAATTATTTCTTTAAAATTTTGAGTTTATAGTGGGCCTGCCATGGTTCTTTGGTTGTTGTTGTTGTTTTTAATGTTTTTATTTTTGGGAGAGAGGGTGTGAGCAGGGTCTGAGAGAAGGGGACACAGAATCCCAAGCAGGCTCCATGTTGTTAGCACAGAGCCCGATGTGGGGCTCAAACTCACAGACTGTGAGATTATGACCTGAGCCAAAGTTGGACACTCGACTGACTGAGCCACTCAGGTGCCCCTGGTCAGCCATGGTTCTTAAAGTGTTACTAATCTAACTACTTGGTTCAAGCCACACACCTAATACCTTCATGGTATGATAATAGAATTCCATTCATTTCCTCTGAGGATAGCTAAAATAGTAGCAGAATCAGATTTATGTAAAATATAATCTACCAAGGACTCAGAACAGATCTCTCCTTGCAAGGAAAGGTGCAGTGATTCCCACTAGGCTAATATTTAGCAAGTAATATTTAGCCATTAACCTTTGACTTAACTTGTTATGTTCTATAGTCATATGTGTGTCAGCCTGTGGTAATTTGATATTTCTTAGAAATCACTGCTGCCGCAGTATTCTGGGATAGCCAAAAACAGGGCAACCTTCACTCCAATCTACAAAAATAGCTCCACTTATAGCCTGTCATTTTATTTCTACCCTGAGACAACATCTTCTGAGTATAACAATGTGATCCTGTTTATATACTTTTTAAGCTGGACAAGAATAGATACTAAAAGTCACTCACAATTATTACTGACAGTTGAATATAGCTTCCATTCTAGAACTTGAACATATTATGACTTAAATGTCTATTTGGGATAATATTTAAGAATTTGATGTCACTCTGTTTCCTGAGATTTATATCCTTAGAGGTTTTCTCTGTAAATTATAACAAATAAAAGAGTAAGTACCTAATAGAAATCTGCTATGCTTCTGACAGTTTGTAGTGATATAGCAAAATGGTATCAAAGTGCTATTCTTGTATAGCAGTACCGTGTCAATATCTGGGACCTTTTTATAAAGGCAAATTCTCTTTGAAATGGAAAAATTCCTTAAAAAGGCAGCAGTTTCAAATGAACACAAGAAGAAATAGAAAACTTGAATAACTATATAACTATAGAGAATAAATGTGTAAAAACTATATACTCAAAACTACAAAACTTTACTGAAGGAAATTAAAGAAGATATTTGTCATGCATAAATTGGAAGTCCCAAAATTAGGATGGTAAGTACCATCATATTGGATCAATGCAATACCAATCAAAATCCTGGTAAGTTTATTCGGAAATCGATACAGAAATTCCAAGAACCCAGAATAGTTAAAACAATTCTGAAAAAGAACAAGTTTTGAGGACAAACAGTACCCGATTTTGAAGGCTTACTATAAAGCTACCATGTTCAGCCTAGTTTGGAACAGATGGAGAATCCAGAGATATACCCACACTTATATGATCCAGTTGATTTTCACAGATATGCTAGAGTAATTTAATGGTGCTAAAACAATTGGATATGCATATGGGGAAGAAATGAACCCCTATTCTTATTTAATATCAAACCAAAAATCAACTTGAAATGGACCTTGAAAGTAAGAGCTAAAACTATCAGACTTCCAGAAGAAAAGATGTGATAAATAAACATAGGATAATTACTGTAACATTGGATTAGGGGAAGATTTCATGAAGAAAGCACAAACCATGAAATAAGTGCAGTTTTATAGACCTGTCTCCACCCCTACTGAGTTATAACTCCTGTTGGTGGAGCTCAGGAAACTGTTTTAACAATCTCTCCAGATGATTCTTTTGCACACTATACCTTGAGATGCTTCATAAGTGTAAAAACATATTACCATGTGAGTATCCAAATTTTCCCTCATTCCACCATTAAAATAACTGTAGAGTAGGAAAAGGATGGAAAAGACATATGATCCTTTAAAAAAACAGGCCAGGAACACTGAGACCATGAGAGGTGAGACAAATTACAGTGTCCAGCGTGGTGGACACCCCCAGGAAGCAAGATAACATGGCACAGAGCTGTGTGCAGGAAGTAATGAGTATGCACATTTAAGGAGTGAGAATCTTCAGCAAGTTGTCTGAGTCTTGAGACTGTTTTTAAGAGGAGGAGATCAAGATACTGAACTAACTTTATAAGTCTTCAAGAAACTCAAGTTAATAATTTGAGGACATTTTCCAAGTTCCTTCTGTTGGCTGAACAGTGTTTTATTGAACCTAATACTACTCTAAAGTTTACCATGTGGGTTTCTAGGTTCATAAGAATTACTGAAGGTATTTTTATGTACTCCTCAATTATCTAACAATCATTCCTTTAAGGAATGTGTGAAATAATTGAAACCATACTCTCCCAGCATTATCTGATATTACTTAAACAGAAACATTTCACAAATAGGTCCACATCAAGGTAAATGCATTGCTATTAATTTTGTAGATTTATGTCATCTCTGTCCATGCTGTAACTTGAGTATTGGTTAATATATTTTAGGATGGCATGTAGAGTTTACAAGAAAGCCTCCTGAAAGTACATCTTTATAAGGCCTAGAAAAACACTCTGTAAGCTTAAAATATGTGCTTCACAGGAAAGAATATTCAGTGGAAAAAAAGACATTCTCTTTAACAAATGGTTCTAGGAAAACTGGACAGCAACATACAGAAGAATGAAACTGGACCACCTTCTTACACAAAAATAAATTCAGAGTAGGTGAAAGACCTAAATGTGAGGAAACCATCAAAATCCTAGAAGAGAAAACAGGCAACAACCTCTTTGACTTTGGCCGCAGCAACTTCTTACTTGACATGTCCCCAAAGGCAGGGGAAATAAGAGCAAAAATGGACTATTGGGACCTCATCAAGATAAAAGCCTTCTGCACAGCAAAGGAAACCAACAAAACTAAAAGACAACCAATGTAATAGGAGAAGATATTTGTAAATGACATACTGGATAAAGGATTAGGGGCTCCTGGGTGGCTTAGTCGGTTGAGTGTCTGACTTCAGCTCAGGTCATGATCTTGCAGTTCATGGGTTTGAGCCCTGCATCCGGCTCTGTGCTGCCAGCTAGCTCAGAGCCTGGAGTCTGCTTCAGATTCTGTGTCTCCCCCTCTCTCTGACCCTCCCCTGCTCACACTGTTTTTCTCTCTCTCAGATATAAATAAAACATTGAAAAATTAAAAAATAAAAAGGATTAGTATCCAAAATCTGTAGAGAACTTACCAAACTCAACACTTGAAAAACAAATCATCCAGTGAAGAAATGGGCAGAAGACATGAAAAGACCCTTTTCCAAAGAAGTCATCCAAATGGCTAACAGACACACGAAAAGATGCTCAACATCGCTCATTATCAGAGAAATACAAATCAAAGCACATTGAAATACCACCTAACACTAGTCAGAGTGGCTAAAATTAAGAACTCAGAAAACAACAGATGTTGGTGAGGCTGCGGAGAAAGGGGAACCCTCTTGCATTGCTGGTGGGAATGCAAACTGGTGCAGCCACTACAGAAAATAGTGTGGAGGCTCCTCAAAAAATTAAAAATAGAATTACCCTATGGCCCAGCAAGAGCATTACTAGGAATTCATCCAAAGGATACAGGAGTACTGATTCATTGGGACGCATGTACCTCAATGTTTATAGCAGTGCTTTCAATAATAGCCAAATAATGGAAAGAGCCCAGATGTCCATCAACTGATGAATGGACAAAGAAGATGTGTGTGTGTGTGTGTATATATATGTATATATATATATACATATCTTATGAGACTGATGAATGGACAAAGAAGATGTGGTGTGTGTGTGTGTATATATATATATATATATGAGTCTCATAAGAGACTCTTAAAACAGGGGCGCCTGGGTGGCTTAGTCGGTTAAGCGTCCGACCTTGGCTTAGGTCATGATCTCGCGGTTTGTGGGTTCGAGACCTGCGTCGGGCTCTGTGCTGACTGCCAGCTCAGAGCCTGGAGCCTGTTTCAGATTTTGTGTCTCCCTCTCTCTCTGACCCTCCCCTGCTCGCGCTGTCTCTTTCTCTCTCCTAGGAAAAAAAAAAAAAAGGACAGAGACTCTTAAAACAGAAAACAAACTAAGGGTTGATGGGGGTGGGGAACAGTAGGGTGAGGAAAATGGGTGATGGGCATTGAGGAGAGCACTTGTTGGGATGAGCATTGGGTGTTGTATGTAAGTGATAAATCATGGGAATATACTCCTGAAACTAGGAGCACGCTGTATACACTATGTTAGCTAATCTGACAATCAGTTATAAAATAATATAAATAAATAAATAAATAAATAAATAAAACATGTGCTTCATATCATAAGTTTAAAGTAGTGCTGATTACAATGCAGTCTAAGACAAGCAGCTAAAAGCACTTGGAAAAGAATATAATAGAGCATATATAGTATATAATTTAAGATTTAAAAATATATGGAATGATTTCTGGTATGTAGTAAACACGATACAAGTGTTTGATAAGGAAATGAATTCAATAAAGTACATGCATATATTTATTATTGAATACCTACCATATGGCAGTGCTGAGCAAATTGCTGGAGTTAAATGATGAGCCAAAAGGAAAAGACCCTTGTCTCCATGGAATTAGGGTCTAAAAGTTAGACACTCAAATAATCACACAAATAAAGACATAATTTGAAAGAGGCAATATGGTGGAGAAGTAGGGAGCTCCGTACATCTCACTTGCCTCCATCTCTCAAATGGAGAGGGCCTGAAGCCATAGGACACTGAACTGCAGGAGTTTGGGAAGAAAGAGACAGATTCTACTGAGAAGACAACCTCATAGGGCTACCTCAAGAAACAAGCCAAAATACACATGGTGGAGAGTCCCAAACATATGAGTAGGGATGTGAAATAACCAAAGTCTCAACCAGAGAGACTGAGAAACACCATTAAAAGAGCACTTCTTGAACAGACAGGCCTTCTTTAATATAGCAGCACTTGCAGGTTCAGAGTGTATACCAAGCTTTTAAAACTAACAAGAGACAGAAAGCTAGCCAAAATGACAAAATGGAAGAACACTCCACTAAATAAATTCCAGGAAGAAATGACAGCTAAAGTACTGCTTAAAACAGATATAAGCAACATAACTGAACAAGAATTCAGAACAATAGTCATAAAGTTAATCGCTGGGCTTGAAAAAGGCATAGAAGACATCAGAGAAGCTATTGCTACAAAGAATATGGACTTTAAAAATAGTTGTGATGAATTAAAAAGTGCTATAAGTGAGGTGCATAATATAATGGAGGTGTCCAATGCACGGATGAAAGGGCTGAGAGGAGAATAGGTGAATTAGAAGACACAATTACAGAAAAAGAGGAAGCTGAGAAAAAGATAAACTGATCCAGGAACACAAAAGGAGAGTTTGAGAGCTGAGTGATATAACCAAATGGAACAATATCCATATCATAGGAATTTCAGATGAGGAAGAGAGAGGGAAAGGCACTGGCGGAGTCCTTGAACAAAGTATAGTAGAGAACTTCACCAATCTGAGAAAGGAAACAAACATAGAAATCCAAGAGGCACAGAGAACTCCCCTCAGACATAACTTGAATCAATCTTCTACATGATATATCATAGTGAAACTGGCAAAATATAAGGACAAAGAGAGAATTCTGAAATCAGCTAGGGATAAAAGGGCCCTAACATACAAAGGGAGACCTATCAGAGTAGTTACAGACATAACTACTGAAACATGGCAGGCCAGGAAGGAATGGAAGGAAACCTTCAATGTGATGAACAGAAAAATATGCAGTCAAGAATCCTCTATCCAGCAAGCCTGTCATTCCAGAACATAAGGAGAGCTAAAAGTCTTCCCTTTTAGCTTATTTTAGCTTCCCTTTTAGCTTAGTTTATTGAAAAGTCTTTCAATAAACAAAAATTAAAAGAGTTCATCACCACTAACCCAGCCCTACAAGAAATCCTAAGGGGCACTCTATGAGGGAAGTGTTGCAAGGAACACAAGCTACCAGAGACACCACCACAGGCATGAATCCTACAAAAAACACAATGACTCCAAACCCATATTTTTCAATAATAACACTGAAAGTGGACTAAATGCCCCTATCAAAAGACATAGAGTAGCAGAATGGATAAAAAACCAAAAACCATCTATTTGCTGTCTACAAGAGAATCATTTTAGACCTGAGGACACCTTCAGATTGAAAGTAAGGGGATGGAGAAATATCTATCATGCTACTGGATGTCAAAAGAAAGCTGGAGTAGCTATACATATATCAGGAAAACTGGACTTTAAAGTAAAGGCAGTAACAAGGGATGAAGAAGGGCATTATATAATAATTACAGGGTCTATGATAAGGAAGACCTAACAATTTTAAATGTCTATGCACTGAATATGGGAGCACCAAAATACATAAAACAATCACAAACAGAAACAATCTTATGGATAAGAATGTGCTGATAGCAGGGGGCTTTACTACTTACAGCACTGGATAGATCAACTAGACAGAAAATCACTAAAGAAACAATGGACTTGAATGACACATTCGACCAGATGGATCTGACAGATATATTTAGAACTCTACATCCTGAGGCCATGGAATTCACTTTCTTCTCAAAAAAAAAAAAAAAAAAAAATAATAAAAGCTCAGTGAATAGTGCCAGCCAAAGAACTTAAGGAGTTCTGAGAAAGTCAAAACAGTTTTTTAATATTGAAAGGAAATATTCAGACTCACTTGAGTCTTTAAGCAGCTATGCTGGTTGCAGGAAATAGAATAGGCTTTGAGTAATTCACATGTGGGAAACCTACAAACATGAAAAAGGCCTATTTTATTTTCTATAGCACATCATGGGTACTCAGTGAGCTACAGATGCATAATTGGGGTAGATGTAGTAAATATTGGACTGAGTAAATAGTGTGTTGAAGTCTTGAAAGCTTGAAACTAACTTCAGAAGCATTTAAGAAAATAGAAAATTTGCTTATTTAAGAAGAAAAATGTGTAAATGTGTGTATCATATAGATAGACACTCATACATATTTAAAAAATTTTTTAAGTAATGCTTTAAATTGAGAGAAATACTGAGCTACATTATAGATACTGCTATTGACTTTATCTTTCCAAATTTCCTTAGTTTTAACTAAAAAAAATATAATACCTGTTCAATATGAAAGGCAAAGATTAAAAGGTATAATATTGGGGTGCATGGGTAGCTCAGTCTGTTTAGCATCTGACTCTTGATTCTGGCTCAGGTCATGATCTTGCAGTTTGTTAGTTTGAGCCCTGTGTCAAATCCACGCTGACAGTGCGGAGCCTGCTTGTGATTCTTTCTCTCTCTTTCTGCCTAACCTGTTCTCGCTTTCAAAATAAATAAACTTAACACAATTTAAATAAACTAAAAAAATTAAAAGGTATAATATCACATTTGTATTACCCTAAAACATTTCAAACTACTGATAAATGTTTCCAGTGGGTATATTTAAAAATCAGGCTTTTCAGGGTACCTGGGTGGCTTAGTTGGTTAAGCGTCTGACTTCAGCTCAGATCATGATCTCATGGCTCATGAGTTCACGCTGGGTGTCCGTCTCTGTGCTGACAGCTCAGAGGCTAGAGCCTCCTTTTGACTCTGTGTCTCCCTCTCTCTCTGCCCTTCCCCCGCTCATGCTTTGTCTGTCTGTCTCTTTCTCTAAAAACATAAATAAACATTAAAAAATAAAATCAGACTTTTCAACTCAATACAACAATGAAACTTGTTCTTTTTGACAATTCAGTGAACTCACCATATAACTAAAAGAAAACAGTTACATGATAGTAATGCAAGTTTGTGGAAAACAAAAAAAGGTGGCTTTTTTTGTCTTGTTTCCATAAATAACATGTTTGGAAGCAGTTAATTTATATATGGTTAAAACAAACTTACATACACTTTTTAAAATGTTTATTATTTTTGAGTGAGACAGAGATAGCATGAGCAGGGGAAGAGCAGAGAGAGGGAAACACAGAATCTGAAACAGGCTCCAGGCTCTGAGCTGTCAGCACAGAGCCCAACACGGGGCTCGAACTCACAAACTGTGAGATCACGACCTGAGCTGAAGTTGGCGCTCAACCAACTGAGCCACCCAGGCACCCCCAAACTTGCATACATTAAACATGCATCCATTTTGTATTGTATTCTTAAATTTCTTTCTACCAAGTACTCTAATATAAGCTGTGTAGTAAACTACATTAGAGTTCAAATTTTCGCAATTAAGAAGTTAGGTTCAATATTAATGACTCCTTCGTTCTGTAACATCCTGTTAAGCTTCCAGCCAGTTCACTAATGATGAAAGTTATCTCTGGCTTTTTCACTGCTGTGTCCTAGAGATGCATTTAAAGAGCAAAGTGCATACTTAACAGTCAAGAAGAAATCCTGCATCAAGGATGGCTGTCAATCAAACCAGCTCTCCTGTTCTTTTTATTATCAGAAAATTGCAGATAAAGGTGGATGCAACTGACAAAATAAACAGGAATACAAAACTGGAAAAAATTTGAGATCTCCTTACTCTGTCCTTATCACAGGTCATTGAAATGCAGTTCGATCATGATGTCACTAGAATCAGAAATAAATCTTATTAGTGGATTTGTTGACAGTGATAAATATTTCTTAAGATTCTCAAAACATTTTGGCTTTGTATCACTTGTCTAGTCCAGCCTGTGGGATTAAGAGACTTGTTTGCTGATCTTATCCCTTCAGTGTTCAATGCATCTATTACTACAGATTCCAGCCATTGTTACCAAGATCTGGGTATTATCTCTGCTACAACTCCTGGCAGAAGAAAAGGGACCATAAACGAGTGCTATTATTGATACTCTATTCTGCCTCAGTTTCTTCATCCCTGTTGGAGTCATTTCCTAGCCCTCCCCCCTGCCCCACTCCCCACAGCATGTGAGCTAATAGCACCATGGACATTATGCACATGCAATTAGTACCTCCCTAATCTAGAAAAATAACTCATGGAGATTGCAAGGCGTGAATAGAATGCAGTGACATGTGAGGTACCTTGATGCTGGAACAATGCCCATAAGGCTGCTTGTCATTCAAAGCTTCAGTGGCACAAGAATTAGATTTGAATAGATTAGATCCATTACTCAGGTATTTCCTGAGCTTTGCTTATTTACACACCTTAGGGAAGAAATAGCTAAGGAGAAACACTATTGAATAATGGGGAGTAAAGCAAGAAAAAATAATAGAAAATGGCACAGTGGAGCTATTTATGACAACTGCAGTTCATTGCCATGTTTCCTATTTTCCTCTGCCCCGAAGTTTGAACAGAATTCCTTTCCAGAATGAGTTTTTTCAAAAAGAGGTTTTGGCATGTGGCTTTTTTAGATTTAGAAGCAAGCCGCTGGGATTTAAGGTTTAAACTTTCTGAACTCATATGTTTACAAGGGAGCGATCTGGGCTGTAGGGATAAACAACCTTCTAATCCCAAAGATAATCTTGGTTTATATGGCTTATTGGAACTAGTCATCAAATAGTTTACTTACAGGAATTTTAGTTTTTTTCTTTTTTCATATGCTGCAACTTCATTTGCATATCCACAAACTTGATTCTGATAAGTTAGCTTTTGATTCCTAACTATGAATGCATAGGGAAGGAGAGAAAAAGCTTTAATAATTTTACTCGGTTACATTTTATATTTAAATACATCATTATAACCAATGTGTGCTAAATTGAAAGGGTGCACAGGGAGGGGGCAGTTAAAACTTGTTTCATTGATATTCTCAGGACTATAAACTCACCCTGGGGTACCTAGGGGCAAACCAATCAGATTAGAGTACATTCAAGTGTTCAACATAATAATGTGAAAAGGGCACCCACTCTGCGAAGGTGAGAGGGAGGGATGATGATATCCACCAGTAAGGAATGCCAAGATGGTAGGTAGTGACTCTATTGCTATTTTTGAAAAATATGTGGGTCAGCATTTACAAGCCTGGCAAAACAAACAACTCTTTCTTCACAGACTGGAACCAGCTCTGTAATGATCAGAAAGTACCTTGCCTAGTTGGTCATGGTCATTACTAAACTGGTCTTCTGCCACCATTTGATCTTCATGTTATTTCATATTTAAGAAATGGATTCTTACTACTTTCCTTATTTAACTGTTGGTATGTCTGCATACAAATGGCTTTATAATGTAAAAACTGCTCTGCAACTTACCAGGAGCATCTTTTCATATCAGCTCACATTACCTGGTTCTTTTTGGTGGTTGCAGAGTATTTCAACTTCTGGGTATAATTATTTACAAAGGCAATTCTGTATTGAGGTTGTGCTCCACCTCCATTTTTTCCTGTTCACACAATTATTCATTCAACTGGTATTTTTTTTAGTTTCCAAGTATCAATTTTTAGAATGAATTTTAGAGTGGTGGTGAGCCTGGCTGGATACTAGTGGCTTGGCATTGATTAAACACCAAGGTAAGACTGGCATGGTCTCGTTACTGAGTTCTTAGAGACACTAGTTGACCTGATAGAGGTAAGAAATAGATTTGGTAGTTTTAGCAGTACTGATTATTTCTAACTTTGTGTTAAGTTTTGAAATATTTAAAAAATAAATTATATATTCATGTATACCTTCTACGCATCACCCACAATGCTGTATTTTCTTCTAATACCAAACTTTTACTGAGTGAGATAAAGAATTCAATAACAATAGCTGACATTTATTTTAAATTTTCAAATTTAATTGTGACATATATATTACTATACATATGCAGCATGTATAATTGCTGGTATATATAGTTGTATAAACCATATATGTACTAAGTAAACAATCACAATAAAATTAATACTTATGTACTCACCACTCAAGTTAGGAAATAAAACTTGATTAGCACTTTGGAAGACCTCTAGTGCTCTCTCTTGATTGCATCTCCTCCTCTCCACCCCACTCCCAGTTACTGCCATATTGAATTTTGTCTTCATAATTCCCATTGTTTTCTGTATAGCTTAGTCACCTAGTTTGGTGACAGGAGCACTTAGATCTGTGCTCCTAAACAATACATTTAGTTTTCCTTTTTTTTTTTTTGAGTCACATATAAGTTGTATCATACAGCACATATGCTTCTGGGACTTGCCATTTTTGATCATCATTCTGTTTTTGAAGATTCATCCATGTTTATTTGTCCTAGGTTGTTCATTTTTACTAATGTACTATAGTACATTATGTAAATATACCACATTCTATTTATCCATTTTACTGGTAATGAATATTTGTGTTGCTCCCAGGTTTTTGCTATCATAACCTAACATAGCAATGCTGTGTGAAATAGTTTTATACTTGTCTTCTAGCATAAATAAGACTTTATGTAGACAGTGGTGTTCCAACTTTTGCCCAAGACACGCAGTAAAAAATATTTGTTTTTCCACAGTTCAGTTAACACACATACAAAATGTGTGGAAAAAGCAATTTCACAAAACATTACTTACCCTTGCTAATTGCAGTGCATTCTGATATTTCTATTTAATTCTATTTCATTTTAAATGAGTCATAACCCACAGTTTGAAATACACTGCCTTTGAATTATATACGTAGGAGTGGAAGTATTGTGTCACTGCATATGCACACATCCAATTTTTTTAGATGATGCCCAGCCCTGTTCCAGTGACCCTTTGTGTTTCTGTCTTCATTTCTTCATTCTTTCAATCTTTTCACAGATTTTCAGTTGGTCTGGTTGTCTTTTTCTTAATAATTCATGAGGTATACTTCACATAGTCTGGATCCCTATTCATCACCAGTTAAATATTTGCAAATATCTTGGTCAATTTGTAGCTTATTTTTTCACTCTTTTAATGGTGTCATTTGCTGAACAAAATTTCTTAATTTTTAAGTCTTCCCAAAGGTTGATTTTTAGGCCTTGTGTAAGAAATCCCTTTTTAGCTTGAGGTCATGAAGATCTTCTGTTATATAGTGTTTTGAAAGTTTTATACTTTGCTTTATAAATCTTTAACCAATTTGAAATTGACTTTTTATGTGGTGTAAGGTAGGAGACAAATTTCATTTTTTCCCAATAGGATACACTAAATTATTTCAGAACTATAACCTGCAGTACCTTTTCCCCACTTCTACAGTACCCAACTGCATTACTCTATCTGTGTGGGTCTGTTTCTGGACTCTATTCTTTTTTTTTTTTTTTTTTTTTTTGAGGGAGAGAAAATGAGCAGGGGAGGGGCAGAGAGAGAGAGAGAGTCCCAAGCAGACTCAGTACAAAGCCTTATGTGGGGCTTGAACTCACAAACTGTGAGATCACGACCTGAGCTGAAATCAAGACTCAGACCCTTAACCAACTGAGCCACCCAGGCACCCCTAGACTCTGTTGTATTCCACAGATCTATTTGTCTGTCTCTGTACCAATACCGCAGTGTCTTAATTATATAGCTTTGTAGTAAGACTTGATATCTGGGAGGGCCAGATTCTTCAGCTTGTCTTTTTTCTCCAGTTAACTTGACCTTGGTCCTAACGTCTCCTATATAAATTTTTAGAATAAGTTTGACAGTTTCCCCAAAAAAATCTTTGGAAATTTTGATCAGAGTTGCTTTGAGTCTCTAGATCAATATGGGGAAAAGTTATTTTTTTAGGATAGAAAGTTTTCCTAACCAGGAAAATGATCTAGCTCTCTATTTTATTTAGTTCTACTTCAGTGTCTCTTAATACGTTTTATTGTTTTCTCCAGGGAGATCTTTCCACTTACTGAATTTATTTATTAGCTCATCATATGTTTGTTGCTATTACACATTCATTAGGTAAAAATGTTATATATTTAAAATATTTATTTTATATATAAAGCTTCTCTTTTCAGTCTGATATTCTGTCTGTAAGTCATTTGAGTTTTATACTGAAACTATCATATCATTTACGAATGATGACATTGTTTTTCTTCCTTTCTGGTTTTTATACTTTTTTTTTCATTTCCTTATTGTAATATCCTGGAGAAGGTCTCAAGAACATTTTGAAAGGAAGTGATGACAGCAGGCATCTTGTTTTGTTCCTGTTCTTAAGAGAATCTTCACAAGTACTTATCAGTAAGTGCTATGTGTACTTAAGTTTTGTTGTTTGTAGAGAACACTTTGTGCTGTATATCTTCCATTACCCCTCTAGATTACTTTCCACTTTCCCCACCTGACTTGGTGCCCTGGGTGGCTGACCTGTATAGGCCACTTCAGTGTCTTTCATTGGCTTCCATTGGTTTCTTCTTGGAAACTGTGTAGGAGGAAGAGCAGAGGGAGATAGAAGAGGTGTCAGAGTTCACCTGGTTCTTTCACTGTGGATTCTTTTGTGGGCCAGCTACATTACTAAGGGGAAGGTCCAGCTTTTTTCTATTTCTGTGTGTGGTTTTTTTTTCTCATTAATATAAAAAACATAATGTAAAAAAGACTTTTTTTTTAAAGAACAATTTTAGGTTCATAGCAAAATTGAGGGAAAGGTACAGAGAGTTTTCATATACCTCCACATATATGGCCTCCTTCATCATCAGAATCACTCACCAAAGTGGTACATTTGTTACAAGTGATAAACCTACACTGACATAATCACTCAAGTCCCTGGTTTATATTAGGGTTTACTTTTGGTGATGTATATTCAATGGGTTTGGATAAATGTATAATGACATGTAACCATCATTGTAGTATCATACAGAGTATTTTCAGTGCCCTAAACGTCCTCTGTACTTCACCTGTTTATCCCTCTCCCCCAACCCTGACAACCACTGATCTTTTGTTGTTTCCAAAATTTTGCCTTTTCTAGAATGTCATAATTGGACTCATATAGTATATAGCCTTTTCAGACTGACTTCTTTCATGTAGTAATATGCATTTATAGTCCATCCATGTCTTTTCATAGCTTGATAGCTCATTTCTTTTTAGCTTTAAATAATATTTCATTGTCTGGATGCACCACAGTTTTATTTATCCAGTCACCTAGTGGAGGACGCTTTGGTTACTTCTAAGTTTTCGCAGTTATGGTAAAGTTGCTGTAAACATCATGTGTAGGTGTGTGTGTGGTTATAAGTTTTCACCTCCTTTGGGTAGATACCAAGTATGTGATTGCTAAATCCCATGCTTAGAATATGTTTTCCTTTGTAAGGAACTGCCATATTGTCTTCCAAAATGGCTGTACCATTTTGCATTCCCACCAGCAGTGAATGAGCATTCCTATTGCTTCACATCCTCGCAGCATTTGGTGTTGTCAGTGTTCTGGATTGGAGTCATTCTAAAAGGTGTATAGTGGTACTTTATTGTTTTAGTTTGCATTTCCCTGAAGACACACTATGTAGGCCATCTCTAGTCAACTTCTAGTTAGTAACTTAATTTCTCTGTAGTCAGAAAGTGTGATGTGTTTGTTATCTTGGAAATTTCTTGAGGCTAGTTTTATGGCTTAGCCAATGGTCAATTTTTGCATAATTTTTATGACTGTTTGTTTGAACAATTGTATTCTGTCACTGCTGAATGCAGTGTTCCTTCTATAAACAAAAATTTATTGAGGGTCTACTATGTGCCAAGTATTGTACTAGTTCATGTAGATATAGCAGTAAAACAAAGACAAAAATTCCTGCTTTTTTAGAGACCACATCTAGGAGGAGGAATTAAATTAAAAATTAATTAAATTAGGAAGTGACACATACAGTATATTGATAATGATAAATGATAAGGGGGAAAAATAAAGCAGGAAGAGGGTCACAACTGCTCGAAGTGAAGCTTGTTAGTAATAAAGATGGCCTCCCTAAGAGGCATTTGAGTCAAGCTTGAAGAAAGAAAGAAAGCCATGCAGCTATTTATGGAATTGAATTTAAAAATGTTTGCTATTATATTTGCATTCTATTCTAATCACTTTCATCACCTGTGTATTGTAGAGATTTATTTCATTTATTTTGTAAGAACTTTGAAAATTTCTAGAAATTCCTTATTTTTTTCTAAGATTTTATTTTTCAGTAATCTCTACACCCAATATGGAGCTCTTTATAACCCTGAGATCAAGTTGCATGTTCTCCCAACTAATGCATCCAGGTTCCCCTAGAAGTTCCCTTTACTTATTGATTTGTTTGCTTATTTATTTATTTATTTATGTTTATTTATTTTTGGAGGAGGGAGAGCTAGAGCATGAGTAGGGGAGGGGCAGAAAGAGAGGGAGACACAGAATCTGAAGCAGGTTCCAGGCTCTGAGCTGTCAGCATAGACCTGACACGGGGCTCAAACTCACGAGATAAGAGATCATGACCTGAGCCAAAGTTGGTCGCTTAACCGACTGAGCCAGCCAGGTGTTCCTGGAAGTTCCTTTTAAAATCACTACAACTGTTCTTGTTTTCTCCAGCAGTCTGAAAATAAGCCTATTCTTTTTTATTATTATTAATTTTTTAAAAATTTACATCCAGGGGCGCCTGGGTGGCTTAGTCGGTTGAGTGTTCGACTTTCGCTTGGGTCATGATCTCACGGTTCGTGGGTTCGAGCCCCGCGTCGGGCTCTGTGCTGACTGCCAGCTCAGAACCTGGAGCCTGTTTCAGAGTCTGTGTCTCCCTCTCTCTGACCCTCCCCTGCTCACGCTGTCTCTCTCTCTCCTAGAAATAAATAAAAAAATATTTAAAAAAAAAAAATTTACATCCAAATTAGTTAGCATATTGTACAACAATGATTTCAAGAGTAGATTCCTTAATGCCCTTTACCCATTTAGCCCATCCCCCCTCCCACAACCCCTCTAGTAACCCTCTTTTCTCCATATTTAAGAGTCTTTTATGTTTTTGTCCCCCTTCCTGTTTTTATATTATTTTTGCTTCCCTTCCCTTATGTTCATCTGTTTTGTATCTTAAGGTCCTCATATGAGTAAAGTCATATGATATTTGTCTTTTCTGACTAATTTTGCTTAGCATGATACTCTAATTCCATCCATGTGGTTGCAAATGGCAAGATTTCATTCCTTTTGATTGCTGCACACACATACACATATATATACACACATATATATGTATGTATACACACACACACACACACAACATCTTTATCCATTCATCTGTCGATGGACATTTGGGCTCTTTCCATACTTTGGAAAGATAGCGCTGCTATAAACATTGGGGTGCATGTGCCCCTTCAATACAGCACACCTGTATCCCTTGATAAATACCTAGTAGTGCAATTGCTGGGTCGTAGGGCAGTTCTATTTTTAATTTTTTGAGGAACCTCCATACTGTTTTCAGAGTGGCTGCACCAGTTTGCATTCCATCCAGCAGTGCAAAAGAGATCCTCTTTCTCTGCATCTTCGCCAGTGTCTGTTGTTGCCTGAGTTGTTGATTTTAGCTATTCTGACGGGTATGAGGTGGTATCTCATTGTGGTTTTGATTTGTATTTCCCTTATGATGAGTGATGTTGAGTATTATTTCATGTGTCTGTTGGCCATCTGGATATCCCAAACACTTTGAGAAGTGTTTGTTCATGTCTTTAGCCCATTTCTTCACTGGATTATTTGTCATTTGAGTGTTGAGTTTTATAAGTTCTTTATAGATTTTGGATACCAGCCCTTTATCTGATACGTCATTTGCAAATATCTTCTCCCACTCTGTTGGTTGCTTTTTATTTTTTTTTATTATTTATTTATTTTTTTCAAATTTTTAAAAAAATGTTTTTATTTATTTCTAGGAGAGAGAGAGAGAGACAGCATGAGTAGGGGAGGTTCAGAGAGAGAGAGGGAGTCACAGACTCTGAAACAGGCTCCAGGCTCTGAGCTGGCAGTCAGCAAAGAGCCCGACGCAGGGCTTGAACCCATGAACCACGAGATCATGACCTAAGCGAAAGTTGGACGCTTAACCAACTAAGCCACCCAGGCGCCCCTGTTTGTTGCTTTTTAGTTTTGCTGATTGTTTCCTTCGCTGTGCAGAAGCGTTTTATTTTGATGAGGTCCCAATACATTTTTGCTTTTGTTTCCCTTGCCTTTGGAGACGTGTTGAGTAAGAAGTTGCTGCAGCCAAGGTCAAAGAGGTTCTTGCCTGCTTTCTTCTCAAGGATTTCGATAAGCCTGTTCTTTTTCTAAAGAAACTACATTCGAGACAAATTTTGGAAGTTTCTCCCCATTTGGATCTCTTCTCCCATCCCCAAATAATATTGTAACAACAGTGTTTTATAAAATTGTCTATAGGAAATTCGCAATATTTAAATTATCCATCTAATCTACTCACGTGAACACGTAATATTTTTCTCCCTAGGAAGATACCTTCTCAATGCTGAAGAAACAATTTATAATTGGATCAAATGTCATTATATAACTCTGAATTTAATTTGTACTTTATTTGATTAACCCCCCCATCCTATTAGAAAAGTTTTAATGAGCCTAAAATAACTCCATTTTAATACTTAATTTGAATTTTCTAGCTCAGAGTACAGTAGTTTTACATATAACAGAAAAAGATATTTTTTTAATAATGAATTAATATATGTGAACAAATTATTTCTGGACCTCAGATTTTTCATCTGTAAAAAACAAGTTGATACTCTGGTTTATTTTCCTGTTCTGTCATCTCCAATCTTGCTTACCAATATGCCTTGCAAGATAAAGTTGGTACCAAGATTCTTCTTATTGAGGAAAAATCTTTGTTTTGGAGTATAATTTCTTAACTTTTTTTGCTAATGGGGAGAAGGCTACATATAGGAAAGTGCCTTGAATAGAGATAGTGGAGAGCAGGAAAAAACAAAAGATCTGGAGCCTAATAATATGGTTGGAAGTTGAAACCTGAGTTGAAGAAAATAGCCACAGGAGTTTTTAAGGAGGATACTTAATATTCAATTTAAATCGTTTGTGTTTCTTCAGTGCAAATGTCTATTTCCCAAATGGTCAGAATGGTACAGTTTTATTTTTAAAAGTTAATAATATGGCTCTCATGCAACTATAAAATGAACACATGTCAAAGATTTTATTCAACTCATTAATTAATGCAGGAAACTATGATATTAAGAGTAGTTCAAATGAAAATTTGTAGAACAGCAATAAATCTGAAATCAGGAATGCTGAAATGAATTTGCTAATAGATGCAAAGCTGGTTAATTTCTTACAGAGCCAGTAACATTTTATGTTTGGGATCGATCTTTTCTTTAAAGCAGAAATGAATTGTATCTTTACTGGGCAAAATTCATTCCCACTGCTTTGGAGAAGAATGATTTGCATTACTATCAGTTTTCTAAAACCCTGAGGGACTTGTAAAACAACCTAGTTAATAATCAGAGGTGCACACCTGGATAAAATCAGTTAATCCCCAGTGAGTCCACTAGACCATGCCCAAGCCTTCACTGAAAGGACACACAGTAATCTCAGTATTATCTGTTGCTCATTTTCAAGTCACTGGCAGTTTTTTTTTTTTTTTTTTTTTTTGGCAGAGAGGGCAAGTTGCATCCACAAAGTCCGTATGAAAATTATGGTAGAGGATTGAAATACTTGTTTGAGATGATAGATCTCAAACTTTTTATGTTAAGGAAACAAAATAGCATGGGCAGAATGATGTGACAGTCTACATACTAATTTAATTTAAAAGAAACTGGAGTGCAACATTTTGGTGATTGTAAGAACAAAGACTCCACGAAGTCTTAGAGGAGGACATTGGATTGCTTAGGAGATGTAAACTGAGGGCTGAGAAATCTCATCTGGATTTTAATTGACAAGGAAATCACAACCACAGCTGACATCTTGGCTGTACTTTTCATTAAATGATATTCAAATGTAAGAGTTAACTTCTTTCAACTTCTGTGGAGAAGTTTTGGAAAAGGAAAATTTCCAAAACCTACTAAGTAATGGTGACATCGTCAACCATAGCAGCGATTGTATTGCTTTTCCAAAGACTAGTCTAACAATTCAAAATGTTAGACTTTGAAACATCTAGCTGCTCAAAGATCCTCAAAGACCATAACTGCTCCTGAGTTGGTAACTAATATTACCAAAAACCACACATAGATAAACAGAGATAGGCTTTTATCAGCAGTGGCTTTTGAAGTGCACCCATTCATAGTGGCTGATTCTTCTTATCTACTTTGTGGATCCCTGTCCCTATCAGAGATTGTGATCTGTGTGATAAGTTTGGAGTTAACTGGAGAGATCAGAGATCAAGCTGGATTTGGTTCCAACAACCAAATAAATCTAAAGTTGCTTGTTCTAGAGTTTTTTTTTAATGCTACAGTGCCATTTTGAAATCTTTGGGAGGAATTCAGGACTGGTTCCGAGAGGCAGTGTAGCAGTGTGGTTAAGAGTTCTTGTTCTGTGGCCATACTCCTTGATTTTAAATCATGATTCTACCTCTTACCAATCATGAAGCCGTGCTAAGTTACCTACTTCTTTCTGGTTTGTGTTCCCTAATGGTAAAACGGGATGACAAGCATACCATTTTCATAGAGTTGAAATGAGCATTAAATAAACCAACTTGTATAAAATAAGCCTGACACATATTAAGTCCCAGACACGTTAGCTTTTGTTCTAAACTGACAGTTTTATTTTACAAGATCAAGGTAGAGAAATGTTTCCATGAGTAATATACTTTCAGATATATTTACAAACCTATGTCTAAACATGCATATGTAGATACACATATATGCATGACGTATATTATATATATGCAATTTACCAGAGATGTATGAATCATAATTCTACCAGAAAAAAAGAAGTAAGATACACACACACACACACACACACACACACACACACACTACTTATAAAAAGAGAAAACATTTTATAGCATTTATTTTATATATTGTGTATATACATGTATATACAGAGAGAGAGAGAGAGAGAGACTGATTTAAAGGAATTGGCATCTGCGACTGTGGAGTCTGCCAAGACAAGTCTGATATCTACAGAGCAGGCCCAACAAGCTGGAGCCTCTTGGGCAGCAGCTAACACTGCAGAGCGCAGGCAAAATTTCTTCTTTCTCAGAGAAGCCTTAGTTTTGCTCTTAAGACCTTTCAAGGGATTAGATGAGGCTCACCCATATCATTGAGGAGAATGATTGTAGATGTCAACATCTGCAAAATACATTTATGGCAGCAACTAGATCAGTGTTTGATCGAATAAGTAAGTTGACACATAAAACATACAACCATCATAAGAGGTTTTCAATTTCAGATTGCACTTCCTAGTATTTAGCCATTTAATAGAGAATTCTGAGGAGATTTTCATCTGGGCACCACTACTCCTAATGTGCTGGAATCTTTTGTTTTCAACTCTGAGAGATATAATTACATAGTTATTTGTGAACAGTATCCAGCTGCCAATATCCAAAAGATACTTTTCCTTTATTTTTTTCCATTTGAGAAGCATTTTAAGAAAATCATCAAGAAGTCAGTTGTTCTTGGCACAAGGGTTTTTCACTTTCCACCATTCACTTCGGATACAACTTTTCTCCTTTAAGATCCTTGGAATCACAGAATTTCAGAAGCTGAAAAGGTACCCTCCTTCATTTTAAAGTAGAGGCACAGAAGCCAAATGATCCAACATCACACAGCAAATGAGACAAGGAAGACAGCAAGGGTTTCTGACTTACAGGTGAGTCTTTAATCCCTCCTGATCTTTTCCACTCATCTTTTCTCGGTCTACACGTTTTCCTCAGCTATTCAAAGTGTAATGACAAAAATGTTAGCGTTACTTCAGACTTTTTCAGGAAACCTAATGTTGAGTCAGGTAGTTATAATTTCATTTTTTCCTTCTTACTTTCAGTAGTGGGGTGAATGATGGAATACTTGATAATATAATGCTGCAGATGAGCACAAAAAAATCTAAGGAGAGAATTGGTACTTCAGTTTGAATCACTAAAAATCTAAATGAATATTCATTTTAAAACTGTTTCAACCTATATAAAAATGGGTAGAAAGCTTTGTTTCATTATTATATAGACCAGTAACAGGCCCAAAGGTGTCATCCAGAAACCAGTGGATTCATTTCAAGTTAACACTCATCTGTGTGGACATGGAGGACACAGTCAGCCTTATATTAGCAATACTCATGAGCATGTCTGGCTTCTTACATGCTGTACAGAAATCCTTGGATAATCAAATATCATTCATCTGTTTTAGCCTCTAGTGCCTAGGACAGTCCTTGACACCTATCTGGCAATTAATATATGAGATGAATTAGATGCACTCCTAGATTTAAGGTCTTCTGCTTGCCTTAATATAAGTGGTTTGTAATGGCAAAACACTTCCCAGTTCTTATGAGATGGAGCAAAGAGCTATTACTTATTAGTTATTTATAAGATATATTTCAAAAACAGGTTCATTGTATTTATACTAGAGCTGTCATCAGATGTTTTCAAAGAGTAATGACAAGGTGCATAAAGATAATATAACATTAAAAGTTATACTGTGAGCTACTACTTTGCTTCCTTATATACAGTGAGAATGGGACATGAGCTATATTATAGTTTTTTGTGAATATATTCTTTTTTCCATTTAAAAGAACCTTAATAATAAAGATAAGAATTAATATTTAGTATTTAGTTAGTACTATATTGCACATGTAAGTAAATGTTGGGCTTGTATAAAAAAGCAATGCATCAAACTTTTATAGCTTTGTTATATGTATATAGGACTTGTGGAGTTACGTTTACACTACTGTATGGTCAAACATGAAGGAAGAAAACTGTGAAATGGCTAAAACACAGAAGAGTTTCTTTTGGAAGAGGGATTGAGTTATCATGATCCCACCAGTAGATATAGTATAAGCAGGCCCTCTCCTTCTCTAAGCCACAGGCAGATGTCATTATTCAGCAAGATCTTAGTTAGGAGGTCCTGTGGGTAGTATTTGTTGAGGATTGAAACTTTTTCCAATTTAGCATTTATAAATCAATCATTCTTTGATAGACCTACATTTCTTAAAAAGAATTAGAATTCTATGACAACCTCAGTGTCAGGAAGGAAGTTTATATGCTTTAGAGCAAAGTATGTGAAATGTACTAGTATTTCTTAATTTCCAGTATTTGGCACCAACCTTAAATCACCATCAAGAGGGTTATGTATTTTTCTATAAGGTTTGAGCCCCTGGAGGGTAGAGACAGTATACTTGTCTCATGTGCTGTAGTACTTGACATGTGTAATAATGGTAGCAGTAATTTCCATCTATTGAACATTTATTTAATGATCAGCAATTACATTAATTTAATAATATCAAAATATCAATTAACTTAATACATTCTATTTAATGTAGACATAGCTCTAGGCACTTTAAACATATTACAGTTTTTTACAGTGTTTGATGCCTACACCAGCTTTATGAGGTGGATTTATTATCTCTGTTGTAAAGAGGAGAACTAGACTCAGAGAAATCGAGGGATCTAACTAGGAAGTGACAGAGCCTTACTTCAAGGTGATATTTGTCAGATTCCCCTAGACCTGTTTCCTTTTTTCCATGGGGTCTTCACTCAAGAGATGTTTAATGAATGAATGCTCTTCTTTAAAATCTTTATAAACTATGTGACAGTTGCCCAGTATGCATGTAATTTTAAGGGTCTAATGAGACATTAAAACTCTAAGGAATTAATACTCCACTGAAATCATCTTGAGTAAGGTTTAAGATACAAAAGTGTGATGAATTAACACATAATTCTTATCAATGATTGCAAAGTGCAAAATGTACAAAGCTCTCCTGATATCTGTAGGTAAAAAGTTCTGCCAAACACTATAAGTATCTTAGCACTGTAGCAAATAGTTGGCAAACTGTCACTGATGACTGACCACCAAGTTTGAATCCAACCTTGAAAACAAAGAGGAAGTGATCCTGTGTTACGTAAGGATAATCTAGAATTTTATATGAGCCTTCATCTTACCTAAGGTTGAACAAAGCAGTGAACAAGAGGAAGGGTTATAACTTGTATATACCATTTGCTATATGACAGGAAATATTAAAAGTGGTATATTTGAATTTTATCCTTTAATCCTCTCACTTAAATGCACGATGGAGGCACTGTTAACTTCATTTTACAGATGAAGACACTGAGTAGAGAGAGGAGTTTGCTAAGAGGCACACAGCAGTAAGGAGGTGGAGTCAGGATCCAAACCAATGTCTGCCTAACTCTTGGGCCCACATTCTTAACTTCTTTCCAAACTGCTTCTGAGAAGTCTTCCTTGACTCAAGGATTGAGAAACTTTGACATAGTATAGGATGTCTGTGGAAATCGAAGACTTAACAGGTTCACAACTGACTTTCCTCTCCTGTCCCACCACCCTGGCCATGATCATCCTTTTCTTCTTTGTCCATTATTCCTTTTCATATGGTCCCCAAACTTGAAACATTGGCATCTCTCAATGCTCTAGTATTTAATTTGTTGCCAAGCTCTGCAGTGTGCCTTGAATCAATCTCTGACTTTTCCTACCTAATTCCCATTACTTCAGTTCAGAGTTCATTGCTTCTCATCCAGAAACCTGAAGTCGTTTTCTGACTAGTTTTCTCCTTTCCTTTATTATTATTGTTCTTGTTAGTAGTATTGTTGTTAGCATATCTTATAATGATAAGATTTCCAAGATTCATCCCAAAGCTAAGGTGTGATGATTCCTGTTCCCTGATTTTTAAAAACAATCCTTTCATCTCTTTTGCATTTGGAACTGTGTCCAGATTTCTCACCCAAGGTTGTGAGAAGATATCAGGAGGATATCAGGAAATACTTGGGGATTTTCCCAACCATTCCAAGGAAGGCTGGAAGGCAAACAGCCACAGGAAGTAGTCACATGCTTCTTATCACAATGAGTCCTGGATTATTTCACAAGCAGGGCAATCAAGGCCATGTTACAAAGAGAAATATGATTTCCTCATAGGAGACTAAACTGTGTTGTTTTAAGAAGAAAATTAATGCTTGCTGCAGTAAGATGTGTTTGCCTTTGAGTGACTTGGGAGGAACCCAGCTGTGGCCTTTGATGGTTCAGCATGTTCCCCACCTTGAGAGAAAAGAACCCACTAACTCTTCCTCAGAGCCTGAAAACCCTAAGAAAGGAAAGACTGCCTTAACATTTGGTTGAAGATCTAGCCTCCAATGCTGGCAAAATTCAAGAGGGAAAGTAGCTTTCTTGTCTTCTAGAGAAAGGGGTGAAGCTTTGGAAAGAATCTAGGATTCCATGTCTGGAGATTTAAGATTGAAAAAGGATTATGAGGTGGGTTGTCAGAGGGATATAAAAGATAAACCGTGGCTGCGAATGAGAGCAGCAGCCTCCCTCTCCATCATCCTCTATAAGTATAAATGCTTATTCTGATCTTTCTTCCTTTCCTTTCCCTTTCCTCCTCCTTTCCCCCTTTCCTTTCTCTTCCCTTCACTTCCATTTCCCTTTCCCTTTTTACTTTCTTTTTTCTCCCCCTCCTTCCTCTTTTTAGCACTTTAGCCCAAAGAGGGCACAGAATTTTATCTTACTCAGCGTTCTGTCCTCAGAGTATTGAACAGGGCCTGGCACAATTAGGCACTGAGTAAATACGTGTTGAACAAATGAAGGAAGGATAGGACAAAGGGAGACATGATAGAATTTCAGAAGGCACAAACTGTGAAGTTTTTCCCCATCACATATACTGTAAGGCATTGAGTTGGACTTTGTTTTTCTATACTATTCTGCTTTGGGAAGCTTACCTGAGTTTTTAAGAAGTAAGCTACTTCGGGGTGCCTGAGTGGCTCAGTCAGTTAAGTATCTGATTCTTGATTTCAGTTCAGGTCATGATCATTTCAGTTCATGAGATGGAGCCCTGTGCTGGGCTCTGCACTGACAGCACAGTCTGCTTGAGATTCTCTCTCTCTCTCTCTCTCTCTCTGGCCCTCTCCAGTGCTCACTTTCTCTACCCTCCCTCTCTATTTCTCAAAATAAATAAATAAATTTATTTAAAAACGAGGCAAGCTACTTAAATAAACCTAATATTGAGCAAAAGAAGTAAGGCACAAGAGAATGCATACAGTATGATTCCATTTATATAAAGTTAAAGAGAAAAATAAGCTATATTGTTAAAGGATGCCTTCAAGGTTTATAAAGCCACTTTTTAAAAAAAATTTTTTTTAATGTTTTATTTATTTCTAGGAGAGAGAGAGAGAGAGACAACATGAGCAGGGGAGGGTCAGAGAGAGAGGGAGTCACAGACTGAAACAGGCTCCAGGCTCTGAGCTGGCAGTCAGCACAGAGCCTGACGCGGGGCTCGAACCCACGAACCGCGAGATCATGACCTAAGCGAAAGTCGGACGCTTAACCGACTAAGCCACCCAGGCGCCCCATTTTTTTTTTTTTTAAAGCAAGGACATGATTATAAAAAACTCCAGGATAATGAAAGTTAGAAAGAAGGTGTGGCTGACGGGGTGAATTTTCAGCCAGCACGTACCCTCAGAGCTCAGGGCCCTGCAGGTTCTTTGCTCTCAGTTGGTGCTGTTCTGACTTTTCTGTGAACTTGGATATATCTCAGATAATACCCATAGTAGTTTGGAAGGTGTTATAGTCTCTATTATTGCATGAAAAACCACCCCAAAACTTAGTGATCTCAAAACAGTATTTTCTTATGCTCATAGACTTAGCCAAAGAGTTCCAGACTAATTAATTGCTGACCTAGGGCTTGAATCTGTCTGTACTCTGTACTTTGTGTACTCTGGCCCTTTGCTTCTCTTTCACTGCATTTTTCCCTTCTTCATCTCCAAGTATTTCGGTTCTCAGGGAGGCAGAAACAATAAAGGATGCCATTCTTTTACTAGGTAAACGTCAGACTTATATGAGAGCATCCATACTCCAGACTCTTCCTCAGGCCAATGCTTGGTCAAGACGAGGCAAGAACAGAACCAAAAATAAGGTAAACAGGACAGCTGAAACATTAAGTAAAAATTCATTATTATAGTACAAGGAAGAAATGGCTTCTTCTAAATAAACGAGTGAAGGAGAAGTCGTAGGTGAGATTAGACAATGACACGCACATCCTGGAATTCCAGACTTCAAAATGAGGCAGTGTGTTGTTTTGGTTGTATAAGACATCAATATAAACTCATTGTAAAACAAAATCTAGGATTCCCATCAGGGTTTATCTGTCTTCATGCTGGGTGTGCTCCCTTACTTGGATGTGATGTTGACAGTTTTGCTGACAGACTGACTCTCCCTCTGTCTGGAGACACAGGTGCATTCTGTATGTGGAGAGAGAGTTGAAGGTAAAAAGTGGAGAGAGTTTAAGGTAGAAAGGGGTTCACAAGAGGTAAAAAGCATAGAACAGATTGGCCATTTATGCTCAAAGTCTTAATATGCTGATTACTTTCTTAAAAATAGATTCTCAAAGTAAGAAGAAACATATACCCATAAAACACTATGACAGATCCTGTATGCTCATGCTAGTTATTGGTCTTGTTTCACAATTTTCTCACACTCACATCTGTGTGTGTGGACAGGAAGACATTGCCATAGAGCATGTGGTGAAATGGTTGCATTTTAAAAACATTTGGGGCAGGAGTAATAATGTCTTATTTTTTAGGGACTGCTGCAGAGCTAAAGCATCAAAGAAATGTGTCCAGACCACCTATTCGGATTAGTTTACACTTGCCATCAAAGGTAAAATTCCAGGGGCGCCTGGGTGGCTTAGTTGGTTAAGCGTCCGACTTTCGCTTAGGTCATGATCTCACGGTTCGTGGGTTCGAGCCCCGCGTCAGGCTCTGTGCTGACTGCCAGCTCAGAACCTGGAGCCTGTTTCAGTCTGTGACTCCCTCTCTCTCTGACCCTCCCCTGCTCACACTGTCTCTCTCTCTCTGTCTCCTAGAAATAAATAAAACATTAAAAAAAAAAGATAAAATTCCAGTGAGAATATGAAATATCTTCTCAAAATATATTTTTTGGTGTGAGTTCTAATATACCAACCAAACCTGTGGTTTAACCTCACTTCCTAATTTTTCACAAGTGATGACTTCTGAGCCTTCTTCTATCAAATAGTGTGTGAATGGCCCTCACCATGTGCACTTGAAGGGACTCTCCTCTTACTGTCCATCATAAAGCATTTCTTGCTCATCTCTGGGTGGCCAACTGCTTCTTTCTCTACTCTTGGGCTTTCTTATACCTCCATGCTGGCTCTTGGTCACCCCTACATCTCGATCTTGACTTCCTAAGAGGCAAAGGGCAATCTACATGAGGAAGGTCCAAGCTCACATTAATCTTTCTTTTCTTTCTGGCTCTTCTCCATAGTATGGCTTTTAAAATGACTTTCAGTGCAAGTTAGCATATAGTCACATATCAACAAAAGACTGGCAGTAGGATAAAAAAGAAAAGCCAAAGAAGTCTGGATAATCCATAAATTATTGTTAATTATACTGTTGTTAATCACTTTTTTTTTTTTTTTTTTTTTTTGAGATGGGAGGAGTAGAATTTTAGCAGTCAGGACATAAAGAATATTTCATTTCAGGTCAACCAAACTGTGAAATTTCCAGAACCAAATTCCCTCTCCATATCTCTCTCCTTCCTGTATTTTGCTTCATTTTGGCTCATGGTATTTTTGAAGTAGTGTACTAATTATATGTAAAATATAATAGTTGAGCTTGATTGCACGTATTATACCAACAATCTCTAATGCGCTTTATTGTTTGCCATAGGGTTAAATATAATTGTTTCAATTCTTTTCTTAAAGAAGTAGAAGGTGAAATGACTTACACACAAGGTCATTTTTTTTCAATATGTAATTTGTTCACCATTCCTAAAGTATCTGGCATTAAAGGCAATAGTATTAACTGGAGCCGAGCAGCCAGTTATATATAATAAATTGTGCAGTGAAATATGTCTGCAGGCTAATTAAAGATACTGAGACATTTTAGACTGCCCAACGCTTTTTTTTATTCCGGCAATTTGGTATATACAGGCCTCATCTGAACTTCCAAATTAACATTTACAGCATGAACATAACTGGCTGCTAGACAACCAATCACCAGTATTGTGGTAAAAAACAAAAACTAAAACCAAAACCAACTCATGAATGTAAAAGGCTGTAGGGAGAAGTGGCCAGGATAGATGAAACCATTAGAAAGGATCCACAGAATTTAGCTATTTTGTAGTTTGAAACCTTAGAAGAAGGCAGGAATCCATGTTTCAGTGCAAGCCAGGCACTATTTACATAGTTCTCTGATTAAAACTGAAATGATATTGTACTTGATCTTCTATAGTTAAGAGCTTTATTATGGAATTAATTTTTTAAAAAAGTTTTTTAATGTTTTTATTTATTTCTGAGAGAGAGACAGACAGCCAGCCAGCATGAGCAGGGAAGGGTCAGAGAGAGAGGGAGATATAGAATCCGAAGCAGACTCCAGGCTCTGAGCTATCTGTCAGCCCAGAGCCTGATGTGGGGCTCAAACCTACAAACCGCGAGATCATGACCTGAGCCGAAGTTGGTTGCTCAACCGACTGAGCCAGCCAGACTGTTATTATGGAATAAATTTAAAATCAATACATGTGACCTTCAAAAGAGGGTCATTGCATAAAAGTGTTGGTAGTACTAAAAAGTCCTGCAATAAATGCCTAAAACACAGAAGTTTGCACTAAACTTTGCATTTAAAGATGAGCTAAAATGAAGTCTAATGTATAAAAATGGGTCTGTGTAGAGGAATTTTGAAACCTAAATCTTGAACAAAATTTGGGAGTTTTCTCTCAAGAGAATCTACCTCTCAGCTGGTAACCCATGGGCCATGGTCTTCTTTGCAGTTAGTCAGGGTTAATCTTTCACAGACACCACTTGGAGAGAAGCAGGGGATTTCTCTTAGAGACCATCCATCCAGAGATGAGCAGTCCCGTGTTGTTCCTTCACTATATTTCCCTCCCCACCAAGTCATTTGTTGTTTAATGAGATCAAGTGCACTTGTCTTTCAGCATACAAAGATTTATCAACAAAGACATAGTCCATACAGCCTGGACTACACCTAAAGCCCTAGGAAGTGTCTTCTAGCCATTGTGACTTCTTCGAAGCCCTGAGTCCTTGGGGGGCCCCTTCGTAAGGTCTTTGCTATTGAGGCTAAAGTGTTGTCCTTTTTCTTCCTTCTTCTTCTTCTTGAAATGAAAATAACTTTACTTATTTGTCTTTATTATAAAAGTTCATAACATTGCTCTTTTTGTTGCTAATAGATTTCATTGGCTATGCTTAAGATCAAAGCTGATACATCCTTCAAACATCAGAGATTCTTCCCTGTTGGGCACCAGGTGAATTCTCCACCAACCCAACCACTCTGCCACTTTATTCTGTTGTGGGGAAATCTTGGGCTTATCTTTCTCCCCATTATGAGAACATGGATTTTTTTTTTTTTTGACACTTTTGCTGAGCTGACCTTGCTGGGAAAATAAGGAAAGTATGCACCATAAGATGGGTGATAAGACTAACATAAGCTCTAGTTCCTAGCTTAGAGACTCCTTCTGGGTTCTTCTTCCTGCCCACCTTGACATGTGCGCCAAATTACTACAATGTGGAATGTGGAAGTAACAGATGATAAATTTTCCCCCATGCTTGTGCTCTGGACTCAGATGTCTGGAGAAGGATCTCCTCTGAGCCTGCCATTGTAAAAGAAAATTCTGATCCACCAAGATCTCCAAGTGCCACTTGGTTTTTCCACCAGTGTTCCAGCCTGGTTCTGTAGCAAATTGTCTGTGCATCGCTGAAGGAATTTTGCCCTCTCCTTTCTGCTTTTCTACTAGTAGCATGAACAATTAACACATACCCCCACAAAGTGAACAGATGCATGTAAGAGAACTGAATTCACTAGCTATTAGTAGATCACCTGAAAAGAATGACTTCTAAATTTCTAATAGATAACCTTGTAAAAATACAAACTAATGAATTTTCTTGTGAGTGATTATTTGTTAGATTCATTTGTTACTGTTTGGATTCATTATGGAGGTTTATTTACTTTTTCATTCTCTTTTTATTTTAGCCTTTTTTTAATGTTTATTTCTGAGAGAGAGAGAGACTGTGAATGGGTGAGGGGCAGAGAGATAGGAGATACAGAATCTGAAGCAGGCTCTATGCCCCAAGCTGTCAGCACAGAGCCCGATGTGGGGCTTGAACCCATGGACCACGAGATCATGACCTGAGCTGAAGTCAGATGCTTAACTAAATGAGCCACCCAGGTGCCCCTATTCTAGTTTTTGAATAGGCAATACATGTATATGGTTCAAAACAGAAAAGTATATAAAAATAGGGTGTGAGAGAAGTCTCCCTCCCATTTACCCATGTCCATACATTCATATAGATAACCTTTGCCATTAGCTTCTGGGTTATTTTCCCTGTGTTTCTTTTTCCAAAAATCAGTAAATGTGTGTGTGTTTATATGTTATGAGTATTCCTTTTTCCTTATCCAAAAGATAGCTTAGTATATACATTCTTTTGATATTTCACTATAATAGAAATTTATAGAGACCTTTTTTTTTTTGTATTTTTGTTTTTGTTTTTAGTTTCTGCAGAGTACTTCATTAAGCAAATATTGTAATAAATTTTTGGTCAAAATATCCCAAAGTAAAATTTACAATGATGAAAACTATACATTATAAAAATTGTTAGAAGATTAAAAGTCTATGGATGAAGCATATTGGGAAAGAAAACAAAATTAGAGAGCATAAATAGTCATCATAAAATAAACCTAAAAAACTACAATTTCACAGGATAAGGTTTATTAATCACTAAAATCTGATACCAGAATAAAATCTTATTTCAGAATCTTCTTGACAAAAGTTAGACATGTCAAATTTGACCTGGGGAAATTGAGTTTGTTGGAAGAGCTTCCAGAGAAAAATCACAATGGCAGAAGCTATAATTAGGAAAATATTATATTTTTAAGGAATCCAATAGAATAATCATGCCTGAGAGTAATATTTAAGTTAGAAAGATAAGTTTCAATAAAAGTAATTTGAGTTACATTAAAGATAAAAATGAAAAAAAATAACTGTCATGTATAGAAAATTGATCAAAGAATCAAATTGGCTTAATGGAATAAGCTCCAGAAGATATTTTCTTGATGAAAATTGATCATGTTTTTACAATCCTGCTTAAAATAATTTACATGGGATCAAATTACCTACGGGCGCATAAAACGGTGTCAAAATAAACTGTACTAGCTTGTCCTGAGCGCCTGTCTACAAGTTCTGCCCTTGATTTCTTCTTATCTCCTCTTCTCTTTTCTAGAGTCTTTGATGTATCATATCAGAGCTACTTAACTATGAATCATTCCATTTGTTTTTGAAGAACCTCTTTCTCCCTACCATTTCTCAACAACTCAAAGACCTTTTGCTCTTCAACCCTGATTTCATCTGGCAAGTTGGACCTCCTTCCTTCCTCTCATCCCTATCTTGAGTCATATATCATCTTTTCTGACATTTGCATATTTTAAATATTCATCAGCATGTTGAAGAAAGCAACCAGGGCACCCTGCAAGTGCCCTTATCAGTGATAACTTCCTTTGAAATCTATGCTGACCTTTCTGGCTCCCTGCTTCTTCTCTTTCCCCTCACCTAAATTCCCAATTCCCCAAAGCATGTGTAGTCCAGCTGTGGCTGGGGCGAATCCTGTTCTTTGTTGGGGGAGCTCTAGGAGACCGCGGTGAGGAGCTGCAATGATTAAACATCTCATTAACACTGCTGCCATTTCTAGGTTGCCATGAATTGGTAATCCTATTTAGGCTGTGCTTTGATGAAACTTCCTTCATATATCCTCATTGCAGAGTCCATATGTATTCTAGCTTCTTACTCTTTGCCTGAGTTCTATTGGATAGCATGCTTGGTCTCCTGTTTCATGAAGACTGCATTGTCAGCCTTTGTAAGGGCCTGGAGCCCTATCCTTGACCTGTAGCCTCAGGTCTGAGGCCCTGTTTCCAGAGATTCCTGATGGCTCTCAGCCACTTGCCTGAGGATTTTCTGCTCTACACTGACCATTTCCAGGCTTCTCTTGTCTACTGGAACACCTATCCTTCATCTCCTTTTGAACTTCCCAGTCACCGACTACTTGACTAGAATCCTTCTACATCCCCACAAAGTTTTCTCCAGACACAATCTAGGTCAGGTTATGCTTTTTTCCATTTCTGGATATGGGATACCAGAATTAACATCTACTTAATTCTGTGAAGTAATTTCTTATCCAGATCTCAGGCTAAGCCTTCATTCCAAATTACCATTCTGACAAAATCTTTAATATATTTAAATACCTTGATTAACATTTTCACACTTTTATAATATCATTCTTCACTCTTTTGGGAGTTTACCTGTTTATTTTTTATTTTTTAAATGTTTACTTATTTTTGAGAGAGAGAGACAGAGTATGAGCAGGGGAGGCACACACACAGAGAGAGAGAGAGAGAGAGAGAGAGAGAGAGAGAATCCAAAGCAGGTTCCAGGCTCTGAGCTGTCAGTACAGAGCTCGATGCAGGGCTCAAACCCATGAATCAGGAGATCATGATGCTCAACCGACTTAGCCACCCAGGCACCCCTGGAGTTTACCTGTTAATGCTTATTTTCTCCTAGAGGAAACTTTTTTTGATTGATTGATTCTTATTTATTTATGTTTCTGCTCTATAATAGTCCTAAGTATCCTTAAAATAACCAATAATCCACCTATTTACATTTGTCCAAAGATTTCGTATTATTGCTATTACTAAAATGGAAGAGTTACCCAAGATTAATTTATTGAAAGCTTGTGGCACCTGAGTGGCTCAGTCGTTTGAGCATCTGACTTTGGCTCAGGTCATGATCTCACAGTTCATGGGTTCGAGGCCCGTGTCGGGCTCTGTGCTGACAGCTAGCTCAGAGCCTGGAGCCTATTTCAGGTTCTATGTCTCCCTCTCTCTCTGACTCTCCTGCTCATGCTGTCTCTCTCTCAGGAATAAACATTAAAAATTTTTTTTGAAAGCTTGTCATATGCCAACACATGTAGGAAACAAAGATAAATAAGATATACTCCTTATCCTTAAGGAGCTCAGACAACATACAGTTAAAATACAATATGATAAACGTTCCACCTGGTGGGATATGCAAGGAACTCTTAGAGTAGAGAGGTAGGCTTGACTTACAGCTTTAAAATAGGAGGATCAGGGGGCGCTTCAGACTTTATTTGAGATGATTTCTGAAGAATGTGTAAAAATTTGCCGTAAAGGACAAGGATGTGCCTGGCAGAAGAAACAGGAAGAAGAAAGATATGCAGGCATGCCAGGGCATGGCACATTCCACTGGAGGAAGCATGAATAATTTGGGTGGCCTCATTGTAAGCTTTGAGGGGGGAGGGGCAGGAAATATGGCTGGAGAGAGAGGTTGGGGACCACAGGTGAAAGAACTTACATGCTATCTTAAGGGGTTAGGACCTGATTCTGATGGTGATAGGGCCCTTTCCCTGACAGTTGAGCAATTCAACTGCCTTATGGGGTAATTCCGCCTTTTTTTACCAGCCCCAAAATGTATTCACAGATTTTTAAAAATCAGCAAATCTTTTTAAAAATCAGCAAGTCTTTTATGCTCTGAAAGTTACATATCAGTGTGACTCTTCCAAAAGGCAAGTATCATTCTAGTCATTATCATTACAGATACCATATTTTATATGCAAATATCTATAGACACCTTGTAGAAAGCTATACTTAATAGTGCTTAATATCAGATTGACCTGATATCTTGATATTTATTTGTTCAATTACATTTGAATTTTACAGTGAGTATAGAATTTTTTTTATAAAAATAGTAACTTTTCACATGCATGTGTGTGTGTGTGCACATGCAAAAGAGAGGGAGAGGGAGAGAGGGAGAAATTGGAAGAATTTTCTGATTTGGCAGTGTACATTTGATATTTCTCTAAGTTGTTTTGATCATGCATGGCTTCTTTCCTCACTTGCTGTTAGGATAAACTCTCAAAATTTTCTGGCAAAAGACTAACAGGTTTAATTTTATCATTCTATAAAAGAAATTATTTGTCAAGTAGCTATGAAGGTATTTTCAAAACTTTTCTCTTTCACAAATATTTTCAACAGCTCTAATCTAGAGAAGCATGAGAAAGTACTCCTAAGAATACTGGATTTTCTGCCTTGTTTGTACATGTAAATTTGGTGAAATGAAGCAGGATGGATCATTTACGTGTTTATCATTTACTGTACACCAGACACTCAACTAGGAGCTAGGGATGAGGTTCACAAAGATAAAGGATGAGTCCCTTCTTTCTGGTGTCACCTTGATATCTATCAGTCACTTCTTTCTCTGCCTTCTAGCTTGAGGTTGCTTTACTCTAGCAGGCTTGGCCTTGTGTTCTTCTTCAGACAAAAATGTGTGGGCCACTGGAGTACATTGCCAGGACCAACCCAGAGTAGAAGTACGTGGGCATTTATTTGCTCTCAGGGAGACAATAGCCAGTGACAGAGAAAGGAGCCTTCTTCTGAAATTGCTTCTGTGTTTCATTACCCATTCTTGCTCTTGCTTCCTCTATTCCTTACTAGTTTTTCCCGGAAGCACTGGGCATAATTGATGATGGTAGCCATGTGTATTAACAAGGTTCTTCAGAAAAGTGAATGAATAAGAGATAGATAAATAGATAGATAGATAGATAGATAGACAGATAGATAGATAGTGAGAGAGAGATAGAGAGATAGAGATATAGATAAACAGACAGGCTGGTAGCCATGTGTATCAACCAGGGTTCTTCAGAAAAGTAGAACCAATAAGAGATAGATAGACAGACAGATATAGATATGCACAATATTTATGTATATATAGTTGATCTTGTTATTAATAATTCATAGTAGTTATGTTCTGTTAGTTGCTGCAAACACTGAGTAAGCAATTACTAAACAGTGGTCCTAGGGGAAATCCAGGTTTGGGTTTCTGGAGGCACTGGTGGCAACATTTTCCCCAACTGATCAACACATAACCTTGTTTCATGTGTGTTTCTATTCTAAAGATGCCTTATTTAATGTATATATTTGATTCATTAACCTTGACCTCAACTCATGCCTAACACCTGTATTTTCTCTATGAAGCACATCATAGCCTCCCTGCACTTAGAAACACTAGACAGCACTTTAGCATTATGCTGGGGGTGAGGGGCATTTTCAACATCAACATCAACAAAAAGCACAAAAGTGTAAAATGATGGCACTAACTAGACCATGAAAAGGATACAGAGGTTTGCCTATTTGACCTCAGGTGAAAACATGCGCATTGGGCAACTTAGAATTTTCACTACTCTCTGCATGACATCCATGGGTGATTGCAAAAGCATCTTGAGTATTGGTTTTGGGGTCACTAATAAATTTTTTTATAGTTTACTGTCAAGATGGTTTCCATATAACACCCATCGGGGTGCTCATCGGGGTTACTAATATATTTTAGTGAGTAGGCAAATTAGCAAATGCAGAATCCACTAATAACAAGTATTGACTGCATATGTATATATGTTTTATATGTACTTGTATGTGTTGTACTTGTATATATTATACATGCATGTGTATAAATGCTACAAATTATACACATATAATATGCTTACATAAATATATATACATATGTATACACATTATATATGATGCAGACAGGCTGGGTCCCAGGACCTGGAAAAGAGTACCACAGGACCAACCAAGAAGGTCCTTGGCTTCCCGCAGGGTAGAAATCAAACACGAGCTGGAGAAGGTGAAAGTAGAGTTTATTTAATAGTGTGGGTGACAGGTAGAGAATAGCAGATGGAGAGTCTGGGAGACTTGGAAAGGAAAAGAGAGTGAGACTCATTGTTTCTTAGGGCTAGGGATTTATATTGGAAAGGGGTCCAGGGTATATGGTCCTTCAAGAATTTAGGGTAGAGTCTGATCAGATGTGAGTGTCAGGTGAACAGTAGGTGTTATTCCATAAATCATTAAAGGTAGAGGGTATTGATGCCACTGTCAACTGAGGTTTGTTTAAAGCTAATGTCCTGGAACATGTTTGGGATCCATCTCTTCTTAGATGTTATTGGGTGTATGAGGCCTTGGATGAAATTCAGAGAATGATTAACTTCTTTGTTTCCGCCCTCCTGAAGTGGAAACATAGCTTCTTCGGCTTATTCAGAGGCAGAATATAGAACAAGAGTAAATGGGGCCTAGCAGAAAAACAGCAGAGATGGAGCCTTTCTAAAATGGAGTCCTTTCAGCTTTCCTACCTCGTGTGTATACACACACACACACACACACACACACACACACACACACACACACATCTACACATCTACAAGCTGGAACCCAGGCAGGAGTTAATGTTGCAATCTTGAGGCAGAATTTCTTTTCCAGGAAACTTGTTTTGGTTCTTAAACTGATTGGATAAAGCCCAACCACCCTAATGAAGGTAATCTTTGTTTAAAGTCCCCTGATTATAGATGTTATCCACATTTACAAGATACTTTAACAGCAACACCTAAACTAGTGTTTGATTAATAACTGCAGTATATAGCTTAGTCAAGTCGCCATAAAAAACAGCTCTCACACCATGTAAACAACTTTAATCTATAGTTGGTTTCTCCCTTCTTAAAATATCTGTGGCTATGCAGCCACCTGGTATCTCCATTGGTAGTTTCCCCGGCAAGATCCTTTATCTCATCTCCTGCTAGAGATTTTTCTCTTTCCTTTCTTTGAAAGAACAGGATAGCCATCATTTTGTTTCTTGGGATTATGCCCCATGCCTCAAGTTTAGCCAAGTATTTTCTCACATAGCCATATTAAAAAAAATGTAATTTACATCTTGTTTTATCTAGGTAGGGGATCAGAAATAAAGGGTTTGGGTAAATCTGAGATGGCTTTTGCAGACTGAATAGGATTGGAGGAGGCTAAGATAGTCTGGGTGTGACTAAGGGGAGGGATGGATAAGTGTGAACAAAAGCATCTCAGTGAGATAAGTGCAGAGCATACCCATGGGAGAGAAATCATTCTGAGCTGGCTGAACATGAAAATCTTGTCTGTGGGCCAGTGGAGATGGGGATGGAAAGGTGGGCATGGTGCATATTGCAAAGATTCTGGGATGAAATGATGAGTGACGAGGAGCTATTGTATGAACACAGAAACTTAGTCTGTTATCATTTCCACCTACCCCTGCCACTTAGCCTCCCTGTCTTTTTTTTTTTAATTTTAAAAAAATCAATTAATTAATTAATTTTTAAAATTGATTTTTTAAGTTTACATCCAAGTTAGTGCATGGTGCAACAGTGATTTCAGGAGTATATTCCTTAATGCTCCTTACCCATTTAGCCCATCCCCCCTCCCATAACCCCTCCAGCAACCCTCTGTTTGTTCTCCATATTTAAGAGTCTCTTATGTTTTGTCCCCTTCCCTGTTTTTATATAGCCTCCCTGTCTTCTTAAAGAATGCCCTACTGGAGCTCAGAGTCTGAATACAGCCTGTTACTATGAGTGCCTAACTGAAGGTCTAGGAACACTGGCTGTAAAGGGGGAGAGAAGTCATAAAATTGAAAATTTTGATTTTGGGGGCTAAACCTTTAATAAGTCATGAAGAGTATGATACATACCCCACTCCTCACTTGCCATGCGAGTGGAAACCCAGCAGCAACTCTAGGAAGGCAGTACCA
This sequence comes from Hyaena hyaena, assembly GCF_003009895.1. NCBI lineage: Eukaryota > Metazoa > Chordata > Mammalia > Carnivora > Hyaenidae > Hyaena > Hyaena hyaena. The sequence continues at coordinate 3,488,495 of NW_024080704.1, forward strand.
CGTGCATGGCTGTCAGGGGAAGTGCAGCAAACTGAAAGGGAAGGTATTTGCAAATGTAAAAAACAGCCTCTTCCTCTCCATTCCAGAGAGTGACCCCAGTGAGAGTGGAGTGCATCCTCTATTCTCTTCTCCAGGCTGTGAAATACAGAAATCACAAAGCACTGACTGAAAATGGCTGTTTCCTTTGTTCTCCTGCATTTAGCTAAGGGACTTTGGGAGGTATTTACAGGCAGTTCAAGTGCAAATGTTGCTGAGTAGTTCTCCCTTTCCAGAAAAAAAAAAAAAAAAGGAAAAAAAAAACCTCAAACAAGTTGCCTCCAGGTGCATCCCAAATGGCATTTTGATTGACTCCCTTCAAAAAGAAATTAGGGATGTAAATGTGTTTGAGAAAATTATTACCCAAATCACAACATCCTCTTCAGACAGTTGTTTGATTGAATACTGAAAAGAACATTAAAAATCTTCCAGCAAAAGCCTTTGCCAAAGTATTAAATGATAAACTGGTATGAATTCTCTTCTTGCCCTCTGAGAAAAAGATCTTCTTTGCCTTTGATATTAATTCAGGTTTGTTTGCATATATAATTCAGACACATTTGTAGGTGGCCTTCTGTCAAAATGTCATGAGACTTAATATTTAGAATTACTAATACTTGGAGTGATGTAATGAGAATTAAAATTATTGGCCTAGACAGCTGTCACTAGTATCTGAAAGCAAATGGGGAACAATATGTCCCAAAGTGAACATGCTTAACCTGACATGACAATAATACAGATATTTTTCATTTGTAAATTAGTTAATCTTCCCAACCTTTTTTTAAAATTTTTATTATCTTTTATGGAGACCTACTAAATACCTGAAGTCTCCATTGATCAAAGATTTCTGCCTTAGTAATTGATTAATTGATTCCTTCTATAAATAAAAGTCGGTTATTGTTAGACCGTAGAGACGTAGCAGTGAAAAAGATAGTCAAGGATACTGTTTCTGTGGACTAAATCCTGCTGTGGGACGATAGACAAAAACGGTGTGTGAGAACATCTCAGAACCCCAGCTTCAGTTTCCTCCTTTCACCATTAAACCTACTATTGATGATTCATTTCGTAAAACAGCATCATCCATCACTTTAAATTATTTCACAGAGTTTCAGCAGGAATTTTATAACATGCATGTGTGGAGTTAGGAGGAAAAAAGGAACAAAAAAGAATGTGTAATTTTTTCTGACGTTGATCTTTATAAGTACCTAACAGGTTGACTTTTCCATGTTCGCTCAAGGATGGTTAATGGATAATTCTGGAAAGATAATGCTGTTATCTTACTATTACGTGACTGGTCCTTTCAAGATGGTCTCATTCTGTACAGATTTTTGGGGACTGAGGAACATATATAAGAGTCCATAAACAACAACAAAAATTTTGTATTGATCAGCAATGAATTCATTTGGTCAATGAACCAAAGTTATATATTGCAAACCTTTCTAAACAGTGTCCTGTTTTGCAACAGGTTTTGAATAACTGTAGTTTTCAGTACTAAATCAAGTGAAAAAAATGCATTATCAGTTCTTAGTTGGACTGAGTCCCCCCCCCTCCGACTCCCACTCTGTCTTTCTCTCTCCTTCTCTTTTTCACCTTCAATAACTCAACAGTCTCTTAAGAACCACAAATTGAAGGCGGGAGGTCAGCCTCCCCAGGACAGATCCATCTCTGGCTCTAATCCCTTACCACATTTGTTGGAACTTTGTCTGACTTTTTTCAGGAACAATACAACTTTTTTTTTTGTAAATGAACAAATCATTGTATACACCAAGAATTGAGATTTGGTTGCACAGTTAATTGAAAAAGATTAAGGTCATAGGGCAACCTTCTTAGGAACAAACTAAGCAGTAACCCATTTAAATGAAGAACCTGGAATGTATTTCTGTATGCAAATACCACGTGGAGCCCTAGCCTCTGGTCTGGTTTCTGTACTGGTATAACTCTCCACCTATAAGAGGTGGGAGAGAGAGAACAGCCTATTGGAGAACTAATAATGGATTTTTTTCATTTGGGTGAGTTCTGAAAATTACAGAATTATTGTTATTGGTAACAGGACACTGTTTAGAAAGGATTTAATAAAATTCCCTAATATACATATTTCCCCCCACTGCATCATAGAATGTTTAAATTGTACATTTAGGTCTGTATCTTCCCATCTTTGGAAAGAACAGCAAATTGTACTTTTGTAGAAGAAATCAAAAAAATAAAAAACACTAGACTTGGAGGCAGAAGGCCAGATTATACAATTTAAGAATTCTGAGACTTCTGGCATGTCACTTCCTATTTCTGGGCCAGTCTTTTTCATCTATAAAACAATAGGGACCTTAGATGATCTCTAAACTGCCTTTCAGGCTTAATTATTCACCCACTTTGAATAATCAGCCATCAGTAGTCACACTTTATTCCCAGATTCTGTCCCCACATAAAATCCACTTCCTTCTGTCCCCTCTTATTAGGTATGCCAGCCCTCAAGCAAATTAGATAACAACCCATACAATGAAGGAGGGGGAGAACATTTTTTAAGGTTAATTATTTGGCCCCTGTCTATGAATATATTGTGTTTATGTAATGTTTTTATTAAAAATTATTTTCATATGAAACAACTATATGGAATGCTATGGAAAATGAGAAGTTCACTTAAAATCAGTTCAAAACATATTTTGTTTTGCTCAGTGTCTCATACATTTATTACATGAAAAATTATTTCCATGCCTCTATTCCAGAGACAGGAATTGATGTGCAATTCTAAAATAATTTTTTTTTTATAAACTGGAGCTGATTCTCAAGTCAAGAAGTGCTTCCAGTTTTCATGACTATTCACAGAGAATTCCCTTCTGATAGTCCTGTTCTTGGGCTCTGCCTGGCACCATATTTCTTAGGTCTGCTGGTCCTCTACTCATAACCACTTCTACCTTTTCACTTAAATTCAGAGTGCTAACTGCTGCTAGGTGCATCTGCCGGTCTCTTTCATTTAAACAAATCTTCATGGATATATATATATATATATATATATATATTTTAAATACATGTTTTATGCATATGTATACATATGTATTTAATTTTAAACATATGTATGTTTATTTTTTTTAAGTGTATTGTTATATAAGTTCTGATCAATGCATAGTTCCATAACTAGCACCACAATCAAAATACAGAATGATACCCTACACCAAAAGTTTTTTGGAGCTTGCCCCCTTGTAGTCAAACCCTCCTCCCACTCTGACCCTTGTCAATTACTGATTTGTTTCCTGAACCTAAAGTTTTACTCTTTCTAGAATATCATCTACTTGGAGTAATATACTATTAATTTTTTGAGTTTGGTTTTTTTTCACTGTATGTATTTGAGATTTATACCTGTTAGTGCACATACAGGTAATTCATTCCTTCTTGTTGCTGAGTAGAATTCCACCACATGGATGTACCACAGTTTCTTGATTAACCCACTGAAAGGACATTTTGAGTTGTTTCCAGTTTTTGGCAGTTATGAATAATGCTGCTATAAATTCATGTACAAATTCTTGTGTGAATGTAAGTTTTAACTTCTCTTGGGTAAATACCTACTAGAATTGTTGGGTTATATGGTAAGTATATGTTTAATTTTATTAGAGGCTATCAAAGTAGGGGCACCTGGGTGGCACAGTCTATTAAGTGTCTTACTCTTGATGTTGGTTCAGGTCATAATCTCATCGTTCATGAATTCAAGCCCCACATTGGGTTTGTGCTGATGATGCAGAGCCTACTTGGGATTCTGTCCCTCTCTCTGCTCATACCCCCCTTTTGTGTCCTCTCTCTCTCTATCTCTTTCAAAATAAATAAATAAGGTAAAAAAAAAAAAAAACTACCAAACTGTTTTACACAACGGCCATACTGTCTTTGCATGCCTATCAGCATTGTAGGAGATTTGCAGAAACTCCTCTGATAATACTTGGGATAGCCAGGGTTTTGGGGTTTATAGGTGAATACTGAAATGTGCCTTTTTTACCATAAGAATGTAAAAGAACCATAGAAGAGACTGTGTAGTTTTAGACTAGCCCCCTTGCCCCTGTAGCCCACTATGTAGTGTTCAGAAACAACTAAAGACTCATCAGGTCACACTACTACACAATTAGGGAATATTTAAAATAATAAGAAAGTGACATTTTATAGCACAAATTAAAATATAGAACTGCCAAGTTTAATGTCAGACACATTAGTGTCTTTAGTCTTATTTTTAATGGGGATTACATCTGAATCCTTTCTTGGAATTGACTTCTCTCCTTCTGTTTGCCAACTGCATAGAACTCCTGGTCTTTGAAGTGAGTAAGTCTCAGATTTATGGTGTTGTAGACCTACATTAGAATAGCTGATATCCTCACCATGACTTTTGTCCTAATAGCATCTCAAAATCTTACTGACTAAGATTTACTAGATTAGCCAGGTGCTTATGGCTTCTATCTTGAGGCTGCTTAGAACCGAGTATAGCTGGATTACATCTTAAATTGGAGTTAGGTTCTTAAGTCCATGAGAAAGGAAAAACTACCTATAGTCCCAGTTACTATCAAAATTCCTTTAGGATGATGCCAACTTGGAGCCCACCACTGCATCTCACAGCTGAACTCAACTTAGCCAGTTTTTCCTCCGGCTTTGGAACACATTACTTTTTCTTCCGTTAAGCACCAGATGAAGGAGTTGGCTTCTGTGTGGAGCCATGTTGTAAGAAAACTATCTTCTGTGTCTGAGCACCAGAATTCTATTTAGTGCATCCGAATCTCACACTATGAGAAACTCGGAGGAACTGAGATAAACTGAGAGAACAGATTCATGTCTCCCGCTTTTACTCATCTTCGGTATACTCTCAGCATATTGAGAGACGGCAGGTGGATTTTCTGGCACCATCTTAACTGTGAGTTTTCTATCTTTTCTGCTCCCCTTTGCCTACCTTCCCAAGGTATATAGTAGGATTTGCAAAAGAAAAAAATGTTATAAATGTTTGTAATGCTGCTTTTCTGTACTGGCAGTGTAGTAGCTGGCTACAGTATTCTGTTCCATTTCTTCAAAATAAACTGGGAAAAAGTTGATAGGTTATACATACCTCTTGATATCTAATGGCAGACTTGGCCAGCCCGACTCCAGCCTCAGGCAGTAGCCCCTGCAAGAGGCATGTTTGATGAGCTTCCCACAGAGCAGCTGTACCCAGCACTGCTCTTGCACTAGTGAGAGACATTCTCTGATGCTACTTCTCGCCTGAAGCCGTCGAGTTCTCCTCCTGAGGTCTATAAACGCTTGGGCAGATTATAGACTTGAGCTCATTAAAATCTGGCTTTAGAGCAATGGCAGCAACAGAATATGATGTGTTATTACTTCCATTTTCATTTTCTGAAATGACTGTGGCATTACTCATCAGAGATGCATTAGACCTTTTGGACATGTTTTTATGCAATTAACTTCATGGAAGTAAAAATACCAACAAAATTTCAGAAATATGGCACCACGAATTTCTAAGTCTGGTTTAATAACACAAAATAACCACTGTTTACATGTAATAAATAACAATATGTAGAAATAAGTAGAAACTCATAAATGCACTTAATAAACACACTTTTAAAAATAGGTAGATCAGAATTGAAAACTTGCTAGCACAGAGCCTTACATAGGATGCATTCATTAAATATGAATCTCCCAGTTTTCTTTCATTTTTAACCCTCTGTATTTAGAAGATGGGTTTGTTAAAGTCCTAATCATAGCAAAAATGAAAAAATGTGCTTAAGTAAGGAGAGTTAGTCTACTTCATTGTTTATTTTGGGAAAGTAATATGGTATGACAGAAATATGGTGAATCCAACAAATCTAGATTCAAATCCTAGCTAGCTGTGTGACGTTATGCAAACTAGTTCTGAGCATTAGTTTCTTATTTTTGATTTGTTTTGCTTTGTTTTGTTTTAAATAGTTTATTGTCAAGTTGGTTTCCATATAACACCGAATGCTCATCCCCACAAGTGCCCTCCTCCATGCCCATCATCCCCGTTCCCCTCCCCCCCACTCCCATCAGCCCTCAGTTCTCGGCATTCAGAGTCTCTCATGGTTTGCCTCCCTCACCCTCCCCCACCATTTTTCCCCTTCTTCTCCCCCATGGTCCTCCATTAAGTTCCTCCTAATCCTCCCATACGTGCAAACATATGGTATCTGTCCTTCTCTGCCTGACTTACTTCACTCAGCATAACACCCTCAAGTTCCATCCACATTGCTACACATGGCCAGATTTCATTCTTTCTCATTGCCGTGTAGTATTCCATTGTATAAATAAACCACATCTACTTGATCCATTCATCAGTTAATGGACACTTAGGCTCTTTCCATGCTTTGGCTATTGTTGAGAGTGCTGCTATGAACATTGGGGTGCATGTGCTCCTATGCATCAGCACTCCTGTATCCCTTGGATAAATTCCTAGCTGTGCTATTGCTGGATCATAGGGGAGTTCTATTGTTAATTTTTTGAGGAACCTCCACACTGTTTTCCAAAGGGGCTGTGCCAGTTTACATTCCCACCAACAGTGTAGGAGGGTGCCCATTTCTCCACATCCTAGCTGCAACTAGAGTTTCCTGATTTGCTCATTTTAGCTACTCTGAACCAGCGTGAGGTGGTATCTCAGTGTGGTTTTGAATTTTTTTTTTATTTTTTTTATTTCTAGGAGAGAGAGAGAGACAGCGTGAGCAGGGGAGGGTCAGAGAGAGAGGGAGTCACAGACTGAAACAGGCTCCAGGCTCTGAGCTGGCAGTCAGCACAGAGCCCAAAGCGGGGCTCGAACCCACGAACCGCGAGATCATGACCTAAGCCAAAGTCGGACGCTTAACCGACTAAGCCACCCAGGCGCCCCTCTCAGTGTGGTTTTGATTTGTATTTCCCTGATGAGAAGGGATGCTGAGCATCATTTCATGTGTTTGTTGGCCATCTGGATGTCCTCTTTGGAGAAGTGTCTGTTCATGTCTTCTGCCCGTTTCTTCTCTGGATTATTCATTTTTTGGCTGTGGAGTTTGGTGAATTCCTTATAGATTTTGGATACTAGCCCTTTATCTGATATGTCATTTGCAACTATCTTTTCCCATTCCATCGGTTGCCTATTAGTTTTCTTGATTGTTGACATTGCCGTGCAGAGTTTTAATCTTGATGAGGTCCCAATAGTTTACTTTTGCTCTTGATTCCCTTGCCTTTGGGGATGTGTCAAGTAAGAAATTACTATGGTTGAAGTCAAGGAGGTTGTTTCCTGCTTTCTCCTCTAGGGTTTTGATAGTTTCCCATCTCACATTCAGGTCCTTTATCCATTTTGAGTTTATTTTTGTGTATGGTGGGAGACAGTGATCCAGTTTTATTCTTCTGCATGTTGCTGTCCAGTTTTCCCAGCACAATCTGTTAAAGAGGCTGTCTTTTTTCTATTGAATACTCTTTCCTGCTTTGTCAAAGATTAGTTGGCCATACATTTGTGGGTCCAATTCTGAGTTCTCTATTCTGTTCCTATGGTCAATCGGTCTGTTTTTATGCCAATACCATACTGTCTTGATGATGACAGCTTTGTATAGTACAGGCTAAAGCCTGGGATGGTGATGCCTCCTCCCATTTTGGTTTTCTTCTTCAATATTACTTTGGCTATTCGGGGTCTTTTGTGGTTCCATACAAATTTTAGGATAGTTCCTTCTAGCTTTGAGAAGAATGCTGGTGCAATTTTGACTGGGATTGCATTGAATGTATACATTGCTTTGGGTAGTAATGACATTTTAATTTTTTTTTTTATGTTTTATTTATTTCTAGGAGAGAGAGAGAGAGACAGCGTGAGCAGGGGAGGGTCAGAGAGAGAGGGCGTCACAGACTGAAACAGGCTCCAGGCTCTGAGCTGGCAGTCAGCACAGAGCCCGACGCGGGGCTCGAACCCACGAACCGTGAGATCATGACCTAAGCGAAAGTCGGACGCTCAACCGACTAAGCCACCCAGGTGCCCTTGGGTAGTAATGACATTTTAACAATATTTATTCCTCTGACCCATTTGTCTATTTGGGTGTTCTCTCTTTTCATTTTGAGAAACCTGGCTAGAGGTTTGTCAATTTTGTTTATTTTTTCAAAAAAACAACTCTTGGTTTCATTGATCTCTTCAACTGTTTTTTTGGATTCTATATTGTTTATTTCTGCCCTGATCTGTATTATTTTCTTCTTCTGCTGGGTTTGGGGTGCTCTTGTTGCTCTCCTTCTAGTTCCTTTATATGTGCTGTTAGATTTTGTAATTGTACTTTTTCTAGTTTTTTGAAATATGCCTGAGTGCTATGTACTTTCCTCTTAGGACTAGCTTTGCTGAATCCCAAAGTGTTTGGATTTTTGTATTTTCATTTTCATTTGTTTCCATATATTTTTAAATTTCTTCTCTAATTGCCTGATTGGCCCATTCATTCTTTAGTAGGGTGTTCTTTAACATCCATGTTTTAGGAGGTTTTCCTGTGATTGATTTCAAGTTTCAAAGCACTGTGATCTGAAAGTGTGCATGGTATGATCTCGAATCTTTTATATTTTTTGAGGGCTGCTTTATGTCCCAGTATGTGATCTATCTTGGAGAATGTGTCATGCGCACTTGAGAAGAAAGTGAATTCCATGGCCTCAGGATGTAGAGTTCTAAATATATCTGTCAGATCCATCTGGTCGAATGTGTCATTCAAGTTCATTGTTTCTTTAGTGATTTTCTGTCTAGTTGATCTATCCAGTGCTGTAAGTATAAAAGTCCCCTGCTCAGCACATTCTTATCCATAAGATTGTTTCTGTTTGTGATTATTTTATGTATTTGGGTGCTCCCATATTCAGTGCATAGACATTTAAAATTGTTAAGTCTTCCTTATCATAGACCCTGTAATTATTATATAATGCCCTTATTCATCCCTTGTTACTGCCTTTACTTTAAAGTCCAGTTTTCCTGATATATGTATAGCTACTCCAGCTTTCTTTTGACATCCAGTAGCACGATAGATATTTCTCCATCCCCTTACTTTCAATCTGAAGGTGTCCTCAGGTCTAAAATGATTCTCTTGTAGACAGCAAATAGATGGTTTTTGGTTTTTTATCCATTCTGCTACTCTATGTCTTTTGATAGGGGCATTTAGTCCACTTTCAGTGTTATTATTGAAAAATATGGGTTTGGAGTCATTGTGTTTTTTGTAGGATTCATGCCTGTGGTGGTGTCTCTGGTAGCTTGTGATCCTTGCAACACTTCCCTCATAGAGTGCCCCTTAGGATTTCTTGTAGGGCTGGGTTAGTGGTGATGAACTCTTTTAATTTTTGTTTATTGAAAGACTTTTCAATAAACTAAGCTAAAAGGGAAGCTAAAATAAGCTAAAAGGGAAGACTTTTAGCTCTCCTTATGTTCTGGAATGACAGACTTGCTGGATAGAGGATTCTTGACTGCATATTTTTCTGTTCATCACATTGAAGGTTTCCTTCCATTCCTTCCTGGCCTGCCACGTTTCAGTAGCTATGTCTGTAACTACTCTGATAGGTCTCCCTTTGTATGTTAGGGCCCTTTTATCCCTAGCTGATTTCAGAGTTCTCTCTTTGTCCTTATATTTTGCCAGTTTCACTATGATATATCATGAAGAAGATCGATTCAAGTTATGTCTGAGGGGAGTTCTCTGTGCCTCTTGGATTTCTATGTTTGCTTCCTTTCTCAGATTGGAGAAGTTCTCTACTATACTTTGTTCAAGGACTCCGCCAGTGCCTTTCCCTCTCTCTTCCTCATCTGAAATTCCTATGATATGGATATTGTTCCATTTGATTATATCACTCAGCTCTCAAACTCTCCTTTTGTGTTCCTGGATCAGTTTATCTTTTTCTCAGCTTCCTCTTTTTCTATAATTGTGTCTTCTAATTCACCTATTCTCCTCTTTGCATCTTCAGTCTGTGCATTGGCCGCCTCCATTATATTATGCACCTCATTTATAGCGTTTTTTAATTCATCACAACTATTTTTAAAGTCCATATTCTTTGTAGCAATAGCTTCTCTGATGTCTCTCATACCTTTTATAAGCCTAGTGATTAATTTTATGACTACTATTCTAAATTCTTGTTCAGTTATTTTGCTTATATCTGTTTTGAGCAGTACTTTAGCTGTCATTTCTTCCTGGAAATTCTTTAGAGGAGAGCTCTTCCATCTTGTCATTTTGGCTAGCTTTCTGTCTCTTGTTAGTTTTAAAAGCTTGTTATGCACTCTGCACCTGCAAGTCCTGCTATGTTAAGGAATGCTTATTGACTGTCTAGGGCCTGTCTATTTAGGAAGTGTTCTTTTAATGTTGTCTCTTATTCTCTCTCGTTTGATTATTTTATTTTCGTACTCATAGCGGTATTTTGGAGTCTCCACCATGTGTACTTTGGCTTTTTTCTTGAGGTAGCCCTCTTAATTGGTATTTCTCTGTACAGTATAATTGGTATTCCTTCACAAAAGCTTGTGATAGGGAAAAAAAATCTATCTTTGTATTTTATTTCTACTTTGTACTTTATTTTTCAGTGCTCCCATTTAAAAGGATTAGGAACCAGCCACCCCAAAATATGCCAATTTGACATTGATGCTTTTGAGTTAAAGGCACTTAAACAACAGGTACAAGAAAGCATTATGAGATTCCTCCACTTCCCCCTAAAAACAGAAGATAAATTTTCCATGTGAAAAGCATTCTCCCTGAATATTCTCATCACCAGAGAGTGGATTCGAGCCTGAGAAGAATCCATTCAAATAAATCTTGTTAAAATAGCCTTTATTTTCCTTTAGCCTTCCTATATATTTTAGTTACTTTTTTCATAATTACTATTCTTTGTTTAACCTAGCAATATAAGCACACAGGCCTAACTACTTTGAAGGTCTTTATTTTCCTATCAAGGCTTCTAAATACATGGAAAAATATAATTTGTATATGTTTTTCATATAAATCTCTCTTATGCCAACTCAATTCTCAGACCCAGTTAGCAACTTTAAGAGGGTAGAGGAAAAGTTTTGCCTCTCTTACATACTAAAAGGTTTTTTCTATATCATACTTTTTTTTAAATGTCTACTTATTTTTGAGACAGACAGAGTATGTGCAGGGGAATGTCAGAGAGAGAAGGAGACAGAATCCGAAGCAGGCTCCAGGCTCTGAGCTGTCAGCCCAGAGCCCAACGCGGGGCCTGAACCCATGAACTAAGAGATCACGACCTGAGCCAAAGTCGGATACCCAACCAACTGAGCCACCCGGGCACCCCTGTATCATACTTTTTATAACAATTTTTTAAATGTTTACTTAACTTTGAGAGAAAGAGTGAATAGTGGAGGCTCAGAGAGAGAGGGAAACACAGAATTCGAAGCAAGCTCCATTGCTGAGCTCTCAGTACAGAGCCTGAAGCGGGGCTGGAACCTGAAAGCTGTGAAATCATGACCTGAGCTGAAGTCAAACTCAACTGACTAAGCCACCCAGGCGCCTCTGTATAAAGCTTTGAATTTTCTTTTCTTTGTCTCTTTGTCTGTTTCTTTCTCTTCCTTCCTTCCCTCCCCTTTCTTTTTTGTTTTCTTTCTTTTCTTTTCTTTTCTTTTCTTTTCTTTTCTTTTCTTTTCTTTTCTCTTTCTTTCTGTGACAAAATGTCCCTTGCTTGCTTTGTGTATGCTGTAGCTTCATTTAGATTTCATAGCATCTGCCTTTTTAACAAAATTAATTTAAATGTTTTGGAGTTTCCTTTTGTTTCTTGCCTTATCTTTGTTTTCTCTGAGTTTCTATTTTCTGTTTTTTCAATTTCTTTCTTTCATACTACAACTTCGCTTCCTTGTCTGGTCGTTTCTGGCTGTTTATTTTTTAAGAAATGTTGGGAGCTCTGTTTCTGGGACACAATTTGCCAATTTGCGGACCTAGCCACAGAGTGATTGGATGTGGGGTCTGGCTCTCCCGCTAGGACACTCCCCAAATAATTTCTGAAGTCTTTCCTTTTGGGTGAATCAATTTCCCCAGAAAGATAGCCTCCAATTTTCTACCCAATTATATAAAATAACCTGCACACATTTTGGGAGTTCAGCAGTCAAAAAGTGCCGGTGAAGGGTGTGAAGAAGAAGGGAACAACACCTTTCTGTTGGCCTCTTAAAGTTAAAAGCTTTGTGGAAAATTTAGCCAAATCTTACTCATTTTAATATTCCTTGTGGCATTGATGTAGGTCCTTTACATGTCGTGACATGGGAGTGCATGGGCAGGTGGGCTGAGATATTTGTCACACTATTATTATTTGATTTGAGTGTATGCTTGTATATCCATGTGCATCCCTTTAAAAACTGAAGGAGGATGTGGTGCCTAAGTGGCTCATTTGGTTAAGGATCCAACTCTTGGTTTCAGGTCAGGTCATGATCTCACAGTTCCTGAGTTCAAACCTTCACTCTCTGCCCCTCCCCTACTTGTGCTCTTTCACTCTCTTTAAATAAACAAATAAAATAAATAAAACACAAAAGGGGTACCTGTGTGGCTCAGTCAGTTGAGGGTCTGACTTTGCCTCAGGTCGTGATCTCATGGTTTGTGAGTTCAAGCCCTGCTTCGAGCTCTTTACCAACAGCATGCTTTGGATTCTGTGATTCCCTCTCTGAGCCTCCTGTGCTCATGCTCTGTCTCTGTGTCCTTCAAAAATAAACATTAAAAAAAATTTTTTTAAACCACAGAAACTGAAAGAAGATAGATGGCCTTCACCACTAGAGAAACTCGATTCTGCAGTCTTCACTAGGGAAAGCCTGCTCTTCAAAGATAAAAGAGAGAAAAATACAGCAGTTAATGTGTATAAAGTGCTTAAAATAGTTCCTGTAACTGGAACTATTATTAGATTTATAACTATCAATGATTTTAAATCCATTAATTAATTAAATAAATAAATGTTTTTGAGCCTACAGTTTGGCTAATATTGAATATATATATTCATATTTATATATTCGAACAATATTGTGATCTCAAGTATCTTACATTCTAGGAGAGACACATGAAAAATTGATAAATATTTGGATTTAAAATAGTATCAAAAATAATAAAATACTTAGGAATAAATTTAATCAATGAGGTAAAAGATCTGTACTCTGAAAATTCAAGAAATTGATGTACAAAATTGAATAATACATAAATAAATGGAAAGATATTCATATTCATAGGTCAGAAGAATTACTATTGTTAAAATGTTTGTACTAACTGAAGCAATCTGAAGATTCAATGCAATCCTATCAATTCCAGTAACATTTGTTACAGAAATAGAAAAAAAAATTCTAAAATTCATATGGAATCACAAAAGACCCCACCGAGGCAAAGTAATCTTGAGAAGAACAAAGCTGGATGCATCATACTTCCTGTTTGAAACTTTATTTAAAAGCTACAGGGGTGCCTCGGTAGCTCAATCGTTTAAACATCCAACTCTTTATTTTGGCTCGGTCATGATCTCATTGTTCCATAAGATCAAGTCCTTTGTTGGGCTCTCTGCTGACAGTGTGGAGCCTGCTTGGAATTCTCTCTCTCTCTCTTTCTCTCTCCCTCTCTCTGCTCCTCCCCCCCCCATAAATAAATAAACATTTAAAAAGCTATAATAAAACATTATGGTACCAACATAAAAATAGACATGTAGAAGAATGAAACAGAATTGAGAGCCCAGAAATAAACACACATATACAGTCAACTAATATTTGAGAAGGCACTCAAGAAGACTCAACAGGGAAAGGATACCCTCTTTAATAAATGGTGCAGGGGAAACCTGGGTATGCAGAAAAATGAAATGGACTCCTATCTCATGCCAGTCACAAAAATTATCTTGAAATGGATTAAAGGCTTAAATGTATGACCCAAAACTCTAAAACTAGCAGACATAGGGGAAAGGTGCCTTGACATTGGCCTTGAAAACAATTTTTGAATAAGACAATGGATAAGCACCGAAAGCAAAAATAAGTGGTGGGACGACATCAAACTAAAAGCTTCAGCACAGCAAAAAAAACCCCAAAAAACAAAAAACAAAAACAACTAATAATCAAAACAAAAAGGCAGCCTATGAAATGGGAGAAAATATTTGCAAACCATTTATCTGATAAGTGGTTAATGTCCAAAATATATAAGGAGCTTATATAACTCAACAGCAAAACAAACAAACAAAAAACCCACAATACAATTCAATTAGAAAAATGGGCAAAGGAACTGAATAGACCTTTTTCCAAAGAAGACATACAGATGGCCAAATGTACATGAAAAGATGCTCAATGTCGCTAATCATCAGGGAAATGCAAACCAAAGCCACAGTGAGATATCACCTCACACCAATCAGAATGATAGTATCAAAAAGACAAGAAGTAACAAGTGTTGGCAAGGATGTAGAGAAAAGAGAACTCTTGAACAATATTGCTGGGGATTTAAATTGGTGCAGCCACTATAGAAAACAGTATGTAGGTTCCTCAAAAAATTAAAAATAGAACTATCATATGATCCAGCAATCCCACTTCTGGGTATATATCTGAAGGAAATGGAACCACTACTTCTAAGGGATAATCTGGATGCCCAGTTCATTACTATTCCAATAGCCTGGGAACAACCTACGTGTCCATCAACAACTATATGGATAAAGAAAGTGTGAGATATATATATATATATGTATATATATATATATATATATAAACGTATATATGTGTATGTATACATACATACACAATGGAATTTTAGCCATAACAAGGAAGGAAATCCTGCCATGTGTGGTAACTTGAAAGGACCTTGAGGGCATTATGCTAAATGACACAAGTCAGACAGAGAAAGACAAATTCTGTATGTTTTCACTTATATGGGGAATATAAAAAAGTTGAACCCAAAGAAATAGAGTGGGGTGGTGGTTTCCAGGAGCTAGGAGAGGGGAGAAATGGGGAGATGTTCATCACAGGGTACAAATTCTAGCTGTAAGATAAATAAGTTTGGGGGACTTAATGTTCAGCATGATGGCTATAACAACACTGTATTGTATATTTAAAAGTTGATAGAAGAGTAGATCTTAAATATTCTCACAAATACACAAAAAATTGTAGTTTTGTGAGGGAGTGGAGGTATTAATTACCCTTATTGTAATCATTTCATAAATATATGTGTATTAAGTCATCACATTATATACCTTAAATTAACATATATTATATATTAATATTTCAATAAAGCTAGGAAAAATATAAATAATTAGGAATAACACCCACAAGATGAAAAACAGAGAATGAGAGATTGGACATCTGTGTTACTCAAAAGAATAACAGAGACCAAAAGAAGTCACCTTGCTCAGGGATAAAATGGATCTTTGCTCCACTCAAAGAGAATCCAGGACTCCTTCCCTTCAGATATCTGGGGCTTCAACCAATACACATTTGCTTTTGTTTTTCTTCTACTTCAGGGAACTGCTCTGAGGTCCTTTAATTCATGTAGACCAAATATTTCCCCTGAGAGGTGGGTTCACTCAGATGTTTGTTTTCTCCTTGGTCTATTATATTTTTAAAGCTGTGCTAACATTTAAGGACAGGTTTTATTTTCACAGAAACAGGAAGCATACACTGCTCCGGATACTTTTGATAAGAATTTTAGCTGTTTTCTGTTACCCTTAAAGAAACAAGGTGCCCAGAGGACTTTAGCAATAGGAAGCTAAAATGAATAGCATTATCCCACAAGAGGATTAAATAGGGTAGAGGAAAGCATTAGCACATAATATAAAATGATGGGAAACTAGGTTAGTTCTTTCAGCAGGCTGGACTGTTGTCCTTTGAGGGGCAACTCTGAGACCTACTAATGCGTTTCCACAGTGGCTACTGATCATCACCGCATTTCTATTCCTTGCTGAGATCAAGGGTGGCTTATGTTCTCAATAAAGATGCCAGACTCGAAAAGAAGTTGGTTTTGTAAAAGTAATCTTATTGAAAGAAAGATCTTACATAGCTATTGGCATCCTTACCAATATATTGCTCTGTTTATTTGTTATGTGTACAGAGATCATGCAAAAAGGGAGCTTCTACCTCATGCAGTGGCACTTGACTGCTTTCAGTTATAATGGAATATAGGAATGATTTAGGCAAATATTATTTATTAAAAAATTTTACTGAGAGTCCTTTTTTGTGTGAGGCACAGTGTAGGCCCTGGGATATGGTGTGATTTCCAATATGTCATGGGCTTTGACACATATCCAGTCCAGAAAAGGAGACAGCCAGCAATGAAGTAAGCACACACAAAAATCTGAATTGCAACAACAATAAGTTCTATCAAGTAAATAAGCACAGTGCTATGGATATTAGATTAGACAGTTTTTAAACATTTATTTTTTATGAGAGTGCAAGTAGGGGAGGGACAGAGAGAGGAGGATAGAGGATCTGAAGCAGGCTCTGTGCTGACAGGCTGTCAGCAGTGGGCCTGGTGTGGGGCTCAAACTCATGAACCATGAGATCATGACCAGAGCCGAAGTTGGACACTCAACCGGCTGAGCCATTCAAGTGCTCATAGATTAGACATTTTTAAGGAAGAGACAAGTAGAAAAGAGTGAGTAGGTATGAATTTGGAGAGGACAGGAAGGAGCTGTGTATAAGGACCTGGTGCTGGGGTAGGAGGGAGCGTGGTGAGGAGCACTAAAAAAAGGCAGGTGGAGAAAATTTGGGAGGAGAGTGGTATGAAGGTAGACATCAGACCGTAGTAGGTTTTCACTGTGGTAGGTTTTGTGGATCATTGAAGGGTTCTGTCTTTGTCCTAAACACAAAAGAAAGGCATTCAAGGCCTTTAAAAGGGCTTGCATGTGATATCTTTACCACCTGTGTTTTGAAAAGATCATTGAGGCTGCAATCTGAAAAATGATTTGGAGAGGCAAGAGTGGATGATAGAGCACATATCACTGATTAAGCGTTATTGTGAAGTATTACATAAAAGCAACATGTAATTTATAAGAGAGTAAAGCTGAAAAGGATGTCAAGAAATTTAATCCAATATTCTCCTTTCAGACCCCAGCAGATGTTACAAACTTTCAGGACAAATGACTTCATAAAGTCTCCCAGAAGAGAAAAATCCACCATATCTCCTGGGAACAGATACTGACATTTGACTTTATTGCAGGGGAGCTCATTTTAGTGTTTTAAAATGTTATGCCTCTTATTGGATAACCTTCACAATAACATTGAAAAGCGAGTTGGTATTATAATTTCAATTTTACTGACGTGGAGTTTAAGAATTTAGGCGCAGTGAGGTGTGTCCTATATTAAGTCATGAAAAAAATTTAGTAGCAGTGCTAATTGAAGACTTTCTTCCCAACCTTCTGGTTCTCTGAGTTGTCCAGATGACTTTGCCTTCACCAGAAATGTCCCAGAGCCCTTAAAGTTGGACAGATGTCAAGTATAATGCTTTCACTTTTGGGACATCTCCCTAAGGTTATTGTAAGCATGAGGCTACTCCCTCCACACTACCTCAATTTTTACTCTTTACATACACATTATGTGCATCTCTTAACTTAATTTCACCAGGCCCTTCTTGTTACTTATTAGCCTTTAAAACAACCATTTTATGAATTTATACACATTTTGTTAAGTTCTCTCCTTCTCTGTATGGATCCAACAAAAGCTGTGTGTCCAGTGTAATATAAGCAGTGATGTTTTCAAATGGTTGATGTGTGTTAATCTTATGGAAAATGATGTACATCAATTTTGGTTTCCTAACGCAAACTTTGTCAAATATTAAATTATAAATAATATTCTTCCATGATGTTTGATTTTAGTTAATATTGCTTGTTTGACCTAGATTTGTGATATTAACTCACTATTTTCTAGTGTTTCCAACAAGCTTTACATGTGTATTATGTTCTAAAACAGTTCCTGGAGAATGTCAATGGGAACACATTCCTGCTTTCTGTCTCCCCCCAGTTCTGGCATAATTCTGGTTTAGAATCTGAACTCAGGACTTGTCATTAGCTCTTTTTAAATTGCATTAGAAAAAGTAATTTGAATAGTTTGAGTATTCGCTATAGTACATCATTACCAGAGAAGAAAGTATTCGTGTCGTAAAAAAACCACCTAATTGTTTTTAATGAAAACACCCAAGAAACAGAGAAAAACCTTGGACTTCTTTGAGGGTTGTTTTTTTTTTTTTTTTTTTACCTAAACCTCTATATCATGTCAAGCTAGTATGTTTTCTGAAGAGATTTCTAATTTTACTGTTACATAGTCAAAGTATTTTGACTTCTTTAGATTCCGTAATGAGCTAAGTAGCAGTCTGGATGAGTGAACTTAGTGGGTAAAATTAGTAAATAAATGTTTAAGGAGGAACAGAATAGTAACATAGTCTTAAAATATCTCTCCCAAATTAGCTAATAACTTTACAGTTCAGAAACCTAGCAGACTCTGCTTTAAAGTAAGAGCTTAAGATTAGTATCTTGATGCATGATACAACCATGCTGTTAAAACTGTGTTCTGGAAAGAAACTCCATGATCTTTGATCATTTGTACTCATGATGGAATAAAGGCTTGTGAAAATGTAAATCCCATAATGTCTATAAGTCAGGGACATAATCTTTATTCAACATTATTGCCATGATACCTCTAGGTTTTCGTGAGTACTCAGTCTTAAGCAACTACTAATTTATTTGACATTTATTGATCATCTACAAGCAAATCTAGTATAGAATGCATACAAGGAAACATACATGTTAAGACAGAATTCTGTAAAGAATTCTATCACATGGTTGCGGCTATACTGGATTCAGAATTTTGACTGAAGTAATCATGTTGGGTCTTTCTAGTCCAGGTACCTTTAACTTTGGGCTTTATAAAACCCACAAAAATTAGTTAAGCATAACTGAAGTTAACCCAAAGAATAAAATAAGTATCCACGAGTCCATATTGATATAAATAAATACTTGAATAACTCTATAAATGATATACAAGGAACAGCCCTTCTTTACAGAGGAATTTCATTTAATAAGTGCTGTAGGAAATAGAACATCACTATTATAACATCAGAGTAATAGTTGCTACAGGCAAGATCCACCAATGGATGCTATAATTAGTGAGTGCAAGTTGAAGGAGGAACAGAATATTTGTGTAGTCTCACAGTATCTCTTCCAAAATACTAACTTTGCAATGAAGAAGCCTTTAGAGATAACAGAATATACTCTTGATTTCTATCTGCATCTCAGTTTTCCTTGCATACAAACAAATTTAAACATTTTCCCTATTGAATGATGAGAGT
Source organism: Hyaena hyaena (assembly GCF_003009895.1). Lineage (NCBI taxonomy): Eukaryota > Metazoa > Chordata > Mammalia > Carnivora > Hyaenidae > Hyaena > Hyaena hyaena. The sequence continues at coordinate 3,507,730 of NW_024080704.1, forward strand.
ATCTTTAGAGCAGGTGTCATGTGAGTGATATTCGTGGTCTAAAGATCCATCTGAGCCTTTACTTCTTCAGTAAGTTCTGGTGGTCAGAGTACTTTCTTTGCAAACAACCACTGGTGGTTAATAAGTCTTGTTATGTGGGTATTATTATTATTTAAATGCTTATTTATTTATTTTGAGAGAGAGTGTACATGAGCAGGTGAGGGGCAGAGGGAGAGCGTGAGAGGTGTAAAGCAGGTAAAGCAGGCTGTACACTGTGGGGCTCAAACTCACTAACTGTGAGACCATGGCCTAAGCCAAAACAAGAGTCAGCCGTTTAACCGAGTGAGCTACCCAGATACCCCTATGTGGGTATTATTTTCTGCAAAGTACGATATGGAGGCTTTTGTTGTTGTTCGAGCTGACTGATAACACATAGTACCCAATAGTGCTGTTCTTTTTGCTAGAATACCTTATATAAGAACATGACAAAGCAGTTCTCAGATTTCTTATATGTCATATAAATTATTTGCGGTAGAAAAATGATGAAAGGGGTCATTGTCTTTCTCTTTATGCTAGTAACTTTGCTATATTATTCTGTTCCATGCTTACGTATTGGTTCCATGTATGTTTCTGAGTATACATAGTACACATAGTATGTTCAATAATACCATTAACAATTTCATTCATGTAGTACTGATAAAATTAACATAATTATAACATAATGTATCTAATATGATATGATATAATTCAGGAAAAAGATGCTCAGCAACATGTTTCTTAGAAAGAACGTTATACCTAGGATTCATATCTTGTCAAATCTAAAAAGTTCTTTATACTTTGCATTTTTAACCTTTTTAGACTTGGAATTTTAAAAACTTGTTTTTGTTTTTTTAAATCTTAGTAAAGCCTCGTGTTTTGTAGTATGGCCACTGTGATTAATGAGAACAAAATGTGTTTGGGGTACTTCATTTTTCTTTAATATATATTTTTTATTCATCGCTTTAATTATGACTGGATCAAAGATAATTTATCATGCATGTTTTTTTAATGTTTATTTATTTATTTTGGGAGAAAGAGCACAAGTAGTAGAGAGACAGAGAAAAAGGAAGAGAGAGAATCTCAAGCATGCTCTGCACTGCTAGCACAGACCCCAACATGGGGCTCAATCCCACAAACCATGAGATCATGATCTGAGCTGAAAGCAAGAATCTAACACTTAGCCGATTGAGCCACCCAGGCGCCCCTGATCATGTGTGTTTTTATACACATTTTCAGAGGTTTTCCTTCTGCTGAAATTCTGATGATGCAAAGTTGCCATTTTGTTTGCAGTTCTCCCTCTCAGAACATGAAGATTCCAGAATAAGCCCTTTTGAAATATTCAAGAATGTAATTAAATACTAACAGTTAAGCATCATTCCTAAAAGTTATTTATTGCAGTAGATACTAGTACATTAATGCAATTCCATGAAGGTTAGAAATATGGTATAATCTCTATTACTCTGCTTTGTATTATTAATTTTAAAATTATTAGGTTAAGGAGTATTATATTTGTAACAGTTATGTGCTGCTGCAACAGAAGTTGCCCCAAAACATAGTGGTTTAAAACAATAAACATTTATTACCCTCAGTCTCTGTGGGTGAGAGACTTCAAGTATCTTATCTTGTACGTTCTGGGTCAGGGTCTTTCTTGATGTTGCAATCCAGGTATTGGTCAGAGATGCAGTTGTCTGAAACCTTAGCTGGGGCCTGGAGGATTTTCTTAAGTTGGCTCACACAAATGACTGGCAGGCTGGTGCTGGTTGTTGGCTAGAAGCCTCATTTCTCCCTGCATGTACTTCTTCACAGTCTATTTAAGTGTCCTCATGACATGGTGGCTGGTTTCTCCAAAAGAGGTGACTCAAGAGAGCATGGTAGCAGCCTCCATGTCTATTTTGACAAAGCCCTAGAAATCACAGTATGTGATTATTATTTCTAGAGTTCAGTTTTATTCAGTAGGAGAAGGTACTACAAAAGATTGTGAGTGGACACAAGGAGGTGAGGATCACTGAGTGCTATCTTGGAGGCTTGTTACTATACTAGTCTCTGTAAAATTAGCAACTTTGTGCATTCTTTCTTAGCATTCATATTAATGGTCAACTTACTTTCCTTTTTATTTTTTATTTTTTATTTTTTTTTAAATGTTTTATTTATTTCTAGGAGAGAGAGAGAGAGACAGCGTGAGCAGGGGAGGGTCAGAGAGAGAGGGAGTCACAGACTCTGAAACAGGCTCCAGGCTCTGAGCTGGCAGTCAGCACAGAGCCCGACGCGGAGCTCGAACCCACGAACCGCGAGATCATGACCTGAGCGAAAGTCAGACACTCAACCGACTAAGCCACCCAGGCGCCCCTGGTCAACTTACTTTCCTAATTACTTAACAATTTCAAGGTTCTTAAGTTTTTTGTACATTGAATCAACAGCTTTGAAAGGATACCATTGTAGTGATGTTTTAATCTAGGCTATCAGAAATATACATTTATATGTCAGTTGATATAGAATTTCAATATGGCAAATATGTAAACAAATTTTAATTCCAAATTATATCTAGATATTGTTACCAATATTTGAAAAGAACAAATAAGATAATAATAAATATAAACATATCTTATTCATGTTACTGGCCCTGAGATTCTGACTAGGTATATTGGTAGCATACATGATGACATAATTATCAGTCAAGTACAGGATCAAGGATGTCTGAAATGGCATTCACTTAAGTATTTGGCTCCTCACCTTCCAACGGCTGAGGCCATAAGGCATATTTTGTTCACTTCAGGACATGAATTCTGATATGAAGCTCCATTTCCTCCTCCCTAAGGAGCTAGTGTTAACTCTTACAGAACTACAGCTATCTTAGGGGGTCAGTCTGGATTGATTGGAATCTCCTTTGCCTTTTCCCTCTCTCAAGTTTTGCTCTATGCCAGAAGGTTTGATGTCTGAAGAGGATTTAGAGCCTTAGTTCCTGATTATAAATGCCTCCTAGACGTTAGCAGGAAGGCCAGTCTATTTCTTTTTTAATTTTATGCTACATTTTATCACTTGGGTACCAAAGAAACTCTGCTTGTATTTAGAATTTCACAAGATCTTTTGTGAACATTTCCGTCAGTTTTTGGGTCTCAACCATATAAACCTCCGTGATTAAGATTTATCCCAGACCATTTGAAAAGGAACAGATGCCGTGTGCTCCCTTCCATTATCTTTCTCTTCTATTCATCCTCAAATAAAATCCCTCCTACTTCTCATAGTTATAAAACAACTAAACAAAAACCTCTAGCTATATTCCCGGACACTAGTTGGAGAATAGGTTTGGTGAATCATTTGACCCCACTATAAGTCCAGGTCTTTCAGTTAAAAGAGCCCAGAACACTTTTATGTATAACCACAAGGTTAAAAATAATAATTCTACAGATTTGGTAATACATAGTTTAACAGTCTTTTCCAACTTACGTAACCTGTTTATGGTGACTCGGTATGTCTGGGATAAAGCCTCAGTCTTCAGTATTAGTTCTCACTTTTGTGGTCTTCTTCAGGATGGTGATGGGGTTAACTGAGGGCTTGTTGCATGATCTGGATGTATCAGGAGCCAAGGTGACAACTAAGTTTGTGAAATGAGAGGCTCACAAATCCACATTCATTCTGGATCCTCTCTGGTCTCTACTAGAATGGCAGATCTTGTTTGCTCTCTGGACATGTTACCTCTGATATAGTTCTCTCCGACGGTTTGGAGAATCAGTCTGGTTCCCACCACTAATAGCCATTTGCCAGGGCCATTTGTCTAGTATTAAAGTCTCCCTACACTGCAGTGCCTTCATTGTTTATCCGATGCTTATAGCAATTATTTGAAACTTCCCCAGTTTTATGATCTACAGCGTTCCTTCATAAGAAGTAGATAACACTTTTTAAAAAATATATATTGAAAGCAAAAATTTTTTAAATTGAGAGATTAGTTTTCAAAAACCCACAAAGTTCTGCTCCATTAAAAATTTTATTTGATCAATCCCTTATAATTGCTGAACATCTGCATGTCTTCAAGTTATTAGGAACCTGTATCAGTTGGCTCTACCAGAGAAGCAGAACCATCAGGAGACATATAGTAAGAGCTTTATTGTAAGGGGTTGGCTTATGTAATTATGAGGGATGGCTGGGCAAGTCTGAAATCTGTAGCTCAGGATATCAGGAAGGGCAGGCTGGATCTCTGGATTGAAGTGCTATCCACAGGCTGAATCCCTTATAGGGATAGCCTCAGTCTCAGTCTCAAAGCCTTTCAACCATTGCACGAGGCTCACACAGATTATCTAGGGTAATGTCTCTTACTTAAAGTGAACTGATTGTGGACTTTAATCACATTTATGAAACACCTAGATTAGTTTCTGGTTAGTTTCTGGTTGAATAACTGGGAACTTAGCCTAGCCAAGTAACATGTCTAGACTATCTCAGGACCCAAAGTATTTGTTCCCAGAATTTCTCGATGTTGCTCATGATCTAATTTTTGTCCATCCCTTTAATCATAGGGGTTCACTGTGCATGGTTACCTCATATTTTTAGACATTTAAATGGATTGATTCTAACCTACACAGAAGAGTCACTATAGTCAGTGTATTCTAAATGTAGGAAATGCATGTTCATTTAAGTCATGTATAATGGCATTAATTACTTTGTTTGGTAGTTCAGACTTTATATTTACCCAGAACCTTACAAAGATCAATCTTCTCTGAATTTAAAGTATAACCAAGAAACTTCAATTATGTTCAAATAATTTTTTGAATGCCATGAACAAGTCATTTACTTCTGATTTCCATCTGCTGAAACTGTTTTTCTAAAACATATGTATGCATTTGTTTGATATTACTATGAATGTATAATTTCTGTATTAAGTCTACCTCTTTTTTCTCATTGACCCACTACAATTATAGTATTTACTTTGCTTCACTATATCATGTTAAGGTCAAATAAAATTTTAAATATACATAAAAAATCAGAAAAAATTCAGCTAGGAAATACCGTTATAGGGAAATACTACTTTTAAAACTCATAAAGGGATTTAACAGTTCTTTTGAGTTGAGTTATAATAGTAGTTATGTAACAGTCATTATCATTTTCATATTAGCAGAGGACATAGATAAGTTTATCAAAACACTAAACGGTTGAACATTTCTACCACAGATCACTTGACACTTCATTGTTCATAAGGCATTCCATCTAGATGAAGCAGAAGAGACTTACTTTAATTTTTCAGAGTATCATAAACATGAAGCCCCAAAACATGAAATCTTCCAAAAGAATGCCCAGGCCCCTGAGAGCCTGTCACAGACAACAGAGGGGTTTGCACTTCTACTCAAACTGCCTTGGGCATAGGAAAAATAGAGAGTGACAATATTTCATAGGCTCTGATATGTAACTGAACATTGCTCTGAGTATGAAATAATTGCTGTAGAATTAATCTCATTATCTCCCCTGCTTGTCATTGTTCTGGAGGTTCCAAGTGATCAAGCTTTATTTTAGCCAGCAATAATAGTAATTAACTGTAAGGAGCTGATGAAATTTTACTCCTTTGGGAGCTGCTACCAGAGTTTCTTATGGAGACAGTACAGCCCTTAATTCCAGTAACTGATAAGCTTTGGGGTAAATGCATCTGTCTGGAGTCTCAAGGTCAGGAGGTACCTAAGCTTTCGAGATGGAGGCAAAACTACTCAGGAACAGAAAAGGAGAGAAATTTAATGGTCCCAGAGTGGGAGAAGGGATAATGGAGTGAAAAGAAGGAGATGGGAAGGTAAGAGAGAAGAGGAAAAGTCGGTGAGATTGAGAGTTCACATACTCTACAACGTATGGTCCCACTAAGGGCAAAAATAAGGGCACTAAGATCACCAAATACTTTGTGTGCATTTTTGTTTCTGTTTTCCTATTCACACAATTAATGGGCTGAGGTTTCCTCTGGGTCGTATAGAGTATTATCTCAAGCCACATGCATAGATATAGGAACTGAGGGGCAGAGAGGCCTTAGCTAACATCTGAGTTGTTTATATTTGTTTGGTCCTTTAATTTAATTCTCCACAAATCTGTGGACTATTACCCCACTTTCTAAGTAGAGCATTTGAGCCTCAGAAATTGGCCTCACGGAAAAGTGGCAGAATGGCCTCAGCAGTCATCTCCTCACTAGATTCCCTCTGCTCTTTCCCCCAAAACTTTTTGCATCCTTGTTAGTCAAAACAAGTCTTCCTTAAATAAGCTCTTGTGTTCTCTCCGCTTGCAGTAAGTCAGTGCCTCCTCTTCCAGCATGATTTGACATTTCTCACATGGCCCCTAGTTTAGGGAATGAAGTTGTTATATCAAAATAGCATCTTGTCAGTCACCTCCCAAGTCTCAGAACCAGTACATCAACAGGTGTTGATTTCATAGTCCATTTCATAGGCTCCTGGTGCTACACAAAATGCGTGTTGTTTGCTCTAAGCAATGAACTTTCTTTATTGAAAGAAGGTTGAAGATTTGAGGGTCAAGCTGTAGGTGAGAATGGGATTATGTTTCCCATAAGAGCTTTAGTGGTGGGAAAGTTTGTGCAAGCCTCTTGGAGAGCTTTGAACAAGTTTCTTCTTTATTGTAGCCTGTATCTAGATCACAGCCAGCTTTCAACACAATTCCATGATACAGAGAGAAAGCCCGAGAAGGAGCAGAATGGGCAAGATTAGCTTTGTTGCAGTCATTCAGATTCTTACTTGATATATTTGTTTTGTGTTTCATTTGAATGATTCCTCCTAGGAAGAAAATTAGTGTATGAACTTAATAAAACAATTAATGAATGTGCAGTTACTTAACTTGAAATGGTTTTAGGGGGACCTGGGTGGCTCAGTTGGTTAAGCATCAGACTCTTGATTTTGGCTCAAATCGTCATCTCATGGTTCATGAGTTCGAGCCCCACATTGGGCTCTGCACTGACATTGCAGAGCCTCCTTGCTTGGGATTCTCTGTTTCTCTGTCTCTCTCTCTTTCTCTGCCTCTCCCCTGCGTGCCTACCTTCTCTCTCTCTCTCTCAATAAATAAGTAAATAAGTAAATAAATAAATAAATAAAATAAACGTTTAAAAAATCAAATAAAATGGTTTTAAATTTGTGTGTTTAGAAAAATACTCTGGATGTATCTATAAGCTACGAAACTTGGTTCGAAAGATCTGTCCAGTTCTCTGTAGCAAGACTTTACTGATATGGCCATATGCCCCATTTGTCACATGCTGTCATTAAAGCACTCATTAAAATGCATATCTGGAGGGCCAGATGTTTGATTTTTATTACATACCATTTTATTCACATTTACAATCCATGTATGCGTATATAAGGGCTGAATTTTTGTGAATGGTTCTCTATGCATATGCTTTACATCTGTAGCTAAAGCATATATATAGGCATATATTTTTGCTCTATAAACACATGTACAATGGATATTTTTGAGTATGGATTTTTGAATTTATTCCATCTTATTTAAAAAATATATTCTTTTGTTCAAAAATCATACTATCAGGGTGCCTGGGTGGCTCAGTTGGTTAAGCATCTGACTCCTGGTTTTGGCTCAGGTCATGATCTCATAGTTATGAGCCTCCTTAAGATTCTCTCACCTCCCTCTGCAACTCCCCGGTTCTCGCACACGCTTGTGCACACAGGTGCACACACACTCTCTATTTCTCTTTCAAAAACATGTAAGTAAAAGTTAACCATTAAAAAATGTCCAACTAAATATTGCTTGTGAAGGTCAATGAAAGGAAAGCACTATTAAAGGAAGGTATATAAAGGAACACAGAAACAAAGACCTTACTTCTGTACTCTGATCAGTTAGTATTTGAATTATCAGAGCTTTGACCTAAAATATTTTATTATTGATTTGAAGTGAAGTCATCGACCAGTCGCTTGTTCCCCAACCCCATTCTTTCAAATGAGTTTAGAAATGACTCACATAGAAAATATATAGAAAAATTGTGTTGCTCAAGATTGAGGGGAAAGATAACTGGGTGATTTTTTTTCCCCTATACCAAACGTTTGGAATTTTAAAATTCTAAGAATGATAATATTCTGGCTTATTCAAGAAAAATCTATATTTCTAAGATAGTTTCTATTGTATTCAAGAGAATGTATGTTGCCACATGAATATAGAAACCTTTAATATTTGTAATATTCTTTTTAAAATTTCTCAGGGAACAGGTAAGTCACCAAGGACTAAAACATGCTGAGATTGGTTTATTGTATTTATTTGCAATAAAGAAATAAGTGATTTTATTAGATAAAATAGATAAAAGCATATATTTGTCTTATAAGCTGCTTTAAGTTTAATGGGGGGAGAGAAACATAAGTTGTGAAGAAGAAAACAATAGTGTTTTTCAGTTTCACTTTTTCCTCTAAAGTGGAGAATTGATTAAAACTTCCTCTACAAATAGAGGACTAATCTCTCTTAATACTCTACCTCAGATTTTTCCTTAAGGTTTAATAGGTTGACCCAAAAAGGACCAATAATTTCTGATTTCTTATCCCTATAAGATTATAGCAACACATGTAGTAAAATTAATTAATTCAACATACTTTACCAGTTTAACCAAGCAAATTATTACTCATCCTGGGTGAGTGGGTGAGTAATTCTTTGTAAGATTGTAAATCACCGTGAAATTCCCAGAGTCACACCGCTCAGGAGTAAACAAGATAATCAGTTAGTTTATCAAATTGGCTCTCCTGACATGACCATGTTATTTTTGATGGGGCGTTCTGTATCATTGTACCATCTTGGGAGAGAGAAGTTGCCTTACAATTTAGCGTGAAACGAGCGCGTCTCATTGTAAGCCCCCTTAAAATATGCTTAACTTCCTCGTTTTATAGATCAGGATCTACTAGTTGCTTCTTGACACAGTTCTATCCACCTCATCACTGGAGTGTCTCTGTGCTGATAAAGCACCTGAAAATCCTGAATCTGATACCTTCCTCACACCTACCTGCTTCATAGCACTATCATCACCTTACATCACAGGTAAGGTGGATCTTAGGTAATGAGGTATCAGCAATCGGTGCCTCATTACCTTAAGCCTCTGATGGAGCCCCACCCTATTCATAAAGGAAGGATGCTGTTATATTTTGCCATGAGTTAGCTTCAATTTCCCAACTTGTTGCACATTTCCACCTGCGTTAAATGCACACTTGCCAGGCCTGCTTTATGAGAGCTTATTGAAGAATGGGCTTTGCAGACACAGAAGCCTGGGTTCAAGTCACTGTTCTGACAGTCATTAGCTGTGTAACCTAGGAAAGCTACTTGACTTATGCTTCCTTATGTATGAAGCAGAGATTCTAAAATCATCCTTACAGGTTTATTATAAAGATTAGATCCTGGGGTGTCTGGGTGGCTCAGTCGGCTAAGCATCGGACTTCAGCTCAGGTCATGATCTCACGGTTCGTGGGTTTGAGCCCCATGTCAGGCTCTGTGCTGACAGCCAGCTCAGAGCCTGGAGCCTGCTTCGGATTCTGTGTCTCCCTCTCTCTCTGACCCTCCCCTGCTCATGCTGTCTGTCCTTCTCTCAAGAAAATAAATAAAACATTAAAAAAAAAAAAGATTAGATCCTGTATGTGATGAGCATCCTATACCATCTTTTTTCTTTTTAAAGGAAGCTCTGTGCCCAGTGTGGGGCCTCAACTTACAACCCTGAGATCAAGAGTTACATGGGGCTCCTGATGGCTCAGTTGGTGAAGCGTCCAACTTTGACTCAGGTCATGATCTCACAGCTCATGGGTTTGAGCCCTGCATCGGGCTCTGTGCTGACAGCTCAGAGCCTGGAGTCTGCTTCGGATTCTGTGTCTCCCTCTCTCTCTATGCCCCTCCCCAGCTCTTATTCTGTATCTCTCTTTCTCTCTCTTAAAAATAAATAAATATTAAATAAAATCACACACAGAAAAAAGAGTTACATGTTCTACTGACTGAGCCAACCAGGAGCCACTATCTCATAGCAGCTTAATGTAAAAAGTCAGTTAATGGTGGGGGTGGGAAAAGTGAGTTATCTCTAATGTGATGGACAACACCCAGTTTGGAGGTGAAGGACTGAATGAATGGATCTGGTTGCCATTAAAATTCCCAAGTTCTTTCACTACATCGTTAATTCAATACCACATTTGTTTCCCATTCAGAATAGAGGTTTCAGGTCTCAACCACTAATATTTTCATCTTCCTACAGTATCAGGTTTATCTCCCTCTGTCTCCTTAGGAAGAGTTGCCAGGAACTTCCCATTCCAAATCCTCAATATGGCACCCTCTGTTCTTTAGCATTAAGGTTCCTCACTCTTTAAACTTTATCTCCTACCACTTCAAACCAGTCTTAGGTCTAGTGCGGTCAGAGTTCTCACTATTCTCCAGGGATATAGACTTACTCCCCAGCTCAGTGTTTCTGTCCTCAAGAGCCTCGGAGTGTAGAAGAGGAGAAAGACTGATTATGACAGAGACTAATAAGGAGTTTATGAACCAAGGTCTGTAGTAACACAGATGAAGGGTGATTAATTCAGCCTGGAGTGGGGGCGTGGTGAATAGATGGGCTGGGAAAGGCTTCAAGGAGGGAGCAACACTTGAGTCAGTTGTTGAAGAGTGAGCCTGATTTCATTTTGGGTAGAGGTTAGAAGCATGACCAAAGCCTGAAAGTAAATTGTCCTCATCCAAGGCATTACAACAGATGGCAGCAGGGATGACTGGGAGTGGGGAGGCGCACCTAATGAAGCTGGCAGGGGCCACACTGGAAACTTCTTTGCCGCTCTACCAAGAAGTCTAAAAAGAGCAGACTTCCTTTTCCTGACTTCCCAGTGCAGTAATTCTTTGTGCACTGACCTTGGCAATAATTTTTCATTTTCGGTAAATCTCTACAAGTGATTTATAGGCCCCTAAAAAACCAGGGAAAGCTGTGAAGTTCTTTCCTTTCCTTCCAAGCTCCTCTCACACAGTGCAGTACACAGTATTGGAGGCAGCATGACAGAGAGATGAAACGTATTGATGTAGGGTTTGAGATTCCTCCCACCCCCCACTCCCCACCCCACCCCCCGCCAATGCTGTTCCCACCGTCCCCACTTCTAGCAGGGTAAATTAGGTAAGTTATATCACCTCTCTGAATGTCACTTTCTTCCTCTCAAAATGGAGATAATTCCACTTTCTGTATGATAGGCCTCCAATGATGATTCAGTTATTCAGTAAGCATTAATTGACCAATGGCCCATATAGGCCAAGACCTATGTTAAATTGCGATTATACAATGATGAGTTAAATAGGCATAGGCTTTGTAGTCTAGTAGTTATTATTATTATTATTATTATTAATGTAAATCTTTAATACTATTAAAACAAATCAATGTGTTTCAGCCACATCAATACACTATTCATGGTTGGACTCACTCCCTCTTCCCCTGGTCCTGGAGTGTGCTACATGATGATTACTGCCAAGAGCTGCCACTTCGATGCTTATGGTGTCTGTCAATTACATGGTTGTGCAGCTTTGGCAGAGCCACCATCCTAACCAGGTTCAGTAGGTGAAGTGACTCTGGAGGTGGTCCCAGATGAGATGAACCTTCTTAGAAGGATAACCATACACACTCAAAGGTAATTCTGTGCATGGCTCAGTCAAATTTGGACTATGTGAATTTTTCTCCAACATTTACTATTACTAGAGCTCAGGAAAACAGAATGCTGGAATCCTGGGATTAGCTAATTTTTGTGCAAGCTGTTCCATGATAAAGCTCTATTTTTTTTGTTTTTACTGTTGGTGAAGTGAGCACACAAAAGTAAATACCACCTAAGTTCTGGTGGATGTCATGGCTCTTTGCTTGATAAAGGGATATATCTGTTGTTCACCAAGGAGTAGAATCACCAACAGCAAAGAGAGTGGAGACAGATATTACAGTCTGAGTCTTGGAAGTCATTCTAAAGACACCCTGGGTCTGCTGGCCTCTGGCAGAAGCATTAGAACACTGAGTAATTGGGCAGATCACCCTGGTCTGGCTAAATAGAGTAATTTAATCTCTCAGTACAACAACAGGAATAAAATATGTCAACAGCTTACTAGTAAATGTATTCATTCATGGATTTTATATTGTTCTAATTTGTCTCTGTTTATTTGCTTTGAAGTTTGCTTTTTGCTTTTTAAAGGCATTTCTCAGTGGCTATGTGTCCTGGGTACAGCTTACTTCTGGTTGCTAAATTGTTCTTTTTTCCCTCAAGGTGAACTCCTAAAATATCTGCCAAGCACCTCAATCTGCAATCAGGAGTAGGGTGAAAAGCTATATCTTTCTCTGTGCGAAACAAAATAAAAAAGAATTTGCTATCTTTAATCTCCTTCACATTCTCTTCCATTTCCTTTTGGTTGGTCTAATAATTGCTTTAAGTTCTATTCAGATCAGAGATTATGATTTCTGATTTACAAAAACTATAGCTTCCAAGATGAATGTTAGGTAAATCCTTTTCTGCAATGAAATCTTAGGAGATATTTCAAAATTATATTTTAAAATAAATTTGAAAACCTTGAAGAAAATAGTAGAAGCAGGTATGGCCAATATAGATGCCAGTATATAGATGTTCAAGTGGGGCAAAATTTGTAAGACTCATTTTCCGTGTATCCTAATGTAAACTACTTTGAATTATGTGTTGTAAAAGAATTCCTCAGTCCCCAAGTAAGTGTGTTATGACATTGTGTGTCTTTCAGTATAAAGGAATATCTTACATATATTAAACACTCAATGCATAGTTTTAAAATTACTTTGAAGAGATAAATCTCCTGGGAAGTCATGGGTTGTAATAAAATATGTTATCTTCATCAGAAAATTACAGGTGGGAGATGAAGGTGTCCAGGCAAGAGAACAGCCTGCGAGAGAGAGAGAGAGAGAGAGAGAGAGAGAGAGAGAGACTTTAACCAAAGTTAAACAAACAACAGAACAACTCCGTGATTACACTGGGAAGATGATGAGCAGCTACTAGGAGAAACCATTTGATACTTTTCAAGCTGACCTCTTACCTGCATCAGTCACGTGGTGAGTCAGTACTTTTTAAGCTGAAGCAATCTGCCTGAATAAAGTGACTCTGTGCCTGTAATGTCCCTTGACCTGTAGTGTCACATCCCCAGATCCCACCTTAACTTCACAATGAGTAATATTTATTTGTAAACCAAAGCATTAATGAGTTGTAGACTATGACAGATGGCAGAGAAAGAAGGCAGGGAGCAGGACCTCAAGTCACCTGCAAAGCTTTGAGAAAGCCAGAAGAATCTTGGACACTGAATCTTGAGAGTGGTAAAGGAGGAGATGATATTACTTCAGACACTCAACGTCTGAAGAACACCTTGTCTTTAACCTTGTTCAGAGATAAATAAATAAAGAGCCAAATTCCAGATATTCAGGACTGACTGCCTTATGGGGATTAGGCTTAGAAAGACTCACCACAGTAGGGACAGAGCCAAAGTTGAGGTAATGGGCATGTGCCCACATGGCTCCAGTCAGCCTCAGGGTGGCTGCCATCAACATTGTAGAGTTGGCATGGGGACCCAGAAGCTGAACCAGCATTGTTCCCAGTTTGAAGGGAGAACTCAAATATTGATTTTACTGATTTCACAAATAGAGTCGGGATCAGTCATAGAAAGGTGTGAGGACCAAAGATGAGTTTCACTAGCCTTGGCTCAAATATTTTATTCAATATTCAAGTAAATTCAGCAGCAATTATTGAGCATTAATCATGTCTAAAGTATTTTGATATAAAATAGTCTATGATCTTCAAGAATTTTTAGTCTAGTGCAAAATATAAGAAATGCAAAGTCCTTGAGAGAAATATAAACAAAGAACTATGCTGTATTCAAAGGAAGGAGAGAAGATATCCTATGGGTATTTCTCAAAAGGCATCATGGAAGATATCAACTTGAGAATGATTTTGAGAGGTAGGAGGTTAGAGAGGGAGAGGGATGTATCCCAGGTAGAGGAGACAGTGTAAGCAAGGCAAGGATCAGAAGGCAGAGGTTTGTTTACATACTGTAATATAAACCACTTTGGCAAGCAGTCAAACATTTATAGTAGATTATTGAAAAATTGGTTGGAGCCCAATTGTGGAGGCATTGAATTTCATAGGGAATAGGTTGTCACAGGAAATAGGTTGTCTCCTGGAGATCTTTATGCCAGACTTCATCTGTATCCTGAAATCACAATTAAAATTACTTAATTAGAAAGTACACTTGAATAATTCAAGAATAGAGCCTTTTTATTTTCTCCTAATTTACAATAGATTTCTTTAGCTGCTTTGGATATTCAAGAGCATTAGAACTCTGCTATATCATAAATTCAGAATATCTTGGGTCGACCTGTGTCTTCTTTAATTATAAATGCCTAAAATAACATGGCTTTCTTGTAAAGGACCACATGAATTCCCATCCTCAAAATGAGGGAATCCATTGTATGTCATTTATGCCACCTACAGCCTCCCTTTTATTTTCTGCAGTTTGTTTAACCTAGTAAGTTGTAACAGAAGGGAAGACCTAGACAACCTAGTTACTTCCCTCCAAATCAAAGCATTCAGTGTAACTTTAGGCTAAAGATTGAGACTTTCTCTATGGGCTGAGGTTCAGAGTGTTTCAGCTGAGTTCTGGCCTTATTGAGTTAAAACATCTTAATGGCAATTTAAAGATTATGAGTCACTGGGCCCAGAGTCTGTAAAATGCTATGTGTCCTGCCTCTGCTACAGCAGGCACTATGTAGTAAAGAAGGAGAGAGAATGTAGGACAAGTCTTACTGGCCTGGCAAGGGTCCCACCTAATTCCTCATGACGTGTCCAGTGCAGGTGACACCTTCTGGAAGGTGTGGATAGGCAGTTAATATCACGGGGAGTAGGAGGTGTGGGTTTAGCTTTTTTTTTTTTTTTTTACAGTGGGGCATTATCTGAATGATACTCATTCTCTCTTGAGTCTAGACTTCATGCAACAAGCAGTAACTGGATGTTATTTTAAAATAAGCAAAGCCACCGACAAGTTCTGGTCTGAGTTCTTGTTTTGGAGGAAGAGTTGGTTGAGAAGTACTCCTTGGTCAAGGATTAACCCAAAGGAAAAATCCAGGTGCAGAAGAACTGTGGGTTTCTTACCCCAGCTCTCAGGAAAGCTATGCCGTGAAAAGGCTTTGTTTGGCCCATTGACACAGCAAGTTGGACAGGGTACCAATTCGTCTGTGGGGTGGAGGAAAAGAGGAATTCTCTTGTTCGTGGTGTTTGAAGGATGGCTTCCCAGTTTCATCAGCTTCGGGTCCTGGTCTGGAAAAATTGGCTAGGTGTCAAAAGGCAGCCGGTGAGTAGCAAAAGGGTAGGGAGGGGCATTGGGGGGCAATGCTTCAGGCAGTCCTTAAATGTGATGTTGATGACAGGTAAAAACAGAGGAGTTTGAAGCCATTTTCTAAAGCAGGAATAAGATATTTAGAAATCATCCCTGTATCTGTCTTATAGCTAATGGGGGCAAGTCCAAACACACCCCAAAGCTGTCTTTTGACTTCAGTAAACTGCTAGGGTAAACCAGGACATGCCCTGGGCAAAGAAAAGGATTCACTTTTCTTTGAGTTGGAACTACTGTTGAATTCTAGGTTGCAGGCCAAAATATTTTCAGAAAACTTCTTAATAAGTTTAGTTAAAAATGAGATAAAGAAAGTATTAGATGAAAAGAATAATAAATGGAGGAGAAATGCATTTGTAAACCAAAAGTGATGGAAAGTTCGGTTGAAAAGTGAGATACAGAAAGGGACTGGTTTGAAAGCTGTTGGTACAGAAAGCTTCTAAGAAATTTTAGTACCTAAAAATTATTTACTAGAAATGTCAAACAAGAGTCAATTTATGTGCCATGCTTCAAGAGTATTATTGAATCACTTAACTTTACAGCTACATTCTGTATACTCTATTTATTGCAACATCTTTTTTGTGCTCTTCCATTCTTGTTTGCTTTTAAAATTACAAAGCTAGCTATTAGATACTCATCAGACAGGGGATAGGGAGATTGAGAACGGAGTCGGTTTCTATGAATTGACACATACTCAGAAGAATGTTTGAAAACCAGGGAAATTAAAAAAGACACTCAATATATTTCATTTGAGAGTGGCAATCCCCAGCCCCAAAGGAATAATATAAATATTATGCAAATAAGGTGCATCATAGAAACCAGCGTTTTATCTCTGTACCTTATCTGACTCTGGGCTTGCTTGCAGTGCCTGACACTGCTTACTTAAGTGTTCTGGTCTACGTATTGGGAATGAGAAGTAATGTTCACTCCTCTTTGTGAATGTGGTGGACAGGATTTAAAATCATGTTATGTAGTTACATGAGTGTGGGATTTGGACATCATGTTTTAAATCATTAATATTTTTTATTTATATCATTAGTGTTCTTTTAAAATTGAGAACAACACAAAAGAAAAACCTCCCATAATGATTCCATGCTAGGTTCTACTTGGAATTGAGTAGGAAGAGTCTGGATATGTAGGTGTGGTCAGATGAGAGTTGGGTTCTTGGTTCTGCTTCTCAGAGCCTGCATGACTTGAGGAGCATACTACCATTTTTTTGAACACTGGTTTTCCTATTTGCCAAATGGGACTAGAGGCTACCATTATCTATCTCACTTAGTGGTAAGAATCAAATGTGCCATTATATTTCAAAGTGCTTTACAAATGGTGAAACACTTGACAAATAGAATATAGAGGGATTTGGGGTGATGTGTATGTCATATTTCATTCAAAGTAATTGTGGAAAGAAATCCAGGAAAAGGGATTGTGGGAGAGAGATAGAAATTTATATACAGTAAAGTTCTTAAGTGATGAAAACTCCACAGTTAAAAATAAAAGCATAGAAGAACTGAAAACTTATATCTGTTATTGCTGATAGACTGAATGCCGAGGTCATATATTTTCCTTACAACTCCATTTTACCTAAAAATAAAAATTTAAAAAATAATGAAACCCAACCCTCAGGTGAAAACATTTTTTTTTCCATTGAGAAAGTTTATCTTTAGGAACTTTAATAAGTTCTTTCCTTATCTGTAAAGTAGCTGGTATATCAATTTTCTACTTTTGAGTTTTTCTCTATCTTAGTCAATTTCTGCTGGATATGGCATATCTAAAGGAGATGGAATTCAGGCATGCTAAAACATTTTCAGTATGATACCTTGTATTATTCTTATGCAGTCAAAAATTCCTAAAAAGCCCCTGCTAATTATACTTTTGCTTAAGGAAAGAGAATGCATGACCTATTAGTTCATTTGGAGACATCAGAGGATTAAGTCTACCTTGAGACCCAGGACAGATAAGTGTTGATTGCAAGAAATGAAATCAGAAATAGTTCTGGGGCACCTGGGTGGCTAAGTCTGTTGAGCATCTGACTTCAGCTCAGGTCATGATTTCATGGCTCATGAGTTTCAGCCCCATGTCAGGTCTGTGCTGACAGCTCAGAGCCTGGAGCCTGCTTTGGATTCTGTGTCTTCCTCTCTCTCTACCCCTCCCCATTCACGCTCTGTCTCTCTCTGTCTCTCAAAAATAAGTAAGTGTTAAAAATTTTGAAAAAGAGACAGAAATAGTTCTGAATTTAGAGAAATACAGAAGGCTCACTTGAATCCATTACAAGCAACTAGAGGGACACAAGAGACCTTTAGAAAATGGTGGTGCCATGAGGA
The DNA here is from genome assembly GCF_003009895.1 of Hyaena hyaena. Taxonomy (NCBI): domain Eukaryota; kingdom Metazoa; phylum Chordata; class Mammalia; order Carnivora; family Hyaenidae; genus Hyaena; species Hyaena hyaena. The sequence continues at coordinate 3,525,405 of NW_024080704.1, forward strand.
GTGACAATTCTAAAAAGAAAACAAGAGGGCAAAGAAAGGTACATTTCCTTCTTTGTAGTTTGGCTAGGGCCAGCCCTATCTCCTGTCTTAGAAAGAAGACTTGAAGACACAGGTAGAAAAGATATACCTGTGGTGGTGTTAACAGGGAAGGATGAGAAAATCAAGAGTTTGGAAAGTTAGGAGGTGAAATGAAAAAAGAAATTGTGAAAAGGGAAAATATAAACAAACTAAAAGAGAATGTGAAAAAAAAGAGGTATAAAAATTTGAGGGGAGGACATAGTCGTTATGTAGGTACTAGACTTAATCATCCATCAAGCAATTACTTAAAATGCAGGCATTTTTATTTCTCTCATTGTAATCTTTCTGAACATGATAAAAAATAGAAATGAAGCTGTGTGGGGTGCCTGGGTGGCTCAGTCGGTTAAGCGTCTGACTTCGGCTCAGGTCATGATCTCATGGTTTGTGGGTTCGAGCCCCGCTTTGGGCTCTGTGCTGACTGCCAGCTCAGAGCCTGGATCCTGTTTCAGAGTCTGTGTCTCCCTCTCTCTCTGACCTTCCCCTGCTCATGCTGTCTCTCTCTCTCTCTCTCTCTCTGTCTCAGAAATAAATAAAACATAAAAAAAAAATTTAAGAAAAAAAGAAATGAAGCTGTGTGACACTGGAAATGTATAGTCTTTAGTGACTGTTAAAGAATAATTACTATCAAGACATCCTCTTCCACTTTGTTTTCAAGAGATTCTATCATAAAGCAAAATGGTGAGAAGGGTAGTCTGTAAGAAAGGAGTTAGGAATCTATTAATGGAGAAACAAATGATATATAAGGGAAAAATCAAATATACAGTAAAAATATTAGAGTGGGAATTACTGAGGAGATATATTCTAAAACTATATCCTAGAAAAGGAAATGAGAAAAGAATTTCAAACAATTATATAGTCTAAGAAATAGAAAGATATTGGGATAAGCTAACTGTTGAGTAAGGGGTGGGGGAAGACAAGATCTTTAATTTTGGAGGTTACCTCCCTCAAAATTCTTCTTAGAGTAAATATTTCTCTCTTTTTTATAAAATCAAATAGTGATACTATGGAATATTTGGGATTCTCTAACTGCTTTAATTTTATAGGTCCCCAAGAACTCAAGGCACTTGTCCAGGGCCACACAGTGAATTTAAGGACTCAAAGTCAGATTTCCCCCCAAAATGGATCTATTCTTTTCCCTACCTCCTGCTGCCTCTCTACTGCCACTGAGTTGAGTTTCTTTTTTCAACATTCTCTGATCCCCACTCAAAATTCAGCCCACCAATGAAGAGATCATATTTGCTAAGGAGGCCTTAGATATTACTGCTTTTTTTTAATATTAGTGGTTACATCAATTCTCAATTATATAAAAAAAACAAAAGCAAAGCAAGCAAACAAGCTAAAAGAGTATGAAAAAAATACATTAAGCACCGACGGAAATGTTAGGTAATAGAGAAAATCAATTAGATGCAGTTGCTACCCTGCTGGGCTTGTAATTTAACTCTAGAAATAATGCAAAAATGAAGTTTCCACTGAAGATGGTTAGCAACAGGGAGGCTCACCTAATGAGATGCTAGTTGATGATAGGAAACTGAGTCCTGGCACAGCAGAGGCTGCAGGATGTAAGACTAGATAGTGCAAGATCAGAGTTATCTTTCATTAAGAAGAGGAATCCTAAATAGGCATATCAAGGAATGGCTTCAAATCTCTACAGAAGTGGAATCCGATTCCAGATTGAGGACAGAAGAAGGAAAATTACTTCGAGCTGTTTATTTTAACCAAACTGTTTGGCTGGTGAATCAACCTTTAGCTCAGTTGGTGGTAGATCTAACTGGCTTTTCTGTCACAGACATTCCCACAACTTGATTAATTTCTAACAGTTTGGGTCAGTATGACACTTGCTTCCTAATCCCCACCTTGTGCCTATGACCTCCCTTCACAGTGCCTAGAGAAAGTCCCTGCTTTAAAATGTTAGAACAGGTTGGTCTATGTATTAAAATTATTATTTGATTAATGCAATTTAGGATTAGGCTGTCATCTCAAATTTAGTTATAAATCAGATTAAACTGAACTAGGTCCTGAACAATTCAGACAACTACCTGACCAAATGTTCTGGGCCCTTTTTCCTCTTCTGAATCTGTATCATTTACTTCTTTAATCCCTTTTAATTGTTCAAAGAAAATTTAGATCTATCTGTTGATATTGGTGCCTGTTATATAGCAGACATGCCCATTTTGTTAGTTTAGTCAGTCAGTGAAAAGCAAATGAGATGAAGATGTTTTAGAAATGAGAGCAATGTAGAAATAAATTAGCTTAAAGTCCAATGAAAAAGTGTTGTTTTAGTATTCATCATAGAAGATTTACCAATCTCCAAAATGTACGATAATCTGTTAAGTATCGATTTCAGAAGATGTCCTTGATCCCAGTTTTTAGATGAGTCATTTCCGTGGATGGCAGAAGAGCCCGGGAACAGAAAGCCCAGTTAACTAAGAGCTTTGCCACTTTTATTTGCTTGTTTTGGGGGTGGAACTAAGGTTTATTCCAGATCTAAAATAACAGCCTCTTACCTGGGAATGTGAACCTTGGAATCTTCTTGTTACCACCAAGTAATAGTCATCTTTGATTTCTGGGACTGCAAAAGTAAAGGAATGGAAAAGGACGGAAGAAACCATGTACTTTATATGTGGAAGGTTGGGCAATTTTTACTTTCAAGTTTGTAATAAAAAAAAGTTATGGTTTTAGGTTATAGGAAAACCTTTCAATGATTTTCAATGCTCTTATATGCTGAACTGATAAAAAGTACGGTATTGTGATCAAAGAGAACTAGTAATTTATCCCATAGTGCTTTGGCTCCACTGCTTAAAGTTTCCCTGTGCAGGTGCTCAAGCCAGGCACTCCAGGTTCAAACACCATTTAGTGGCTTATGGAGTGAAGGCTTATTTAATCTCTTTAAGGTTCTGATTTCCCATATACAAGAGGAAATGAGGTGAGTATATTAAAAGAGATAATTAATGCACGTTAAGTGTTTAACATAGCATCTTGCACAATCTAAGCTGTCAATAAATATTAACTATTATTATTTGGAATACTATATTGAATTGGTACTAATTATAAGACCACGTAAAAAGAATTTATCCTGGGGAAGATATTTTGAAATTATATTTAACAGAGAATTGTTGAGGGAACTGACATTAGTACACAGGAGGAGAGAGGACTTTGTCTCTCTTCAAATACTTGGAGAATTCTCATGTGGAAGAAAAGGCCAAACTAAGATGAGTGAGTATCAGGTATGGGAAGGAAGATATCACTTTGATATGAGCAAAAACAAACAAACAAAATCAGACAATGTGAGTTGTCCAATAATGAAGTCTCTTGAGATGGTGAACTTCTAGTCACTAGAAGCATTCAAGTAGAAGCTGGATAACCATATGGCAAAGATGTTTTCCCTAACTTTTCATGTACCAGTCATTCTGGACTTATTTCTTTTCCTGGAATATTCCACCCTCTTTCCCATCTGTGGGTCTTCACCCATATGTTTCCTCTGCTTGAAAGACTCCCACTTCTTTTTCACATTCCATCCAACACACATATCCTCTCTCCTGCCTGACCCTTTTTCATCTTTTAGGTTTTAGACTCCACTCCCCTTGCTTTATCTTTCTTTAATTTTTTTTAAAAAACTTTAATGTTTATTTATTTGTTTGTTTGTTTATTTGAGAGAGGGAGACACAGAGCATGAGCAGGAGAGGGGCAGAGAGATAGGGAGACACAGAATCTGAAGCAGGGTCCAGACTCTGAGCTGTTGGCACAGAGCCCAACGCAGGGCTCGAACTCATGGACTGTGAGATCATGACCTGAAACAAAGTTGGATGCTTAACAGACTGAGCCACCCAGATGCCCTCCTTTATCTTCCTTTTACATTCTACTTCCTGTGTCTTGGCATCATCTATAACATTTGATTATAAATTTTTGAAGGGATTCCTTCCCTGAAAGACTGAAAATTTTAATTGCTCTATCCTCAGTGCCCTGTACACAGTAGGTGCTCAATAATTTTTTTATTGTACTATGAATGTAAGACTCTCCAAGACCATGACTCCGTGACCAAGAATGGAGAATCTTCATCTGAAACGTTTTATTTTTGTTGATTTTCAGAGGTAGGCAAAAGAATCCCCATTGCAGTTTGGAAATTGTGCTGATATTCAGTATCATTCATTTTGGACATAGCCAACTTCAAACCATTCTAGTGCAAGGGGTACAAACCCAAATGTCTGTATGGGAAAGACAAGTAATATGACTATGTGGAGTGGCCAAGCATAAGACAGTAGGGGATGGTGACATTTATGATGAAGACTAGAGCTTGAATGCCCTATTTAAAGGCATTCAAATAGTAGTAGTTTCCTCAAAGTTTTAAATATATGGTAACACTAAATAATTTAAAGTTCACTGGTATTTTATTTTCTTATTTACATTCAGTGAAAGTGATTTGTAAGAGTAATAAAACTGGTGGATACAAGGAGAATCAGATGGACTGGCAGTAATTAGAATAAAAGGTTCTGACAAAGTAATGGCATGTGAATTACCTAAAGCTGAAATTATGTGCTTTGCTCAGATTTTTCAAAAAATTAGATTTGAGAAGTTTTTAAATATGTGAAACAATGGTTATTAGCAAATGCAAAGGCCAGTGTTACTAGGTAATGCAAATTAATTAATAGGTACCACAGATCAGCTCCAAATGAAAATTTGGAGTGAACTTATATTTGGTTAATTCTGGGAATTTCCTAAGATTTAAAACTTGAAATTTTGAGTGGCTGACTTTGCTGACCTCAAGGTCATTGAAATGTGTCCTGCCGTCACCATTAATTTCCTCAACCTTACCACCTCTGTGTAGTAGGATACCATTCCTTGATATGAAATATGTTTGTTTTTATGTCTTTTCTTGACTCTTCATCTCTTCTCTTGTGTTATCGTTTAAAAATTGCCTCTTGATTTTTAAAAAGAATTATTTTTTAAATAATTTCTAAATTTTAAATTTGAAACAATTTCAAATTTAAAAAAACAGTTGCAAAAACAGTACAAATAATTTCTTTCTAGAGTCAGTGGAGATTGATGCTCCATTACCTTGGATACTTTAGTGTGCCTGTTTTACAAACAAGGACATTCACCTCCATGTCCCAGTATCACCATCAAATCTTTAGACACAAATCGAGCTTCATCAGTTGTCCCAACCATGTCTTTTATAACAAAAAATTTGAGTTCAGAATACGTTCTGCATCTAGTTTTCATGTCTCTGGTCTCCCTCATTCTGCAACAGTTTGTTAATCTTTCCTTGACTCTCGTGACCCTGACACATTTTGAACATTTAAGATTAGTTGTTTTGTAGAGTATCTGTTGTTTCTTTATTTTTAGATTCTGGTTATTTATCTTTGGGAAGAATATTACAGAAGTGACGCAGTGTTCTTGCACCATTGCTTCACATCAGGAGGCATATAATGTCAATTTGTCCCATTTTGTGGAGAAATTCCTTTGAGACTATACCTCATTAAACTTTCAGTTTATCTAGTTGTTTCCTTATGTATTTATTGACACCTACATAGACTCAGAATTCCAGTTTGTTCAGTTAGATATAATCTTTTATTGTCATAATGTTTTTTAATGTTTAAACTTGGCCAGTGGGTCAAATTTGATGCTCAAATTTGTGATAGGCTGGTTCTATTGATGTCCCCATCATTTTCAGCATTCTCTAAGCAGTACATCTTATTGATCGATTGATCTACCTACCTACCTACCTACCTACCTATCATCTACCTATCTCTGTGGCAATAGGCATGGAGACAGTGATATTCTAATACCAATGAGTACATCTAGCTCTCAGATGCCTACTAAAAGGAGTTAGGTTTCTTGGGAGAATGGATATTTCCAGGGTCGGGACAGAGAAACTGTGTGATGAGGTAGAAAGAACTTGTGAAACCAGAAAAAAGGAGATAAAAAAGTTATACCCAAACATTTATAGCTATGTTTCATGTCTCTTTATGCATTTTGGAAACCAGGAGTTCATACCCATGTCTTTAATTTTAAGCCAACACTATAGCATTCTTGTTTCCTCTTTTTCATGTTTATAATTCCCTTGATGGATAGTGAGAAACCTGCCCCCCTTATGGATAATGCACTTATTTTTTGGGCCAACCTTCCTCTGTGAAACCAGTCACCTGCTTCTTTCCCTGAGTAAACACCTTCCTTGCACTACTTGGGTTCTGACCTCCCAGGTCTGACTGCTGCACTGTGCATTTCCTCTACACCTTGCTAGGAACCCACTTTCCTTACTGTGTTACAGTGGTGCCCTCGGTCCTTGTGTGGACCGAGGATTTTCAGGCAGTGAATTGTTCAGGAAGGGAAAGGGAAGAGAATGGGACAAATCAATGGGAAATAAATGCTGGAGAAACAAAAAGAGACACACACCATAGCCTACTAAGGAATTTTAGACTACTCAGTTTGCATATGCCTTTGGAGGTCAAGAACACAGGGTAGAGGATGGAACACACGTGAGGTATAGAGGCAAATGTGAGATGATTAAAATATGAGAAAGAAATGAAACTTTTAAAAACTGCTTTTCCTTTAGTTTTTGAGTAGGCCTAATATCTATATGTGTAAAATCAATATACCAGCCCTTTCTCCAAAAAACCAAAAATGAGTCATGGCTCATTGGTTTAGTCTTTGGATCCTTGACACTGCACTTGCTTCTAGGTTGTTTATAATAATATTTAGAATGGTGTCAGGAGCAATCCTGCTGCTATGAAAATTTAAATTTTGTTTATTTCTTGCTTTTGTGATTAACTTGTCAACCTTAACATTCCCAAGATCACAGTGTGGAGGGCTTTGTGTTTATTATCCTTCTAAAATGCAGTATACAGAAATGCTCTCCAAACCTCTCTGATCTAAGATCTTGGGGGAAATCTTATGATAATGGGATTGTTTATGGGCTTGCTGTAGTTTTCACCTTTAACAGAGTCCAAATTGTCTTAAACTGTTCTGATCTAGATTATAGTTTTGTCTGGATTTAAATCATGTCTAAAGTTAATTTCAAAATTTATCAAAACATCCTAATGAAAACATTAAATTAGATCAACCAAAAGATAATTTAAAGATATTCCATTACAGAGGCCCCTTATTTGAATGTGAATATACATTTGTGCTGGTTCACTTGGTCTCCGTTATTCACTGAATTCTCATGAGGTTGCTATAAAAAATTAATAGATGCTCCTAAAAGTAACTAGGTTTATGAGGCAATAAACCTACTCAGATGAATCTTTTTTTAAAAAAAAGAATAACTACGGTCTCAAATATAAAACCAAGAAATCCACAAACATTAATATTTTTAACCCTAATTCTTTATAGTCAACATTTCAAATAAGTCACATAGGATAAAAATGGTACTTGTACCTAGGTCTTTGAAGAACAGACTCTGATTTTTTTAAATGTATCTGAGATGAGGCTAGAATACATTTTATATTTTTCTATAACATCCATATTTTTCTGGTTTACTTTCTGTAAGGCATTATTTGTTCCTCAGCGCAATATGATAATTAAAAAGATTAGCCTAAGTATCTTGATATTCAGATCCTCACCCCCTGCTCTGCTTCCTAAATTATGTGACTTTGGGTAAATTAATGGATAACAATATGATAACCTTCTGCACATCAGAGAACAAAACAAAAGTTGGATCAGACCAAGGCTTCTTAGCCTCCACTGTGCCTTAGATATCACTGACAGCCTGGTAAAGCCTGTGACCCTCCTAAGAATAATGCTTTTAAATCAATAAAATAAATAGAATTACAAGTAAAACCAGTTATATTGAAATTCAGTTATTAAGGTATTAAAAGGCAACTCTATGATATGGTAGTATGTGTTTCTTTGGTATAGCAATAAGCAAACAAAATAAATAAGTAAATAGAGTGAACTCAAAACTAATTTTTAAGGTCACCGTGAACTTAAAGAACTTTAAGATATCTGCAAGTGCAACACTAATGTGATTTTAAAATATCTATGATTTTTATTTGTGACAAAGTCACAAGCATTTCTAATAACATTTATGTTTCGTTGCCTGTGTTCCTCATTAATGGAAATGCTAAAATTCATTTAAAAGGTAGAGAAAGTAAAAATGTAATCTTTTTTTCCTATCCAAGTTTACAAATGTCCTGAATTCTATCCACTAAATGATGTCAAAGGAACTTTCCAACACAAATAATCTAGGACTTTATAAACAATCCTGCTCGTTAGGTAAGATGGCATACATTTAGAACTGTTCTACTCCATGTCTGGTTCATGGACAGCAGCAGCAGCATCACCCACCTGCAGCGTGTTAGAAACGCAGGCTTCCCGCCCCACCTCAGATCTAGTACATCTGAAACTACATGTGTACAAGATTGATAGCTGATTTGGTGTGCACATTAATGCTTGAGAAGTACTGCTACAGATTAAGCTGTTGAGACTGGGAGCTTTTCAGCTATGATCAAACCAAGTAACCTAGGATTTCTTATATCTACAACTTCTTCCATTTGCTAAAAACTTACCCTTCAACCTGCAGTCTGCCAAGTTGGTGACAGGCCTCTCAGCAAGGACAGCAGTGCTCTAGACACACAATGGAGATTTTCATATTACTTAAAGATCAGTAACTGAACTGGACTTGATTGTTTTGGAGATTTGAAGAGCCCCAGGCAGTAGTCTGAGATTTGTCATAAGTTATCTCTGAAGCTATGGAGAGTGGGGGAGAAATGGTAACAGTCTGCATAACCAGATAAAAACTTAGTTCCAAGCTGAACTTTATTAAGTATAGGCAGGGTTTATTCTGTACAGTTTGGTTTGAGCAGTGTGATTTGCATAACAGTTGATGTTCTTGAGTATATATGCTACTGCTCTGGAACCAATTTTATATGTAGGTAATATTAAGTAGTTCACATCTTACAAACTGAATCGTGTCTATATGGGGAAAAAAAGCCACTCCTGAGTGTCTTACAGTGAAATTCCCTAACGGAAACTTTGATGTAGTGTACATTTATTGAGCATTTGTTTGGTACCAGTGGAAATTCAGAAATGAATAAGACACTTTTTCTGCCATAAAAGAATCACCAATTTATTGTAAGCCAAAGAAAAATATGTAGGTAGATAGGTAGGTAGGTAGGTAGATAGATAGATAGTAAAAGTTCTATGATAAAAGCAGACACAAGGTACTATTTATAGTGCTATAGGGGGGTTACATAGAACTTTAAGTTCCTGTTTACTCATTGACTAATTGACTCACTTATTCACTCATTCGTTTACTAATGTTTATTGAGCCATTATCCAATGTCACACACTAATCTTTATGTCTGGCCTTAGAATGTTGACATTAGAAGTGGTAAGAAAAGCCTAGGTTGAAATTATTTGGGGTTTTGTATGCCCTGTTTAGAATGTTGAACCTTATCCAACAAGCAACGAAAAGATTTTTAAGCAGAGAAATTACTGCTCAGGTTTGAATTTTGAGATCATCACTCTGGGGACAGTCATGAGAGATGACTGGTAAGGAAGCTTCAGAAGCTCATTTTAAGATTTTCAGCCTAGAAAAGTCATTCTTGTGTTCATTTCGAGAACTCTTGCATTTTAAAAAATCTCTCATTCCTTTCTTATTAATAGCATTTACAAGCAAACATCAGATTAGTGTTGGAAGTTTATAATATGTTGTACTTCTTGTCAAGTTTTTGGTTCTGCAATGTAATTAACATTTTTTCCTATTATTATTTTGCAGCTTTGGACACTTGTCTTGATTTTATGGCCAGTCATTATTTTCATAATTTTGGCTATTACCCGGACCAAATTTCCTCCAAGAGCAAAACCGACTTGTAAGTAATTTGAGATTTGTTTGTTTCCCTAATTTTTGGATTTCAGTTAACATTTATTTTGACACCACTTGAGTATTTTCATCTGGTAGTGTTTGTTTAAATACTTAGCCTGTTTTTTCTCCAGCTTTTTGAGTCCGTTAGAAAGGTAAGCATGTAATATTTATCTAAAAAACTATGAAGCATGTAGAAGCCAGAATATATTTTAATTTTTATAAAATTTTGACTCATTTATTATTCACCTCATAAATCTCACCATGGTATGTACAACACAAACAAGCAACAATCTCAAGCTAGATTATCTTTTACTTTTATATTGTTGCGAAAACCATACACTGGTATTTGATAAACTGAACAAATGAAATCCAGAGTACTATAAAAATCTCTTATCTTTCTTTAGGACTGATGTGAGTGGTGCAAATGTATCAACACATTTAGTTTAAAAGAACATTGTTTTCTAATTAGTGCTATTGCAGCTATTTTTAGTCATCACCAAGTTATAAAATGGGCACAGTGCTCAACTAAGGCCATTATTTTCTTTTGGATCCAGAATGGAGATGCAGGAAAGATACAGAAAAGTCCTCAGAATTGGGTGGGGCTGGGGAGCAAAGATGAGAACCTGAATGATCTAACTAATGTTGTTTATGCTTTTTTAAAAAAATTTGTTAATGTTTTAATTTATTCTTGAGAGAGAGAGACAGAGACCAAGTATGGGTGGAGAAGGGGCAGAGAGAGAGGGCGCAGAATTCCAAGCAGGCTCCAGGCTTTGAGCTAAGAGCAGAGAGTTGGAGGCTGGGTTAGAACTTGTGAACCATGAGATCATGACCTGAGCCAAAGGTGGACGCTTAACCCACTGAGCTACCCAGGCACCCCTGTTTATGCTTTTGTTCTTAAACTCTGAAGCCAGTTTTCTTGGTAGAGGAGTAAGGGTTGGGTGAGTTACATCATGTTTCACAAAGCAGCCATCTCCTAAAAAGCTTCTCATAGACCAAATTTCTATAAATCTGATTGAATTTCAGATAAATCATGGTAATTTGCTATATAAAAGAATAGTATGCTGAATTATTTGTAAAAAGAATAATTAGCTGGTGACATTTATTTATTTATGTAATTTATTTATTTATTTAATGAGGATCATTTTTTAAATAAATTTTTTATTTATTTTTGAGAGAGAGAGAGACAGCATGAGCAGGGGAGGGTCAGAGAGGCAGACACAGAATCCAAAGACAGGCTCAAGGCTCTGAGCTAGCCATCAGCACAGAGCCTGATGTGGATTCAAACCCATGAACTCTTGAGATCATGACCTAAGCCAGTCAGACGCTTAACTGACTGAGCCACCCAGGCGCCCACGTGACTTTTAAAAATAAGTGTTTTTCAGTCACTCAGTCCTAAGAAGTAAGATGACAGCCATGGTAGAATCTACTTGATTCATACACAATAGAATAACTCAAAAGAGAACATCAATTCAATTAGTGTAAAGCATTTACACTCTGGATACTGGAATGAATAATTCCTTGCATTTGAATAGCACCTTACCTTTTCTAAAGGACTTTTGCTCAAGTTATTATGTAGAGTTGTTGATGATATTTTATTAGGTTGTTTATAAAAGCAGCATAATTTTGTTGTCTTTGTGTCCTGAGTATATTAGTTCTTTATAATTAAGAACTAAGTCCATTGTATATCGTTGAAATTTATGTATTCTTGCCTATGTTAGGTAGCATGGACTTCAGAAATGCTAATTATCAATTCACGAATGATAGTGATAAAGGTTTATTAGCTTCTTTCAACAACTTGTTTCTACTGATTTCTTGTTTAAAAGAATTTTTCAGATATATAATAAGTTCCTCTTACAAAATTTACAAGACAGAAATATAAGATGTGTGAGTGAGTAGTTTTAATTGGTATTACCTGATAGGATTTAGAGATTCATGGAAAAAATTTTGGACAGCTCTTATATTTCCACTAAATTATATAAAAAAAAACCACCTTGAAAAAACCATGTGACAAGTGCCTTAGAAACCTAATTTTTTAAAGGGTCTGCAAAAACACAATATCCAAAGTGAGATGAATAACCACGTTTTATTATAGACTTCTGATCATACACTAATAATAATTAGTTATGAGGTGATTACCTTTTTGTTTGTGGGTACGAGAGAACAGAATTAGAGGAGAATTCAGTGGAAGTATTTTGCTAGTCTATCGGAACTTACAAGATTCAGTCTAAAAAATAGTTATTGTTTTTATTAGAACTTTGTGAGAACTATTAGGGGGGAGGTACCCTCTCACTTTACAGAGGAGAACACTGGGCAACCTGGGCAATTGTAATTTGCCAAAACTTAGGATAGGAGAGAAAGGCTTTGAAAACTACCTTTACTTATTCTTTGCTCATAAGATTTGCCTCATATTTTACCATCTTATACATAGAGCCATAATACCTTTGGACAAAACTTTGTACCCAAAATTTCAACTCATCCTATAATCAATAGAATATAAAATATGATTTTATAATTAGAGGTGCTATCTGTACAGCAAGCTAGAGAATCTAAAACTAGTATAGATGCAGTTGCTTTATTTCACTGTCTTGTGGTATGGAGGGAATAACTCCAAAATGAAAGTTTGGATTCAAGTATTTTTATTTTTTTTAAGCAATTATTATTGTTTTTCTTTATTTCTCATATGTATCATACTGAAAGATTAAAATGAGTTCATAATAATATATAATAAAAATAAATTTCTTGGTCTCGTACCATGTGCCAGACATTTGGGGAGGTAATGGCAGTGTTATTCAATTCCCAGTGGAGCCAACCCATGGAACAGAGATTAAGTAACCTGACCAAGATTGCACAGTTCAAACAAACGTGTAAGTGTCAAGATTTGAACCTAGGCAGTCTGGCTCCAGACTCTGGTTTTAAGCTTATGAATTCACATTTCTTATATCGAGGAGTCAGTACTAGTTTCTAAATAATGTTGCATTATTTAGGTTTCATAAAAGTAGACTAAAAGTTAGAAATTAGGAATATAAGCACCTCTTCTCTGTTTTTATCATGAAATCAAGATATATGGGGGGAAAGGCGCATTCCAATGTATGAATCAGTTATCCTAAATATTAGTCTTCAGTGGAGAATGCTGTCTCTGCATGAATCACTGTAGTTGTAGTATCTTGGAAATCATGTCCCATTTAACAGAGTTAAAAATCCTTTCCATGCTACAGTGACAGCTTCAGTGCTAATTGGGCAACAGAGAAATGAAGAAGAAACTCCAGGCTACACCCCAGTTGAAACTCAGCTATGGTGAGAACGGGAGTTGTCATCCCGTGGGCACATTCTGCTCCCAGAATAGCTGGGCAGGTGTGTGGGACTGATACATCATTCAGAACAAATATAATTAGTGATTCAGAGGGCTCACTCCATAGTTTTCTTGAGTGATAGGCATCTGTAGAAGTCTGGATTTGGGTGAGTAGGGTAGCTGCTGAGAGTCTGCTGTAGAGAGCACCTGTCCCGAGCAAAATACTTACTTTTGGCATTGGCTGCTTTCACTTACACCCTTCTGTGTCATCATCAACAGCTTAGATATCTAGCTTCTGCAAATAATAAGTCCCAGGTAAGGAAAGCTTCCCAAGCCTGGCAGACAGGCCAGGATACTTCTTGTCTGCATAGAGAAGAAATGGGCTAAGGCGCCACATTTGAAATAGTTCCAACCTCTTATAATCTGTACATGCAGTGACTTGTCAGGAGACAAACTTTAAAGCCAAAACACCATGCTTAGGAGCAGAGGCAAACAAAACAAATCCTCTAAAATGCATTTAGACTAAGCCCAGCTATAATGTACACTGAGCTATCTTTGTCTCCTTTCAACATGCACATACCCATGAAGTGCAGGCAAGCAGTTCCTAATTATTGTGGAACTGACTACTTTTCAAGAACAGAAAAACAAACAAACAAAAATCAAACCTGCCATAATGAGATAAGTGGACTCCAAAAATTGCAGTCTTGCCAAGTAAGGAGTCACATTTTTATGAAGTTAATGAAAAACAATATTTTTCAAGTAGTTGAAAATACCACTAAAAGCACAATGGAAATTATACTGTGTAAGTATGACCATAGCTTGGATTAAACTGCAAGTGTCCTGGAGCCATCACCCGTGCCTCCTCAGAAGAGAAGCAATTCAGCCCATCTCACATCTGAAAATGAGCTGGGGGAAGGCAGGGGCCAACTGCTAATTGAATTATATCCAAATTTGTGCTAGTCACATCCACCCAGGATGTGACTGCATTGCTTTGGTAAATACAGGATCACCATTCCCAGCATGACTTTGGACTTCCAGAGCATACCTTTTGTCTTCAGTGTTGCAATAAAAATAATAATAGGAGCGAACATTTATTGAATACTTTACTGTTTGTCAGACCCTATGCTAAGTACTTTGTTAATACATCACCTCTATAAACTATGTGATATGACTATCCCAACTTTAAAGATGACAAAGTTGAGGCACGTAAATGTTAAGTAACCTACCCATATTCATATGGGTGCTATGTGCTCGAAGCTGGATTTTAAACACAGTTTTCCTTGCAGATACGGTAGTTTTATTCAGATAGGACTGCAAACAATGGCAATCCTAAGATCCAGCTCGTTTGAGTTTTACAGCATCTCCTTTTTCTTCCTCATATCACCTGTTAGCACTGCCATAGATCGAACATGGCTATAAAAGTGAATTTGATTGATTTCTCTACTTGTCAGCAGCTCTAGGAAAAAATGTGAGAAGGAAGATTGAAATTATTGATTAATTGGTGGTTTGTGGGATCCATGTGTGTTGTTATACCCACAGCACCTGAATTGTTAAGAGGAAACTATTGTGCGGTTTCATGTTGAATAAGCCTATGAGGCATCTTACCAGGGAGGTTTGTGAAAGTCAGAGGAGCCAGGCTTTTTCTGGCCCTGCTTTTGCTTCTGACTTTGCACATGGCGGGTTTCCGTGGGAGAGATGGCAAGAGCGTGAGAACAGGATTCCATTCTAGGGAATGGATTTCCCATGATTCAAGAGCAATAGCTGAGGCATCTATAATAAATCATTTCTTGTTCTGTTTTGATTGGCTCAAAATTAATGTAGGTTTTTTTCTGGGAATCTCAGAACCCCACATCATTCATCTCCTGCCAGGTATTGCCCCATCCAAGTTCTCCATTGTCACATGTGCCAGCAGCACCAGGCAGTCTCTCAGGTTAGAAACGTCTGACTCATTCTTGCCTCCTCCCTTTCCTTCACCTCCCATAACCATGAGCCTTCAAGCCAGAATCTATCTTGTGAAATGTGTTCTGGAGTTTCCCCTTCCTTTCCACCCTTCCTGCAGTGCCTTGATTCTAGATCTCATTGTTTTACGCCTGTATTTCTTCAATAGCTTTTTATTTTGGGGGCGGGATGGGGGAGCTCTCTGGAAGCCCAGCCTCTAATTCTTCCCATAGTTTATCATCAGAAAATCCCTTAATATATTCTTTGGGTCTACTAAGTTTCACTACCCTTTATCCTACTTTCAAGATGTTCATGATCTGGATTCATCCAGCTTTCAGTTTGCTGTATTCTGTAGCATGAGGCCGTTACCCAAAGATGCAGTGTCCACATGTCTTCCGCACGTCCCATGCTCATTCCCACATGGACACACGTGTTTGTGTCTTTTCCTCCTCACCTATTAAAAGACAAGCTCTTATCTAAGGCTTTCTCTTTGATCCTCCCTGATCACCCAAACTGCAACAATTTCTCCTTTCTATCTCTCTTGTGGATGTACGGGATAATGGTTTTTGAGTGTTTTCTGCTTTAATCTTGGCTTACCCATTAGAGCAAGAGTACATTAATAGCAGAAATCATCCCACGGCATCATATTAATATCAGATACAACATGATTCCTACCAGAGGGAACAAAATAAGAATGGAATTTAGAATGTAGTACAGTTTGAAAGATATGGGGAATTGGATTATCAAACTCACCTAGAGATGCATAGTAATAAAGCTCAGTGTGAGTCTGAGATAGATAAAGGACAAGAAGTTAGGTTGCCTCAGGTTTGGGTTTTACTTCAGGTAAATCTGACTGTGCTATTAGACATGTATAGTGCTAATAGTGGGAGGGGTGCCTGGGTGGCTGACAGCATGGAGCCTGCTTGGCATTCTCTCTCCCTCTCTCTCTGCTCATTCTCGTTCTCTCTCTCTCTCAAAATAAATGAATAAACAAACATTTAAAAATGTCTGTAATGCTAATATTGGGACAAGAAAAGGGATATAAAGCTCTCTCACTCCTCCCCAGGTAGATCTACCTGGGAATTTCCCTCACAAATACCCAAGAGTTCATGTGAGTGTGTTACAGAAGATTTTTGTGTGGGAGAGATTTATAGTCTGCTTCTTGCTTAAGTTCCAGAAAACATTAGAGCAGCTTTTGAATTTCACAGCCAAAGCTTCTTCCATCAGTGAACCAACAGTGAACAATTTTTTTTTTTTTAAATATTAGTGACCGTTTAGAAGGCAACATGGAGATAAATTCCATGAAATGCAGAGTAACTGAGATGGTGACTGCATCACCTGGCACCCTGCACCGACTGGGCTGTAGGGAACCAGCAGGAAGAAGGCAGTGTGAACGTGGCCCCAACACACTCAGACACAGGCTGGCTACAGCTCCTGCTAGTAGTTGCCTGTCTCCCCGACTCTTAATTTGAAATTCTCTCACGCAATGCCGATGGACACACCCTAATGTGAGATAACAGGACAAAAGGATTTCTTAACTAACGCTCAACTAAGGCTTAGTACACAGAGTTGCATCAGAGAGCCAGAAATATCTTAAAGTACAATAAAACTTAGTTGAACAAATAGGAAAATAAAGAGTAAAGAGTAGCTATTGATTGCAAAATGGAAGATTTCTTGTTTGGGGGTTTTATTTTGTTTGTTTTTTTTTTCCTCCTGTCCATTCTGCATTATCCCTACTTTTGATGCTCCCCCAGAAGTGACTGCCTCACTGACATTGTGTCTGGGAGCCACGTCTTCTCTTCTTCACTCTTTATTTCTTTCCTTCTCTTCATAAAGAGCAGAGGGTTTCCTGTTACTCTCTGGCAAGGAGCTCTAATATTCAAGTCTATATGACAAATAAAGATAAATAATTATTTCTAAAATTCTCGCAAGTACAGTAATGTCACTTGCTAAGGTCCCCAGTGTCAGTGGATGTTTCCAATATGCCCTTGAAGCTAAGAGACAAGGTTAACAAAGTAATTTCAACCCATTCTCTTTCACTTATCCAAGAGCACTGAGCCCAGACACAGACTCACAGGTGATATTTAGAAGAGATGAGGGCCTGGCCCCATGGTTGCCTAACTGTGTGCTTTCCCCAGTGACTGTTAAACATTCTTCTAAGTATCACCACAAACACTGGCCTAGCAAACCTTTGTCATTTTATGCTCTCACCAGTCAACTTTTCTCATTCTCTTTGATTAGGTCACATTGTGTCCTTGGCTTTGATAAATGAACCAGAGTAGAGCAGCAAGCCCTTGTGGAAGAAATGCCACAGCATCTGATATTCACTGGTCTTGAGTCTATTGGAATTTCATTGTGGATTAAAATTAGAATGACTGTTCACATTAAGAAAAATAAGATCATTGTTTTGGTTATAGATTTACACATTTATATTTCTATTTAAAATTATTATTATTGTGAGAGGGAGGACAAGGGTTTAGAGCAGAGACTCCAGATTCAAACTGCCTGGATTCAGACACAAACCTTCTATGAGTCTCTTGGTTGCTCCAAACCTCAGGTTCCACATCTGTATATTGAAGCTAATAATAGCAGCCACCTCACAGAGTTGTTATAAAAATTAAATGAGTTAATACTTGTTAAATACTTAGATAAGTACTTGTTAAATACTTAGATAAGTGTCTAGCACATAATAAACTATATTGTTGGATATTGTGGGTTTTTTTTAAGTTTATTCAATTTTGAGAGACACACAGCACAAGTGGGGGAGGCGCAGAGAAAGAGGGAGACACAGAATCCAAAACAAGCTCCACGATCTGGGCTGTCAGCACAGAGCCCGACATGGGGCTCAAACCCACAAACTATGAGATCATGACCTGAGCCAAAGTTGGGCGCTTAACTGACTGAGCCACTCAAGCACCAGATATTATGTTTTATATTACTTACAATATATAATATATATAGGATATAACATCAATCAATCATTGAGTGTCATTGAGATAATCTAGTATTATATTATTTGACAGAGAAGAAAACTGAGGCTCAGAAAATTTAAGACTTGATTATAGTTGCACATTTATCCTTGCCTCTATCAATCACATATTTAAAGGGTACCTGTTATGTCTGCACTGATCAAAAAAGCCATGAACCCTCAGAACAATCAAGTTTCTAAGGAAGTTAATAAGTATGTCATAATCTTTAATAAATAAATATGTGATGTGATAAATTCCATAGTGGAGCAGAGGAGATAGAGTCCAGACAACTTGACCTGGGATCAGAGCTAGGTCTATGGGATGTTAGTGCAGTGCAAAGTTTAAGCGGTTAGCAAAACCTCAGCAATCAAGATTAATCATATTTGAATACAATATTATAAAATATGAAAATTAATTTTAAAATTCTATGATGAATAAAATGTTAACATTTTGGATAAAGTCAGGCTCAATATTACTGACTTTATTTTACCTTGGACTCCGGTGTGGCTCCCATAGCACTGCCTGGGCTATCAGGAAAGGTTTCACAAGGAAGTCCTAATGTGTTAGCATGAGTCTTAAAGAATGAGGAAGAGTTTAGCAGCTAAACAACTAGTGTCTTTGCATTCCTAATGGACAGCGAACAACGTGAGTGGAGACATAAGATATGACAGAGTTCGATGTGCCTGGAATTTGCAATTTGTTTGCTCTGGAAAAGGAAGTTTTTTTGTTGCAAGTGGGGAGCTGAGGCAATTAAATCAATACCAAACTTTATTTTGGAGAGAATGAGAAGCCACTGGAACTTTTTTTAACAAATTAGCTTTGTTTTAACATAATTATATTTTCTTTTGACCATAGAAGAACATGCTTATTATTAAAAAATTAAATAATGTAATAAAAAGCAGAAGTCCTGCATAATCTTGTCTTGTAAAGGTAAGTATTGTTAACATTTCACTGTACTTTTTTTCAGGCCGTTTTCTATGTACGCACACACACACACCACCAAAATGTGAACGTTGGGATCATAATGTTTTAGAAGGAGCTTCCACAGCAGCATGGAGGTAGTTTCATAGAAGCTAGTGATTGGATGGGGCACAGAGTTCTGGTTTTAAGACTTCGACTTCAGTTTTACTTTTCATGATCTGTTGATTGCCCTGGAAATGTTGTGAGGCTATAATGTCCGTAGACCTCTCTATCACAGCTGGCATAGCCCAGCTCCCCACTTTTTAACACCCTTTCCCTCAATCCTTCACTCTCTTACCAGATTTTAAAATCCAGACTTCTTTAAGGAACAGAAAATTACTCTTCATAATAGGGAAGCTTTCAATGCACAACTATAACCCTTGAATTTCATACTGTCCAAGTGAAATTAACACAACTTCAGACAAATTTGGTGAGTGGAAATGTAGGTAACTAAAGAGAAACTAGTATGGTAATCAAACAATATTACTGATATTTTTCCTTATTTTATCTATCTTAGTGATTTATAAACAGATACGCTCAACCATTCTACCTTAATCCAAATCATATAAGTATGCCTACTGAAAGATGTAGAATACCCTGGGCTTTTACATGGGCATCTGGTGGTGGTGGTGGAGGAGATGGTGGTGATGATGAGCAACGCTGAGGTGATGAGATGCTGTGGTGCACGGGGCAGTGAGGACCAGACAGCCCCAAAACTCCCCCAGGTGATTCTTATGCAACTGAAAGCTTGAGAGCTACAGTTTCCTTTCTTTTCAGTTATCTTTTCAGTCATATTTTAAATCAGTTGCATTTTTTACTAGCTTACTACTGTGAAAGCCAACCAAGGAATAACTTTAATTCTCTGAAAACTATCAGGGAAAAATTTGCTAGCGTTCCCTGGTTCATGTTAGTGTTTTATCTCTCACTGTAATCCTCAAGATGCTAGAAATCCCCCACCATTTTTTATGTCTTATGTTGAAGATCACATCGTCAGTCCAGTTGAGGAGAAATGTCTGCACTCAGAGAGTGCCGTCAGGTAGGTGATGAAGGAAGACAGTGTTCATAAATTCCTGGACTTGTAGGCACGTGTGTTTGCCCAAGATGATTTCATGATTTAGTTTCCTGGCCAGGGGAACCCAGTTCCCTTCAACACTCTAACATAGTAGATTCTAGATTCATTAATATTGGGAGAATGAGAAAATTTCGAAAATGGTTTCATTATTTTGAAATTACTTCCCTGTATGAAAATGGTACAAAGATGCTTCTGGAGATTCATATTCTACAAATGTGCCCACAGCTGTGAAGATTAGGTCTGTGTTCTGTCCTCAACTTGCTTACAGTCTAACTCTCGGATAAAACACACACACACACACACACACACACACACCACATAAAAGTTATATGCCACAGTAGATTCTTTTCTAAAAAGTTAAATGTAGCTAAAGTAAAAGTTTTAAACCTAGCTCTTGGCACAGTGCTTTGCACATGGCAGGAACTCAACTATGTATTGATTAATTAATAGTGACATGTAATAGTGCAGATACTTAGGAAAATAAGTATTAATAAGTAGCATTGGCAATAAAAACTACTGGAAGTTTTTAAAAAAGGAAGAGATTGCTGTGCATTAGTGTAATCAAGAATTACCCCAGGACTCAAACTAAGCCTAAAAGGAAAACACATGAATATGCTGAATATGCAGCATGAAGAGATGTGCCTTTCAAGAGTGAGGAAGGTCATGATCAACAGCTGGCTGGCTGATGATAGGCAGACCGGTTCAGCCAATGTAGCATGTCAGTGCTAGAGCATGGGAGAGACCAAGTTGTGTCTCTGGTGTGAGGCTTTCAATCCTAGATCTAGGAGTTTGGATTTTCTGCTGTAGTAAAAGAAACTCTAGAAGGCTGTGAATAATTATTTAACTTTTCTTTTTCCAAAATGGAAGATAACTAAGGGCAGCTTGAAAAGATCTTCTGCCATAATTCTTTATCTTCACCCAAATGTTTATGTCATAGGCTAAATCAGTTATCTATTGGACTATAAGAAATTGCCTCCCCTAACTTAGTGGCAAGAACAGTAGACATTTATTATCCTCCACATCCTATGGGTACAAAATTTGGGAGTGGCTTAACTGCGCAGTTTTGACTTAGAGTCTCTCATGAGACTGCAGAAAACTTTTGGCCACACCCACACTTGACGCCATGTGATAGCTTGACTTAGGCTGGCAGATCTGTTTCAAAGGTGGGTTACTCACATGGCTAGCAAGTTGGTACCAATTGAGGTACCGAGTGGGTGGCTTCTCTCCACAGGCTGTTTTAGAGTTTTCATGACATGGCTGGGAGTGTCCCCTGACCAAGTAATCCAAGAGATAACAGGCAGAAGCTATCCTTTTTATGACCTAGCCTCAGAAGCCTCAGAGCATTGTTTCTACCACATTCTCTTCATTAGAAACAAGTCACCAAAACTGCACCCATATTCAAGGGCAAGATAATTACATTTTATCTTTAGAAGGAAAAAGTGTTAGAGATTCTGTGGGCACAGTTTAAAACCACCACACAGACTAATTATACCACACCAAAGTCACTGGTATAATAATAGTGTGCACTGAATATGCTTGAAATATTCAGCCCCACGATGGCGGAGTCCTTATCTGCTTGGGGCCATACTGCACTCCTAGCACCAAAGTAATGTCTGTGCATGGAGGCATCATTAAATATTTTTTGAACTATTACCATTTTATAGATGAAGATATTTATTTTCAGAGGTTTTAGCCTCAGATCTCACTAAGTAAGTGCTAAAGCCAAGACTTAATTTGGTCTTATTACTCAAATCCTCTTTCTACTCACCATGCTATCTGTCAAACAGAATCATTCATCTCTATTAGAAACACTCACCTTGCTATTGGCATAGCTAATAGAACCACTCTGGAACATTGCCTGGCACTTAGTAGTCACACAGCAAATATTTTTTGAACAAGTGAACAAACTTCGTACAACAGTACGTGAAGATTGGAGCTATGAAGAAATCTGTTCAAATTTACTTACAAGTCAATAGGAAACCATGAAAGACGGGCCAGAATGCTTGCCTCTTTTGCAGGCTTTTATTTTGTTATATTCACTGAAAAGATACTATGTTTAAAGTATAGAAGCTAGATAGCAAAAATATAGAAAATGTGGAGTTTCTGTATTTTGAGCAGTTTACAATCTGATGACCACCTATATGGATTCTGTGGGAAATGAACTTTGTATCATTTCATCATTATTTTGAATACAGTCTTTTTGAGAGTGGGAGTGGAAAAGAGGAGAAATAACAGTGGATCAGCTGGAATTCCTCTCATAAGAATAGTTTTATGCCTTGACATTTAACCCATAGACAAAAGAAAGCAAATGAATCCTTGACATCCCTAAGCTCTCACACACCATTCTACACAACTACTAACACTCTTTACTCCAGCAGAATTTTGTACCAAAATTGAACCTAATCTGCTATGAAAACTTCACTCACCTTCACTGAATCCCGTTAGCTTTAATTAGCTGTTTTTAAGATTGCATGCTAAGCAGAGCTCTGAAAACTAGAAAAAACAAAAACAAAGCAACAGAACTTTGTTACATAGAGCACATTTCTTTTGGAGGCATGCCAAGGGCTGAGATTTAAGGTCTTTATTTTGTTGATTTATCTTTAGCTTTATGTGGAAATTTGGCATTAAATATATAATCCGGAAGGCAAATGACAGGGATGAGTGAATCTCATCGGTGGGTTCAGGTTTTGGGTTATTATGAATCCTGTGTTAACATTTGATGATGTAGCCAAAGCTCCAGAACAATAAGCAGTCAGTTTTCCTGCAACGTTGTGAAGAGTATCAAATTTTAGTTCAAATAAAACCTAAAGCAAATGAACAAGAGTGGGATTAGGTTAATCTTAAGCATTAGGAAGGTTGCTTAAGATATTAGAGTCATGTTTCTGATCCCTTCTTTTGTTACATAGATTTCTAGACACCTAGATGCACACACCCACTGAACACTTGGCTATTCATTAAACAAACACTCATTTATCAGCATTATGTGGAATCTAAAGGTGAAGAACACAGACGTTTTAGATAAAAACATCAATAATCAAGTTGTAAGGGCAAGCTATACTGTACCTGACCCTAAAACCCATAATCTATTACATAGCTAACTTTGATAAGGAGCAAAGAACTAGATGCACTAATTTTCTTTTTGAATACAATCCTTGGTGGCTAGAGAAGTTAGCAAAACTTAATATTCTGAGAGGACTTAAAATGCATCCTGAGGAAGACTAATAGAATAGTTGGATTTGCATAGAGAAGAATGGGACATTTTTCAAGGGAAAGAAGGGAATGAACCATGTTCATGGTCTTGGGGATGTAAGGTGAATGATCTTATTCTGCCTCAGGCAATCTTCCATGAACCTCTATACTAGTTTAGTTTTCACCCCCTACCCACCCCATCTTTATATAATTATAATTTACGATGTATGTATTTACTTGATGTTTGTGTATCTGGTCTCTACTTCATGAGGTCTGTTCCTGAGCTAGTCTTTTCCACCTAATGTCAGCATTGCCTTGCACATAACAGATGCCCAGTACACATGTTTTTCCTTCCAGTCCCATTAGATGCTACTGAGAAATGGTTTGAATGGATAATAGGACCAAGAGACCCAGAGTCTCAAATACCAGGGAGGTGCTATTGGGATGTCTTCACCTGATAAGCAATAAAGAATGGCACACGGTAATAGGAATATTGTATTTTTGTATATTAATGAGATAATATGAGAAGGTTATATCAGGGTAAGAAAAGCTGAAGCAGGGAAAAGAATTACACAGTTACTGAAATTACTAGAAGTGGTGGGCACTGTCACTAACACAATTAATGAAACAAATGGGAAGGAATGAATGATAGATATTGTGAAGAATCAGTAGAATATAGTGGAGATTGTGTTTAGAGAACAAAAGAATAGTTGGAAATCAAAGAGCCCTCCTTAATAATCTGGGATTATGAGAAAATAGAATGGCAAAAACTATAACAACAATAATGATCCCTTTATGCAGTATTGTCTTTTAATTATTATAAAAGTCTTGAGAGATTCATTATTGTGATTTCCGTTTCAAACATGAGAAACTCAAAACTCTTAGGCAGATTGAGTCTAATGATCAAATACATGGGCCTTTGGCCTGGGTGTTCAGTTCAAGTCCTCGTTCAAGCTTTATGACCTTGAAAAGTCACTCAACTTCTCTGAGCCTCGGTTTCCTCACCCGGAAAAGGAAGATAGTCAAACTATCTGTCTCACAGCATTTTGAAGGGAGTTAAATAAGATAACATATCTAATAAGATAGCATGTAGTAAGTTCACTTGTGATATCAAAGAGAAGCATAGTATAGTCTACAGATGTATACAGTAAATGCTTAATAAAGGATTTTGATTCTATGACTTGTCCAAGATTAAATAGGGAGTAAGTGGAAGGACTTGTGACTTGAACCCAGATCTTTTAATGTATTTGTTTTACATAGCTGTTGTTGTTAGATTAAAAAAGATTAAGACACAGGAACAGAGCAGTGAAAAGATTAGTTGCTTACACTAGCCAAAGGACAATACTTGTTTATTGCAGCCCATGCCTTAAGAAGCTCTGATCAGATGCTTGAAGACAAAACAAAGCCAATGGTTCTCATCTTAGTCCTGTTAATCTAAATGGTCCTAAAATTTGGGAAGGGATGTAAATTGCTTTTTGGTTTCTATCCTTATGTGCTGGATCATACATGTGAAATTGTGCCAAGAGAGACACACTGTATGAAAATCCTCTTAACGCTAAATCAACAACAACCACTGTTAATGGAACTTGTTTCTCATTGTGAGTCTGCACTTTAAAACTGAAGGCAATAAAGATGTTACATCAACTGTTTACAGTTGAGAAGCCAAGTACATTTTAATAGAACCAACATTTGATAGAATTCTACTCCCTCCAGTAGGCCCCAGACAGCAATCACACAGAAAAGGGAAATTGATGAGAAAATGTTTTCTTGAGAGCAGAAATATTCAGACTTTTTGGCCTGCACATTCTCTTGTAAAAGATAGCCTTTGTTTTTACTATCATATCCTTGCTAGTACTGGTCTTGATTTCTTTGCATAAGAGGGATTCTTAGCTTTAGAGTAGCAATAGTCACTCTTTTCATTTTGACATGTTCTTGTCCCATTCTTAGAAGGTACATGGATAACATGAAACAATGAGCAAAAAAGAAAAAAAATGGTGCAGTTTATAAGGAACCTATTTGAACATAAGTAAAGCTTTGGACTAAAGGAAAAAAAAACCCTGAGCTCTAGCTAAAAAGAATCCAATCAAACCAGAGTATGTATTCATTCACTTTAGTTATACCTATCATATCTCTGAGCCCTTATTTACACAGAGGAGGTCCGAAGTACCAAAAGCTTATTTGAATGTTCTGACCAAGATTTGATTTCTTTTCTTTTTAAATTAGTCAAAACTCTCTCAGCTCTTTCAGTGGTGCATATCTTAGCAGATATTCTATAAGTGGTTACTAGATGGGTGAATATATGAATGCTTTATGGAATGACTAAATCAATGCATCACTGAGGTTTCCCTCAAAATACCAACTCCCTGTTTGCTACTAAAACTCATTTGAGGAGCCACCATGTTATATCACCAATATCATTCAGCATTACTAATAACAAATACATGATCATAACTAGGAATTAACAAGCTTTTTTCCCCAAGACTATGTATCTCCATTCTCATTTCACTTTCTTAAATTTACCTCCTCCCATTTATTAAAATCCTAGTTAGGGCTGATGACAAATAACTCCAAGCTAAGCTTCTGACAGCTTCGCTTCTAAATCACCTAGTCAACTTATGATAAATGTATCTAACCCAGCTCAACTCAAGCTTTTGAAATCTAATGGCTTTTCATTATGGTAGACTAGTTCAATTGCAATTCCTAAAGAAAAATAATTAAGGAAATGTGGATTTGTTACACGTTCAACAAATCTATTACTAACCCCCTTTTCTTCCCTTTCTCCCAGACTAATTATTTCATAAATTAAGGAATGAACCTCCCATTCTCTCAGGTATCCAAAGCAATAAAATGCTACCATCATTTCCGTTCACTTTCAAATCCTTCAGTCACTAAGCCTGATCAATTCTTCCTTCCAAATGTCTCTTTAACTCTTCTGTCTCCTCCATTGTCACTGCTCTAGTTTAGATCTTCCTCCTGTCTCTTGCTATGACTGCAGCACCTTTTAAAATCTGGTTCCCATACCTCTGCCTCTCTTCAGTCTGTCATTTATACTGACACCAGTTCTTTTTCCTTTTCTTTGTTTTTAAGTTTATTTACTTATTTTGAGAAAGAGAGAGAGATAGAAGAGAAAAGAGTAGAGGCAGAGAGAGGGAAAGACAGAATCCCAAGCAGGCTCCATGTTGCCAGAAGAGAGCTTAACATGGGGTTCACACTCACAAACTATGAGAGCATGACCTGAGCCAAGTTCAAGTCAGATGCTTAACCAATTGAGCTACCTAGGCACCCCTTTCTTTTTTCTTTTAGGAATCTAAAAAAGATTTTTAAAAATTTTAAAGTAATCTCTATACCCAATGTGGGGCTTGAATTTACTATCCTAAGATCAAGAATTGCATGCTCAACTGAGCTAGATAGGCACCCTTGATGCCAGTTATTTTTCTAAGCACAAATATTTCCATGCCATTTTCATGCCTAATATCCTTCTGATTCACCATTACTTTGAGGATAAAATCTAGACTCTGTTACATGACACCTAAAACAGTTAATGTTCATGCCTAACTCTTTTTTTTTAATAGTTTATTGTCAAGTTGGTTTCCATATAACATATAGTGCTCATCCCAACAAGTACCCTCCTCCATGCCCATCATGCCCCTTCCCCCCACCCCCACCCCATCAGTCCTCAGTTTGTTCTCAGCATTCAAGAGTCTCTTATGGTTTCCCTCCTCCCTCTCCCCAACTATTTTCTCCCCTTCTCCTCCCCCATGGTCCTCTGTTAAGTTTCTCCTGTTCCACTTATAAGTGAAAATGTACGGTATCTGTCCTTCTCTGCCTGACTTATTTTGCTCAGCATAACACCCTTGAGTTTCATCCACATTGCTACAAATGGCCAGATTTCCATCTTTCTCATTGCCATGTAGTATTCCATTGTATAGATAAACCATATCTTCTTGATCCATTCGTCAATTGATGGACATTTAGGCTCTTTCCATGATTTGGCTATTGTTGAGAGTGCTGCTATGAACATTGGGGTACATGTGCTCCTATGCATCAGCACTCCTGTATTCCTTGGGTAAATTCCTAGCAGTGCTATTGCTGGGTCATAGGGGAGTTTTATTGTTAATTTTTTGAGGAGCCTCCACACTGTTGTTTTCCAGAGGTGCTGCACCAGTTTACATTCCCACCAACAGTGGGAGGGTCCCTGTTCCTCCACATCCTCACCAGCATCTAGAGTCTCCTGATTTGTTCATTTTAGCCACTCTGACCGCATGCCCAACTCTTTAGCACCTTCTCTGGCCGTAATCCTCTCCCCATCACTCACAGCCATGTACTTCACACTCCAGGCATTTTCAAAAACTATAGGAAATGCTGCCATTACATTATAAGTGGGGTCCAGGACATCCAGTCTTGTAAAATGCAGGAGTCTGTTTTACAAGGATAATGAAATTACCTGGTGAGCCAGTTAGTTCATATCTGAATTCAAGTTATTGCATTATCGTGGAGTTTTATTGTACTTCAGACTTCACAAGGGCTTTCTTACATCTATGCCTTTGCATAAATTATTTTCTCCCTTCCCTGTCATTCTCTTTGCTAACTCCAGCTTGTCCTTCAAAACTCATGGCAGGTACCACCTTTTCTACCTCCCATCTTCCCACTTTACCTTCTACCACATTTATATTAGGAGCCAAAATTGCATACTTTAGTAGCATACACAGTGCATGACCCTATCATCATAGGGCCAAGCATCATGTCAATGATAATTGTTCAGACACATGTTTGTCTCTTTTCTTTTATCTTTCTGAACCTCTCTCTCTCTCTCTCTCTGTCACATACACACACACACACACACACACACACACACACACACACAGAACTTGTTATGTCCATTTAGGGTAAGAATTTTATTTTTTATATCTCTATTTGCTCTTAATACACAGTGTGGTAGCAAGCACAAAGAACAACTTCATGATCTAAATGGAAGCTAAGGATCTGTATTGGCAGTGAACCATTTGAATAAATATTTGTGGCTTCATGTTTTCCAATCTGTTAAGAATATCCTAAGCCATTTTGGCCATTCATGATCATTAGATTCCTCTTGGTAGACACTACTAATAATTGTCTGATAACTTGAGATAAATGAGATAAGGGTTTCCTCCCCCACAGTCTTGTTGGCAACATAACAGGCCTCCCAGTTTGCCATCCATAAAAACATTTACTGACAAGCATGCACAAAAGAGGTCATACGAACCTGTTCATGAAGTTCCATGGAGTCCTGATTCTATGACCTTGCAGGCACTCTAACAGAGGCTTTGCTGGAAAGGTGCATTGGAGACACATGCAGTTGTATGTTTAGCAACAATGGGCTTTAGCCTGGAATCACTGCTTTAGTGCTAAAGCACAGGGCTAAATGGGGCTCCTAGATCGCATGTACACTCCAGAGGTATTAAGACCCTGGGTTTGCTGATCCTAACATCTTGTTCATGCAAACGTGGAGGTACATTGATAACATTTTCTAGATAAGCCACATTCACCTGAACACTATTCATTTCAGTGATGAAAACTTACTTCTAACACCTCTTATGCTACCTAACACATTCCAGGGCTGCCTGAAATAAAGGCAGGAGAAGCATTGCCTTTGCAAAATGCCATCCTAGCTCAGGGCCTCCTAGAGTTTCTCATTTAGATTTAACTATTCCTGTACTGTGTATTCCTGATTTGGGAATTTCAAAAGTTAATAGCCTCTGGATTTTAGGTTAGAATGAACTTCAAAACTAATGCAGAGTGGCTAAGTTAAAAATTAAGGAGCACACTTAATCCTCTGTATCCTAATGTATTTTAAAATAAATATTTCAAGTGTTTAACGTCAATTAACTCTTGGGTCTTTTGGACAGTCACACATGTTCTTGCCCGCCCCCTCCTAAAGATGGTGCAGAATAAATACTGCTGACAGCAATGAATTTTGGCCAGAAGGATTGGTTAACTGAGCAAATACTCTCCTGTCACAGCTTAAAATATTTCCCATTACTTACTCCTTCCTGTTGTTCACCTTCAGTTGTGATTGCTCTCTCATTGTCGGTCTTCAACACAGAGGTCCTGACCTCTATCACAATTATTACATATGTTTTTTTTTTTTAAATCCTTTTTGTTTATTTATTTTTGAGAGAGATAGAGAGAAAGTGAGAGAGGGGCAGAAAGAGAGGGAGACAGAAAATCCCAAGCAGGCTCTTCACTGTCAGCACAGAGCTCAACACGGGGCTTGAACCCATAAGCCATGAGATCATGATCTGAGCCAAAATCAAGAGCTGGATGCCTAACTGACTAGGCTACCGAGGCCCCCCTACTTTTTATGTTTTATATTAAAATTATATAATTGTCTTTTTATATAAGACTGTTGATTACATAGTATTGTTTTATTCTCCCACTGCCTATATGCTTAATTTTCTTGTGGAAGCAGATTGATGCTTTGCCGAACATTTCAGGCCTTTTTCCAACCTCTTGCATTCATTCCCTGTGATAGTAACTCTATGCTAGCACTTTTATTTACTCTTATAAAGTGCTAGAATGTCTATAGAATGGATGAGTGACATTCCAAGTTATGGAAGGGAGAAAGTTATCCTTATATACATAATGATAAAATGAAAGAGATAGAATTCCTGCATACAGAAGCAAATTAATTCAGGCCAGTTCTTGTTGAAGTAAATCCTATTATAAAAAATATTTACGCATGAGGAATTAACATTTATTGTACCCAGGACTATGGTAAATCTTTTACATATAACATCTCATTTGATTTTTACAGTATCACTTGAAGATAGATGTTGGTATCTCCTTTGTGTCCTGAAGAAAAGAGGAAGTGAAATCAATTGGCTCAAGTCATAGAGTGGGGAAGCTGGAGCTAGGCTTTGAGCCCAGGCCTGGACTAACACCATACAAATTCCCTTTATTACCTATTGCCAAAAATATTTTGAAATCTTGATCTGGTTCACTTAATTTCAATTAATATTTACAACAGTGAAAGTCTACTATACCTAAGGTACAGGGAGTTCATTGTAATTGAGTTTCAGGCATTATAGCATTAGTCTCTTGCATAAGCATCATTCACTCATTTGTTCATTTGTTCATTCAACGATATTTTTGAGCTTCAGTTCTAGCCATATTTTGACAGATCTATATACAGCATAATATACATTATAAGCCCTTGCCAGCAAGGCAAATTGACCTTCATGGAGAATTGTAACCTAATGGGTTCCTGAATTCAAATGAGCACATTGAACTTAATGCAGTTGGGATAATAGTTGGGAGAAGCTTCTGGTGAAACTCCCTCTTTGGAAGGTTAAGGATTTTAATTCAGCCTTGGTCACTGCAGCTTTAAGCTTTAATCTTACAACCATTTCAGGTCATTAGAAGACTGTCATTGGTCTTAGCATTTGTATTTCCTTCTTCAAGTTTAAATCATGAGTTTTAAAGGACTATAGAAAGACAACTGCAACCATTCTGTTTGAGTAATATGACACAATCAACTGTTATTACTCAGATTGGCATTTGATAAGCAAAATGTCACTATGCTTTCTTACTTTTTGAAATAAGCCAATCTATAAGTTTAAGTTGTGATTCCCTTGTGAATTATATATTGATATGTTGGGTGCAGACTGAAAATACTCTTTATAAGACAAAAGGTAAAAAGAGAAACCCCATAGTGATAAATACGAAACTCATGAAGATTAAGTCATAGCAGCAATATTTCCATTTTGAAATGATGGCTTAAGGGGAAAAGACGAACAGTAGGTAAAGCTAAGTCATTGGGCATGACATACCACATACCTTTGTCATTGGGCTGAATACCTGTCATAAGCCATTTAACATGGCATATGAGCTATTCTGCCTCAGCATATTCACCTGAACTATGGGTTTCAACATCATTGTCCCTGAGAGAGCTCCATTATGTTAGCGTATAAAACTTCAGTTAGCAGAATCTAGAAAAGCAATGAAAAGCAGTGTTATGCTTATCCAAAAGGTAACTGAATGTGGTTCATTTCTTCCCTTCTTCTTACAAATTCCATTTTTTTTTTCAGTATAAAAGGAATGTGCCAGATAATCTCTTAAAATACCCAAAGGCAATTAGTGTTTTTAGATCACAGGATACTCCTAGCCTTTCTCTTTGGTTCTCATGATACATCCATCCTTCTCTGATACTTTTGTACTGAATGCTGATGACTAGATTCCCCCTTTATTTATTTATTTATTTATTTATTTATTTATTTATTTAGAAGGAGAGAGTGCAGTCTGGGGAGACGAGCAGAGGAAGGGAGAGAGAGAGAGAGAATCTCAAGAAAGTTCCATTCCCAGCACAGAGCTCGACATGGTGCTCTGTCTCACAGCCCTGGGATCATGACCTGAGCCGAAATCAAGTTGGACACTCTACTGACTGAGCTGGACAGGCACCCCTAGATTTCTCATTCTGATGTCCTACTCAGGGACAGCCTCATGCTCAGAACACTTTCCAGCCCTTCCTTTTCTATCAGACTTTCACATTCCACTATTCATTGCTCCAGACACTTGTTCTTTGGTAGGTGACTTTGCATGTTAGGGACTATTATAGGCACTAATCCCAATGGATATATCAGATATTCAATGCCTTATACATTTAAAGTAAAGTAATCTATTAATCTGCCTTAAAAGCACACATATCTAGGGGTGCCTGGCTAGCTCAGTTGGTGGAGCACACATATAATAAATAAATAAATAAATAAATAAATAAATAAATAAGTAAATAAATAAATAAATAAAAGCACACATATCCAGAGAGTCATTACTATACGTACATGCATATCATATTGCAAAATTAGGAAAGAATATTCAGAGGCAGAGGGAACTCCTGGACCTTCATCAGGTTTCAGATCACACAATATAAACAGATTGTTGTCAAGGAACACATATGGGATTTGAAACCACAATTCCTAGTTTAAAGTTCCAATTTTGTTTACCTACAAATGTCACTGAGCTTTTATTACCTAATCCATAAAAGAGGAAATGATGCTTACCTCCCATGGTTATGTGAATGAGGCTCAAATGTGATGTTATTTGTGAAAGTACTTTAAGGCTGAAAAACATTTAAGACACGTTAGAGTTACATATAGTTACATATGTTATTGTAGTCATTGGAAAAGACACTCCCTTGATCCAGCTCTTCAAGGAGATCAAGCAAGTTATATGGATTCTCAGAGCTACAAGAGGACTGGCAGTTAGCAAGGGGCTTGTGTTTGGAATGGCGGGTCACATGCTTAGGTGTTTATGGATCAGCCTCTTCATTGACTTTTCAGGGGCCATTCATCCTTCTTTCCCCTCAGCTCAGCCTGCACACCATCAGGCTGGAAGGAGTGAGGTAAAAGAAGGCAGGTACTTGAATAAGGAAGATTGACTGCCCCAGGCTTATTCTCCTGTGAGCTCTGTGGCACAATTATAAAAGCCTTATTGCAAAATATAAACAAAATGATTCACTTTAGTGGGTTGGAGAGACATCCTGTTGTTGGAAGTGAGTAGAGGGTGGGGGCTGATGGGAGTCCTGCTCAGTGCTAAGGTTGGACTTAGCACCCACCTGAAGGTGGGAAGGCTGCTCAGGAAAGATGGCATTAACATGTTATTGTGGTGTACCATGTATCTGCAGGTGTGCTTACATCCTTTTGTCTGAGATCTACACAACTGTGTAACACTCTTAATAAGCACAGTTCCAATAGCCTAGAACCAAAAACTATCTTACACCTTTTAAAGACAGGTTTTGTGTTAGAAATTTCAAGATCCTCTATTTATTTCTTAGTGGAACAAAACTCCATTCTGAATCTTTACTTCCTGAATATTCCTTTTTTCCCTGTCTCAATTTCCCCCTCTTGCATTCTTTTGGGCTCTCCTAAAGATATGTTTAGTGTGTGTGTGTGTAAGTCCCCATATATAAAACATAAAACATATAATGTATAATAACAAATATATACAATATATTTATTTAAAAAATTTTTTTACATTGGTTTATTTTTGAGAGACAGAGAGAGACAGATTACAAGTCGGGGAGGAGCAGAGAGAGAAGGAAACACAGAATCCGAAGCAGGCTCCAGGCTCTGAGCTGTCAGTACAGAGCCCGACGCAGGGCTCAAACTCACAAACTGTGAGATCTTGACCTGAGCCGAAGTCAGGCACTTAACCACTGAGCCACCCAGGCACCCCTACAATATATTTAAATGTATAATTTTAAATATTATCTCTGTGTTACCTTATAAACTAAATAGTTTATATCAGAGTATCCCAATGTTTAAAAGCAATTCACCATTATTTTGGGGGAAACAAAATGTAAGTCTTCTCTTTTGTTTGTTTTGTAAAGAAGTGAAGATAGACCAAAGAGAGACAATCAAGATTAGTTTTAACTGGAGCTTTTGAATACAGATATGCACAACATGAAATTTAACAGAGTAATTGTTATCTTCCTTTTCTTGGCCTCAAATTGGCACCATAAAACAAAATTAATGATAAACCAAATGATTCTCAACTTTGATCAACTAATTCTTAATTCTCAGTCAACTAAAAGGGGGATATCCTAGCAATGGTCAAGAAAAGATTAAAAATAGTATAGTTCTGGGGTACCGGGGTGGCTCAGTGGTTAAGCATCCAACTCTTGATTTCAGGTCAGGTCATGATCTCATGGTCATGAATAGAGACCCATGTTGGGCTCCATGCTGAGCATGGAACCTCCTTGAGATTCTCTCTCCCTCTCCCCCTCCCTCCTCCTTAAAATAAAATAAATAAAATGAAATATTAAAAATAATATAGTTCTGAAGGGAAAGTAAAGAGAGGATTAACTTATACTTCCTTCAGAGGGTTACCTTGTACCTCTAGTAATGTGTGTGTGAAATCTTGGTTACTGCAGTAAGCAGGAAAATAGAGTACTGAGTGGAATATGGCACTTAAGATAAAATCTTGACTTCCCAACAGAGAATCTCACTGGACATGGAAAGGAATGGATGTTACTTATGGCCCCTGACTGGGCTGCTTCAGTGTATCATTCACTCCTGTCATATCTTTCTTTTCTAAATCTATAAAGTGTAAATAAGTAATTTTTCTCTTTTAAATCTAGGGCAATTGTTTCTTAGGTTGATAAATTTCTGTTTTTTTAAATTACTTTTAATGTTTTATTTATTTCTGAGAGAGAGAGAGAAAGAGACAGAGACAGCGTGAGCAGGGGAGGGTCAGAGAGAGAGGGAGACACAAAATCGTAAACAGGCTCCAGGCTCTGAGCTGGCTGTCAGGACAGAGCTCCATGCAGGGCTTGAACCCACGAACCGTGAGATCATGACTTGAGCCAAAGTCAGGCACTTAACCGACTGAGCCACCTAGGTGCCCCGATAAATATCTATTTTAAAAGGATCTTGAAATTTAATTAGGAATATGTTTTAGTTCTATGATAAATCATTGTAAATTTCTGACTGTATTAGCTACATCTTAAGAAGGTATCCACTTTATATTTTAAAAGGAATTTTAATAAACTGCACTAGAAGTTATTAATAATAGACCTCATTTTCTTACAAATAAGCAAGAAAAATGATGTGGGACTGAAGACAAAAAATAGGCCTTCCAAATACAGGCAGGATATTGTGAATTACTAGATGTAACAGGAAAGAAAATCACCTTGTGGGGTTGCTGTGAGAATTACAAATGGTATATGTCACATAAAGGAATATATATTAGGAATACAATCAGTTATAGTTGTCCATTTATCTATCTATCCCTGGGGGCATCCAGCCCCAACCAGTATTTTGATATTAATCCTGTTGGCATGTCTAACTCTAATTTTTTCCCAACTGCCCATAGTATTCCTGATTTTATCAGCCTTTAAAAATGTTGAAAGCCATGGCCTGGGATTTAAGTTTCTGTTAACTATTTTCTAAACATTTTATTAGGTAACACAGAATAAGAGCTGTTCAGTGTTGCCAAAAGCAATAATTAAAAAGAGTCTGGTGGTTTGGGGGAAATTGGTGCATATCTAGTAGCAATTAAGCAAAAAGCTGGCAACTCATTTTGTTGACTTGAATGATATAAAACAGGAGGGACAATAATCAGGAAAAGATAAAATTGAATTGGAAGAGATTAATGGAATTTACCTTGACTTCTTGTTCCTTTAAGCATAGGAAGCAATTAGTGACATTACATCAATTTTGATATTTGAAAATTGGAGACTAGCTTGAATGTTTCATTTCTGTTATTTACCAATATTGTCTAGAGCTGGCCCTGATGATTTTGATGTTGAATGGCTACTGAGACCCCCTCATTTACACTTTGTCTCAGAGCCGGGAAGAAAGTGTTATGACTTTCAAGCTCTAATCCTTTATGTCTTACATCATGTAGATTCTGATCTTTTTCTGAAAAAGAAGCCCACAGTGTCTACAGAAGGATTTTCTTGTGCGTTATAGCACAGTTTTCTACTTCTTTCACTGTTTCCAGATATTGAGATGGGAAGAGGGAATGGTGTGAAGAATACAATTTCAGTGTCTATTATCTAGAAAGATGAAGCACTTAGAGACTTTTTGCATCCTTCTGTTTTTCTCCACATCATTAAGCTAAGAGAGTAAAAGCATCTGCTTGCCTCAGATACAAAAGAGGCTGCTACAAAGTCTACTAAATTGGCATCAAAAGAAACAAGAAGGAAGAAAAAAGTATATATACATATATATATATATACACACACACACACTAAGCTACTCACCCAGTTCATGTGCTGGTTCATGTCCTAGTTTATTTTAATTATTGGATGCATGGGAAGGATTTCATTTCATTGTTACCTCAGAGAAGTCTTATCATGGAAGAGCAGTTCCAAAATAGGAAATGGGTGGTGGTGGTGGGAGTTGCCTGGTGGTTACTGTGTCAATTAGATATAATTCTCAGGTATTAATGGCCCCAAAATAAAGATGGGGTGACCAGGGTTTGTTTTACTAACATGGTGAACTCCTGTGTTTTCTCCCTCATTAGTCTAAGAGTGAGGATAGTTAGTGTTCTCTTGTCTACCAATGGCATTTCCATGTTATGTACATAAAGGTGTTTGGGGGCCATTAGTGGATTGATTGAATGAGTAATGATGCTGCCTTCCTAATGTAAATACACATATTGGAAAAATATCTACCCAAGAAAGGATAATAAAGGGCAAATTTATCAACAGGACTGCATAAAGTAAGACTTTTCAAATTAAGAGGGTATCTGAAGGCAACATCATTATTCACAGTCAAAATTTGAGTAACAAGATTTTTCTGATAGCATGCATGTGGTAAAATCAGAATTGTCAATGATTCTCTCAGATAGTCAAGCAGGACAGAGGCTAACCACCATGCTCCATGATCTTGTATTACTCTCCTCTACACTGCAGTGGAGCCCACTGACCCAAGTTTGGCCCTGAAAGGTGTGGCAGTCTGGGGGAATGAAGCGGCCCTACTTCCCTTGGTTATCGTTTTAAAAAATCTGAAGAAACTGCAGAATGAAACTGACCCACTAGAAAACTTGTATCATTTACCATTAATTGTGAGAATATCTTTAAAGAGCTACCAGCTGGCTAATGGCTAACCTGTTTTTAAAATGTGAGAAGAGAGATCCTGGGAATTCACATTATTTGTGAGCAAATTTTCCCTTTAGCAGGTAAAAAAAAAACAAAAAACAAAAAACAACTTCCCAGGCCATTCATTCTTATGTCTTTTTAACGTGCTGAAACTCCTTGAAATAATTAACTGAGTATTTGCAGTTAAATAAGCCAATGGTTGGCACTTTGTTGTGATCTTCCCACAAGGTTCTGAATGAAGGTTCCTTTAAGTAAGTTGAGGTATATAACTTATTGGTAGATAAAAGCTTAGATCCTGGATAGTTCCAGAAACCAGTTGGAATAAGCAAATATTTAAAGCGAGAGCGTGACAATCAGTTAGAACAGTGTGATGACTTTTAGAAGCCCAGAAACAATTTAAGAACATGTTTATTAACAATTCAGAAGCAATGCAAATAAATGGTACATATTTGCTCTCAACAAGTTTGGAAGATTATGAGAAACTCTTGAAGGACTTAATTAAGCTTGCTAATGGGGTAAACACAATAGCAGATGATGCTCAATGGAGAGGAGATGGAGGTAATATATAATGAACAGTTTGGAGTCATGCATTTAATGAGTTCTGAATTAGACCTGCCTCTCAGGAAGAGAGACTCTCAGCAAGGATCTTAATAAACAGGGCAAGGAGGACAATGGATTAAAAAAATATATATTAATAAGTCACAACATTTGCAAAAAGTGAATGGTGGGGCACCTTGGTAGCTCAGTTGGTAAGGCATCCAACTCTCATTTTTGGCTAAGGTCATGATCCCAGGATCAGGGGATCAAGCCACGTACGTGTTAGGCTCCATGCAGAAACCCCATGCTGAACATGGAGCCTGCTTAGGATTCTCTTTCTTTCTCCCTCTGCCCCTCTCCCCCCTTGTGCTTTCTCTCTCTCTTCCCCTCAAATAAAAAATTTTTTTAAAAAGTGAATGAAATTTGTCAACCCAGAGAGTATTCTTATAAAGCTATTCTTGGACTGGTTTGTAGGTTAGATTGCATTGTAATGAACCTTCTCTGATATTTCAGTAACTAAAACTTCTAAAGTTTAATGTAATTCCAGTATAGAGACAGTTCTCAACTTACGAAGGTTTGACTTATGATTTTTCACCTTTACGATAGCGTGAAAGCAATATGCATTCAATAGAAACCATACTTAGAATTTTAAATTTTGACCTTTTTCCCAGGCTAGCAATATGCCATAAGATCCTGTCTCATGGTGCTGGGTGCTGGCAGCCTGCCACAGCTCCCTGTCGGCCACGCATCACGAGGGCAAACAACCGATATACTTAACCCTTCTGTGTCCATACAATCATTCTGGTTTTCACTTTCAGTACAGCATTCAGTAAATTGCATGACATAGTCAACTCTTTATTACAAAATAGGCCAAGATATGATGTTCGGTAGGTTAGCTGTATTAAATGCATGTTTGACTTATTTTATTTTCAACTAATGATGGGCTTGTAGGGAAGCCCATCATCATAAGTAGAGGAAGATCTGTATTATCTTTTTAAAGAGCAGTGTGTGCTGTTTCGAACACATTGGCAATCATAAAAACAACACAAACATTCGTAGATCCACTACCTAACTTTATCAAACCCTAATATTTTTTAGCCATATTTCTTTTAGAATTGTTTTGCTTGTATAAAACAAATCAAACATTAAGGCAGCATTGAGGACCCTGTGTAAACCACTCTGATTGATCTCTCTCCTGCCTGTCTGCATCCCTCTTTCCCTTCCTGAAAGACATCGTTATCATTAATTTGGTGTGTAACATTCCCATGCTTGTTTTATATTTTTTTGCTGTGTATTTATCTACTTGACTACATTACATAATATTATATTCTGGTTTTTAAAAAATTCTGTGATTTCAGATTTTTTTAATGTTAATAATTTATTTACTTTTGAGAGAGAGAGTGAGCAGGGGAGAGGCAGAGAGAGAGGGAGGCAGAGAATTCCAAGCAGGGATGATAGCACAGAGCCCCATGTGGGGCTCAAACTCATGAACCCTGAGATCATGACCTGAGCCAAAATCAAGAGTCCATTGCTTAACTGACTGAGCCACCTAGTCATCCTTTGGATTTTATTCAGTTTTTGTTTCTGTTGCTACGTAAGTTGTGTTTATTACTCCATGCAGTGAGGGAGAGTGCCCACCGTGAGGAACTGTGGAGTGTCTAAGTAAGAGGGTGTTAGAAGGAACCTATTATAGGAGTTGGACTTTGGGTAATAACTGAGGTGGGTCCTAGGAAATAGAGCTTTGTTCTGAAATGGGTGCTGTGAGGAAATCAAGGATAATCCTATGATTTTTTGCAGAACCGTGTTTTTGATAATTTCTTTTGCTATATAGTTTATCAAATCATTCTTATCTTCTTTTACTTTTTATGTCTTCTGGTATAACTGACTTTTTCCAGTTTTATTGAGATATAATTGACATATAACATTTTAGTTTCAGGTATACAATGATTTGATTTGTGTATATATTGTGAAATGATCCCAGTAAGTTCAGTTAACACCCATGACTTCACATGTTACCAGTTTTTTTCCTCGTGATGAGAACTTTAAAGATCCATTCACTTAGCAGCTTTCAAATATAAAATGCAGTATTGCTAACCATAGTCACTATGATGTATATTAGGTGCCCAGGACTTACTTATCTTATAGCTGAAGTTTGTACCCTTTTGACCACAGGTTTTTAAACTTTATAGAAATGGTACCCCAACCTAGCATCCTTTTGCATCATGCTATTTAGACTGACTGCTGTGTTATTGCTCAGCCTGCATTGTGTCGGTCCATCTCTACTGATTTATGCAGCTTCAGTGAATTCATGGAGTAGACATGCTCCATGCATAGATATATCACAATCTATTTATCCATGGTCTTTTGATGAGTACCAGTTATTTTTTCAATTATTTCCAGTAGTACGTGGTGGATGTTTTAAATATGTCTCTTTGTGCATGTGTGCACATGTCTTTGGGGCATATACCTATAACTCTGCACATTTTAGACTTTGTTGAATGTGGTCAAATGCATTCCACGGTGACTTTACTAACCTACTTCTTCCCCACTGTGGGATGACCATCCCCACTGTTGCATATCCTCTCCAACACTTGTTATTATCAGACTTTTTAAACTTTTGCCAATCTGATAGGCAAATGGAATCTGCAGTTTTCTATTTGTATTTTTTTAAATATTTCCTTATTAGGAAAAAGTAACATTTTTTCGTAGGAAAAAAACCCAAAAAATACTAAGGCTATGTTTGCATTTTTTTTCTCTACAACTTAAGAAAGTCCCTCGGGGATTTTTCTCTGTGTTCTCTCCTTCTTTTGTTCTTTCTTTGTATTTTACTAATGAGTAGCTCAGATGAAAAGTGGTTCTACATGGAGGGAGAGAGAAGGCTGCTAATATGTCATGGTTACAGAGCAAGCCACAGGTCACTTAAATTGTCTCTTTGTGATTGGCAGAGGTCTTGGTAAGAAAATCTTTGGTTTAGGAGAAAGTCAAGTCTGACAAGAAGATGAGGTTGCTACCTGTCAGCAGTGCTGCTTGAAAGAAAAGGTTGCGACATACATTTTCCACTGGCAGGTTGTCACACGTATCATTTGTAAACAGACAGAATGTGAATACCAAAGGCATAAATACTATACAAGCTGTTGAGGAGTGATAGGATCCCGAACTAGACCCTTTTCTTCCCAAGTGGATAGACCATCTGTTGAATTAGAGACATTTCTAAGCTCCTGTGTTTATAGGACTTTTTTTTTCCGACACAATGATCCCAGCAATGTATTTCACTGGCTTTTATTTTTACACTTTAACACATGTAATTCTCTTTGATTACTGAGTCAGATTTCTGAATGAAAAAAATAGTTGTTAGTAACATACCTTTATGCGGTAATTACTGAAATTCTTTTCTTCATATCATTACTCTTAATGGGTTACTGAGATCACATTTTAATTTCCAAACATAATTTTCATCTTATGATAAGTACTTAATACTTCAACCTGGCTAATCTCCTTTTACAGGAGAGTCTTCTACTTGTAATCGTTGTGATGGATGGGCAGTCCAGATTTATGTTTCCTGCATAAGTGAGGAAATGACTCAAGGTAGAGGGTCGTGGTTACCCAATAAATCATTTGCAAAGCTAGGATTGGAAAGATGCTTTTTAACTCTTGCTCCTGCCTGGTGCTTCACTCACTGGAGTAATTCCTAAAATCTTTGCCAATATGTAGCTCCTGGCCACAACTCATCACTTAGCCCAGATATCAGAAAGGCAGAGATTTGGGGGACATGTTGAAGAGGATATGTTTCTGGCTAATTCCCAGACAACTTTGCAGTACTTTGTCTTGCTCAATATTCTGCATACCATCCCATGATCATGGTGCCTGACTTGGCAGTGGACCCCTTTACAAGTCGTAAAGAGAGAACAGCACCTCAGTTTCTCCCCAGTCTTGCCTCAGGGGCAAACACCTTCAGAACAGGTCACTCACTCTCCATTCAGGATGGGTTACTGGGATGGTGATTGCTTTCATTGGTGTTCCTTTTCTGGGTGGGAGCAAATATACTAAGACCCACTGAAGCTGTTGGGGCCTGACAACTGTGATTTCTCTCTATATAGGAAAAGCTGTACCTTTCCCAATACATATATTTAGTTTTATTTTATTTTTGGACACTCTAGATGATTGTTTCTGTAGTTCCTTAGGACACTCCAATTCAGATTTGCGCCCAGCCTCGAATAACAAACATACCTTTGGCATTTATTATTGTGCTGGCCTTATTCTTTCCTATACTTGTTGGCTCTCATTCTGATTTCTTCATTACCTTATTTTTTTCCCATTATAGAGTGTGTACTTTTATAAGCTTCCCCAAATCCTTCTGGAATGAAATTCCCTTCCCCAAGCACTGTCTTAGACAAGTTTTGCTGAAGGAATCCCACAAATAGCAATACACAGTTATAATGGAGCTTCACAAATAAACACTAAGGTGCTTGCTGAATTACTGTATTTAAGTCAAGTTAGTGAGGTGGCAGTTTACAAGTAAGTTCTAGAACATCAAGACTCAAAGCCAAGCTATTTCCTTACGTAAAAATTCCCTCCTGAGGGGGAAAAAAATAAATTTCCAGTTCCAGATTCCTTTTCAATTGAGAATTTGTGAGAGCATGGGTTAAAAAACACTGTTTCCCAAAGTGTGCCCCATGGAATGTTCATTCCTAGGAATCTTAAGAACAGGAAGAAAAAGAATAAAAAATATTCTGTACTCACATTTGTGGAAATGTAGAGTTAACCAAAGTTATTCAGGTCTCTTACTGAAAAACCTCTCAGAATCTTTAGTATGCAAATGTATTCTTGATTTCCCAGAACAGGAGATAGAGCTTAGTTTCCTAAACTCATTTGGCCCCAGAGCCTGGTTTATGGAAATGCTAATGCTCTCCCACTCTCTCCAACCCCCCAACCCCAGCATCACATCAGAGACCATGACGATGGGAGAAGAATCAGTTCTTCAGTTCATCCCCAGTGTGCAGGTTTTGTGAGTTAACCACCTAGATGCCTGAGTGATATCACTGTGGGTAACAATTAGTGAAGCACTTCCCTGACAAATCAGAACGGATGTGGTGACACTGGAGGAAATGCCCCCACCCTTTACCAGGTGTTAACCAATGTTGTTGGATCTGTGGAAGAGGGTGTGTCTCAAGGAAGGCTGTGACCGATTGGGTGCAGGACAGTGGCTCTCAACCCACTGGCACCAAGTCTTCCTGATATTACCAATCAACCCAGCCGTATCTATGTGGATGGACCCAGCTTCATATCAGCCCT
Organism: Hyaena hyaena; assembly: GCF_003009895.1. NCBI lineage: Eukaryota > Metazoa > Chordata > Mammalia > Carnivora > Hyaenidae > Hyaena > Hyaena hyaena. The sequence continues at coordinate 3,568,107 of NW_024080704.1, forward strand.
GCCTACAGACTGTAGGGCACTTTCCTGGTTGGCCATATCTAAGAAGAATTAGGAGACAGGGTTTTATAGGAAGACTGTTCTACAATAGAACAAGGATCTAGAGTTCATCTTTCTGTTAAGTTTAGATTTAAAAGTAAATAAAACAGTTGCCAAGATTCTGTTTGCAAATGGCCATGGCAAAGAAGACTTAAAAATGCAATTGTGAATCTTTGTTACTGAAAGACAAGTCTCAGTTGGTTACTGTTCTGTTTAATAAGACAAACGGGCCCCACTCACTCAAGAAGAGCCATAGAATTCAATATTCCTTGCCATGTGCGAATATTTTTAATAATATTAGTAAGTATTTTTCAACTCCAGATTCAGTCCATGTGGGCATTTATTATCTGGCATGTATGTGACAATTACGTTTCCTAGCCTTGATTGGAACCATTTTATTTACTATTTAAATAAATCAAGCCCTGATCTTTGGAACACCTCACTCAATAAGGTCTCCTTAAACTTCAGAAAGGAAGGAGGCATGTTCTCTTCTAAAAACTGAGGAAGATGGGCTATGGAGCCCCTTGTTCTGGCCATCAGTTCAACCCTGTACATTAGGATCAAAGAGATAACATCCAAAGAGATAGCAAGGTTCCAAATCCAAACTGCCTCATCCCTTTTTCTTAAAAAATAGTAATAGTAATAAGCCAAATATATAAAAAGGGCAAGAATCTTTCTGTACCTCCTATGGCACCTGTAATGTCATAGCCCAGAGTCCCCAAATTATCTTCCCTGGAACACTTTTTTTACATTTCAAAACCTGTTGGCTGTGGTAGTTGGAGACAACTCTGAGGAATGTGGGAAAGATCCCAGCATGTGGGATATCATCTTAAATGACCCAAAGTTTGTTCTTGTTCTCTGTGGCAACCTTTTGAGTATCAGACCTTCTTACCCACCGCTTTAAGGATTAAGGATCTTCCCTCAGCTCTCACTGCCAGAAACAGTCTACCTTTTTGCCAATGGATTTGAACTTGGAAAAACACCTGTATGATGAAGCAAGACTTGCCTGGGGAGAATTAGGAAGAATGTATCATGGTACCACACCCAGTGAGCACGCAGCAATTGAAGTACTGCACCAGTTGATACAGGTACATATTATGAATTAGTAGGGAGAGAAACACATCATGCAATACTCCTAACCATTCATTGGTTCAGGGCACAGAGATGGGAAACCTGGTCACTGCACAGTAAATTAGACAAATGTCACAACAGCAGTCTGATGAGCAATGGTAACTCAGGATTCCACATGGCCTTCCCTCTCCAGTGTGTTCCTAGTGCCTGACACAAGCTTTATCTAATGAATCTTCTTGTGTCCTGTAGCAGGCAAAGCCCATTATCCTCCCTTTGGTAGATGTGGAAATAGAGACATGGAGACGTTAATTTACCCCTGGTGATGTAGTGAATCAACATCAAAACCAGAAGTCGTACCTGTTTTTCTTTCTTTCTTTTTTTTTTTTGTCTTTTGTCTCCAGATTTATTGAGATCTTTTTTTTTCTTTCTTTTTTTTTTTTTTTACAAACAGTTTATTGTCAAGTTGGTTTCCATACCTGTTTTTCAAATTGTCAGTCTGCTCCCTCCAACATATACTGAAACTTAGCCGAATAGAATGTTGTTTTCATTATCGCCATGTATCATACAGTTCTGGGTCCATCTCTGGCACTTAGCTTTTCATGTGACCATAAGCAAATTGCTTGATCTCTCTGAGATTATCTGCAAAATGGGTACAATGCTTGCCCTGCATATCTCATAGGACTGCCATGGGGCTCATATGAAATGATGATTATTTAATTCTTCCAAAAAACATGAAGTTTTTTTCTTGCCAATGTTGTACCATTTATTTTCAAATATATGCTATTTTTATACATAATATTTCTGACAATTTAGGAAAACAAATGACTCCTTTATACATTTTGATATAATAAAAGTGTGATGACCTCTGAAAACAGATACTCTCTGTCTCTATCTCTGTTTCTCTCTCTCTCTCACACATGCACACATAAACACACACACACATAACCTAGAGATATATTTTTAAAACACTTAAGTAAAATATTTCTTATTTAAAAAAATAGAAGAATGAAGTATACTTAGCACCTTACTCAGGGCCAGGCACACAGTGTTTGTTCAGTAAATTTACACTGAATAAATGTGGCTGGATCTCTTTATGGGTAATAATTTCAATGGTTGATATTATAAATGTCAATGTGTACTAGCTAGATTTTCAAAGAAACTGATATCTAAAGAGCTTATAACAATAAATATTACTGGTTTTATCAATATTTATCCATTTTATGAGGCATAGAATATAATATTATCCATTGTACTTACTATTAATTGAACTTAATGTATCCATTGAACTTATTATAACATGGGATAAATTTTGAAACTTTGCCCTTAAATAAAAGATAAATTTATATTATGTTAAAGTTCTAAATCATGCAGTTTTCCTGTGACCTTCAGCAGTTCACTCATTCATTCATTTATTCATTCATTCATATAGTCAATAATTGCTTGCACTGTGTCAAGCATTGTGCTAAGAACTATGTAAGGATTTTTCTTTCTTTCAAGTAGCTTATTCTCTATCTAGTCTCTCAAAAAGTGCAGTTTTATTGAGCTGGTGACTCTACCTGAAGATTCAGAGTCATATAAGTATTTTAATCCTAGGTTAAGGTCTCTCTGGGCCACAAGAATTTAAAAAAAAAAAAAAAAAGCCCTATTCAGAGGGACCAGAATCAGGAAGAGCCAGTGTGTTTGAGTTTATCTGATGATGGTAGGGGCGCAAGACATCCACCCTCAGGGAAGAGCTCTCTTCCCGGGAGGGAAAATGCATAAAGAACGAGGACAGCATTAGGCATTCCTGATACGATACCATAAAATAATTTAAAAAGCCAGATTTATGTCGTTTATAATTTTAATTTTGTCTTTAAAAATGCTGAGAACAAAATTTGCTGAAAAACTACAGGAAGAATAAAAAGATTTACTTTAATGATTACAAATATACTTCTGAGATTCATTTCCATTCCCATGTTTCTTTTTTCTTACCTGATTATTTGACTGTTTATAGGTGATGTATGCTTGTCTCATTTGGTGTTCTCATCATGAAGAGAATTTCTTGTGGTGGTGTTTCGTGAGGACACTTCTCATTTGACTGGTCAAAAGGCCTAATAAGTATTCTGCTAATGTGACCCTGTATCTAAAAAGTTAAGAAAAACAGAACATCCCAAGTTAATAACTTCATATCTTAAAAAGTCAGAGTTTCCTTCCAAGATTCATCATACATCTCTTTACGGGGGTAAAGACCAAATTCTTTTCATCTGGAAACACAAAATATCATCTAGGTTGGGTTCTGACCTGCTTGCGGGAAACACAAAGAAACACAGTGGAAATTCTCCAATATCTACCGTTAGTATAATATCTACAAATGTCACCAAGGTAGCCTACAGAATGCTTCCTAAGCCTAATGATGTCAAATGGAAGTAGCTTCATTATTGAAAAGACTGTGACATTTCTTTCTTAAATAATACAATGAATAGAAAACAGCACTTCTGTGGATAGTGCCAACAAGCAACATGACCCTGAATTTATAATGGAAGTGGGTGAAAATCCTTCTGTGGAGGTTGAAAAAGGGAAAAGAGTAAGGGGAGATATTGAGGGAAATGGGCCTTCTTGGCTGTTCCAGTGAGTAAAGAGATACAGGAGTAGATGAAAGGAGTAGCCAGAGGAAAAGAGAAAATAATTGGAAATTGAGTCCAAAAAGGGCAGTGGTCAGTGGAAAGGAAAGAACAAAAGATTGAGAAATGGAGGAAAAGGGATATTGAGGGATATTAAATAAATTAGATTAAATGAAGGAAGAGAAAAAGAAGAAGATGTGGAAGATGTGAAAATAAGAAGCGAGCAAGGCAGAAAACAGAAGACAAGTGTAAGCGGTCATCTCCTCAGGGGTCAGCAAACTAGAGCCTGCAGGCCAAATCTAGTCTGTTGCCTTTTTATTTCTATTTTTCTAATAAATAAAGCTTTATTGGAATACAGTCAGGATTATTAATGTGCACACTGTCTATGGCTGCTTCTAGTCTACAATGGCAGAGTTTAGTAATTGTGATGGAGACAGTTATGTCTCACAGCTAAAAATATTCACTATCTGACCCTTCTAGAAAAGTTTGTAGTCTAATACTGTTGACAAACTGTAGTGTTGTGCATCAGAATTACCTAGAAGGCATGTTAAAATAAGGATTGCTGAACCTAATCCCCAGAGTTACTGATTAAGTAGATGTAGGGTGAGATCTCAAGTTTTTATTTCTAGTAAGTTCCCAGGTGATGCTGATGCTGGTTCAGGAACTGCACTCTGAGAACCACTGCTCTAATCTATACATTATATCACACTAGTGTTGTTCTGAATAAGGCATTTTGTGAAGAAAAGGAAAAGAAAACCAAATTTGGTCCCCTTTTTAGGTAAACATAGATGTATAGGTTGATATCACAATTCTTTACAAAGTATTTTTTAAAATTCTTTTATTTTTTACTTTCTATTAAAATTTTTTAATGTTTATTTATTTTTGAGAGAGAGAGGGGGAGACTGAGCAGAGGAGGAGCAGAGAGTGAGGGAGAGACAGAATCCAAAGCAGGCTCCAGGTTCTGAGCTGCCAGCACAGAGCTCGATGTGGGGCTTGAACCTGTGAACTGTGAGATCATGACCTGACCCAAAGTCGGATGCTTAATTGACTGAGCCACCCAGGCACCCCTCTTTTTTTTTTTTTTTTAATTCTTAAACTGGATCTTTTTATAATGCTGCTTCCATTCTTAAAACAATGAAAGCTGAATCAGATTTAGTTAAAACCTTAGCTATTTATGGTTTGTTCCTAAAAATGTTTGTTAGTTTGGTCTGATTCAACTCCCTGAAATAACATCCCTGAAATAACTGAAATAGTAATCTGTCAGTGTTATTACTGAACTATATTGATAATGTTGACTGCATCCACTTTATGAGAATAACCTCTCCCCACCCACAGGTGGCTGCTCAGACCACGTCAATGGCTCTGCATGGAGCCTCTGAAAAACTAAACCATAAGTGAATTGGGATCTTGCTTACCACTCACCCACCTCACTCCCAGACTATTCTGGCGTCTTCTGGTTACAATTTCCCCAGGGAATTGCAAGTTTGTTGACAGTTTTTCTGATGGAGATAGTCATGAATGTTGTTCTAAGTATGAGAACTTCGGGAATCATGATACCAAGGAATTTATCCTGCGCAAGCTCTCCATCCCAAAACCTTAGATCTGTTTTGTTTTTTTAATCAACCTACAGGTGGCACAATGGTTTGCATAATTATAGCCTTCCTCTACTTGTGTCCTTAAATCTATGCCCTGGCTATGAATGTGGGCAGCCAATTATTAGCCCTAATTTTTCATGCTCCATGTTTGCTACACAGAAGTTCTGTGAGGGATAGAGAAATGTTTCTTTTTTTCCTGCATCCTAGCATTTACAGATATAAAGAGAAACATAATTTTGGAACCTGAAAGTGCCAGAGACACCTTCAGAATAGAATTGAGTTCAATTTAGAATCAGCAGCTCTTTAAAACATGTGATGGTTTGATTCTACCATTGCTCTCTATGGTTGCCTCCTTGCACACACGTAATCAAGATGGGCAGGAGAAGGAAAAAATATCTATTCTTACCTACAAGAAAACTGCTAAAATTTAATTGTATTTGGTTCTGACTTCTTAGTTTTAGAGGATCTCCAGATAATGTGAAAAGCTGATGTGTATGAGAAACTATATAATGGATGTGAAAGAAGGATGAATGACATAAATGTATGTCGCATGCCTACCGTATTATGGTGAATAAGTGGATGCTTAATAAGTCAATAGTTGTTGCAACGGACACTTCCTTATCTTAATGAGGGTATGGTTCTAAGTTAAAAGGTGATGGTAGAATAAATTATACAGGCAATCTATGCTGTGCATGGCACTGTGTTAACTAAAATGTGTACACACCTAAACCAATTCCTCATTTGCATGAACTCATTGTAACAGGTTAAATATCTGTTATCAAAAAACCTGTGTGAAGCATGAGCTATCTGTACATTGGACACTGTGGGAGCTTTTAAAAAGTTTTTAAAGACCCCCTGGGTTGAATCTTCCTATAAAGTAAGTATATCTATAGTAATTACAATGAGGAATGTTGTGGGTTTAAATGCCTCGAAATTCCTCTCTAAAATTTGAAAGTTATGATCAATGCCAGAGAAACTGAAATTGGACGTCATGTGCCACCACTTTTCAGATCTTCTTCCCATAATGTCTTTTCCCATGTTTTCCTTCTCTTCCTGTTGTGGTTTGGCTTCTCATGAGCTGTTGTTTTCAGCACTGCCCAGCTCGTCATCACCTTGATAAATGGCATACAGCAAAGGAGTCATCCGCCTCTGTTGTCCTGCTATCTGCTTTCCATTCAAAGGACCCACTGCACGTGTTTGAGATCAAATAGTAATAAGGCCATTTGCAAACCCACACTCTGAGAGAGCGGCTGCAGTTGGGAACTGTGTAAGAGGGTAGATCACCATTAGTGGTGAAGTTTCACCACAGTTTTGTCAAGGTCTTGCTGTACGTGTCCACTGTGGCAGAATTTTGATGCAGAGGAGTAATTTGAAAAGTTAACAGGCAGTTTATATGTTACTCCCTAGCTCATTCAAGGAATTGGGCTACGATGAAAGCATTGAAGGTTCACGCCAGATTCATTGGGTTTAATGTTAGGAGAGATGCTGCTCTTTCTGGTGTCAGAAAGGGATACTGCATAGAAGGTAGTGGTGAATACTTTAGTGGATTTAAGTTCTCTCCAATTTCTTCTGAATTTCTAAAACTTTAATTCATACCAGTGTTATTTCATGTATTAGTTTCCTAAGGCTGTTGTACACAAACTTAATGGGTTAAACACCACAAACTTAATGGGTTAAACACACCACCAACTTATTTGAAGTGGGGTTGGGAGATGGGTAAAATAGGCGAAGGGGATTAAGAGGTACAAACTTCCAGTTATAAAATATATAAGTCAAGGGGATATAAAGTGCAGTATTAGGAATATAGTCAATAATATTTTAACAACTTTGTGTAATGACAGATGCTAACTAGACTTACCATGTATATTTCACAATGTATATAAATATTGGATCACTATGTTTTATGCCCAAATCTAATATAATACTATATGTCAACTATACTTCAGGTTTTTTTTATGATTTTTTAAAAATTTATTTCTGAGAGAGGAGGCAGCATGAACAGGGGAGGGTCAGAGAGAGGGGGAGACACAGACTCTGAAGCAGGCTCCAGGCTCTGAGCTAGCTGCCAGCACAGAACCCGATGCAGGGCTCAAATCCACGAACCACAAGATCATGATCTGACCCAAAGTCAGACGTGTAACCGACTGAGCCACCCAGGCGCCCCAACTATACTTCAGTTTTAAAAAAACTTCCACCAACTTATTACTTTATTGTTCTGGAGATCAGAAGTCCAAAATTTAGTCTTAGTGGGATTAAAATTAAGTTGTTGGCAGGGACTCATTCCTTCTGGGGGCTCTAGGAGACTGTGTCCTTGCCTTTTCTAGCATCTAGCCTTTCCTTGGCTTTTGCTTTCTTTATCTTCAAAGTCAACAGTACAACATCTTTCCATCTCTCTCCTTTTCCCCTCTTTACTTCTGGCCAACTCTCATATGACCCATCCCCTTTTATTTCCAATTTCTGTATGTAGAGCTATATTTAAGTTACTTAGATAAAATTTCTATTTATTATTCTTTCTGCTAATATATTGATGCATACTTAGCTCAGTTGCTCATACTATTTTTTGTAGCCTTTCCTTTTTCTTTTTATGTTTAATGAAAACATACTTGTACTGACACCCTTTTTGACAGATTCATGAGGAAGTTAAGGTTTTGCTTTTTAGTCTTCAGTTTGGAATTACTCTTATAGTTTTGAAACCTGCCTTTTGTGATAATTCATTGTCTCCTCATATTCCTCCCAAAAGAGAAACCTAGTGTTTTAATATTAGACCTAATTACAGAAAGATTTTTGGTTTTCAGTTTGCCTATTTCTTTTTTTTTTTTTTTTGGATTTTTTTTTTTTTTTTTTTTCAAATAGTTTATTGTCAAATTAGTTCCCACATAACACTCAGTGCTCATCCCCACAAGTGTGTCCTCCTCCATGCCCATCCCCCCTCTCCCCCCACATCAGTTTGCCTATTTCTTGACATGTGTATGCCATCNAATAGTTTATTGTCAAATTAGTTCCCACATAACACTCAGTGCTCATCCCCACAAGTGTCCTCCTCCATGCCCATCCCCCCTCTCCCCCCACATCAGTTTGCCTATTTCTTGACATGTGTATGCCATCATTGTATTTTATAAAGCAAATACTAAAGGTTACAAAAACCCTTTCCTCGGGGCGCCTGGGTGACACAGTCAGTTAAGTGGCCGTCTTCAGCTCAGGTCATGATCTCACCAGCTCGTGCATTCGAGCCCTGCATTGGGCTCTATACTGACAGCTCGGAGCCTGGAGCCTGCTTCAGACTCTGTCTCTCTCTCTCTGTCCCTCCCTTATTCATACTCTGTCTCTGTCTCTCAAGATAAATGAATAAATAAATAAATAAATTAATTAATTAATTAAAAATTAAAAATTCTTGTTTTCTGTGACCTTAATATTAGGGATATTCATTTCTCCCATTATTACTGGATTTTAAGTTAGAAAAAATACTGTGTATAGGATAATTAAATTAGCTGTTATGCTAAACCGAAAACACTTCCCAATATCTGGAAGATTGACTGCATTTATAATGGCTTTGATTACAAAAGAAGACATGTATACTGTGAGAAAAAATAGTTACTATGTAGTTAAATGAAGATAAATAAAAATCATGTGAAATATACCACCCAGGAAATCCCTCCAGATTTTTATGTATACATATAATTATATTTTTTTTCAAGATTACAACTATTCTGGTCATGCTATTTTCTGATCTATTCATTTTAATTGGCAAGATACAAACATTTTCTGTATTATTTGACAAAATTTTTATTAGCTTGTATTGTGTTTTATCATATGAATATACTGTGATTTATTTTTAAAACACTCTAGCAGACTTTCTTCCAGCTATTTCCTTAGAATAAATCTCAGGAAAATAAATTTGTATGGCAACCTGTATTTTTACATTTTTGGATAGACAAAACAGAGTTACTACACATCTTTCCCTCCCCAGGCAAATGCCATAGTGATATAATTATTGTTTTATGCTTTGTTTTATTTTTTAATTTCAGGTTACCTTGCACCTCGAAACCTTCCTAGTACCGGCTTCTTCCCGTTCCTGCAAACCCTACTCTGTGACACAGACTCTAAATGCAAAGACACACCCTATGGGCCACAAGATCTACTTCGTAGGAAAGGAATTAATGATGCACTATTTAAAGACAGGTACGGGCACTTCCCAAGTGTGTTCTATTCTTTTGAGAGATCAGATCTTACTTCCTTATGAAATATCCAAGAAGACAACCAGGGTTATATATATGACTTTATTTTCTGTATCTGCAAATGTGGTGATCTAAATATGAACAAACAAGTGGGGTACATGCTGGTTTTACCATGTTTATGTGGGATTAAGCATAATCTACTTTGGATGAATTACTCACACTTTGCTTTCTAAGATGGGTGGCCAAGGCAATCCTCCTTAACTTCCCTCAGAGATTCTCTATTCCACCTCAAATTGTCAGTGACACATTGCCCTAAGATTTGATCACAAGCTTCAGATATAGGGCAATTGAGGAGAATTATCTCCTGGAAGAATAACATATTTATAGTACTCTATATGGTTACTTCCAGATGCATCAGAAACCAGGAGATGGCAAACGAGGAAATTAAAAGTCTAGAAAGCAAAGTAATAAAGTTGGAAGTATTCTTAATTCAGTAACAACCTTTAAATGAGGTTAATGTGTGTCCTATTTTATGGTGTGAAAGGCAGCTGAAGAATAAAGATAAGAAATCTAGACCATTAACAACCTGACTATAATCTCAATATTCTATCTTGGGATTCTAAACCTAAAGATACTCCCAGGAGCCCACCTGTCTGTAGAACTGAAAACAAAGTTGTAATCTTAATCAACCATGAGATAATTCTGGTGCAGATTTTTTAAAAAAGTGTTTCTCAAGGAAAGATTATATCTTTCTGATCTCTAATCTAATTAGATATCTCTGATATCTAATCAGAGGTATTTGGTTCTGAAATTTAATTTAAATTCCTTGGCATCTAACACCATTTCTCTATGAACATTATCATCATGATTTTGGTCATCAGATAATATGGGTGTTACTTTAAGAGAGAGCAACTGCAAGCTGTTTAGCATAAAATATAAACATATCAATAATTGCCATGGGAAATGACTCAGAACACATAAGTGTTGAGTTGCTAATTCACATTGGTTTTGTTATTTCAATAATGTAATGATTCTTGATGCTTAGAACATTCTGATGTTCATTCATTCATTTATTAATTTATTCAAGAAATAATGACAGAAATTTCTGTGTGCTAGGCAACATTGTGGACACTGTGATACAGAAATAAGTTGGACAAATCCTCTGCTCTGATGTTACTTCCATTCTAATGGCAAAGAAAGCAAAAAATGAGCAATCAAATAAATAAATAGCATAATTAATGATAATAACAATTGTGTTAGCAAGAAAAGAAAGCATGTCATATGCTAGAAGTTGAAAGGTAGGAAATGAATCGGGTGGTAAGAGGAGGCCTCTGCTAGCAGGTGGCATTTGGGTAGAAACCAGAAAGGACAGGAAGAGACCAGCAACAGCATATGAAGAGAGTATTCCAGTCAGAGAAACAGCAAAGAATACTCAGGTGGGGGTAAGCCTGACCATTTAGAGGAACAGAAAGTTACCTAATATTGCCAAAACATAGTAAGAGATGATACAAGGGGCTGGGGGTACGTGGAAAAGAAAGGCAGGAGACAGAGCATGCAGAATCTAACATGTAGAAAAAGGGAAAGGATTTGCATCTTATTTTTAGTATAGTAAGAAGCCATTGGAAAATGGTAAGCAAGGAGATGACATGACGTACTGTGTATGAAACCAGTGTGTTCTAAGTGCATACCTCAACTAACGCTAGTTACATTGTCTCTGTGAGGAGACCAAAAGCTAACTAGAGCCTATGCCCCGTTAGTAATCAGAGTAGAGGAAGGATGGAAGCATGGCATCCTGGTCGTTCAACTAGTTCACAGATGGTCTGTGTGTCCCCATGTAAGTGGTGAATGAGGCACATCCATGACCATGTTCCAATAGGGAAGGGAAATATCAAACCAATAATCATAATGGGAGAGAGTACAATGAAAAGTACCAGAAAGACACTGAAGGAAGACACTCCATCTTTAGAGAGAGCTTTCAGGTGGGGTAATCAGGTTGATCTTCATGAAGGGGTTGCACCTGCGATTAGACATTTCATAAACCAAGGGTTAAAGAGGACATAGAAAACATTAATGTCCCATATTTACAAATTGAATTGCAGCTCTCCTGGAGCTATCAACTTTATACGTTTTTCTTTTTTCTTGTGAAGAACTAAGTTACAGTGAGAGAAATTGTGAACAGTATCTAAGACTGTATAAATGTACCTTCCTAAAAAAGAGTATTTTTCTGGGTGACATCATATGGAACTACACTCATAAAGTTGCCTGAGATGAGCCACTGAGTTGGTTTTAGAACTAGGATTAAAGTCCAGCTTTATTTTATCCTCTTGTTGATGATTCTCTAGGCAGATGGACATGTCTGCTTTTTTGGTTGTCTTCTAGCCCCCAGGTAGTTTGTCTAGCTCAAACTGTATATTGCTGTATATTCAGCATTTTCCCTAAACTACCACGTAATTGGAACTTAATTTAGAAAATTATGTACAATAACAAAATTGCACTAATGATATTTCCCACCATGCTATTAACTTTTATGGTTTATACAGCCATGCAGTGAAACTGGGGCATGGATACTGGGTAAGCGGTTCCACTAAATTGCTTCCCTTGGTAAAGGAAGATTCACCAGCATAGCATCATTAAGGAAACAAAATAATCTTCTTTTTCTGTTTTGTAAGTGAAGGGAAGAAAATGCCATCTTTGGCGTCATCAAAAGACGCTCACTTTTTAAAAAATTTTATTTATTTAATTTTAATAAACTCTTCTGAAAGTAGTGATCACACTGCAGTCACTACTTGCTGGCCAGTCACCACGTATTTTGAGGTTTTTGCATTGGCACCAGCCCTCTGTTATTAAATTCATACTTCTTTAGGCATTATCTTCAGGATGAGGTGCTTTAAAATAAAAATCCAGCACTATACTCAGCATCCACTCTAAGTAGCTGTCTGGAAAAAGAAACATTACATTGATGGTTCCCCTGCTCATTTGTACAACAGATGATGCACCATCACAGGACTCACCCTTGCGGTGCTCCTCCCTCTGCACTGCCTCTAAGAATATATCAGAACAGTGGGAGCCCCTGGCTGTGCCATTGCTCACACAGCTGGCGAATGTGAAGATCATCCTACAGAGCTCACAGGGTCATTATTTGGAGAAGTGATTCAGCATTCCTGAAAATCCTGTGGGACAATTGCCTCCACAGATTTGCTCCCTATCTCTGTCTTGCCAACACACATCTGTGACCTGTGGTTTCCACACCCCTCCTGAATGGCTTTCCCAGAACTTTTAACATAGCTAATTGTATCCTATTCAGGGATAATTTTTAAATGCCCATGCTTTTGTTTAGTACCGAAAAATATGGTTGTGTTTAGAAATTAACCTAAAGATATCATTGGGAACGTAAGGTAAATGGAAGTACAACAGATATGTGTCCTCTTGACTATAAAGGTGACATGAGATGTATGGGTTTCACAATGTATTAATTTCAGAGCAATTCATAACCATGTTGTAATCATTTTAGAATCATTTGCTCATGTTAAAATAAAGGGTTAAAATTTTATTTCTCAAAAAGCAAAGCGGGAGGATATCTTAGCTGCCATGCAAGCAAAATTGTTAATTTACTGAGTAAGAATGTATTGAATATGTACCATGTGCTGGAGATGATGCAATTCACTGCAGATATGAAGGTGAATAACGTGTGTCCTCTGCTCTGTACAAACTTACAATCAAGTGCGAAAAAGAGAGAAACAAACAGGTAAATTACCATATAACATGGTAAATGTGATGAGCATTTATTTGGGTCTCACTGGGCCCAGAACATGAGACAACAAAGGGGAAGAGTTATAACAGATAGGTGAAGATCTTGTGTTTGCCCGAGGAATATGGATCTAGGAAGATATATTGGGATAGATCTTGGATATATTGCATATATATGATTGGAATGGATAGAGTTTCGGGTAGGGCAATGTCAGGAGAGTTCTCTGGAGGCTTTAATGGTGTGATCATTAAGGGCAGATAGAGTGGTGGATACCAGACTGAGGAAGCTTTGTTTGAGTTAGGTCATAAAGACAGAATCCCAGAATTTAATGAAGGAGAGAAATAGAGGCCCTTCCATAGCTTAGAGGAATAGGCAAATAGTGATGGAAAAATTTATAAATTTCCTTATAGTGTTGCCAAATTAATCAACCTGTTTCAGGACCAGGTAGGACATAGTCTGTGTCACCTGGAAGATACTGTGCTGTTATCTCCCCCATATTTTGTATATTTCTGATACACATCTATTCACTAACACGTTTCCTCATCTGCCCATCATAGTGCCTTTAACAGTTTTTGGAAAAATTTAGTTCAGGGGTGCCTGGGTGACTCAGTCTGTTAAGCGACCGACTTCGGCTCAGGTCATGCTCTCACAGTTCATGGGTTCGAGCCCCACACTGGGTTCTGTGCTGACTGCTAGCTCAGAGCCTGGAGCCTGCTTCAGATTCTGTGTCTCCTTCTCTCTCTGACCCTCCCCTGCTCACGCTGTCTCTATCTCTCTCTCAGAAATAAATAAAACAGTAAAAAAAAATTTAAAAAAAGAAAAATTTAGTTCAGATATATATTATATCTCCAAAGTCCCTCCTAAGCATGTAAAAATACCTTAGCACAGAGGAACATATTAAGACATTTTTAAATTTTAACATCTTAACTGGTTGGATTGGTCAGTGGTCCACCTAGAAAAGACATCCATTTTGAGCATGGGCAGGCAGGGATTGTATCTGCAGCATGGACAACCCTGAAAGAATGAGCATTAGGTTGAACTAGAAGAAAACAATGTAAACAATTAAGATTTTCCTGTGAATGACATCTGCTTGGGGGTAGCCAGGAAGGACAGCTGTGTCAAGTCACTGCGGGGGCCACGGCCATGCAATGTCTTTATTTATAATTAAAAGTCAATAATGAATGTCTTCCGAACCTGGAATCAGAATTGGCCTAGAGCACATCCCACATCTTCTTTCCAGGTGTCACTCTATACCTGTATGATCAGTCTGGGGAAAAAAGGGAAAAAATATAAAAATTTAACTAATGCTTGGAGGCAAAAAAGAATGTCAGAATTTTCTTTCTAGGACTTGCCATATGTGTCTTCCCTGAAAGCAGTTCTTTTTATAGACAGAATTTACCGTGGCGCACATGGAGACCGCCTACACAGGTAATCTTCCCCACTCACAGGAAACAGAAAGACACCCAGGATGAGTGCATAAATTCTACCATTATGATGATATCTATAAATGTGGCATTTCACAAATGTAACTGTTGGTAGACATGTCTGAGAAGACGTAAAATCTACTCTGGGCCTAGTTTCCCTTCCAGTATATTAAATTCAACATTTTGAATCTGAGATACTTCTTTTATTGAATTCCACTCCAAAACAGAGACCTATAAATGCCACTGAGGTAGGATCTACTTCATCAGCGTCATAAAAGAGAATCCCTTAGCCATCTCCATGCTACTGCACAAATGTCTGGGTCCCATAAAAGGTGGTTAACTGATACCACAGGCCACTTGGGAATTTAATTCAGGCTTTCTTGCCCCAGCTAACAAGTTGGATTTTCTGAGTTCAGGTGAGCCTGTGTGCTGGATTCAGGGGGCGTCTAAGTTTTGCATTTGCTTTAATATTCTTCCCAGAGATATCTAGCATGAGATAGATTCTCTGAGACTTCCTCAGGGCTTTTGGAGTTCTTGACCAGTTTTTTTAAGTCTCCTGAGTGCGTCCTAAAGGGCAGGAATGGGGATGAGTCATCACAGAATAAATTCACTTATTTGTAACAGCCTGTTGCTGGGTTTCTCACCGTCAGAACTGTTGCTGCTTGGGGCCAGATAATTCTTTGTTGTGCTGTCATTGTAGGATAGTCAGCAGCATCCCTATCCTTTACCCACTAGATGACTGTAGTACCACCCCTTCTACTTGTGATGACCAAAAAAATATGTCTCCAGTCATTGCTAGATGTCTGCTAGGAGGAGGGCCAAAATTGACCCCTGTTGAGAACCACTGGTCTAGTGAGAAGGTGAAGGAAAAATTTTAAGGTAGCAAGGAGGTTAAATTAAGGTTGTGATTCTAGGATCTTGCTCTATAAGAAACACAATTATATCTCTAATTTTAGCAGCCCCTGTCATATGTTATTGTCTCCTGTGCATGTCCTTACTTAGCTAATATTATTAGTGTATTATAATCCCAGTTCTTTATTTGACTATTCCAATATGTTAGTAGAAGTTTCATAAATATTGAATTAATCAATGAATATGGTAGGTACAGTGCATGATTATACATTGTTGTCTGCCATGCCATTCCTGGGTGTTTTCTCTTTTAAGGACCTTTGCAGAAACAGATATGAAACAATGGGGAACAGGCTAAACTATTAAACAAACAAACAAAAAATAACGCAACTTCCTTAGCTATCCGTTCTTTAATTTTTTTAATTTTTTTAATGTTTCTTTCTTTTTGAGAGACAGAGTGTGAGCAGTCAAGGGACAGAGAGAGAAGGAGACACAGAATCCAAAGCAGACTCCAGGCTCTGAGCTGTCAGCACAAAGCCTTATGTGGGACTTGAGATCATGACTTGAGTCAAAGTTGAATGCTTAACCAACTGAGCCACCTAGGTGCCCCTTGTGGTTTCCATTTTAAGAGTTTAAAGACAAAAGATTTTTTTGAGTGTTGTGGCAGTGGACACATACCATCACACCACATCTTGTAGATGCAAAATGAAACTGGGAGGAATTTGTAGGCAGTGGGACAGCAAAGCCCACATGATATTCTGATCTCTCACCCCAACAGAAAGGCAAACCAAGGCCACATACAGGAGAGGTACGACCTCCCCACTCCTGTTATATGGAATGAGTGGGTGACCATGTAACCATGGATACTTCCTGGTCAAGGAGAGGTCCTATTAGAAGAGAGGCATCTGTAGTTCTTTGTCTGGAAGCAGCCATTTTATTGTTGAGCCAAGTTAGACTTGCTGAGCCAGCAGCTTGCTGGGAAGGGGATGAGCTTGTCTTTCTTTGGTCTTTGGGGGCGCCTGGGTGGCTCAGTCGGTTAAGCGTCTGACTTTGGCTCAGGCCATGATCTCATGGTTCGTGAATTTGAGCCCCTCGTTGGGCTCTGTGCTGACAGCTCAGAGCCTGGAGCCAGCTTCGGATTCTGTATCTCCCTCTCTGCCTGCCCCTACTCTGCTCATACTCTGTCTCTTTCTCTCAAAAATAAATAAAACATCAAAAAAATTTTTTTAAAAAGAATATTTGAAAGAGTAGTTTTAGGACTCTTCTCTGAATGTGGGAAGATGACCAAAGTGTCCTCTGTCTCTTAACTTATATTTTCTTTGTTTCCTACCACCTCTTCTGTTTCCTCTCCCACTCACATTCATTATTCAGTCTCTGTTTTCTCTTGCTCCTTCTTTGCTCATGTTGATCTTTGTCATTCTCCCTTTGGTTTTTGTTGCTGTCCCTATTCCTTAAAATTTTTATGAAGGCAGTTTTCCCCTTTATTTTCAAAATGTGTTTATTCAATCATCCTCTTTATAGTATTTCAAGCTGAACTAAAAAAAGTGTTGAGAAAAAGAAAAGTGAACCTGACTTTCTCAAACTTTCTAAAACTTCTTTTTGAGAGAAGGGAAAAGGTACAGGTCAGTTCTTATTTTTATCTGAGCAGTTTTCCCATCCAAATAGTCAGCATAAGGAATGTAAAAAGATTTAGGGGAATATAGTCATGGTCATGAATAATTCAAATATACATTAAGAATGCAGAACTTTTGGAGCAACCAGTGCATTTTATAGAGAATATTGGAAAAACACTAGGGAGTGAAAACAAATATCACCTCTTCTTCCCATTTTTACTAAAAGGACACACTAAAATAGAAAAAAAAAAACAGATTTTTCCCAATTATAAATCACAAAGTACCTGTAACCATGATTCAGATCTTGTTTCTAAAAGAAGTTAAATTGAACCTCAAGCATATGGAACTTCTTGCTTTTTCACTATTATATTTTTATACTGTCCTTATGTATCTTAAGTAAGCTTTTTTATAAACAAGTACACAAAATTCACTAACTTTTAGGAATTCCAAAAAGTATTCACATCCAGGCATCTGGACTGATTTCACTCTTGAAATATGTACATTTATTTTAGACAGTTACTTTAGGTGTATCAAGTTTTCAAGAAAATATGATTATCTCCATTTTAATAATTAACTAAAGAGGAAGCAAATTTTTAAAAAGAAGTTTCCTAAAGGTCCAGTAATGTTTCCTTCCCAAAGCTAGTGCGACCGTGATGCACAGGGATTCCTGGCACCACAATACTATCTTTGTCACGTTGATACATTCAGTACAATAAAATGTCTACTTTTATCATCGTACATTTCTTTAACACCTGGTACCACCTGTAATGACAATAGCCACAGAACTTGGCACAGACTAGACACTTAATAAAGTTGTGGTCTTTCCTTTCTTCCTTGAATCTGCCTTGTAGACATTCAGTTTTGATAGTCTTCAAAATGGTATCTATACCTTAATGTAGACAACCTGTTTTTCTTTCATGGGTGACAACTAAGCACACCTCTGTTTCGGTCCCTGAAACACAAGCACCACTGGGCTCTCATCACTTTGGAATCCTTCATCTTTTTAAATGAAATATAAAATATATAAAAAATATAAAATTATAAAAAACATATAAAAATATATATGTAATTATTTCCAATATTTAGCTCTAATGTCTTTTAAAAAAAATTTCCTTTTTATAAGATAAAAGTAAAAATAGCTGTTTTAAACTTCATCCAGGCCATTTTCTCTGAATAAAAATTTACCTTGTAGGAGAGTGTGTATATTCATTTGTGTGTGGTTAGGTGAGTTCTTCCATTACAATCCTAGAAAGTGGATTAAAAATTTGAAAGTCCTTGGAGAGCCCTGGAATCTGCCACATAATACATTGCTGTAACTAACTGAAATTAATGTAGGTGAAGTTATAGAGTTCTTGCTTTTTCTTCTCTAGTGAAATTCTGAGAAAGTCATCCAACCTGGAGAAGGACAGCAATTTATCACTCCAGAGCACCAAAGTTCCAGAAAGAAGGCACACACCACCGGGTAAGCTATTCTCTTCTGTCGAATTTAGAGCAGGCCTTTTGGAACAGCCAGCAAGGTCTAATCTTTGAAAGGGCTTTACTTTTAACTTTTCAGAGATGGAATGCCTAGAATATTCCTCAGAGATCTAAATGTTCCTTAAGGTTGCCTGAGTGTGGCGGTGCAATTATGCAAAGTTCTTGAGATAATTGGAAATTAAGTTCTTACTAAAATACTTTCTAGGAGCAAAAGCCTAGATGGTGCTAAATATGATGTTGAGAATTGCCTACTTTCTCCGAATTGGCTAGGGACTGTAGTTGTCTGCAATTAGGTGATCCTGGGATGGTTAGAAAGTTCAGTAGTAAAAAAATTACCATTTGCAACAACATGGGTGGACCTAGAAAGTATAATGTTAAGCGAAATAAGTCCATCCGAGAGAAAGACAAATGGCATATGATTTCACCTCTCTATGGAATTTAAGAAACAAAACAAATGTACGATTAAGGAAGAAAGAGACAAACCGAGAAACATTCTTAAATACAGAGAACAAAGTGGTGGTTGCCAGAGGGGAGGGGAGTGGCGGAGTGGTGAAATAGATAAAGGCGATCACTTACTTGTTGAGCACTGAGTAATGTATATAAATGTTGAATCACTATATGGTATACCTGAAACTAATAGAATACTCTATGTTAATTATACTTCAATTTAAAACAAAGAAAAAAATTACCGGATGAAGTCTTAGAAATTTGCCCAAATTGTTCATTTCATAGCTGAGGAATATGAGGCCTGACAAAGTTACATGCCCTGTCTGTGCTCACCCAGCAGACCTGATACTAGAGCAACAGTCAAGCCAGGACTCTTTCTGCTCCCCTTATTCCTCCCCTGCGATGCTCAGTATCAGTCTCTTAGGGGGGCTGCGTGCTTCCTTTACAGCGAGGCCAGGGGCCCTCACAGTTTAGTGTGCAGAAAAACTCTGCCTGAGCTGCCTGAGCCTTCCACCAAGTAATTCTGATGCAGATTGCCTTAAGAAACTCATTAGAAGCCATAAATCAGGGATAAACTCTCAAAAAAGAAGGACTATTTTGCATTCTTTCAACAAATATTTATAGAATGCCTGTTATCATGTAAGCTTGGTCCTATGTCCTAGGGATATATTAGTGAACAAAACAAAGATTGCTGTATGTTTGGAATGTGATTGGTACTCTGAAAAAAAAAAAAAGAAGTACCTTTAAAAACGCCATAGACTATTTAAGATTCTATAACATTGTGTAAATTGGTACAGGCACTGTGGAAAACAGTATGGAGGCTCCTCAAAAATTAAAAATAGAAATACCACATTGTCCAGTAATTCCACTACTAGGTATTTACTCAAATAAAATGATATACTAATTTCAAAAGATATATGCACCCCTGTGTTTATTGCAGCACTATTTACAATAGGCAAGACATGGGAACAACCAAAGAATTCATTGATAGATAAATGAATAAAGAAGATATGGAACACGTGCACACGTGTGTGCACGAGCACTCATGCACACACACACATACACAAACACACACATACACATACTGGAATGCTATGCCACCATAAAAAAGGATGAGATCTTTCCATTTGCAGCAACATGGCTGGACATAGAGGGTATTAGACTAAGTGAAATAAGCCAGACTGAGAGAGATAAATACCATATGATTTCACTCATAAGTGGAATATAAAACACAAAACAAAGCAAATGAATAAACAAACAAAAAGAACCAAACCTATAAAGACAGGTCACCAGAAAGATCACCAGAAAGATTGCCAGAGGAAAGGGGGAGGGAGGACAGACAACATGGGTAAAGCGGAGTGAAAGACACAGTCTTACAGTTATGGAATAAATAAGTCACAAGAATAAAGGACAGAGAACAGGAAATAGGGAATTAAGTCAATGATATTGTAATAGTGTTGGATGGTAACAGGCAATAACTACACTTGTGGTGTGCGTAGCATACCATATGGATAAGTTGAATCACTATGTTGTAGACCTAAAACTAATATAACATTGTGTGTCAATGATCCATCCCCCAAAAATAAAAACAAAAACAAAACAGAAAACTGTGACATTAAATAACATTCCAATACAAGTTGGTGGGCCAAATGAAAAAGGTCCTGTTGTGTTAATATTGGAGGAATATGGTGGTGAGTGGTTCTGAGGAGTTAATGTTCTGTTGTGAATGATCTGAGGGTATTTGGCTGAGTAGCTTAAAGCTCGGTGGAAATAAGATCATAGTGTTGTGGTCTAGTAAGCTTTGCTTGGCTCAGTAGCCGCAGATTATGTTTCTTACCCTACCCTCGCCACACGTCTCACTAATGTATCGCCTGGTCTAGAGGAATCAGCTGGTAAATTCTTCAGCCCCACAGGCATTATAATAAAACGTAAGCCATCGATGATAGATCATTGGATTTTTTAATACTAAGATTCTTTGCTGTGAGGATAACAAACTATCTCTAAAACGTATGAAAGGCAACATACTGGTTACTGAACATGCGTGCTATAGGCATGACCATAATCTTCTAGCTAATGCTCCTAACCCAGAACATTCTGCCACGTCATAAATAGTACTAGATGAGGCTACTTTGAGAATTACTTAATTAGAGTATACTGTAGTTTGGACTAATTGCTTCATCCCATTTATTTCATCTGAAATATCTTTCGGAAAACACTTTGGGGAAGAAAGAATTTATGATCCTAAGCAGATTTTAGCCTCCCAATTGAATAATTAAAAAGAAAACCATTATCACCAGATGTGCATTGCCAGATCCTTTGAACAGATGTTAGTTATGATGGATCTGTGAAGCTCATGGAGACACCTCAAATCCTCCAGGCCTGCACAGAAATGATGTACTTTATTAGGCAATAATACTAGTGATGAAGTTTAATGACATAAACTGGAATGAAAGCAAATGACATCTAAGCTGATTGGAAAAAACCCAAGAGCAGACCAAAACCATCACAATTTTATGTGAAAAGAAATAATGATGAAATTTGCTGTTTTGCCAGTTCAGAACTTTCATGGAAGATCCATATTTGAGTACATTCTTGCTGTGGGGTATATAAGGGCACAAGTGATATTTATGGGTTGTTGTGTGACTGCCCATTTTTGTATGTCTGTTTAGAATGCTAATCTGTTCTTTTTTATATGACAGCCACAGTATTTCCCAGTTCAAGTTCTAATTTGGCAAGTACTGGAACAGATACTTTCAATGGCAGTCAAGTCCTTGCCCGAATCCTTGATTTGGAAAAGGTAATTTCACTCAGTTTTATAATGGATTGATAATAAATAGCAGTTGAACAAATACTTTAATAAAAGGAATTCCCAATCAGGAAGAGATTTGGGACACCCTCCCATTTGGAATAATATCCCAGGGAAATTTTTTTCCTAGGAGCTCTTCCATAAAAAGCTTCATTCTTGGAGTGCCTGGGTAGCTCAGTTGGTTCAGGGTCTGACTTCTGCTCAGGTCATGATCTCGCAGTCCGTGGGTTCGAACCCCGCATTGGTCTCCGTGCTGCTGAATGTTGCTTTGTATTCCATGTCTCCTTCTCTCTCTGCCCCTCTCCCACTTGTACTCTGTCTCTCTGTCTCAAAAATAAATAAACATTTTTTTAAAAAAGCTTAATTCTCAGACATTCTGAATTCTTTAAGTTCTTGGACATTTATTTACTTCCCTGTTAAGTCCCTGAATCAAACTTAACATTTTCCTTTAGTAAGAGATAGGGTGGCATTATATATGACCCTCTAAATTTTTGAAAAAGGGAAGAAAAAAAGGAATATGAAAGCAAATGAAGCTCTCACACTGATTAAACTTGCTGCCACATCCATACTGATCATGCCTTTGGAAAATTTGGAGCTATGAAAAATATCTCCCGGAAGTAATAAAATCCTTTTGCATAGTGTAGTTTGGAGAGCTCACATAGCAATCCCTCTCTGTTCACTAGTCATTTCTTTTAAGATTTCAGATGCAAAAAAATATAAGCATAATTTCTGTCAGAGGCATAAACTAGCAGCCTATGAGCTAAGAGTGTGGGGGGGGTGGGGGGTGGGGGGGGAAATTTTAGGAATTGAATTTGAATGCCTTTACACAGGACAGGTACTCTTCTGTTGACCACAGTCCTCACTTTTCATTATTGTCTTTCATCCAGCCATATTTATACAGTTATTTGGCTGGTACCTGCAGGCATTTGAATCCTGCTTTATGTGCTCCTCAGATATCAAAAAGAGATCATTTTCAACATTTTCTAATAGATTTCTCTCATTCACTCACTGTCTATCTCTCTCTCATACTCACTTGTACACATATGCATTTTAAATTATATATTCATGTTTTATGTAGTAGACATATCTTCCATCTGGATGGAACATAGGACATAGCTTTGACTTTTATTCATATTCCAGTGATCATAACCTCTGCTGCTTAATATGTCTCTGTTAGTTACCCTTAAAAACATTGTGTATAAATGAGACATTTTAATAAACTGATTTATGTAAATAAGTCAAAGTTTACAACAAAAAAGGGATTCCAAGAAAGGCACTATTACTCATCAAGACAATTCTACCAGTGTTAACTGAAATATAAGACTTTCCCATTCAGTTTAGTCTAGATTTTGAAAGTCTAGTTCCAACAGGAATATTTGAGATACCTAAAGCACCCTATTTGGCATAAGAAGCCCCCAATATGCACAGTTAATTCCAATTTAAAGCCTCCCTAAATCAGGCCAGTATGTAAATGGGGGAAAGTTATTTTATTACATTTCTCTTCCTTCTGTATTGGTTCCTAGAAGCAAACTGTCTTGAATTGGATCAGCTAAATTCTTTAATATATAGAATAAAAATGCTATTCTCAAAAATACCACTTTACTGTGTTGAAACTCCCAAATTCTCTTTCTCATATGGAATGAAATTTCAGAATTTTGTGAGGCAGCACAGAGTCCTGTATCCAGTGGAGATAAGTCAAAAATGAATTTTCTATGTATAGATACATATTTTTAGAGTACTTGGAGCAGGGAAGGGATGTCAAAATTAGGATGACATATTGATGCCTGTGTCAGCAATCTCTCTGATTCCTCTTTCTTTCTCTTTACTGCTTTCTGCAACCCTTGCAAAAATGAGTAGAGAAATCACTTTGGAGTGAGTTTATGTGTAATGTTAAGAAAGAGATATGTATGAATGACTAGAGGACTTGGCACTTATAGTATATCCTGGAATAAGTAGATCCTGTCTTGTTCCATTCACTTAGAAGTTGCGTCACTAGAAGGCAGAGTGCAGCTTCTGTGACATAATCTTAAGGGGAAGATAAAGTTAAATGGCCCTCACCTAACAGGGTTATAAGAATTAATTGTTAGGAAGGACCCATTAAATATTATAACTAAGTATAACTGGCTCTGTAAATACCTAAAAACCTACAATGGTCAATGTGATCACTATTCTACCTGAAATTAGTGCTGTGTCTGGCTGGTCTCTACTGTGAAATAGATAGAGGACTTAGAATGATTCCATTATGAAAGTGCTTTCCAATTACTGCTTTCATTAATTATATACTTTTATGTGTTTTCATGCATATGTTTTCTTTTTCTCTTCATATGCATACTTCTTAAATGAAGTATTTCTTTACAAATGAAACGTAGTCCATGTTTGTCTGCTTCATTAAAAACACTGTTTATCTTGGACTCAGAAGCTCCTCATCTTTGGAAGTCTTCCAGAGACGGCAGCCAGTTTCCCAGGAAGTGTCACGGTTAGGACACCTGAGTTTGCTGCTGAAACCCCAGGAGAAAGTCAGATTTTCAAGTCTGAAGATTCTTGTGAGAAAAGATCGTGTGCATTTAGTTTCTCTGGTCAGAGAGAGGAAATGAGTTCAACCAAACAAGTCATACATGAATCATTTAAATCATAACAGTGACAAGAGTGATCACATTCACACATTCTCTTGTAACTTGTAATAAACAAGCCAAATGTATTTTAGTGTTATTTGAATAGTAGCTATAATGCGGGACCTTAAAATGGCTATTGTGGAAACAAGTCTATTTCCCTGAAGACTAGAATACTTCATATCTGTGTGTACTAACATCCTTATCCCACTCTTCTCTCACACATTTTTAGCTGTTAAAGCAAAATTCAACTTCAGAAGACATTCGGAGAGAACTTTGTGAGAGCTCTCCGGACTATATTGCTCATTATGCCTTCTCTTGGACCACTCTAGGGAAAAATGTTTTTAACAAATTTTGCCTATCCAATATGACCTTTTTAGAGTCTTCTCTCCATGAACTAACAAACCAATTCTCTCAGGTGAGTGTAAATATTTTAATGATCAAGAACTCTTAAACAATGAAAGGAAAGTATTGTTTCCATTCTTGTATCCACAAGTAATTCAACTTGAGTCAAAGAGCAAGTCCATAGTCCACATGGACTGGGAAATGTGGACTGGAATATGTGCTCACCCTTGGCATGAGTTCCTCACACAGAGATTCACACTCAATGTCTAATTCTAGGTAATGTCTGTTTTCCATTTAAATGTTCAGGATTGAAATGATTTCAATGCTGAACCAAAAATACTGCATTTTGGCTAACATAGACACATCTTTGTAGATGGCTTTGCTCTATGGTGAATGAAGATTTTTTTCTCTTGAGATATTTTAGTAAAATTACTAAGGATGCAATATAAGCTTAATAATTAAACTTTGGAGCCATATAACTCTCTAAAGTTAGAGTAATGGGTAATCTTTTAAATTTTTCTCATTAACATCAAGTCTACTTTGAAAAGCTGATTTTTGATAAAACAATATATTCCTCTCCCCAAAACAGTGTACATTAGAGACAAGGACATTTACTGTATAGTGGTAATGGCCACTTTTATACACTATTCTTAACACTATGATATGCAAATTTAATGAAACCCCACATACAGTGAAAGATCACAAAAAAATTCAGAATTTTCTTGGAATTTCATAACCAGGAATAAATGAAACATGTTCACTTCTGATATTTTCCTCTTGGTTCTTTGAATTTTATTCTAATTTTTGTTAAGTTCAGAGTGCTTGAATTACCTTTAGTAATCTGAGTTTTCCAAATGAACCAGATTAGAGACAGTGTTATAATAACTCCAATCCAACTTAGAGCACTTAAAATGCTTTCTTAACAATTCAGCAGTCATGTAGAGTAGAATGTGTGCTTAAGAATATATTGTTCAAAATCACATTCTCAGCATGAAAGAACCTGAAGTACAACTGAATAAAAGACTGACTTTACCAGTGTGAATGAGTTTATTAAGAAAATTACTTTGGGTGGGAATATAATGAAGAAATACTTTACTTTGAAAGTACTACCTGGGTCCTGTGATCCAGAGCAAGAGCAGAAGCCATGGTTTTTGTTATTTGTTTGCTTATAAGATGTGATTATTATATAGATTCACTTACTATATAAATCATTTATTATAACTAAAGTTCCTGATATGGCAACAAAATGTTGGAAATATTTTATCCCATTAAGTATGTATGTATGTATGTGTAATTATAACAGTAAATACATATAGTTTTAAGGGTTCCGAACCCAAATAATAAATAATATAAAGTCTACTAATGGATATAGTGAAGATATCTCTGTAACTCCTAAACCAGATATCCTAGGGAAAAACAAAAATATTACTAGAACCCAATTTCATTTTAAGAAATTAATAAATGCAATTTAAAATATTTTGTATAAATAAATGTAGCTCTGTTAACCAAGCTTGAAATATGCCAATTTCTCAAGGTACAGGAAAAAAAATCCAATTATGTTTAAGTATATTAGAAATGGTTATAATTTTTCAAAGTATAGGATGATTTCATATTGTATGCAAATCAGGAAAAAATTATGTGAAACTCTAAATTTTTAATTCTTTCAAAAACATTAAGCCATGTGATTACAAATGCCAAACTCTCATTTCGTACTGTTTGTCATTTTATAAGATATCAAGTGATTCCAACAACCAGAAGACAGTATTTCAGGAAATGGTCAAAGTGCTGTCCTTCTTCTCACAAGTACAAGAGCAGGCAGCTGTGTGGCAGCTCCTTTCTAGTTTCCCAAATGTGTTCCAGAATGAGACGACACTGAGCAATCTGCTTGATGTTCTTCGAAATGCAAACAGGTAAGAAAATATGAGAATCAAGTGGGACATTACTGTTCACAAAGAAGTCTTTTTTTTTTTTTGGAATGTTATCTGTGAGGATCACTGGTAGGTAAGTAATTTAAACATGGAACAGAAATCCTTCAGCACCTTATTGCAAATTTTAGCAATGAAGATGAAGGTATTAGTTAAGCAAAGAAAACAAAACACAGTGTGCCTGTCAGGGTTATCCAAGTGTACGTGAAGAAGCGAGGAGGAACACGAAGTTAACAAATGTATTGTCAGTTGATATTGCAGCTTCTGAAAAAGGTGTGTGACAGGACCAGTCATAGATTAGAACATTGGCTCTGGCTCATTCAGGGAAAACCAGAACTCTGTGCATTTAGCATTTAAACTGCCCAAGAATAAACTATTCCTTTGATACCATCCAATATAAAACAGTCTGTTGGTTGGAGTTTTGAATCGAGCTACCCCTGTGGGGTTGGCTTCCCTTATGTACAGCCAGCCTATACATGACCTTTCTAAAGCTGCATATTAGATTGACTTTATTTGACATTTATGACACAAAGATTTGAAATTATTTGTGCAGGAGAAATCCATTTAATTTTTTTAATGTTTATTTTTTTAAATATTCATTTTATGTGTGTGTGTGAGAGAGAGACAGAGACACAGAGATAGAGTGTGAGTAGGGGAGAGGCAGAGAGAGAGGGAGACACAGAATCTGAAGCAGGCTCCAGGCTCTGCTCTGTCAGCACACAGCCCAATGTGGGGCTTGAACCCAGGAACTGTGAGATCATGACCGAAGCCAAAGTTGGACGCTTACTGACTGAGCCACCCAGGTGCCCTCAGGAGAAATCCCTTTAAAGATTATTTCCTTATAAAAGAATTCAGACTATTACCAGCAATTAAGACTTAATGGTCTTATATTTAAGTTTTGACTTTGACTCCTGTCTAGCTAATTTGGAAATGTGCTTAAAACACACACACACACACACACACACACACACACAAACTACATCAACAACCATCAATTATTGTGTGTCTGTTACATACCAGGCACTTTGCTGTGCCCTTTATATATCCACGTTACATCCTACAGCTAAACTAATACTTATTTTGTAAATGAGGTAACAGAGGGTCATGAAAATTAGTATCTGATGATTATACAACAAGGAGGGTTTAAACCTAGGTTTTCTAACCCCAGAATGCAGGCTCCCTCTCTAATATGTTATTAGGAGCATGATGTATTCCATCTATAATGTCTGAAGCACCAGAAGAGAGTGTTCTCATCTTCTTTGGAAAGCTTCCAAGAGCTTATGTTTGTTCAAAGACCTTATAATAAGCCCTTATGTTAATCTCATTAGATCCCACAACAATGCTCTGAGATTGAGACAACAGATAGCCCTGTTTTGTAGAAAAGGAAACAAACTCTTTCAAATGACTTCTCCAAGGTTCTAGAGCTAGGTAAGTGGCAAAGGCAGGACCTGAAGTCAAGGAATCTGAATCCAAGTCTTATGCTTTTTCCACCATAGCATGTCATAACTAAATTACAGAAGGGCAAGATGTTAAGAAGTTTGGTTTTCTAAATTGGTCCTCATTTTAGCACTTAGGGTAATTTTCACTTGCCCAGAATTTTGGCAAGTTATTCATCCTCTTGTTCTTATTTATATTCTGTCTTAACAAGCAAATGGGTAAATCAAAGGAGAAAGAATCATTTGAATTATATAATGTAGCCATAAAAAGAGTCAAAATAATAATCAGACCACAGTAAGACATCACTACACACTCATTAGAATGGGTAAAATTTTAAAAGATGGACAACCCCAATTGTTGGCAAGAATGTAGAACAAATAGAATTCTTTGGAAAACAGTGTGATAGCTTCTCTCTCTTTTTTTTTTTTTTTTTTGAGAGAGAGATAGAGACAGTGTCAGTGTGATCAAGGGAGGGTCAGAGAAAGAGAGGGAGACACAGAATCTGAAGACAGGCTCCAGGCTCTGAGCTGGCTGTCAGCAGAGAGCCCAACACGAACCCACGAACCATGAGATCATGACCTGAGCCAAAGTCGGACACTTAACCGACTGAGCCACCCAGGCGCCCTCAGTGTGATAGCTTCTAATGAAGTTAACAGGAGGTCCGTATGATGTAGCAGTCTACTCTTAGATATTTACCCAAGTAAATGAAAACATATGCCCACATGAAGACTTGTATGCTATGTTTACATCAGATTTATTCATAATAACTAAAAATTGAGGGAAAAACAAATATCCATAAATAGAACAGCAAAAGAATTATAGATAATTTATACATTGGAATTCTACTCCACAAGAAAAACAAATGATTACTGAGTCACACAATAATATGAATACATTTATTATGCTGGCAAAAGAATCCAGATCCCTCCCCCTCAAAAAAAGAACACCCGCTGGATGTGTAGATATTATATTATTCCATTTATAGGAAGTTCTCAAATTGACAAAATTTATAGTGTTAGGAATTAGATCACTGGATCCCAGGACAACTGTTGGGAGCATGAGGAAATGTTTTGGGGATTATTGAAATGCTTTGTATTGTATTAGCATGGTGGCTACATGAATACATACATTTGTTAAAACTCACTGAATGATAACCTAAAATAGGTGGATCTTATTGTGTGTGTATTATACCTCAACTAAATTTGGTTAAGAAACAACAAATAAAAAAACAAAAATCCCACAAAATAATATTTAGTAGAAGGTAGGAGATCCAAAAAATACTTTAGGGTTAAAAATAAAAAAGTAAATAAAATAGTATAGGCATTGTTTTAGTGAAGTAAATTTTATAGGATGGGCATTACACTGTAGCTATTTGAATTCTTTTAAAATTTAGAATTATTACATATTATATCATTATGAAGTAGAACAGTTTGTCCAGTAATGATTACAAATGTTGTAAGCCAGTCTACATGATAATGAAAAAGAAAACAGAAATAGCCAGAAAGAAATAAAGTAAATGACATTTGACTTTAAACAATCCTTTTTTTTAAGTGGTCAATACTTATTTAATTTAGTTTTTATTGCTATTTATACACTTGTTTTTTCTAATATGATAGCCCTTGGCTATCTAATATGGCTTTCTAGTATGATAACCACATTTTGACTAAGACTGAAGTTTTAACTTTAACTTTTAAACACTGATATTTGATTCAGTTAATGGTAAACCTTTTAGTATGTTTGGAACCATGTTGATATGTGAACCTACATTTCAACTATAATTGAAATGAAATCTAAATATGGAATAAATATTTTCAATGAAAATTTATCATCTAAATTCAGATGCTCCATAGTGTAAAATTCATGGTGAATTTTGAAAAAAGACATAAAATATTTCATTAATAATTTTTATGTTGATTAGCTATTGAAGTGATAATATTGGATGTATTAGATTTAATAAAATAGTTTATTAAAATTAATTTCATCTATTTCTTTTAGTTTTCTTAACATGACTACTATAAAATTTAAACATGCGGCTGGCATTATATTTCTGTTGGCGAGCCCTTTATAAACCATTTTTTTCAAGTTAAATCTTCTTTATTATTATTATTGAGCTGACAATGTGATTAAGAGTCATAATTTCCTGACATAAATTGGCTACGTACCAAATTAGAGTCTCATTAGTTTATCTTACTCTTGTTGATCAAGTAATAGGGATAAATGAACTTCACAAAAACTTAGTCATTTCCTTCAACAGCTTCTTATTTTTTGACTTGTAAATTCTTATTAAACTGTCACCAAAACCAGATTATACAATGCTAATGTTATGACATAAATTAGCAAAAATGAGCAATCTCAAAAATATCAAGAAGTATAAATGGAAAAATTATATGTGATTTTCACCATTTATGAGGAAGCTGTGCTGAAATCCAAATCATGAGAACTCTTAAAATTTAAGATAAGTTGTCTTTGGATAACTTCCATTTTTATATGATAAAGAGCAGGAAAAAAATCTATGAAGTAAAATAAAAGCATTTTGATCAATGAAGGGTTCAAAGGATTTCAGAGATGAGGGTGAAGTGTCATTATTTTTAAGTTAAATGTCGTGTTATAAATAGATGAATTAAATCTACTGACATTTTACTAATGATATGCACAACAATAATGTTGACCGCTTTAATGAGATTGCCAACTGTTCGATCTTTGAAGGTGTTACAGTGAAACAACAGAGCACGTGAGTTAGGCAGAGGGCCAAGTTGGGAGAAATCTAGTGGAAATCTATAACCTAAGACAGTCTAACTTGTCTCCATGGTCAGAAGTGTTCAGAAGCAACCCAAAGTCTGAGAACTGGGAGATTCTTAGGGCAAATATAGAATGCCTGAGGTATCCACTGCTATGTGTATAGAGCAGAGAAGAAAAAAACACAGCCATGCCTCTACGGCCAAACACAATAACAGGTTGATAATGCCTTTGGGCTCCTGTGGAAACGTTCTGCCCTCCTCCTCTCCAGCCATGTTGGGGCACAGAGGCAAGATGAGGAATGGAAAGAACATAGACTGTGCAATTAGACAAAATCAACTGTACTTACAAATAACTAGATAACCTTGTATACATTATATAACTGTTGAACTTTAGTTTTCCCACTGTAAAACAGGGGGAATAAAATGGACTTTAGAAATTATTAGAGGACTAAATAAAGTTACATACATGTTTATATATATACATATGCACGTATTTCTATGTATACCTCATACTATACTAGAAACTAGAAGACACTCAATATTTACTTTTCTAAATATAGCTTTTATTCACAGGTAGGAAGCTGAAATTAAAATGATCTTAATCTATTAAAAATTTCAGAAATATCATAGAAAACCATGAAAGTATATGCACATACTGTATCTATTACTGGAGTGAGCTTTTAGTTCACTAGGATACATAGGGAAAAACTATTAGCTAATTTGTACATTTAACTTCATGATGGCAGATTGTTAATGAAGCCTATTGTTCTAGTTACTACTCATGTAAATTAAAGCATTGCCCTTGATTATTGATATAAATCACAGTATTTGAAACACTCAGATGTACAATGACAGCTTTTTTTAAATGTACAAATGACAATAAAGGGATACAAAAGACATTTCTTAGGAAACAAATTGCTTTTTGAAAATATTGAATAAACTCAAGCATAAGGGAATTTGCTGATTGGCCATCCCCATCGCAGACCTCACATAAAAACTCTAGGAAAATAGTGTCAGTTGGTCTGGATATTAGTTTTGAGCCACCCCTGGAGTAGTGCCTATGGGCCACTTAGAGAATAGAATGCTATCTTTAATTAGGGCAGGCTCTGTTTCTTTTTCAAAAACATTACCCTTTGTTTAGCAAAAGATAAATATTTATCAAATGCTTAAATAATTATTATTCCTGAAATGGGGTCCTTTCTCTAGCCTTGATTTTTTTTTTTTTTTATTTAGAGAGAGGGAGAGAGAAAGAGAGCACACAAGTGGGGGAAAAGAGGCAGAGGGGCAGAAGAAGAAAGAATCCCAAGCAGGCTCCATTCTCAGCACAGAGCCTGATGCGGGGCTCAATCGCACAACCCTGGGACCATGACCTGAGCCCAGATCAAGAATTGGACACTCAACCAATTGAGCTATGCAGGTGCCCCTAGGCTTGATTTTTAATAAAAATAATTTCCAATATTTAAATTTTCCCTTAAATAGAAAAAAGCCATCATTTCATTGGATGTAGCTATTCCTAACCACTTATTTTTAAGTTTCTTACCAGAAACAATTGATATGAACTTTACTCCCTTACTTTTAGGCCATTGAATCCCAAGTCTTTAGAATCTGGGAAATGTAAAATGCTCTGTCCGGTTCAAAAATTTGGGGGCATTTTGTGCATGAACAAACAAGTAATTAAAAGACAAAAGCAGCATCTTGTCTTCTACATTATAATTTTCTATACTGTAGCCATTTTCCCCTTGAATAACCTTTTGTGTCTGTCTGCAAACCCTGAAATGCGATCTGGTTTAATTGTTTTTTGACTCGCTAGCGCACTGCTGGTCGTGCAGAAGGTTTATCCACGTGTTACAACTAACGAAGGTTTCAAAACTCTCCATAAATCTGTTAAACATCTGCTGTACACTTTCGACTCCCCAGCTCAAGGTATTGTATTTCCATCTAACTATATCGAATTATGTGTCACAAAGCCTGTTAGAAATATAAAAACAGAATGCAACCAAAATAATCATTTATAGACGATATTATTCTTAGGTGGGCAAATATGCCTCACCTCAATGTCCATCTCTTGGTAATCAAAGAAAGTGAGAAATGGCTAGAAAAGAAACCATGACTTTTTAGGATTTTTATTTAGGTGAAAATTGTCTCTCTTAGCTTATAAAACTATGTTTATACTTGGTATGAAAAATAAATATTAGGACCAAGCCTCAACAAAAAGATTTCTACCACTTTTTGGAGCAAAAGCCTACACTGAATTGCAGTATTTTTACCCTCATTACTAGATATTGGCTTTTTAATCAGGATGAATCTTTCATTGATAAAAATATACCCCTCAACCAGCCATCTTGAAAATACTTGATGGACATCACAGCATGAATATTGGTATAAATCTGCTGTCATTCCCAGCGAGACAAGCTATAGCATGTTACCAGTGAGTCAGAAAATATCACCTTTGCATATACACAATAGCATTATATACCACACACATGGAAATACACAGATATATATACACACAGACACATATAGGCAAAGATTTAGGGCCATAAAGAATAAATATCCTCTTTGAAGTACCAAGTACATACAGTGTTTGGTTAGCATTTGTCTTTTCTGAATGAGTTTAGAATTCTGTTTTCTCAGCTCACTTTGCCAGCTTTCCAATATTTAGACTCTACCTTTGGATTACAAGTTAAGTATCCTGAGAGCATCAGGTCAGAAGCTGATTGTTCATTTTACTATTACTCATTAAACTACTAGTTTTCATATTAATAACAAGTTTCAATATGCTTTGAAGAATTCTCGTTGGACAGTCTAACATACTTTAGAAACCAACTTCTGCTAAGCTAGAGCATTTTTTATATCCACAATTACAAAATTAATGACTAGTTTGTAAGATTGATTGTTGTAAAATTTAATGGTCTTGACACACATTAGGAAAAAAATGCTTGCTCTTTAAAAAAAAGTTCAGGCCAGACAACCAGACTGTACACCAATGAACACTAATTATTTCCTCTGTATTTTTTTATTTGCATTTTGAAGACTTGAGAATTTCAAGTTTCTTCTTACCACTCTTTTTCTTTTCATCTTTAGATTCACACCTTGGAATTATATAAAGTAAAGTTAAAAACATTTTTACAAAGGACAGAAGCTCATCAGTGGCTTGCTTAGAAGTCAGAGAAGCAACATTTCTTATTAACTGAGTCATCAAAACACTTTCCCTGGTGAACAGAACAGCTCAGTTTTCAATATTTACCAATGGCCATGTTTCATGTCTATGAATATGCTAATGATTTGGGCATGTATTAAAACATGTCATTGGGCAGTCAAGTTGACAAGGAAATACACCAAAGAAATGTGCTGTTATTTATAAAATTTGAAGTGCTTACATTTGTTTATTTTTTAATTTCCTATACTTGTGACTTTATCAGTCTGAGGATTAAAGCAGTAGCATTTATATCAATTCCTGAACGTCCTTAACCCCAAACCCCTACCTTCTTGAGCAGAAATCTTGTGGCCTTTGATATATTCTTCTAGGTATTTCTGCAAATCCTTCAGTGAACTCAAACTTGTCATTGAAGGCTGAACCAGTGACCCTAGTTTAAGAGTGCTTGGGTTTCTAGCCCCAAGTCAGATGCTTGCCATGATGCCCAGGCCACGTTGTGCTTGGTCTTCCTGACTTTTGGCAGTATCCATGAAACTAACACACTTCTCATTTGAATTTACACTCAGTTAAGCTGGAGTGTGGTGATGTATCATAGCATAGCTGCTTGGGCTCTCTCTCATGTATGAGAGGGTCCAGATTGCTTTGAAAATCTCATATCACTCTTTTGAAGAAGGAAATTAAGAAACAGTAGCTTTTGTGTTAATGCTAAGTGCTTTACTATCTTAAATCACTGTTCTCAGTAAAATAAGTCCATGAGATAGAATTATTATTCTATTTTACAGACTAAACTGAGGCACAGGGAGGCTCAGCACTTTGCCTATGCTAACCACCCAGCAAGTGGTTGAACTAAGATGAGATCTCTCTGTCCCCAAGCCAGTCCTCTTGAGTTCTTTGACAGATGGGCTTATTCACATTTACTTTCTAGGACATACACACTTGATTCTAGGATATTTCTTGGGTCATGAAAGTACTTGCCACCATCAAACCTCAGAATAGCTCTCACTTTCAGCCACTGTGGAGTTTGATTGATCATGTCAGATTCCTTCCCGCATAACTTTTTCTACAGGCATGCCACCATTCCTCTTTGCACTCTGCTTCGTATAGACCTTTCCCATCCCTGTCTGTCTGTGATTCAACACATTTCAACTTTCTTTAGAAGACTCCTGAGCAACCATTAAAATATGGAGATTCTAATAAACAGAAAGATTGTCCCCTAACTTGCTGTCTTAATTCTCAGCTCTGCCCCAGTGAAGATCCCTGCCTTACGGTTAATATGCTTTAGTATTTCCATTTATAAACACTGGGTGTAGAGAGCAGGGATTATCTTTGTAACTAATTGAAGTTTGCTTTTTTACAAAGTAGTAAATTATATGAAATTACTTCTTGAAATACAAAGCCATCCTTAGTGATGAAAGAGGTTATCTGTACACTAGATTTCTTTTTATGTCTATGGGTACCATTTTCAAACATATCTAATCCTACAAATAAAAAGGATCTTTTTCAAGATCTGTAAAGGTTTCCACTTCTTAAAGCCTCTTTAGTACATTATCTCTTCTAAGATATTTTATAGTTCATGGGAAATGTCCCTAGTCAACATCAGGGTCAAGTCTATCATTGATATGTATAAAGTTAATTTCTGTTAGTTACACATTTTAACAACTTGACGAGGAAGAGAAACTCTACAACCACATAGTATACAAATGCCAATAAACCTGCTCAACATTATGTAAGAATTCAAACTGAGCAAGATTTGAATTTGGTAAAATGGTTTATATATTTTTACATTGCAAGTGTATAAATATTAACAGAGCCCTATCCTTGATTCTTCTGTATATACATGACAACAAATAATAGGTATTATCGTTATTAATTAGGTTTATTTATTCTGGGTATCTTCATTCTTGGTTCTTTAACTCACTGACACATAGTTATCGCTAGAGCAGTAATATTAGCTGCACCTTGAGTGCAGCACAGTAAAATTGTGCTCTGCTGAACAGGAAAACTGAAAAAGCCCTTGTGCCAGGTACTAGGGATGGTGCAAACATTACTCATACACCACTGATACACAGGTGGACAAGGAAGTCTTTCATTTAGTGATAGTTTTTTTTTCACGCACATGCTAATTTAAATAAACTCCATGATCAGCACCAGAGAAGTATGGATGATTGCATACATTTGTGATAGGACCTTTATAGAAGGCTTCAGGACACACTAACTAGGAACAGTGAGAGAACTATTAATGCTTACTAGTAATAAAATATCCTATTTAAAGAGATTAGATCAGTGTTAAAAAATCCCACCACTGGAATATACTGGATTATAAAGAATAAGTAGTGTCTTGACAGAAGACTGAAAGATTTGATACCTTTTCTAGAGGGGCTGAATGACAACTTTGGATTTATGATTTTTATTTATACAGTAGCCATTCAAAGCACTCTCATGTTCAATTTTTCATGTGAATACTGTTGCACACTTATTCTTTTATGATACAATGTTATGTGGCAAGCTGAATCAGTGACCTATTTACTTCTAGGGGCAATTTGCAGTGTTGAATTAGACCTTCACATATGGTTTCCATTAGTTAACAATTGCCTTCCACACTTTGAACCTTCATATTATTTGAGACCTCTCAGAATGGTTCTGTGAATATGAGCCAATTTGCATTCACAGCTGCATTCAGTTGAAATCAGTGGCTGCTTTTTGAAAAATGGAAAATATAGATTAGTGATAGCAGATGTTTCCTAAGGCTTCATTCTTGACAACTGAAAGCAAAAAATCCAGTGACCTGTAAAACTGAAATTCGCCTCATTTGATTAACAAATCACGTGGTAGACAATGTGCATTATAGTATCCAAGAGTCGTCTACGCATACAGCTTTCAGGATAAGATAAAATAATGTAATGTTTTGACAAATGGACAAAGAATTTCTTAGAGATGCATGTGCTTGACCATTGGGGTTATTCTGATTAGCAGGCTTCTGTTACCTTTAAAAATCCTGAGTATTTCCAACAAAAAAAGTATAGACATCTTTTATAAAATCCTTTGGGGAAAATTATGCAGATTCTTATGCATTTTCTTCCCATTTATTTGACCTGTGATGATTTTTTGCTAAGAAAAATAAATGCTTGAAGCAAACGTGTTAAGTATTCACCTATATAATGTCATTGCTTTAGGTGGCCCTGACAATACAACACATGTGTGGAGTGAGGAAGATGGGCAGTTACTGTCCCCAAGCAGCCTGGCTGCTCAGTAAGTCTTTCTCTGCTGTTGGTCTGTTGGTTTGTTTCTAAATTTGTAGGTAACTTGTCTGAATAAGCAATCAACACAATTTATAAACATAATTCTTTTATCAATTTGTAAGACTTTGAAACAGAAAATTCCATTATTGACTGACCAAAGAAAAGGACATAGTTGCAATATAGTAATGTCAAAATTTATTTTTTCATATTATCTAGTGACACTTGGGTAATGCCACATGAGCGTCTCTTTATCAGCTGTGACAGTGTGTCCTGTCTGCATTGGTTGCCTTATGTTTCTGAAGAAAATCTAGGTGGAGGCCCAGTTTCCAACTTCTCTAAAGTCTTTCATTATGAAAGGTGGATAAGCATCCATTTTTTTCACATTATGATTTATTTTGGTTTTGAAAAATCATATTTCTTATACCAGTCAAGGTAATACAAAATTGGTTTGCTTCCCTAGCATCCGCATAGGTAGAACTGTTTATAGATAATATAATTTCATGCTCTTATTGGGGCATGTAAATAAGTTGTCCCAGAAATAGGCAGTGGAAATGACAGCAGCAGCCTTGTCTTCTAAAGACCATTAATGTAAGCAGTTCCCTGAAGTAACTGTAATAGTCATGATAGGGAATGCACGTGGTTGCCTGTAGAAGCCGATTGAAGTAAATTCCTATAGCTCAAGGCAAATTTAGGGATTAGATGGCCTGTTATGTAAAGGTTGTTTGGGCCTGATAAATTATACTATTGAAATTTTTTTACTTTAGTCCCAAAGGATATATTTCTGTGCTAATGGAAATTTGTACAAATAAAATCAAAATAGTAGGGCTTATTTTTAGCCATTTTTTTCTAAAACAGGATCTGTGCAGTTGTTTATAAACTTTCTGTCATTTAATGAAAAGCTCTCAACTCTGGGTAAATTCTAGGGAAATCCCTTCCGTAAACAGCCACCTCCTATTTCTGCTCCCACCTTTCTCCTCCTCTACGGTGGCTGAACCAAGTGCTCTTTCCAGAGCGGTCAAGCGGCCTTGGGCAATTTCCCCCTAGCTAGGCTGCAGTGTTCCAGATAGGCAGGTCTCTTTTATACATCCCCTATATAGCCATCAAAAAAATATTTTTTTAAAACCTTAGAATTGAGACAACTGGATGCTTATTGTTGAAACCAGGTACCTTTATCAGAGCCTTGAGGCATCCATAGCATTGATAATACTAGCGCTTCGGACCACAAATTCCACAAACAGTGTAGTTGCTGACAGCTAGCTGACAGTTTATTAGGAAGAATTCAATACTTTTAAGATGGCTCTTGTTGAGATTGATGAAGTTAAGGGATGATATCTTTAGACTTCCTTTCCATTCCCACTTTAAAATAAAATAAGTGGCAGTATTTGGCATAAAAGTTTTTTTAGTCAAAAATTTTCTAAAGAAGGCTGCTCAAAATATCTGTCCCTCATAACTTTTCTCTCTCTTCCATATTTTTGTTCTAAGGTGATTATCTATATTGTTCTGTGTGTGTGTGCATATGTGCATACTTACTTATGCCCACATGCATAAGCTCATCTTTTATTGAAAACAATCTTGGAAAGTAAGTAGGATTGTATACAAAAGACACTACAAATTAAATTGTTTAAAATAATAATTAGATGCTTATGCTAAAGCAGTGTCATGTAGATGTGGAATCTTAGTTTTTGGAGTATATTAAATCCAGTCACCAAATCTTGGCAATCAAATGTTCTCTCTGAAACTAAGAGAAATGGCTTAGATAATATCTCAAGGTCAGTTTTCATGTAACATTCTTCTATTTCTTTTATCTTAAGCTTGAAAATTCACCATGAGAATCCCTTGTGTCATTGCATCCTAGAAGGTTAAGCCAATATTTTGCAGTTGAGCACTATACCAGGGTGCAAATGGCTCAATGCTATGCTAACTACTACAGAGAAAAAGACAAACTCAAAAGAAAGACAGTATTGGCTGGAGAGAGTTTGGTCAAGGAAATGCCTAAGAAAAAGCAAGAGGGTTTGGAGATGGTAACTTTTTTTTATGTGGAGGCTATCAATTCTATTTAAATGAAGGTCAGCCATATGACCAATTAACTGTGCTCTGCCAAGTTAGAAGCTTTTCTTGCCATAGATTTTTTTTCTTTTTCTTTAAAAAAATTTTTTTAATGTGTATTTATTTTTGAGAGAGAGAGAGAAAAAGAGAGTGAGAGAAGCAGAGAGAGGCAGAGAGACGAAGAATCTGAAGCAGGCTCCAGGCTCTGTGCTGACAGCTCAGAGCTCAAACTCATGAATGATGAGATCATGACCTGAGCTGAAGTCGGACGCTTAACCAACTCAGCCACCCAGACACCCCTGATTTTTTTCTTTTTAAAGTTCTTCAAGAATCTGGTGGTATTAACTCACATCTAAATACCCTAAGAGTGCTTTAATGTTAATAAAAACATTTTCCTATGTGTTTACTAGCTATACCAGAATAAGTCTCTTCCATTATGATTTGAATAAAATCTAAGTTAAACATCTGACAGAACTAGTTAATTTGTGTTTTGTGAGTTTTGATGCAAAGTATATGGTCCCCAAATCAGCTATTGACATTTATTCTATCTCTCCTGTACATAAAATTCAATAGGAGACACTAAGGGAAGACGTTGAAAAACAAATAGTGAGGCAGCCTCGTAGTCGAAGTGGAAGGACATGTGCAACACACACATAGTTATTTATGTGAACTTATGCCTCAGAAATCTTAGGCTGTCTTCTCACATGCCAGTCAGGTTGGAAGGAAACCTGAAAGTGGTTAATTTGGAAACACGGAATTGGTTGTTTAAAGGGGGGAAAAAGGAACTTATATTATTCTGTCAGATCTCCCTAACAGATTTTTTAATCACAATTAAATAAATTCACATTTATTTGAAGACAGTTATACGTGGATGGGATTAGCAGATCCTTCAGCCCACTACCTCTCATTTGACAAGAGAAGAAACTGAGAACCAGAGGAGAGTTGCCAGATTTGAAGAGGAGGGAGAGAAAAAAGAAAAGAAAATATACAAGACTCATAGGTTTTACTTACATTGAAAAATTATTCATTGTTAAAAAAAGAAAAAAAAGAAAAACCATTGTTTATCTGAAATTTAGGTTTAAGTAGGAGTCCTATATTTCATCTGACAACTCTTGCTCAGTAATTTTTTCTTTCATATGAATGTGCCTAGAAATAATCTTAAGATCACTTATGATTGGATATTAAAATAATTAAATATAATGGTAATGCCCATGTAGAGGTAAATGCTTAGAGGATGCAGAACCAGTGTGTATGTAGGTTGGATGAAGGATGATGTTCTACTTCACAGTGTTTCAGTGCCCAAGTCACTCGCTGCCCAAGTCACCCACTGCCCAAGTCAACCAATGCCCAAGTTAACTACTGCCAAACAATCAGTAGCTTAAATGATCCCAACAAAATAGCTTTGTTCTGTTTTTATATGACTTAATTTATATATTCTTTTCTAATTCTATAGGCTTCTAATACTGGAAAACTTTGAAGATGCTCTCTTAAATATATCAGCAGATAGTCCTTACATTCCTTACTTGGCATGTGTGAGAAATGTCACTGACAATTTGGCCAGGGGATCACAAGGTAATACTCTTCTTAGTAGTCAAAATGCAGCTTATGGTTCTAATTCTGTTATAAAGTAGTAAATCTTTTAAGACATTTGTTTAAAAAATAAAGAAAAAGGATTTTAAAAGATAGTTTCCATATGCATGAGTTTCAGTTTGGTAGTTTGATATATAAAGGAAATATCTAATCATATTACATTAATACTTTTGTTCTTGTCGCTAGTACCACCTCACGACCTGGAAAAACTTTAATGTATGATGTGACAGAGAATACGATTATGGCCATCCAGACATACTTGCCAAGTTTCTAGAATTTTTATTAGTTCACCTAACCCTTCATGACAATTTCTGTGCCCTTAGTAGTCTTAGTAATAAAAAAATAATGAAGAATGATAATACAGACTTCTAAAAGCAGGTGTAAATTACATAAATAAAGGATTTCATTTTTTTGTGGCAGACTATTTTTTACTTTTCCACTCTTACACATGTTATTTTCAGTTTTATGCCTACATAGACAACCATGAAGATGGCATTTAATCAAATGTTTCTTTTCCTTTTTAAAGAGAAAATATCAATTTTCTTATATTCTTCTAGAGATATGCATTCACTTTTCCCACACCAAAATAGGTTTTTGAGATTTAATGGTAAGCAAATAACATAACAAGTATTTAAGTGCAGTCTTTGTTTACTAGGCATGAATTAAGGTGGGAAGGGCATGTCTGTGTCATAGTGATTATACAATCTATTCTCCCCCAAACACTTCAACCTAACAGTGTATCCAAAAGTCAGAAATAAAAGCATATTTAGTTCACAAGAGCCAAAAGTGCATAGCACCTTTGCTAGAAATATTTTTGTCTCTAAGCAGAATATCTATGAATATTTTAAAAATAATGAACTCTGTGATCTACATGGTTCAAGGAAAGGTTAAATTTTCACTTGTCTTATATTTAGATTGAATGAGGCCATTATCTTAGAAAAAACTTAGCAATAAATTAGGATAAAGGGGTCTTTCAAATGGGTTTCCTAAATGACCTTGCAGTTCACATAAGGTAACTCTTCTCTTTTCCTTTACAGAAAATTTAAGACTCCTGCAGTCCATAATTTCATTTAAAAAATCTTTTCTTCAAAATGGTTTTTATGAAGATTACTTGTCATCAATT
Organism: Hyaena hyaena; assembly: GCF_003009895.1. Taxonomy (NCBI): domain Eukaryota; kingdom Metazoa; phylum Chordata; class Mammalia; order Carnivora; family Hyaenidae; genus Hyaena; species Hyaena hyaena. Next base: position 3,610,156 of record NW_024080704.1, read on the forward strand.
CCCGAAGTCGTGAAATCAAAAGTAAGCCATGAAAGAAAAAATAAATAAACCTCGACATTTCCTGTAGTACTCTGGCAAGATGTATTTTCAGTTTGAATTTTTTTAGGTTTATTTATTTATTTTGAGAGAGAGAGAGAGATCGTGAACAGGGTAGAGGCAGAGAGAGAGAGAGAGAGGGAGAGAGAGAGAATCCCAAGCAGGCTTCCTGCTGTCAGCACAGAGCCCAATGACATGAGGCTCAAACTCATGAGACACGAGATCGTGATGTGGGCTGAAATCAAAAGTCAGACACTTAACCGATTAAGCCACCTATGTGCCCCAAGATATATTTTCATTTAAAGTTTTAAATCTGGACCTTTATAAATATTGGTCTTATTTGACTAGATTAATGCCAGAAAAGAGGGGGGACAAAGTGTTTTTCTACTATAAAATGGCATTTTGTTTTTAATTAGTGGATATCTCTGAATGAAATGACCCATAAGAGCCTAATTACAGTCTTCACATACGTAAAGGAACGGCTAATAATATAGCTATCTCATTAAGCTTCATAATTTCAAAAAATATTCAAAATATGATTTCTAATATGTCTTCAGCTTTTAAAACTATAAAATTTGATTTTAAAAGCTGAGGTTTAGACTTAGCAGTGTGCAAAAATCTCAGAAGGTGACTAACCTTATTTTTATTTTCATCAGAAGCAATAACCAATAAATCACATTAACATGTATATGATATTAGGGGCTGCTGGATGGCTCAGTTCGTTAAGCGCCTGACTCTTGATTTTGGTTCAGGTCATGATCTCATGGTTAATAAGCTGAAGCCCCACATTAGGCTCCACACTGACAGTGCAAGTCTGCTTGGGATTCTCTCTCTCTCTTTCTCTCTGTCCTTTGCCTGCTCGCTCTCTCTCTCTCTCTCAAAAATAAATAAATGAACTTTAAAAATATAGATGTATGATATTAAAGAGAGGGAGGAAGGCAACAAGAAAAATTGTAATCTCTGAAGTTTTCATTGGTTCATGTTTATCTATTATTCTTTGCTTAGCTCATGCATATAGTATACAAGTTATCATGATATTAACTTAATTTCTTAAATAACCTTATTAAAATTTGAAAGCAGTTTTCCTAGTAAGAACAGCAGTTTAATTGAATTTGTGTAGGCAAGGATAAAGCAAAATTAGAACTGGTTTATTCAGGGCAAGCGAGATGACTTTCTGTATAGTCAACATGTCTAAATAAGCAGGCATCCAAAACATATGTCCATGTGTATTACAAGTAAGTATGCTAGTTAGATTGCATATATTTTGTCCTAGTCTTCTACACAAATCAAAATTTCTAATGTACTTAATTTAGCACTATCTTAATTTGTTTGTGCAAATGAGAAGGAAGTTATGCATTCGTCTGGAAAATTCCTACTCATCCTTCAAGGACAAGTTTAAATGTCACTTCTATAATACTAGAGTATTGCCTTTCTCCCTGTTTCCCAGCCAGGATAATGGCTTTGTGTGCACATAGTATTTATCCATTCATTCATTCTATTCATCATCTGTGGTCCCATAACACTAATTTATTTATTTAAAAGAAATAATCTCTAACCCCAAAGTCCTTATAGCAATATCGGGTAGCAGATGGAAAAGCAGACCCATAATTATAACACCGTGAGATAAGTGTTGTGGTATGTGGATGGACATGAGTCTGTGAATGAAGGTGAGATATTTAACTTTGATTATAGGGGGTGGAGGTGGAGAGAAGAAATTTCATAGAGGAGATAATGCTTACTCTTGCAGGCTGTGTAGGATTAGATGACAGTCCTCCATTCCAGACAGAGAGACCTGCATTTAAGACTGAGGTATGAACCTGAACACAGACACAGGTTACCTGTAGTCATGTGTCCAGCTAGAGCAGAAAGAAAGGGGGCTGCAGAGAGACTGGGCCCAGGCCCCAAAGGCCTCTTTGGCTTAGTCAAAGAGTTCAAATCCGATCTGGAAAATTGTGCATTTGAAGAAGGTGAAAATGTGCATTTTAGAAAATGATCTCTCTAGGAAAATTATGAAAGTCAGATTGGAGGAAAGCCAAGTAGGTGATTTTTGCAGTAACCTAAGCAAAAAGTAAGGCCCTGCACTATGTCAGTGGCAAAGAATAAAAGGAAGAAACAGTTTTAAGAGTGTTATGGGGAGTTAGGTGATACAGCATGGCAGCCAGTGAGGTGTAAGACATAAGGAAGAGGAGTCTGATACTAGTGAGATTTCTGGTTATTGGAACTTACTATTTAACATTATAGTTTGTTGTATAAATAAGGTCTATTTCCATTGCTAGAGTGTAAACTCTGATAAAATTATACCTTATGCATCTCTAAAACTTTACATCCAGCACATAGTAGATCCTTAAGACAACTCATAGATGTATGAACATGAGGGTGTTAAAGTAGAGCCCTGGTGATGGCAAAGAGTTCTGGTGATGTAACTGTGTTACCTGGACAATTATTCATTATAGTTCTCAACTTGTGAAGTAACCAGGCAACACAAAATACACACCAGGGAAATTGAAAGAACACATTCTCAATCATTTACACTAGTGGAATGGGAAATAGATGTAAGAATAATTTAAAATAGCATGCACATTTTGGATATACTGCTTTTCTTAAGGGTTACATTATGAAAAAAGTTCTAGAAGCTACAGAAGTGGAAATAAACCGCAATCCTGTCCCTTGGGTAGAAAATCCACTGTCATTTACAAAGCATGGCTGCTGTCTGCAAATGATGGAACCCATACATTCCAGGACTGTAAGTTCTGGAAGGAACATTGCTAAGCCTGTTCCTTCCTATTGTATTCTCAGCACCTGGCATACAGTCTGACATGGGGAAAACATTCAGTATTTATCAGTGAAAGAATGAAGACAAATTCTTAGAGTTTTATAATAAGAGATGATTTAACTTCCCTTCTTTGCCTTCTCTGGTAATTAGTACCTCAACTGTGACAGTCAGGACCTACCCATTCCAAAAATGTATTCATAGTATTTCTAAGAAGGTTTAGACCCTCAAAAATGTCAAATGCCTGCCATTCAAAGGTAACTTTTTCTACTGTTTCTACCCATCTTTTCTAGCCCTAACATTGTACTCTTCTTTAACTTTTGTGTTTTCTCCTTTCATTGTGGGGAGGTTCACTTCCTGTTTGGGGAATTACACATAAAGTAGATATTCCCCATGTTGGGCAGAAATACCGGTAACACGCTATTTTTATTGTAACACCTTTAAGTTTTTAAATAGGTTCTTTTCCCCTGCCCAGGAGCATTACTGTTTTATCCTTTTCATGCCTGTGATATTTTGAAGTCTTATGTAAATGTAGCTTACATTTCTGACTCAGATGTATTTGGGGACCATGGGCCCTGAGGAATTCAGTCGCAGGTGGACCTGGAGTTAGGTGTGGCTCATTGTTCAAGTATAGGCCCGAGTCCTTACACTGTGTGGACCAGGGTCATGAGAAAGGAGAGGACTGTATATAAGGCTCTGACAAACCTACAATCTGGATTTGACTACATACTTTTGAAGAGAGAATTTTAATTCTCTGAAGTTATGATTGATTATTAATGATCCATGAAGCTTCTAAATGTTTAATGGATGTATTGCTTTTGGAAGAAAGTAGTAAATAATGACCAACACTAAATGACTGTTGGGTTGTTCTTTGATAGATATGCCCCACAATGCATTCCACATCATTGACTCTAAATTAAATTCTTATTTCAGAGAACCAATTTTATTTCAGTAGTATGGCTAGATTTCCAATTCCTCCTTCAATAACTTATATTTTATCAAACCAAGATTACATCGTATAGACTTTTACTGATTTCTCAAACATGTATGTTAAACTTGCAACTAAAAAATATATTTGGTCTCTACCAAATAAAAACCATTCACATTTACTATGCCCTCAATGCTCGATTAAAACAAATATATTGGGCTACCAGTATTTATCCTTTTATTTAGGAAATAATCCTAAAATCCAGAGTACCTGGGTGGTTCAGTTGGTTAAGCATCTGACTGTTGATTTTGGTTCAGGTCATGATCTCATGATTCATGAGTTTGAACCCGCCCCATGTCGGGCTCTGAGCTGACAGTGCAGAGCCTGCTTGGGATTCTCTCTCTCTCTCTCTCTCTCTCTCTCTCTCTCTCTCAATCTCTCCCTGCCCCTCCTGCCACCCCTCCCACTCATGCTCTCTCTCTCACAAAATAAATAAACTGTATTAAAAAAAAAAATCACTAAAAGCCCCTGGAGGAATGGCAGGGAGGCTTGGCTTTATTTATTAAAAGTTTAATCATATCTAGCATTTGGAAAAGGAAAGAAAGGAATAGAGTAGCAAACATGTAGTTACAGTAAAACAATTGGGCCTGTAATGGAAATTTTCTCAACAATAAGATGAGTGAGTAGAAGTTTAATATGCATGAGGCCATTTTAGATAGTTCTAAGCCAGGAGTCAATTAGAATATTAAATACAGTAAAAAAATAGACCAATGATATTTACTATCTAGGATGATCAGTGTTTAATTACTACTGACTACATGTAGTTACTATAAATCTTTCATCTAAGACACATCATTGTATCTTTCCTATTTGATGTATGGAAAGAAACATCCTTAAACATTTGCCTGTATCATAAAATATTTCATTTCTATCAAAATGCAACTTCTAATTGAAAAATTGAGTTGCAATGAATGACACATATATTTGCTTCTTGAGATGTTGCTCCAAATTATTCAGCCTTTTAAGAGGAATAGCTCCAGGGTAGCTTTCAAACACAACAGTACTTTCCAGCACTTCCACAGAACAAAGGCATCCAGTTTCCCTCGGTAGACGAGGGCAGACGATAATGTCCAAAACAGTGCAGACAATTCTGAAACACCAAGTGTATTCCCATCCATATTTAAATGCAGTCTTATTGAAATGCATGTGATTCACATACTGCAGTTTATAAAAGGCTGTTTTCTTGTCAATTAAGTCTTTTTAATTGTGGGAAAATACAGGAAACATAAACTTTACTCCCGTAATCATTTTCTTCTATACAGCCAGCTTGGTCTTGTTAAATACATCCACGTTATTGTGCAACCAATCCCTAGAACTCTTTCAAATTTGTAAAACTGAAACACTATACCATTATAATAACTCCCATGCCTCTCACCCCCCAGCCCCCGGAAACCACCGTTCCACTTTCTGTCACTATAAATCTGATTACTCTGTATACCTCATTTAAGTGAGATTATCCAGTATTTGTCTTTTAGTGACTGGCTTCTTTCACACAGCACAGTGCCCTCAAAGGCCATCCATGTTGTAGCATATGTCAGAATTTCTTTCCTTTTTAAGGCTGAATAATAATATCCCATACTATGTATGTACTACCATGAGTTTATCCACTCATCTCTCAGCAGATACTTGGGTTGTTTCCATCTCTTGATTATTGTGAATAATGTTGCTATGGACATGGGCGTGTAAATATTTGTTTGAAACCCGGCTTTCCGTACTTGTGGGTATGCACACAGAAGTGGGATTACTGGATCCTATGGTAATTCTGTTTTCATTTTTGAGAAAACTCCATACTGCGGTTGCATCATTTTATATTCCCACCAACAATGCACGAGGAATCTAATTTCTCCATATCTTTCCCAACACTTGGAATTTTCTTTCTTTCTTTTTTACTTTTGGTAGCCATCCTAATGGGTATGAGGAGAAAGACCCTTTTAGAAGTTGCAAGCCAAACCCACTTTGCTCTCTGCCTTCCCACATGACTTAAAATAGAAATAAAATTTAAATTAGCTTAAGTATTTGTGATTTAAGTGAGATAAAACTGAATTACATCTTTTTAACCTTTGAATCTACAAGGTATGAGTACAGGTAAGATAAATACAGGCCTAATAGGTCCAGAGTTTTAATAAAATTCTTAAGAAAATAATAAACCTCAAATGACAGATAATAATGCTCCGTGGTAAAACTTGCCCAATGCTAACTCAATAAACACATATGAACAATGTTGTTTTTTTGAAGTAAATCAATGTTGATTGGTTTTTATCAACTACCAAATATTTATAATAATGTAACCAATCTGCTTCCCACTTCTTTCCTCTTCTGGAAAGCTGTCTCAGCTTCGAAACTTGACCGAACTTCTTTGTGAATCTGAAACCTTCAGTTCAATGGAGAGAATGTGCCAGCTCTCCGATATGAACTTTGGGAACCTGTGTGAAGAAAGTGTGTTTCATGTGCAGCTCCTCGAAGCAGCAGAGATTGGCACAGAAATAGCAACCAACTTACTGTACCATGACAATATTCTATCTAAAAAACTGAGGGATTTGCTTACTGGGGATCCAAGCAAAATTAATTTAAATATGGATTGGTAAGTATCTCCATTGCCTTTTTCCTTGGTGAAATAAATCCCTTCTTAAATAATTATGGACATGCTTAGTCTGATTTCATCTTCTCTTCTGTTTTGTTTCAGGTTTCTAGAACAGGCATTGCAAATGAATTACTTGGAGAATATCACACGGTTAATGCCAACCATAGAAGCCATGCTGCATGTCAATAACAGTGCAGACGCTTCTGAAAAACCAGGTGTTTCCCCGTCCGTATTTTATGTGTGGTCTTATAAGAATGCATGTGATTCTCATGCTGCAGTTCAAGAAAGGCTTTTTTGAAGTTCCCAACCAAACCTACTTTGTATCTGCCCTCACACATGAGAAATCTGAAGCTTTCAAATATCGTTACTTGTCTAAAATAAACACAGAAAGCCAGCAGAGGATGAAATAGGGAAATTTAGTTCCACAAAAAAAAAAAAATCTTTAAAATTTTAACTAGTTAATCCATTCACCTTTTACTTCTCTGGTGTATTAAAGTGCATTACTTGGATGGAATTTATTTACTTCCATGAAAATAATCTGATTTAAAAAATAAAAACAGATGCACTGCTGTCTATAGAAATCTCAATTCAGAACCTTCTATTAGTATTCTGAGCGTGATGCATCATGCAGTACATTTCTTCTTTGCATAATACCTCAATACTGAAAAGAAAGGCATTCAGAGTTTTGGACAACAGACAGCCACAAAATTGGAAGGGCACTAAGTCCGAAAATAAAGAGGGTATATTTGCATAAAGGAAACTTCATAAGGAAATTGAAGGATATTTTCAGAATGGAGATTATAATCTGGTAACATAAAGCCAAAATATTATTTGGTATGCATTAAATGACCCAGATATGAAATAATTATAATCACTGTCCTAAAAAAGTTTGAAGTTAAACCCATTCTATTTAAAAGTGAGGTAATGATTATTAAATATCCTTTAGAAACTGTAGTATTGGGCAAAGTTAAGGAAAAATGACCGGCAGCATTATGTTGCGGATTTAGGAGACCTTGTCCTGAGTTGACAGTATTATATGATATGAGGTTAGAAAGCATTTTGAATTTGTGTGATGTTTTAAATCAAATGGAGGGATGTATATTTAGTGCATTATGTTATCAAAGTCTGCGAGGAAATCATATTTTTTTTGAATCAACCTTGTGTTGTAGACACCTAAGAAAAATTTATAACCCAGAGCAATCTGTTACCTTGGGTCAATGATTTCATAATAGGAACAAGTCTAAATCAGATAGAAATAGATCCTAAAGATACAGAGTTTGCCAAAACTGGGAGACATCTGTTACTGACACAAGGCGTATATGTTGAATGTATGTTTTAGTCTCGAAGGTTTCTCTGACATTAGTACAACGACTTAAAAAGAATTTCATTGCAACCAACATGTGAGGTTGTTTTGTTGTTGTTGTTTCCTTGTAGGTCAGTTAATAGAAATGTTTAAAAATGTTGAGGAGCTGAAAGAAGAACTGAAGAGAACAGGAATGTCCAGTAGGAGTGTTGACAGCCTGCTGGCCATTCCTATCCCTGATAACAGAGCTGAGGTGAGGTGTAATCGATCTGTATACTTAGAGCCAGATTGTACAAGTTTAAATGATGTTTAGTATCTGTTAAAAGAGCTTCTCAGTAAAACACGGAGAAGCTGCATGCAAATCTGGTGATTTTTCCATGAGAATGATGAAATTAGGGTCCAAATTCCTAAGTGGAGTTAGAAGAAAAATCCCAAAGCAAGACAATTATCACTGTCTTTTCCTTTCCCTCCAGTTTTCCTTCTCCTTCCCCTTCCCTTCTTTGTCTTCTCCCTTTCCTTATGCCTAGATGGTTTCCTTAAATAAGTGGTGCCGTCAGTAATTCTTCATATCCACTACCGCAATCATGTTTTCTGAGGTAAATTTGCACATTCTATTATGATGACATCAAAGTCAATTTCAGTAATCTAATTGGGAGGAAAAAACAACCAGACCATTTAGTTTGTTGAAACGAATATTCACTTTTGCTTTTTAAAAGTCCCAAACAAGAAGATAAAGCATATAAAACAGATAGGATCCAGGGAACTCTGGGCAACTTTGTAGGTATAGGAAACATGTTTTGGTGTGAAAATGCATAATGTCATTTCCTCTTGGCCTGATAATAGGGTTTTCCACTTGAACTGTCTTTTCTTTTATCTCTTTTCCAAATCCATTGTCTGGAGATGTCATAGAAATTTTCCAAAAGAAATGCAGAGCTTAAGGCCTCATCCTTTCAGAACTTAGGTGTGACAGTGTGTGTCATTCTGAGCACAGCACAGCTATCCTCCAATATTGGATAAAGTTTGTGGAAAGCCTTTAAGATTGCTTTTGGGAAATATGTAGGCTTACTTGTGTCCTATTCATTGGTTCCCTCATACAGAAATTGAAACTGCTTTGCCTTCCCTTTTTTTTATCTTGTTCTATCAAGTTCATTAACCTTTTCCCTTGGATCTCACCTTTTGCTCATTTTATCCTAAGACCTAATTTCAGTGAGCAGGTGTTTGACTTCTGAAGAGCAGGTTCATTTTAGTAAACAAATATGTACATGGGGGGAGTGTACGTTCTTATTCCTTTCAAAAGGAAAGAGGGAAAAGTTTCAACAATCTTTTTTTTAATGTTTATTTATTTTGAGAGGGGGCAGAGGGACAGAAAGAGAGGGAGAGAGAATCCCAAGCAGGCTCCACACTATCAGCACAGAGCCCAACGCAGGGCTCTAACTCACGAACCATGAGATCATAGCTTGAACTCACAAACCATGAGATCATGACCTGAGCTGAAATCAAGAGTCAGATGCTTAACTAACTGAGCCACCCAGGCGCCCCTCAACAATCTTAAACTTCATAAACTTTTCTCTTGATTTCAACTCAATGGCAATAGAGATGACTTCTCACCTCTCATATTCACGCCTCACTTTTCATACAGCATTACTGTCCAGGATGGTTGATTCATATTATTATCCAATTCTGAGCTTTTTCTTCTTTGCCCTTTATCTCTTGATGGAGATACCTCAAGGTTATTACATAAGATTATAACTTCAAATGATTTTAAAAATGAAATGCAACTTGAATAAACTAAGTAAAACTTTGTAGGGCAAATGAATCTTAAGCTAATATTTTTCCCAAACTTAACTCCAGATCACTTCTTTCTTGGTACCATCGTTCACCTGGTTGTTCAAACAAGAAATCTCAGAATCTTCACAGACACTTCTTTGACTCTTTTCTCCATCTTGTTTCTTAAGCTTCCCAGTGAACAATGAGCTCTCTATAGTTTTACGTTGATTAGTGCTTGAAATGAAAAAAAAAAAATTATCTGGAGGACAATTTATCATATTTTTAAATGAAGTCTAAGAGTAAAGAAAAACCTTTATTTTAAGAGATAGCCCTCAGAGGATTCACAGCTAAAATATTTTTCTTCCTCCAACTTGCAGATTATTTCTCGTGTGTTCTGGCTGTATTCTTGTGATGCTAACATGACCTATTCCAAAATGGAGGATGCGATGAAGGAATTCTGCAGCCTATCTCTTCCAGAAAGATCCCGTCAGTCTTACCTCATTGGACTTACCCTTCTGCACTACTTGGACATTTACAACTTCACATACAAGGCAAGTTTCTGTTGATGAAATATTTTATATTCACAGTTTAGTATAAAAATAATTGATGACATGAGTATGTTCTCTGATAATCTAATGAATAAGATCCATTTATGCAGCTTTTGGAATTATAGCTTTATTTTAGAGCTAAATAGGACCTTAGTGATCATATACTGCACATTTGCACATTTTAAAAATGGGGAAATTAATCTTATTGCCTTATTAACTCTCAGTTTGTGCATCTAAGACCAGGTACTAAATTTAATATATGTTATACTAAAGTATGAAATACAAATATGTATGTGTATTTTTTTACACATAAAAGCATTAATTTGGTAGAATAATAAAACTTAAAGCAAATTATTTCAAGAAAGTTTGTTTGGTGTTAAGAATTTGTACGTGTGTTTTTTCCATCAATTTAGAAAGATTTATTCTACTGTTACTTGTACAGTAGAATAAAATAAGTGGATCATTATCAGAGCTTAGAAAAGTCAGCAAAGATTTCATCTTATAATAAGTGCATGCTTTGTAAGTATTTATGTAATACCAAACTGAAAGAAAAGTATAAACATAAGAAAACTAAACATCTGTGTTCATCCATATCTATGCTAGATCAAAAACATTTACATATTATTAAAACATTTCAAAAAAATGTTTTTCTCTTTAAAGTAGGAAGAACCGGAAGCACCTTGGGTGATGGATGTTGTTGAGACAATATAGAAAAGGGGGTGAAAGTGTTTTAGGACTGCTTATCAGTAATCCTGTTCTGGGTCATCATTTTCCCACACCTATATTTCTGTGGTGGCCTCTTAACTGAGCCTCCTTGCCTCCACACTTGCAACCTCTCCGCCACTACCCTTCCCCACCATTCTTAAGCATCCAGAGTGATCCTTTTAAAACTTAAGTGACATTATGTCACTCCTCTGCTCATCACCTCCCAGTGGTTCCCCATTCTATTCAGATAAACTCCCCAGATCCTACAGGATCCCCATAATCTGCACAACCCCACCCCATCTGTAAAATTCTCTTTCCTCCATGGCTGCTATGTGGAACCACCCAATACTTCAAATGCCAAGAATAGTGCCAGGCCCATAAAGGCACTCAGCACATACCCACTAACCAGACAATGGTTATAGTCCATAAACTATAACCTCAAATGCATATGAAGTGAAATTATTAATTCTGTTTGTCTAAAATTTTATTTTTTAATTTTTTTGTTCATCCAAAATTTTAATCCTTATTTTATAATGCCACTACAGAACAGATACCAAACCAAACATTTTTTGTTGAGTCTAGTAATGATATGCATTTGACAAGCAGAAGACCATTCCTACCTCTTTTAGGTATTGCAAAGAAAAATAATGAAAAATTTCTCATTGTTAGTCCATTTATTTCACATCAATGAAGGAATGCCCAGAATTTTGGCAGAACTGGGAGAAAAATTGAAATGTTGATTTCAATTTAGAAAAAAAAATGACTAATTAATAGCTGTGCTAGTGAGGTATTTCTGTCTTCAAGATCTCTCTCCAACTGTGTCTTGTGCTCATAATGGTGGCCTTTGATGGTCTTGGACATGTCAAGAACTGTCACTCCTCATGGACCTCACACATCTTTCCCTCTGCCTATAACCTTCCTCGGCTTATGCTTCCTCCAGTTTGTTCTTTCTTTCCATTGCAGGGTCAAATTGGAAAGATCTTTTCTGATTCTTAGCTAAATTCCCTCTATGTCCTCATATTCCCCAGTCTTTTCTCTATAGATTTCTTTGAAATCTGTTCCTTCTATTAGACCAAAGCCTCTCAAGTGAAGGAATGATGTCAATGTGTCTACCACTAGTGTACCCATCACTTCACCTGTGCTGGGAGCATAGCTGGCACTCCATCAAAGTTTGTTAGTGAAATGAAGTTACTTTAAAATTTTAAAGCATTTCCAGTATTTCTTCATGGATCAGAGAAGCTTTATGGGATTGTGATACAACCTGATAAATCATATGAGCTTTCTGACAGGGCCTTTCTGATTTTCAGGATCATATTATAGGATCTTTGAGCAATAGCATACATGAAGAATTATGTAATTGACATTTGCCTTTCTGACTTTTAAAATCATTTCTTTTTGGCAACTTTATTGAGGTATAATTTACATACCATAAAATCCACTTACTTGAAGTGCCCAATTCAGTGATTGTTCTAGTAAATATGCGGAATGGTGCAACCACCACACAATATAATTTTATTTTATTTTTTAAAGTTCACTTATTTATTTTGAGAAAGAGAGCATGCATGCGTTAGCAGGGGAGGGGTAGAGAGAGAGTCCTAAGCAGGCTTTGTGCCATCCATGCAGAACCTGACACGGGACTCAATCTCATGAACTGTGAGATCATGACCTGAGCCGAAACTAAGAGTCAGGCACTCAACTGACTGAGCCACCCAGGTGCCCCTACCACATAATTTTATGATACTCCATCAACCCCAGAAAGAAACCTCATGTCCATATGCAGTCACTGCTCATTCTGACCTCTAGCCCAGGCAGCCCCTAATCTATTTCCTATCTCCAGAGATCTTCCTTTTTTAGACATTTTGTACGAGTAGAATCATATAATATATGGTCTTCATGTTTGTTTGTTTCACTTAGTATAATGTTTTTGAATTTCATGCATGTTGCAACATGTGTCAGTACTTCACATCTTTTTATTGCCAAACAGATTCTAGGTTTAGGTATACATTTTGTTTGTGCATTCATTTGGATTGTTTCCATTTTTTTGGCTCTTGTGAATAATGCCACTATGAACCTTCACATACAAATCTCTGTGTGGATGTCTGTTTTCATTTCGCTTGGATAAATACTCAGGAATGGCATTGCTAGGTTGCATGGTAAACTTATATTTAAGTATTTAATAACCTTCCAAAATTTTTCCCACAGTGATTATAACTTTTCAGATTCTTACCAACAGCAAGTGCAGGTGCCAATGTCTCCACATAGATCATTTATTTTTATTCTGTTCCTGTTAGGTGTTTTTCCCTAGGGAAGATCAAAAGCCAGTAGAAAAGATGATAGAACTCTTCATGAGGCTAAAAGAGATTCTCAATCAGATGGCTTCCGGCACACGTCCGCTGCTGGATAAAATGACATCTCTGAAACAAATGCATCTACCCAGAAGTGTTCCATTAACACAGGTAGGAAAGCCACCCAGTAATGTCCTTACTGGGAAATTCCTTCTGTCATATTAACTCTTTCTTGACATTAGTTATAATACATTCAGCTACAAATAGAGTACTTTGAAAAAAATCACCTGCAGGGAAACTCTTCTACTCTGGCAAAAGTGTTGCCACTAAGTTAGTAAGTTTCAGCATTCTGCATTTACATTTAGGATACATGTTTTAAAGGAGTTATGGAAGCTATAAGGATACTCTACGCATTACCAGGATTTCTTCTGTAATTGTCCTCAGCAGTGTTTATAGCTATATAATGTTAATAAATCATGGATTTTTATCTCCTAGGCAATGTACAGAAGCAACCGGATGAACACACCCCAAGGATCATTTAGCACCATCTCCCAAGCATTGTGTTCCCAGGGGATCACCACTGAGTATTTAACTGCCTTGCTGCCCTCTTCTCAAAGGCGAAAAGGCAACCACACCAAGGATTTTTTGACTTATAAATTAAGCAAAGAACAGATTGCTTCCAAATATGGAATTCCCACACATACCAGTGAGTACACTTCAAAATCAGCATAGTAACATCATCTCCTAACAACATTGTCTACTGTGTCTTAGCCTTTTATAATAAATGAAGTATTAATTTTTCCCCAGCGCTTATACAGTACTCCCCATACCTTAGGCATGCTTGCTCATCCGATTCATACTTCACACACCTAGGGGGTATGCATCTCCATTTTAGGGGATTTGAGGTACAGACAGACTATGTAACTGGCCAAGGTCGCCCAACTTGAAAGTATCAGAGCTATGATTTGAACTCAGCAATCTAGCCTCTTAGCCACATCACTGAGAATTTGTCGATCACAACTATACTGTCCTTGCCAGGAAACAATACAAAATTGTGCCTTAAATCTGCCTGGTCAACATTTTTCTTAACTTTTGAGAATTAGAAATTAGTCTCACACATAGAAAAACTCCGTGAATATGGCAGAACCATAAACCTTTAGTAGCACATCAACACCATTTACTTGGGATGCAAAATTCCATCAATTGAGCTCTTCCAAACAATAAAGGGATGTTTATTATAGCAATTGGATTGACTCATTTATTCATTGTTTCACTCATTCAAAATTTATTGAAGAGCCCTTATGTATCTGGTACTCCCTAGTAGCAGATTTTTGTATACAAACATATATATTTTTAAATTAAGTGTTGGTGAGGTGAATCTGTTGGAAGATATTCTGAAATGTGATTTTTTCAACCTTTCTAACTCCTCTTTCCAAAATGCCATCATTTATCATAGGCTTGCTTATTGGGTTAAACTCTCATACCTAAAAAAGATTTGTTACTACACTTTCTTACTTTGATATTAGTTGCCTCAAAACTGTTAGTAATAAAGGAAGTATAAGGCATGCATCTGTGGGCGTAATAATAATCTGTGTCAATTTACCATAAGGAAATAGATTTTAGATACACATGCTAAATGGATTTTATGTACTTTTTCCTTCCAGCACCATTTTGCTTCTCCCTTTATAAAGACATCATTAATATGCCTGCTGGACCCGTGATTTGGGCTTTCTTGAAACCTATGTTGTTGGGAAAAATTTTGTATGCACCGTATACCCCTGTCACCAAGGCAATAATGGAAAAGGTTTGACCGTTATAACTCACAGTTTCAATCTCAAGTATTAAGATGACTTTTAAAGTAGTCAACTTCCAAATCTACTAGAGCTGACTCAGATTTCTTTATATCTTACCTACTATTACCCTTGGCTTTCTGAAACTCTTAATTCTCAAATTCTGCTCTGTATATGTGTAAACAATGTAGATTGTTTGGTAGCCCTTTGAAGAGAAATGAACCAGGCTAACACTTGAGAGTGAGATTAGTTGAAGCAAGACCTCAGATTTTTCAGCTTATCTCCAAAAGCAGAAAAATTTTCTACCACTGGAGTCTAATTTTCAAACTATGTAAAAATAATGACACTAGAAAAAAATAATATTGAGCATTATATAACTAGTTTGAATAAAGACAACCCCTAAATTATATATTATTGGCTTCATCGTAGGGTGTACAATTCAACATGTTATGTTTATATAAAAGACAGGTGTGGAGAAATACATTATTAATAGTAACTATACTTATCATCTACCTAACTTAATCATAATTACATTTCTCTGCAACATTGAAAGTTGTAACTTTAATGATTTAAATTATAAACTTGATACTTTTAAAATGATAGAGTGGAAGAAAAAAATCTCTACCATTACTTGGTCACTAGACCATAGTTTAGGTGAATATAACATTATTTTAGGTCTGTATAAAAATGGACATGAGTTCATCATTGGTTTCTGGAATGACCTTTGTTTTAATTGTTTGCATTTTAATATTTAATTTGCTTAATTTACTATATGCTCCTAATGATTTTGCATAAATGAAGTCATTACCTGCTTATTTTCCAAGGGTAGTCATTTTTTGTCTTTCCTTTTTGTTTGGCTCTTACCTCCTCTTTTTCTCTTCTCTTGAGCTTATTCTTTGTTTTATGCAACATAATTTTTAGTATTCAAGGATGTGTTTTTCCATAATTTATGCAGATTTCTCTAATTCTTTATAGATCATGATAATATATATACATTCATATACAGGGTTTATTTTAAATCATTGCTTGCATTATTAAAATGAAGTTACATTATAATAGTTTTCTATGTATTACTTTACTCACACAACAATACCTTGTGGAAATTCTTCCAACTCAATTGGCATCGTTTAATTCATTCCTTTTGAAAATTCAAACTTTTTCATACCATAGAATTGACTCAGCCAATCCTCATTTGTTGGGCATTTATTTTGTTTACAGTGTTTGCTTTTATTTTTGTTTTTGTTTTTGAAAATGTAAATAATATGACAACAAATACTCTCATGTATATTAATCATACAGTGTTTTTATTCATATTGTATTTTTAATTACTGTTGTCAGATTGCTTTTCAAAAATAGCTGTAACACATCCATTTCCACCAGTAGTATATGAGAATATTCTCATATCTTTGAACTAGGATGTTTCTGTAGTAGTCAAGTTAAATGTGTCATTGGAAAAAAATGAATAACTTGAGAGAACTCCAGAAGATATGTTTTTATTTTGACTGTAAATTCACTGTGAACACTGAAGCAAATCCCAAAAATTTTCCAGAATTTTTTGAAAGTGATCTTGACCCTATAAAAGCTACATTTAAAAACTTCTGACCATGTGGGAAATTTCTCACAATATATTTTTTTACTAGCTCTACCTTTTAGAACTGTTTCTTTAAAGTTGTGTAAAAAATAACTTTAAGATACCTTTTTGGGATATCGAAGAAATAGTGATATGCCTGATCCGTCTTTGTTTCTTTGTCTTTAAGTCTAATGTAACTCTGAGGCAGCTGGCGGAATTAAGAGAGAAATCTCAAGAGTGGATGGATAACTCACCACTTTTCATGAATTCCTTCCACCTGTTAAACCAGACGATTCCCATGCTCCAGGTAGGAGACAGCTCTGTCATTCTTCATAGAAATTATAATTCTTTGAGATTTTAATCACCTTCATTATGGCAATGGGCCTATAGTAACTTGGAATCCATATCCAATAGATTAAATTGCATCTCCTCAGAGACAAAGTCTGAGACAGGGTAACAGATCTCTCAAATTCCTAATCATCCTCACCTCCTGTGGTGCATCCTCTCTGTAATTCAGAAATAAGCCATCTTACAGGTTGAATTTGAGACATAACTAGTGATGTTAATCTTGTTTTCCAAAAATGAAATGCTGTAAAAAGTACTTAAAACATGTTTACTTTATTTGTCCCTCCACTTTAAATCATTTTTTGCTATTTTACCAGAACCAGAGTTCCTAAAAATAATACTATTCTGGAAAAGAATGTTAAATTTGGAGAATTCTTTGATTGAAACATATGACACCCCAGGGTAAACATTTGACAGTACAACACAAATACAATGAGCACTGGTTAAAAAATGTAATTTGCAATTCTTGCAAAAGATGTAGGGTTTTCTGAAGATGATGAAAATCATGTGGGGCAAATGTTCCAATCACAAACAGAACTACTGAGAACTAACAATGGAGCAGCAGAGCCAGACCAGCTACCAGCCAGAGAAGAGAAAATGGCAAAGGATGCAACATAGGAACTTGAAGAGAGAATGGTTTGCATATCAAAGTATTGAGAAAGCCAAAATATATTTGTGAAAAAACAAGTCCTTAAAGCATGTTCAAGGAGTTAAACATAAAATAAAGGATTAGGTTCATAAAACTTTGTCAGAAAAATTATACCCTAAGAGGCCTTGCTTAGTTTTTATTTTTACTAACAATTAGTGAATAATTATAGTTACAATCTGGATTTTATCATAAATAATATATAAAGTTTATATAATATAAATAATAAAATACATTTCTGAAATAGATAATTTCAGAATAATAATTTAATTAATATAAGAAAAGTAAACTTTCATCAGACATCTTCCCCACAATTTACTACTAAACTTGGTTCTAATTTTAAGTATATTTATATTAAATGGACTTTTTATATAACAAAGACCACTTGAAGAGTACTTTGTTGACCTGTTTTCCTAAATGGAAGACTGCTCTTTTTTCCTTTAACTCTTTTCCTGTAGAGTAATAAAAAAACCCTACACATATCATTTCACTAAGGAAATTTGTTGGCTAAAGCAGTAATTAACAAAAGACATGATCTATGCATAATAGTTCCAAAGTGCAAACATTTGCTATGAAGAAACTCTGTGACCATATCCATAAAGGGACCATCATCTAATGGAAGCAGGTTGATTCTGTTCTAGACCAAAAATAAATCATTATTCTCAATTATTGGAAAAAAAAACTTATTTCTGCAAATGTACACAGATTCTGAAATTTAAAGCTTTTAGCATAACACCTGGCTTTGCCAATGTGGACCCTGAGGCAAATGACATAAGACACTTGATTTACATTTACGAATCTCTAAACTGAGTATATTGAATGCCATGTCACAGATTTGTGAGGATCATATATGTGAAAGCATGTAAAAATAAGGGTCACCGATCATAGGATCGATTGCAAAAGGAGGGGTGGGAGAATGGAGATATGGCTCAGCGGATCATCTCTGTACTGTAACAGAAACAGTGCTTTGTTTATTAGCAATGCTCTGATTCAGTTTTTCCAGATGCACAAATTACTTCCTGGGAAATAGTGAGACTTCGGAGTTCTTGGGTTCTCATGGTGTGTAACTGTGTGATAGCCATCCATTTACATGCTGCCACCTACCCTTAGACCCCTCAGCACCTATGGATTTAGTGAATTAGTTCAGTTGTATACATGCTCCGTTAACATATATTATTCTTACTCATTTATCTCTATGATAACAAAATGGAAGATACTGGTGAGAATGATAGAATGATGAGTAATACTGAATTGTCCTATAAAGGGAAAACCAATTTTAGTCTGGTTCCCATAAAAACGGCCATGAATTAACACATAAGATAAACATTTCTGTAATTAAGTTGAATTCTCTGCCTTCAGCTTTCCCTTTGACTCTTATTAATTTTGTGTCCTTGGGGGAACCTCAAGGTGTTATGGAAAACTATGTGAGAAAATTAAGGTAAACTCTGTTAGACATTGTACTGTACACAGTAAGATCTCGACAAGTGTTACTTAGTTGTATTTCTGCAGTGGTAGAAGCTTTGTCTCTTAATTTGGAAGAGAGCTATAAAAGTCATTATATGTTAAAGCATTTATGGTTTTTAAAAATTTTTTCAGTCTTTCCATGGATATAGAGTAACTTAAAGTTTATCATCAGTTTGTTTTTCCATGTTCACGTAATTGTGCTTTTTGCAATGATAAATGATATTATAGTAATTTACATTTGAATGTTCTGATGAGTCATTCATCCCTACTTTACAGAAAAGTAACATGAAGCTAGAAAAAGCCAAGTGCTTGCTGAGAGCCCATAGCTAGGAAGTAGTAGAACTAGGGCACCAATCAATTGTGATATGAAGTTCCATGTAGACGTCACAATTTTTAAAATAGCTTTTAAAATTTATTTCTGAGAGAGAGAGAGAAGATGAGCAGAGGAGGGATGGGGGAGGGGGACAGAGGATTGGAAACAGGCTCTGCACTTACAGCATCAAGGTCAATGTTGGTCTCAAACGCACAAACCGTGAGATCATGACTTGAGCCGAAATCGTTCAACCAACCGAGCCACCCAGGTTCCCTGTAGACCACAGTTTTTAAAAGTTGTTTCAGTTTCTTTTAGTTGAACACAATTCAACTATGAACCACTACAATGGTGTATAACGCATATCAAAAAACAAGTGATGTAATAGCCATGGGTAAAAGGACTGTTACATTGAATATAATTTCCTAATGTCGATAACTAGAGTCATATCTGGCTACTGTAGCATCCTGACATCCTGACTAATTTGTGTCTATCAGCAAGAAAATCCCAGCCTTTCTAGTCATTAATGGCCACACACTTTCTCTTTCTTTCTAAGGATTTGTATGAGGGTGTTTCAAGGTGATGCATTAATAATGCCAGGTGGTTGTTACTTTATTTCACTGTAGGTGCTGTTAGACAGATGATGATTAAACATGTTTTCTTGTATTGAAACTGATTCCCAATTATTATTTGTTAGAATACTCTAAGGAACCCCTTTGTGCAAGTTTTTGTGAAATTCTCTGTGGGACTCGATGCCGTTGAACTATTGAAACAGATCGATGAACTCGGTAAGTCCAGATTCACAAAACTTGTATTCACCAGTCATGTCAGGAATGTGAAAAGCATGGTTGCATTTGAAAACTTTTTATTTTCTTCTGCATTTGAGTTTTAGCTAGTTATTCTAAGAACAGTAAAATCCTGGACATACCTACCTGTCCTTTCCCCAGATCGTCTTATAATTACAGATAATAACAACTACTCACATACCCAGTGTCTGCAGTTAGTTTCAACAATTATATACTTCATGTATTCCTACAATCATTGGTCAGTTAGTAGGTTGCTAGAGGTAAGAGGACTTTTTTTTTCAACTTGATGAAAAGCAAGTCCTTAAGGACAAAGGAAGATGAAATATTTCCAGCTACATTTAACATTTTATCTCTGCTGGCCTCAGTATCACTTTGACTAACCCAGAATGTAACTGGAAGAAATTATTGAGTTAGCAAAAGCAAAACAAAGGCAATGAAGAGACTCAAAAGAAAATAAACTTAAATCAGTATTCAAGGTTGGATCTTCTTCTCATGGTCATTTAAAAGGAACAGCGAAAGAGGATCAAAGGAAGCTGTCTGAACTTATGCATTCCCTCTGCCACATCCCCACCTTCAACCTAAGGGATGCAAGACATCTAATTCAGTCTGTGTCTGATTCACTGTTGCTATGCAACCACAAGTATGAGGAAGGGATTGAGAGCATCTGAATTTGGCTGCAGTAGAGCAAGTGCCCCTCCTCCTTGGTGCTCCTGGACAGAAGTGACATAGTCTGTAAAATCAGTAGGGAGGAATTAGGCTCACATCTGTATTGTATATAATTGTATGCACTTTATGATAGTTGACTGAGTTTGATTAAAGAAAGATATTAGTGGATTTATTCTCTAAAAGTATCAATTGGGTAAGAAACCATTTGATCAAAATATCAGGAATATACTACAAAGTTCTATAAATTTTATCTTCCTAATATAGGACAGGAGTTCTAGAATTTAAAATGAGACTAAAATGAATGTAGCAGTAGAACTTGATGTTTGTGTAATTGTGTATGTAACTTAGTACCTGAGAGTTTATACAGTTTGAATTGGGGATGGGGCACTGACCTCATAGCTACTCTGATCCTGCCTGCCAGCATTTCTAAGGAATCCTTGGTGTTGTGTTGATTTCCAGTGGCCGCTGGAGGCCACTGTTCAACCACAGTTTTACCCCTCCCCCACCGATGTCTATATCCAGGAAACCATTTCACTTTAAATTCTAATGAGAAATGCATTTAAGACGTTGCCCTCTGTGAGAAATTAAGTCTTACGTTGGAGTATGGAAGAGTCATGCTTTGGTTCTGTGAGGAGGGATTTATGATACAGCATTCTTGGTATTCATGACGATCAAGTCAGTGAAAATTTAATTGGCCTAGTGATTTATTAACTTGCAACTTCATATTTACCCTTTGTCTCGGTTGATTTCCTCATAAAGAATCATGAAATTGAAGAGCAATTAAATCCTCTTTCTTCCAAAGTAATTACCTAAAATAAAAACTTGATCATTTTGTCTAGATTAATACAGATATCAATAGACATAACTCACATAAGGTTTTAAATCAGTTTTAGAAAGTTGTTAACTGCATGGCATAGGTTCTCACAGTCTCCTAAGAAATGATTCTGTAGCACCACTTATTAAATGATATAGTTTATTTGTTCTACACACTCTACATAGATTTTCCTATGTTTAAGTTCTTATGTTCACATTCCCTGAACAAAGTTAGTGTTTCTGTTTATCAAAACTTTTATCACTAGTTTTCTTCCTGACTACATAGGAAGATGTAGATATATATTTTTAATTATTCACCTTTAGTTATTGGTTACTTAAATTGTAGTAGAATGTACTTTTAAATTGGCTTGTACCATTCTTAGAACTTGGATCTACTCATCAGTACTAGTTCAGCATTCTCTTCAGTGAATATTTGCACAACTGGACACATTTTCCTAGGTGCTATTAGCTATTTTTATTACTAGGTATTTTTAGACCAAATTCTACAACTCCGTGTTATTCGTAATCTAGTATAATGATTATTACTTACCAAAAAAGTCAGTATTTTGTCTCAGTACTATTAGAAACTTATAATACAACATTATCATATGTGTTTTGTCTGTTTCGTTTTGCTTTTTTTTAGATATTTTAAGGCTGAAATTAGAAAACAGCATTGACCTCATTGATCATCTCAACACACTATCCTCCCTGACAGTAAATATTTCCTCCTGTGTATTATATGATCGTATTCAGGCAGCAAAAAGCATAGATGAAATGGAGAGAGAGGCCAAAAGGCTTTACAAAAGCAATGAACTCTTTGGAAGTAAGTGTCATTCTACTAGAGTTTGAGCTTCTCTTTGTACTAAAATTGGCCAAATTCTTCCCTCACCCCTTTCATCCAGAACTCAGAAAAGTAGTCTGGGGGTCACTGTCCCCTCTGATGTCCTTAGAAATGAGAATCTTTCATGTAGTAAACCAATGATATTGTCTGCAGAGACTTCAACAAATGTGTAATTTTGTTGGCGTGGTTAGAGTTAAGACTGAAATGGATTACATAGTTACAGGGTGAAGTTGAGTCCATCTTCAAAATCAGTCAAGATTATTCATCTTATTGTGTGTGTATATGTGTGTTTTAATTTTAGTAAGTGGGTTAGAGTGATCTATTTAATCTGGCCACTTAGTTTGTAATTATACTCTCAAACCCCTTCTTTGAACCTCTGAGGTTGTCACTTCCAATTAGCCATCTATCCTGTAAATTAGAAGTCTGAACTTACTGTCACATTACAAACTCAATTGCCTGTTTGGATGCCCCCTAAGTGTACCCTCCAAACAATGAATAATATCAACCATAAAATAACCTTTCTGCTATTGTTTCCTTTTTATTTTTAGGTGTTATTTTTAAGCTTCCTTCTAACAGAAGCCTGCATAGAGGCTATGACTCTGAAAATGTCTCTCTTCCTCCTGTCATAAAATACACCATCCGCATGAGTCTCAAGACCGCTCAGACCACAAGAAGCATAAGGACCAAGATTTGGGCCCCAGGCCCACACAACTCTCCATCACATAACCAGATCTATGGCAGGGCTTTTGTTTACTTACAGGATAGTATTGAGAGAGCAGTTGTTGAATTGCAGACTGGAAGGAACTCCCAGGAAATAGCAGTCCAGGTCCAAGCAATTCCATATCCCTGCTACATGAAAGACAAGTAAGTCTCTGTGGCTCTAGCCCTTTTGGATAGTCAGCCACTTTTTTGAAAATTCATTTCTACTTATTCATTTACATGTATCAAGTGAAAGAGATCTCTTTCACCACATTTTTGTCAAATGCTTGCTTCCAGGAGAGGGTCCACGGTACAGGGCACAGCCCCACTATAGCTGCTCATTGTTACCAACATGATGGTACAGTTCTTACCAAAGGATTCTAGTTTTCTTCATCATAACCCTTAGCTTCCCAAGGACTATGGTCCTTGAATTAGGAGACTTAGACTACAGACTTGAGTGTATCACTGCAAGGTTTTGATGCCACCCACTCTCTATTGTTCTTCCCTTTCTCTAGTGAAAGGAGGGGGTTAAGCAAGACAATCTTAACCTTTCTTCCAAATCTCCAATTTTATTAAAAATCTATGAGTCCATGGCCAATTTTAGGGAAAATGTTGATAGAGCCCATCACTGATTAACCCTCTAAGATAAATGTTATGCTATCTAACACTATGTTATGTTATGTACTGGCAGTCCACTTGCTAGAAATCCTTATCTAAAATGGTTTGCTAAATGAACAAAAAATATACAGATCATGTTTTAGACAATTGAATTTGGATGTTCAAGAAGTCTGCCAGTCGGGTAGCACTGGCTGGCTCCTCCATGCTGACAGTCAGCCTCATCCTCCTACATAAAAGCTTGAGGCTGAATATTACTTTAATGAAATTACACTTGTTAGCCCAGTTGCTGCACTTTATATACAATTTAGATGGTTCAGGACATTTTTCCCCCTCTATCAATGCATCTATCTACTTTGGCTGCTTCAAGAGCTGTAGATAAAATGAGGTGATACAGCCCTTTGTGCAGCAACAATCCAGGGAGACAGATGAGGCTTCCACCAGTGGGTTGTCAAGGTTAGCTGCTTATTGTGGAGGCCAGTCAGTTCTCTGCAGCCCGAACTGTGTATGAACTGCATCGGCTTACATGAATAATGAAGACCTGGGGGTTCAATTAAAAGAACATTTCTTCTTATCTATTTTACTGCTCATTTTCCCCTCTTGTAAATGTTGGTACCTAGGATCGTGGGTACATGGATTTTCTTTTTAAGAATAAAAGTAACTGTAATCTGCATTCTTCATTGGGAGTGTGGTCATACTATCTTACATATACATGTCCACTCTTTATTGCATACAAAGTGCTTTCACATACATTATTTCCTCTGTTCACCCAACAACCTCAATACTAAGGTAAATGAGATCAGGTATCATCAACCATATTTTCCTGATGAAAAAAACTGAAATCCAGAAAGCATAAGTAATGTGTCTAAAGTTGTATAGCTGGTAACTCAGTGGTCTTTCGATTAGGAGACCAGCATTTTCTTTTTTATATTAAACCAAACCTAAACCAAACGAATCTTAAAATACACCATCACTGGAAGAAACATTATAGGGAATTTGTTATTAATGAATGAGGGCCTTAGCCTAATTCTAAAGCCAGAAACACCATTAGGGCTGGACCTGAACCAAGAGAAAATTCATTCAAAAAATATTGTTTAAGTGCCTACCCCATGCCAGACAGTTTCCCAGGAACCAAAAAAAAATGGATATGGTCCCCTCTCTCACTCTTCTTCTTGCCAAAACAAACAAACAACACATACACACAGAATGAAACAAACAACAACAACAACAAAAAAAAAACACCCCTCATATCTTTGATGGTAATACACCTCTGATGCTAAAGTGATCATGAATGATGGTGATTTCATGTTCCATTAATATTTGCATTTTATATGAGGAACTTGAAGATAATCCCTTAGCCTTATAGATTAAAAGGGGAATCGCCTTGGTGTCTTTCTCTAAGTGAAAATGTCAGTGCAGCCTACTACAGAAAGTAGATCAATTTAGAGTTCCCCTCATTGAAGACTACTCATTTGCCCATAGAAAGGTGAGTAATGTCAGAGCATTATTCTCAAAGTATGGTCCCTGGACCAGCAACATCAACATTAGCTGGGAGATTGTTTAAAATGCAAATTCCTTATCCCACCCCAGATATAATAGATCAGAAGGGCGAGGCTCAGAAATCCATGGTTTAGTAAGCCCTTCAGGTGACTGTGATCCATGGTTAACTTTGAGAAACAGTGCATTAGAACTTTCTGGTATCATGGGCAGCCCACAGAGGAATATACGTGGAGCCTAATGAAGTCTTCCAGTGACTGCCTAGTTTAACACATTATCAGAAAAGACATTTCTATACTGTTTATGAAACATCTCCTGGAGCATTATTTTGAGGAATCCAACTTCTTTGTTTACGTTTTAAATTGAATGCTTTGAGTTTTATTTTATTTCGTGTTGGGGAATTTAGCTTAATAATAACTATGAGCATCCAAAGAGTAGATAAATACAGTAATTTGGGATGATATAGCTTTTAGCTAGATAAACCAATCATCATCTAATTTTAAATCTGCCTTTTAGATAAGAAGTTAGTTTAGACAGAAGGGTTTTGAGCCCTGAAATTATATCTATGTAATAATTATTTTCCTAGACAGGACATACTCAAACACACTCTCAACAATATGGTAATTTTATCCAACAATCCAGAGACTTTTTTTACTTTTGCAACATTATAGCAAGAAAATCAAGGGCTTACTGTTAAGTCAGCTTCACACTTCATAAATAAAGGAATAATATTAATGACAACTCTCAATTTCTTTTTTTTTAAAATATATTTTTATTTATTTCTAGGAGAGAGAGAGAGAGAGACAGCATGAGCAGGGGAGGGTCAGAGAGAGAGGGAGTCACAGACTCTGAAATAGGCTCCAGGCTCTGAGCTGGCAGTCAGCACAGAGCCCGACGTGGGGCTCGAACCCATGAACTGCGAGATCATGACCCAAGCGAAAGTTGGACGCTTAACCGACTAAGCCACCCAGGCGCCCCGACAACTCTCAATTTCAAAGCAAGATTATAATTTGACTGTGAAAGGGAATGTGTTTCTTATATATCACAGTCTGCACAGATGATATTTATTAGGGTCACTGAATTTTTGTGTTTTTTTTGTTTCTGTTTTTTTGCAGCTTCCTAACCAGTGTCTCTTATTCTCTTCCAATTGTGCTCATGGTTGCCTGGGTTGTATTTATAGCTGCATTTGTAAAAAAGCTTGTTTATGAGAAAGATCTCCGGCTTCATGAGGTATGTCGAGAACCTCTTCTTATTATGAATAAAATCTAGTATAATAATTACTATGATTTTCATCATGTCTATACAGAATCAGAAAGCCTGACCCATATCTCATGAATTAAAAAGAAAAACATTTTATGAATCATAAAGGCAGCTGATATGGCAATATTTTGTTTTAAAAAACTACACAGAAGTCATTTAAGAAGTGCTTCTAAAAAACAAAATATAAATTCTGAGTAAAATCTGAGTACACTTATGATCCTAAGAGTAATTTTTGCCCATGAAATTCCTATAGGAAGTTTAAATAATAACAGTAATAACTAGTAAGGCAGGAAGATTGTCGGCATGGTAACTAAATGAGTCCAAATGAATTTAGATATAGATATATAGACGTAGACACAGACATAGTCATAGACAGACAGATGGCTTGTTTCAGCTCTCAGTAAGCAAATTCTCTTTCCAGTATGCCCTGTCTTCTTCAATCATCTTCTATCTTACACTGACTCATGATTTATAGAGACTAAGAATTCCATGTTATGTTACTGACTAGGTTAATAATAAAATGATGAAAGACAAGACCTGGGATGTAAAGCATGATCTCTTCTTGAGCGTGTTGCCCATCATTATTTCCAGATCCAAAATAGCTTACTTCTTTTTAGAATTTGTGAAAAAGTGCTGTGTGATTTGGGGATTGTATTGGAATAAAAATTATTTCATCTGCATATCCTGTAATGAGTCCATCCCTACATTCAGTGAGTGAAAAGAAAGCAGGAACATCTCAAAACTGGGGCACGGTAATTATCGCAAGGCCTGGCTCACAATCTGAAATAATGAGGTTAGAGTAACTTGTTAGTCCACTTGTGCTTTTCAGACTGACTTTGCCAATGCTTCCAGGCAATTGATTATTTCTCCTTACAAGGTACAAATTACTGATTCGTGTTTTTGTTAGCTCAGCATCAGGCTTCCAGGGGTGTTCTAGAGTTTGAACCTATACTTCTTACCTTTTCTATTTGAATTCTGGTTGATCCTTACAGCTGCATTTTTTTGTATTTCAATTACAATTTGCTAAGCCTCTCATCAACTGGTTTGAGCCTTGTATTCAGAACTGTGTGTGATGGTTTCTTAATTCCAATTTAGAAAGTGTGTGTGTATGTGTGTGTGTGTGTGTGTGTGTATGTGTGTGTATGTTCATTCAAGTTAGTTAACATACAGTGTAGTCTTGGCTTCAGGAGCAGAACCCAGTGATTCATCTCTTACATAGGACACCTAGTGCTCATCCCAAAAAGTGCCCTAATGCTTGTCACCCATTTGACTCATTCCCCTCATTTACCCTCTCCTCTAGCAACCCTCAAGTTTGCATTTAGGAGTCTCTTATCGTTTGTGTCCCTCTCTGTTTTTATCTTATTTTCCCTTCCCTTCCCCTATGTTCATCTGTTGAGTTTCTCAAATTCCACATATGAGTGAAATCATATGATATCTTTTTCTGACTTCTTTCACTTAGCATAATATGCTCCAGTTCCATCCACGTAGTTGCAAATGGCAAGATTTCATTCTCTTTCATTGCCAAGTAGTTTTCTATTGTGTGTGTATATATATATGTATATATATACATATATACATATGCCACATATATATGTATACACATGTGTGTGTGCCACATTTCTATTGTGTGGCATATATATATGTGCCACATCTTTATCCATTCATCAGGCAGTGAACATTTGGGCTCTTTCCATAATTTGGCTATTGTTGATAGCATTTCTATAAACATTGGGGTGCCTGTGCCCCTTCAAATGAACACTTTTATGTCCTTTGTTTTTATGTCCTTTGGGAAACTTGAATCCATGTCCTAAACCAGAATTTTCGTTGGAGCCCCTACCTTACATTTCTCTTTCAGTTTCCTGGTACTCAGAAGTGAATCTTCACAGATTAAAGGAAAACTGTAAAGTAGAAAATTGTGATAGATACTGAGTTCTTTTGTACTTCAAAATAAATACCTATCTTATAGATAGAATTTGTGGTAGAAACACAGTAGATATAAGTGTGTGTATTATATATATTATTATGTATTATGTGTATATAATTTTGTGTTCGAAGATTGTGCTTTTTTAATGTATCTATAGATGTCACCAAAAAAATCAAAGCATAATGAAGAATTCTTTCCCAATTGAAGAAAGACATAGTTTTTAATGGGAAACTGGTTTCTATTTGGTAGCTTTGTGTCTTCATTTTGCGTGCATCTACTTTCAAAATTTAACTACTTGATCTTGGGGGGTCACAGTCATACAGTGGAAGATCACTGAGCTTGGAATCAGAGAATCAGGCTTTGAGTTTTCCAGTTCTTATTTACTTGGGCCTAATCCCTTAAACTCTTAGTCTTACTATCTAGACCTAATTCAGCACATACTTCCAGAATGTGGTTCTCACACTGCCGCAATAAGAAATGCATTCACTTATCCATATTTTATCAATTCTAAGGTAACACTTTTTTTTCTTTGTATCTTAATACCTCTGAAATTGGGATGTATTTGATAGGGTAACATTGTTGAATTGGTATTGATTTTTCTTTCTTGGTGCCATATAAAAATAATGGCATGTCTTAAAATCAGTGGTGTCCAAAATTCAAAAGGAATGCCATCTATTTGTGAGATGAATTGATGGAAGAAATTGATTGAATGAGGGCCTCTTGCTCAATGCCTCCTGGTCAGCCTTCCTTGACTGCTCATGGTTCTAATCTTATGTCCTTCCTGTTTAGAGATAAAGAAGCTGATCCCAGTGAGAGGTGACTTGGTGAAAACTGCACAGCTTGTTAGTTGTCCATCTGGGACTGGAACTCAAGTTCCACATTATAGCTGCTTTCCCTCTTATCTTATTTTGGTAGTATAGACACTTAAGGACTTTTGATAATGATGATGGAAAGTCTCCTAGGTTACCAGAGATTCAAAATCATGTTTTAATATCATCATTTTAATATTCACTAAGTACTAAAGCTTTAATTCCCTATGTCCTTCTCATTCCAATTAAATAAAAAAAGGTTAAAAAGTACTTTTTTCCTTCTGTAATTGTTCTTAAATCTGGGCAAAAAAACCTAGTTAGTTGCTATTTCATTGAAGCCACTAATCCTTGACCTTGATATGATATGATACGACTCTGGTGAGTTTAACTTGTTAAAGGAATTAGTACAAATATTAATGCCCAATAAGTTTGTCGATGAGATTAAGACTAGTTTAAAAAAAAAAAAAACACAACTATTTTGAAATGCCTGCAGTTTTGTTCTGTGTTCCTTGCTTTTAAAAATTAAAATATTAAAGCTGTACAAAAACTGATTTACAGCACACAGAGAAGTACTTTTCCACCTTATTTTCTTGATTTATGGGTTAGCTTCATCTGTCTAATC
The DNA here is from genome assembly GCF_003009895.1 of Hyaena hyaena. Lineage (NCBI taxonomy): Eukaryota > Metazoa > Chordata > Mammalia > Carnivora > Hyaenidae > Hyaena > Hyaena hyaena. Next base: position 3,639,816 of record NW_024080704.1, read on the forward strand.
CAACCTAAGTCATTTAAGGGGATTTCAGTGCTTACATTCAGCTGGAGACAAAACTTTGGAGTTGTTCATGCTCAGTTCAGATAGGTAATCTAAAATATCTGTGGTCTGGAGAGACGATACCAAGAATTATGCAAGGGGTTTTAGTACTTTGGTGCTTCGCTTTAAACAGTTTTTATGCCTTCTTCATAAACACTATCCATCACAGTAGTGGAATTTGGAACGCTTCAAGTAGTGATCACAGTACCCTTTATATCTTACTAAAAAACAATAATCCAAATATCTATTGTTAAGAAAAAAATTTTAATTGAGGTAGAAAATGTTACCATTCCTTATAAATTAGTGCTTGACATTCTTGTTGAATTGAATGAAGACTTTGCTGCCAAGTAAATATAGGAGTCTTTGCAATTTCTTTTCCTCAGAGCATTAAATGTCAATCCCTGTGCATAAGGTTCTCTTGAATGTGGCAACACATTTACCCAAAATCTTACCAAATCTCCTCTCTATTTTCTGCCATCCACTGGAGCAAACTCTGACCACTATGTACAAGGGTTTTCCTTGAGCAACAGGTTATCAAATACTGATGAATTGCTTCAGGCAGGTTTGGAAGGCTTGAGACAAGTGACTCTTTGATTGCAAAGCTGGCACCTGACATATGCCACTCTGAGGATCAACTAATGACATCCAGGAAAGCATAGCCAGACATTCTCTGTGGGCCATCCTCCATCAGCAGGTTTGGTCTTATTTATTATAACCAAGTTGGCAGTGAATCTGGATAATTTATGGATGAATTACATGCTCTCATTGCTCTTTCTCTGTATGAATAACAGCTGTTCTCCTCATGGCACAAAATCCTGAAGTTTAACATTGAAGTTTCATGCTAGAATGTTAAGTAGTGAACACTTTTGGAAGCACCTAGCTCAGTCTGTTTCAGTAGGAAGCAGTGATCACCCTCCAACTTTTACCAACTCTTGAGAATAGGAATCTGTTCTCAAATATTGAAAATTTCAAAATTACAATGATAAACACCTTTGGTCCTGGTCTTTGGGTTTGCCAGATTATCTTTTAATAAGGCTATGAGTGGAGAACTCTCTAGTTATAAAAATGTTTTATACTGCTGCTATCAATTGTTGGGAAAGGAAAACATATTTACACACACCAAAGTCAGCTTTATTTCATGTCCTAGATATTTTATATTCACTTTGTGAAATATATTGACATTGTCTCCTACTAATATACATTGCTATTGGGGAAAAATATTTCTCACATAGGTCACATGAAATTAGGTGGTGGATATCAGCTCTAGAGTAGTTGTATGGGTCCCATAACTCCCCAGTTAATTATAAACTCAGTAAAACCTCAAAATACAAATAAGAAAGGCAAATGAAAGAGCTAACATATCATAATCATAATGGAACAGGCAAGTGTCTCTGAAATGCAGTCATCAAATACATAACATAGTAATTTTCTCAAATGGGTTGGGGTACAGAGAAAATATTTCGAAAATAAAACCTCTGAGGTATTTTTTCACACCGAAATGTAATTTTGTTTTCAATGAGATACGTAGTAAATGAAGGAAACCTTCCATAGTACATCTTCGCTCCATGCTGATTTTTTTTTTTTTTTTTTTTACTTTGACCCACACTTCCATTCCTCTGGAAACATAAGTTAAATCTTTACTGCAAAGGGCAGGAGGGTCTGCGAGGAGGGAAGCAGTAAGGAGGGGGGAGGGTGAAGAAGAGGGCAAAGTTAAGAGAAAAAGTCACAGGCTTTTTTCTCAGTGGTGATTAGCTTAAGGCCCACAGCTTAGACTGTTGGCAGTCAGGTAGCTGTTTCCATGGCAACAAGTGGAGCAGCAGAGTTATCAAAATGTGATAAGTTACAAAGGCAGAAAGTAAAATTCACTATTTTGCGTGTAGAGTAAAAGATTCAGCAACATTCCTTTTTCTTTTCCTAGACAAGTTAGGTTTAAAGAAAGAGGACATTGAAAATCCTTGATTTTACCTGAAATACTAGATTATAAAGCTTTAGTGGAGCATTTCTTTTGTTCTTTTTTTAAAAAATGGACTGTTGATTCATAAGCTTAGCATTAATCATGTATTGTTAAAACTAGGAACCAGGGTATGCAGGTTCCCACAAAGTGCAACATGTCACCAAATTTGAGACAGCCAAGATCCAGGGGGCTTTAGAGCTTTCAGAATCCCTTTGAGTTAATGCTCAAACATATCATGCTCATCTGTTTTTCTACCTTGGTGGAATGCCTTGGCCTCTAGGGATGTCACTGAGTTATTAAGGAATCTAAATTGAGAGAGAATAAATCTCAAATACATGAGTTCATTTTGGGTGCATGAATGTCTTTTTGGCAGACAAAGATGACAGACCTGACCTAGACGACCAGTGATCTTAAGGATGGGGAAGCTATGCCAAAAGGCAGAAAGTCTCCCTTCAATGTTTCCATGTTTTAAATCTTAGGAATCAGGTTCATTCTATTTCTCTCAAGAGCCTGAATGCTGATTGTGCCGTCCATCCATGTTTAGATTTTTTTAATGGAGTTGTCCTATCTCAGTCCCTACACTGAATTTGAAATAAACTATGTATTTCCACCTGCTTGAAATATTCATGCCTGCACAAATATCAAATTCATGTTGTAAAATTCTGCAGAAGACACCATAAATTTTGATAATCTATTCTAAATTAATTTAATCTGGGTACATCAGTTAGATATCAGATATAAAATGAAATTGGAAAAAAAAAAGAACCTTACCATCCAAATCATCCATTATATTGGGAAACTCTGAAAGCATGTAATTTAAATTGGGCCGATATAAATGGTCATATTAATTGTACATAGCAAGCATGGAGAAATCTTTGACTTATGAAAATCATTAAGATGCCTAGTTCCATATATATGAAGAGTCTCATGGGTATTTTGGCATGGTGCACAAATAATTGCTATTTGAATGAATATCAGCTCAAAAAGTAGCTAATGCTTTTTCCTTTTCACAGTACATGAAGATGATGGGTGTGGACTCCTGCAGCCACTTTTTTGCCTGGCTTATAGAGAGTGTTGGATTTTTACTGGTTACCATCATCATCCTCATCATTATACTGAAGTTTGGCAATATTCTTCCTAAAACAAATGGGTTCATTTTGTTCCTGTATTTTTCGGACTACAGCTTCTCAGTCATTGCCATGAGCTATCTTATCAGCGTCTTCTTCAACAACACCAACATTGCAGCCCTTATTGGAAGCCTCATCTACATCATTGCCTTTTTCCCTTTTATTGTTCTGATTACAGTTGAGGATGAGTTGAGTTATGTAGTAAAAGTATTCATGGTGAGTCAACTGTCACAACTGAATGGCTAGTGTGTGATAAGAATTGGTTCTTTTTATGTTTTTAGACTCTCAAACTCCAAGTTCATTTATCTAAATTGAAAAGTTCTGTGATTGCAAAATACGCTTAACTGTTCTAATATTTATTTCTATATCATTGAGTACTGTACAAGCAGAAGACAAAATGAAACTTTCCCCCACAGTTTTTAAAACCATAGTATGTAATGCTGTTAAGAAATAATTTCTGAAGAAAGAATAATCTTTTAAAAATAATCATTTTAAAGATCATCGCAAATTCTGACTTCTTTTCTGGTCCAACTCCTTAAGTATCTTAAAGCTTTTATTACTGGAATTATTCTCATATGTGAATAATTTTCATGGTTTTTGTAACATACAATATAACTTATAGACATAAATACAAATGCACTGACAGCATATAATCAATTTTGAATTCTTCTTTGCCTTTTCAATTTAAAAGTATTGGATTAATTTAAGAATTACAATGAAATTATTAAGAATAGTTTGAAATTGGGAAAACAGAAAAATAAATCTCTTTGAGAGTCATATTGAAACTTTGGTGTTTATGGAAATAGAAAGTGTTAAATAACTTCCATTTAATATTGACTACTTTGGGTTAAAGCAACATTAAATTTGTAATTTGTTGCACTGTAAGTATTCAATCAGTTCATATTTATGTATATTGTAATTTATAGTACTTCTGTTACCTGTAATCAATGTATGAATTGAAAATATCTCCTGGCTCCTAACAGGTGATTTGGTTTCAGTCCTAACATTGCATTACCCTGTAATTACCTATTTTATAAATTTCTGAGCAACATTTACTAAGTTCAGATATATGTTTTGGATTTTTGACAAACGTTTTCCAAGTTATAATTTACCTGCTTTGTTTTCTGCTGTTCCCTCTCCTCTTTCTTCAGAGTGGTAGGCGTGCTTGGTAAAGGACCCCTGCATTTTTAAGTATGCTTAGGGAGTTAGTGTCAATTTAATCTATATAAGTACCCAAAAATTTAAGTATGTTTAGATCCCTCTTGCACAAAACTTATAAGAACTATCACTGCTGTTTCATTTCTTCACAGAGTCTGCTGTCCCCAACAGCATTCAGTTATGCAAGTCAATACATTGCAAGATATGAGGAGCAGGGCATCGGTAGGCTCACTTCCTTTAAAACTAGATTTTATCATTCACAACTGCAATACATCTCACAGAAGAATAAATACATGTGTTTACTTTTTAGGTCTTCAGTGGGAAAATATGTACAGTTCCCCGGTTCAGGATGACACCACCTCCTTTGGCTGGCTCTGCTGTCTAATCCTAGCTGACTCTTTCATTTATTTTCTTATTGCTTGGTATGTCAGGAATGTGTTTCCAGGTATGAACATACTTCCTACAGATATATTTTTATAGTTTTCATACTTATACATCAGCTAATATATATTTTCTAATATTTGATGTGCCATATATAGTCTCAAAAACAAAAAAAAAACACTACAAACTTAAATCCCAAAACTAACCAGAATTTTCCAGGATGAGATAATGTACTGGTGAATTCCTTCTCTGATGTTCCTTTAAAGGATGGAGTGAATTAAGAAGCATGGAATCCAGCCTTTCCAGATGGGCACATGAGACGGGATAAAGAAAAAACCAAGTCTCCTAACTCTAAGGAGGATTTACCAAATTCTAATGGAAAACACTAGTTGGATCTCCTATCCTAGGTCTCAAGTCGTCATCACTTTTAACATGCTTGGGAGCTTTTCCATTCAGCCTTACTGATATTTGTGCATTTCCTGGTGTTCTAGAACAAAAGAGTATTGTTCCATTTACATAAAATTCCTATAAAAGACAAATGTGTAGAGACAGAAAGCAAGTCAGTGATTGTCTAGAACTTGGGGTGGGACCAGGAGTTATCCGTACATGGGCAGGATAACACTTTTTGAAGCTATAGGATATTTGAATAATCCATAGATTGTGGTGATGTTTGCACAACTTCATATATTTACTAAAAATCATCTACGTCTACACTTACTATGATGAGTAAATTTTATGGTATGTAATTATACCTCAGTGAAATTATTTTTTTTAAAGACAAAGAGAGGCTATTTTTTTTTTTTTGCTTTACATTGGAAACTGAGACTATGACTTAATTTGATATAGATAACAAAAAAAAGAAAATACTTTCTGAACCATGTATAATAATGTTCTGTTGATTAGCTTCTGATGCTTAATGTTAATCACCTAATATTTACTCTTCCTAATGCATTTTTATCATAGGTACCTATGGCATGGCAGCTCCATGGTATTTTCCAGTCCTCCCTTCCTACTGGAAGGAGCGACTAGGATGTACAGACATGAAGCATGAGAAAAGCAATGGCCTTATGTTTACTAACATCATGATGCAGAACACCAACCCATCTGCCAGTAAGACAAGTAGGTCAACAACAAGTATTATGACAGAAGTGATATAAAAATTTACATGACTAGTGATTTTAATTATGTTTTTCTAAATGGTAAAATTATAATCCTTTTAGTCATGGATGAATATGTCCACACATATGTGTTTAGACTCTTATGGAGATTAAATTGTGGCTTTTTCTGGGCTCATTAGCTCAGTTGGTTAGCATATGGCGCTAATTAGGCCAAGATTGTAGATCCCTTTGTGGTCCAGTTAGGTTCACACAGAGAAAAATTTTGTTCCTTGGCCACAGTTTACACCCCTAACTCCAACCATCTGTCACTAGTCAAAAAGAGTAACCAAGTTACAAGTAAGATAATTTAGCAAAACCCATCACCAACGCTGAACAAACTGTTAAAGCTCATGACTTACTGACATTGGACGAGTAGTGCCATCTTTACAATGTAAGGACCACCCATATCCATGGTCTATTTGTGGTTCCTAAAGGAGCTGTAGATAGTAACCAATAAACTGGATTCTATAAATCACAGATCTGAACTGGCCTTGTCACCATAAAATCACATCTTGTAGACATTTTTTTCCATCAGTTGATATCATCCTGTCTGATCAGAAGACTTAGACCACCTTTTGAATATTTGAGATCTGTTGAATCAAGGAGAATTCATTTTTATGATAGTTATTCTAGGACCACCTATTCTGACAGAGAACTGTGCTATGAACCTTGGAGAATATGGTTCCCCACCTCATTCATTCTTTAACCAAGTGAGAAGAAGGCCAAAGACTATAATAGATCATTTGTTCCCAGAATTATTTTTACTTAGAGGTCTGTGTTGTTACAGTCATAAGTTTTTAATTAAGGACAAGTCTATCTTGAGCTGCATTTTCCTTCTTTGTGAGCTTATAATTCTTCTCTTGATTTCCTTTCAGGTCCTGAGTTCATGTTTCCTTCCAACATTGAGCCTGAACCTAAGGATCTCACAGTTGGGGTTGCCCTGCATGGGGTCACAAAGATCTATGGCTCAAAAATTGCTGTTGATAACCTCAATCTGAACTTCTATGAAGGACATATTACTTCATTGCTGGGGCCCAATGGAGCTGGGAAAACTACTACAATGTATGTTACTTTTTAACACTTATTGTCATGCAAGTATATTACTTAATATTTCCTCATTTCTTTCATAAAGAATAAAGTTATTACATCTCCCAGATGGATTAAGATAGCTCAATTTGTTTACTATAAAATGGAGTCTAAGTCAGAGGTTCCAACCTGAGACCTCAAAGGCCAGATCAGACCAAACCAGTACTTCTTAAAAGTTTTAATTCAGTGCCAGTATTTAAAATGGAGAAATTTTCTTTTTTTTTTTAAGTTTTTTTTAAGTTTTTTTTTTTTTTTTTACAAATAGTTTATTGTCAAATTAGTTTCCACATAACACTCAGTGCTCATCCCCACAAGTGTCCTCCAAATGGAGAAATTTTCTAATAAAAAGAAATATTCTGGGATGATAGGATGTTCTGGCAATCCTGGGTCCACAGTCTAAGGTAGGCACAATTAGTTGGGGCTTACCAGTGACTGTTCTCTTAAAGGGGACATCTGCTTTCTAATTTATTCCTGTTCCCCACCAATCTGCACTGTCGTATATGCCCAGTCTGTTTCATTTATTTGCATTTCTATTCTGGCCCATGTATAATTTTTAGTTTACACACTTTGCTATAAACACACTCAGCCCCAGCTGCTCCTTGCCTTGATTCATGAAGAAAGAAATCACCAGCTATCAGATATAGATCAAAATGGCTAGCAGTGGTACATGAGCTATTCTTTCTCACTATTTAGCTGATGTGTCCAAAAGGAAAAGAGACTCAAATGTTTTTTAAGTGACATTCTTTTGAATTTTTTTGGTGACTCACCTCCAGTGCTCCACATTGCTTGGCTGGAAGTCAGACCTAAGCTGCTGTTTCTGCCTTAGCCATTATTTGAGATAAAATGTCAGTTGCAGGATATCCTATTTAGTATTATCATAAGTAAGCTCAGTGACTGCCAAAATATATTCAAATTAATTTTTCCTTTGTAAATAAAAGGGGATAAAGGAAGGTCATGAAATGAGGGAACATGCAGCTACTCTTATTTATATGGCCTGTTTAAATTCAAAGTTGGCTTTCTAGTGAAAACGTAGTGATATAGTGCTTAAAAGCAGTTTTCTAATAGGCAATAAGAGACCAGTGAAGAAAAGAGGAGGAGGTTTTTTGAAGAGGCTGTAATTTTAGCTGAGAAAGTCCTAATTTTATTCTTCTGAATATAAAGAAGGAGTTGTTTGTATTTCAAGGTGTTTTTATGGGAAGAATTGCATATAATATTGATTCCCTATTAAATCCACAATAGTCATTTAAGTTCCATTACATACAAGGTACAAGGTACTGGTTAGGTACTAGAGACAGTGGTGAAAAAAATGTGTCCTTTTCTGGATCTCATGGACCTTACATGTTACTGGAGAAGATGAATATTAAATAATTGCACAGTTTATTAACCATCTGGAAAATGATAAGCAATTGTCTAGTAAGGTAGAGAATAATCACAGTGTAGAGGAAGGGACTGAAGGTGACCAGTGTTCACATGGGAAGGAGAATTAAGAGACAATAATGGTCAGGAGCAAGTGGTGGTATGGCTTGCACTGTGGTGTGGCTGGGAAAATGGGACGTATGGGCGGAGGCAGAAAACGGACAGGAGGAGGATGCAAACACAGCTTCTGGATTCTAGGCTTGTGCAACCAGAATATAGATTCATCATATGGTAAAAGAGGAACATCTTTGGAGGCAGAGTGGAGGGCAAAGATCCTGAGTTAAATTGTAAACATGTTGAGTTTGAGGATCCTCAGTGCACACCAGAACTGAGTGGTGAGGCCTGGGCTAGAGAGATAAATTTGAGACTCCATGACCTACAGATACCATCTGATGCCAGGGAAGTGCATGGATTTGCTCAAGGAGAGAGCATACTTGGCAATTAAAGTGTGCAACCATTTCTGTCATGACTACTACCACCGCCCCCTCCCCATCACTGTCACTGTATTGTGTTTATGTAACATTCTAAGTAATTAAAAGCTTAAAAGTCATTTAGTGTCTATTCCCATGTAATACCATTTTATTTTAGAGCTTGGTCTTACCCGAGGAGATACACTATAATATTGTTTGCTAATGAATGAGATATATTTAGTCCTAAAATCTAGCTTAAATGCTTGGTTAAGACTTGATTTATCATTTCTTCATTTTCAGCTCCATGTTGACTGGGCTATTTGGGGCTTCAGCAGGCACCATCTTTGTTTATGGAAAAGATATCAAAACAGACCTACACACGGTACGGAAGAACATGGGGGTCTGCATGCAGCACGACGTCTTGTTTAGTTACCTCACTACCAAAGAACATCTACTCCTGTATGGCTCCATCAAAGTTCCTCACTGGACTAAAAAGCAGCTGCATGAGGAAGTGAAAAGGTCAGTTATAGTGGCAATGCCTCTCAAAAAGAGGTCAAGCTATGGCAATAATGCCTATAGGAAACATTTGGTCACAAAACAATTAGACTTTAGTTTTTCTACTTTTTTGGTATTGTGTATATTTCAAGTCATTATCACTAGCAGCCAATTATTGTACTGAAACTGTTTAACTGTCTTCATCTCGGGCTACCATATTGCCCCAAATCCTCTGTTTCTAATGGCTACTACTTCAGGCCAACCCTCCTAACTGGGCACCCAACTCTTATACAGTTTGCCCTTCAAAGAACAGCCAGGGTGACCTTTTTAAAATGCAAATCAGAGGGTACCTGGGTGGCTCAGTCAGTTGAATGAGTAACTTCAGCTCAGGTCATGACATTGCAGTTTGTAAGCTCATGCCCCACGTCAGGCTCTGAGCTGACAGTGTGGAGCCTGCTTGGGATTCTCTCTCTCTTCTCTCTCTGCCCCTCTGCACTCATGCTTTCTTTCTCTCCCTCCCTCCCTCCCTCTCTCTTTCTCTCAAAATAAGTAAATAAACACAAACAAACAAAAAAAGGTAAATCAGACCATGTAACTCCAGGGTTCAAAGCCCTCTATGGCTTCCCACCACACTCCGTGTTGAACTCAGTAGTGTCCTTGCCAAGGCCAGGAGGCCCTACATGACTTGCCCCCATCTCACTTCTGATGTTGTTTCCTTCTAGTCTTCCCGCATCCACTGTACTCTAGACATGCTGCCCAAGTCACACACTGGCTTATGCTCCTGCCACAGGGCTTCTCACTTACTGTCCCCTCTACTTTGAGCAGCCTTCCCCAGACAGCCATTTGACTCACTCCTTCACTTCCCTGGTCTCTGGTCAAATGTCACCTTCTCTGAGGGGATGGCAGTATATATGCTTAAAATAGCATGCCCCAGGCACTTCTTATCTCATGTACCCTGCTTTATGTATTTTTTATTGTACTTGTCACCACCTGGTGAATTATAAACTTACTTGGGAATATGTTTATTGACTGAATTTTATCTGCCTCCTTCCCAATGCATACACATACTAGATAGAACCTAATCTTCTTATGGGTAGGAATATTATCTCCTCACCACTTTCCTCCAGCAGCTAAAACACAGTCTGGCACAAAACAGGAAGGCCTTCCGTAAGTATTTTTCAAATGAACAAATAAAAAACAATTAGGCATGTATTCCCTTGCGTTGTTTTCTGGGTGTCAATTTTGAACCTCCAACTAGACGATAATAAAAAACCATATCATGAATCCTCAGTAGTGTATTGTACCTTGCTGAGCATATAATAGTTGTTTAGTCAATACCTATTAGTTAAAGTACTTACTGTATTTTTTCAATATTCAAATATTTTGTCTGTCAGAAATAACCACCATAAATTATTTTTGAAGGACATTAAAAGATACTGGACTGTATAGCCATCGTCATAAGAGAGTTGGCACATTGTCAGGAGGAATGAAGAGGAAGTTATCCATATCTATAGCTCTTATTGGTGGATCACGGGTGGTCATTTTGGATGAACCATCCACTGGAGTTGACCCATGTTCTCGCCGAAGTATATGGGATGTTATATCCAAGAACAAAACTGGTATGAGTACCTTCTTATAATTTGTCCACCCAGCGGTCATAACTTTGCCCTCTGGGATGCATGCAACCAAATCTACACCTTTCCTGTTTAGGAGCCCTGTTAAAATTTTCAGATGGAATCATACCCTTCCCAAGGTCTTCTCTTCCCACCACAAAGTTTCTGGGTTGATTTGTTAATATCCCTGTAGTGCCCCCTGTGAGCTGAGCACTTCACTGGCCTTTTTGAGACCATGCACATCTGATAGAAGTCCCAAATTCTGCCTACAGGAGCTTAGAATCTAATTAGAGATACCAAACATACACAAACGAAAATAAACTGAAAACAGACTAAACAAGTACTAACAGGATATGAAGCAAAGAAGCAATCAGAGTGAAGTAGATTAATCAGAGAGGAATATTCAAAAAGTCTTCAAAATTATTGCTTCTTCATAGTGAAGAAAGTGGGGGAGAGAGACAGACAAGGAGAGAAAGAATGGAAATGAAGACAAGGGAACAAACTAAGGAAGGAGTTGCTAATGAGCACACTCTAACTGATGGACATTTAGCCATACAGCACAGTTAAATGCCTTTTCGCTGCCAACTTATAAAAAAAGAGCCCTGTATATTTAGTAACACCCCTTCTGGATTTCTCTTTGTTTATTTTGAAAGCTCCTTCTGGTCAGTTTTTCAGTTAGCTCATAAAACGTGCCTTTTCTCCTCATAAATCAAAGGATTTACTCATGCTAACTCTGTATTATCTCAGGAGCTGTGTCTTCATTTTTCATCCTCGGTTGTTCTCCTCTGTATTTTTAAGCCAGAACAATCATTCTGTCCACGCACCACTTAGACGAAGCTGAAGTGCTGAGTGACCGCATAGCCTTCCTGGAGCAGGGTGGGCTGCGCTGCTGCGGGTCACCATTTTACCTCAAGGAAACGTTTGGGGATGGGTATCACCTCACGCTCACCAAGAAAAAGGTTTGTCAGAAAGAAAGTATACCTTATGACAGGGGCATAAATTATTATTTTTTTGTGAAATGGAGGCAGAATCTCTCCAACTGAATTAGCTGCTAAAATTCATTGTTAATATGTTAGTTTCACACTTCTCAAACCCACGGGAGCATCGGAACACCCGGAGACCTTGATTAAACCCAGATTTCTGACCTCACAGCAAGAGTCTCTGATTCAGCAGGTCTAGGATGGGGCTCTAGAATTGACTACCCTTCTAACAAGTATCCAAGTGATGCAGATGCTACTGGTCTGGGATCACACACAGGAACCAGGGCACTTGGTCAAAAAAGGATCTATATCCTAAGGTTGCTCATGGAGGATCAGCCTTTTGGTTTCCCTAGCATTTTGGCCTGTAAGACTAAAAATTAGGTTTTTTGTATTCAAGCAAATAAAGAGAATATGTAGTTGTGTATTCACCTTCTGATCAGTACGCCTTGAGTGGCAATGTGAAGACTAACGCAGGCCAAAGGTGTTTTTACATCTTTGAAGAACAACAGTTCTTACTAAGGATCCCTGGGCCACCTAAAATATCATATGATTACCAATCCTATGCAAGATGTGTATGCTATTAAGTAGGCTTTGACTACCATCATTTATTTTACCTCTGATCATCCTACTGTGACCTTCCAAATTCATTAATTTATTAAGAAATGTAGGTATTAAGTATGTAATATTAGGTATATAACACCTGGGCATACAGCAGTGATGATATTAACATCTCTACCCTCATGTAGTTTATATTCTGATAGAGTGGGGGGGATTCTGAAGATACCATTGTTAACTGTATTATTAAATATATTAGCAGGTGATGAATACTAGGGTAGAAATAAGGCAGAGGAGGGGGGATGGGGAATGCTGAGCAGTGCCATTTTAAGTAGGGTGAGAAGAGAAGGGGCTCTGAGAAGATGAGCGTTGAGCCAAGAGTTGAGACTTGGGAGAAAAGGAGCCATGTTACTCACTATCTCAGGGCAAAGGAACAACAATTGGGAAGGCCCTGAGGAGGGTGCACCTGAGTTTCAAACTCTCTGACAACACAAAGAGGCTGCTGTGGCTGGAGTAGAGCAGGTAAGAGGGAGGTAGTGGGCAAGGAGGCCAGGGAAGGGACAGGGGGAGATGGGAGAATGGAGCTAATAAAATAGTGACTTGCAGACAATGCTAGGGACCCCTGTGGGACAGGGAACCACCAGAGGAGGGAGGTGTCATCGGACTCAGGTCTGAGGGGCTTGAAAGAATCTCACCACCCTCTGATTAGGGCCTTTGGGCACCACTACAGTGTAAAGGCAAAGTGGGTGTTCAACTTCGGTTTTTGTCTCTAGAGTCCAAATCTGAGTGCAAATACAACATGTGACACGATGGCCGTGACAGCAATGATCCAATCACACCTCCCTGAAGCCTTCCTCAAGGAGGACATCGGGGGAGAGCTTGTGTATGTGCTTCCTCCATTTAGCACCAAAGTGTCTGGGGCCTACCTGTCACTCCTGAGGGCCCTGGACAGTGGCATGGGTGACCTCAACATCGGGTGCTACGGCATTTCAGACACCACAGTGGAAGAGGTACATTTCTTTTTTTCTTAAGGCTGATTGATATAACTTGCTGTTCCCTTAGACTAAGTATACACAGTTCTTTAAAAAGAGAATAGAAATATTTTAAAATAAACATTTCACAAAATGAGAAAATCTTAAAACTACTATTCTTATGTAAGATTGGCTTTTGAAAACAAACATGTTTACCCAATTAGAGAACATGTATCTTTTACATACCAAAATGTTTACTTAGGGGAATGAGGGAGATGAGTGAAATTGGGGTTACGAGATTTAACTTCCAGATATAAAATAAATAAGTCATGGAGATAAAAAGTACAGTATAGAGAATATAGTCAATAGTATAATAACGTATGGTAAAAAAGAAAGTGTTCACTTAAAGTCACTATAAAAATATTTACTTACAGTCACACTTATTTGCCACTATGTGATAAAAACTTAAAATCAAAATTGAGCTTAGAGACTAGAAAGGACATGCATGTTTTATTAATGAAGTGTTCTGGCTTCTCTTTCTAGGTCTTTCTGAACTTGACTAAAGAGTCACAAAAAAACAGAGATATGAGTCTTGAGCACTTAACACAAAAGAAAATTGGAAATTCCAGTAGCAACGGCATCTCAACTCCTGATGATTTATCAGTGAGCAGCAGCAATTTCACAGACAGAGACGGTATAAATCTAACATGCATATTTTGCTTAATTCCAATAAATGACGTAAATGAGAAAAATCACAGGACAAAAGTTCAGCTTCATATTTTCTTTCTAAATTCAGAATAAAGAAATCTAAGTTTTATTTTTTAATATACCAAGTACTTATGGAACAAAATCAAATTCTTTATTTCAAAAATATTTTGAAGAATATGAAAGAACTTCCTCATTAGCATGGTAGTGTATATTCCTTACACTCAAAAGAATCATTTTTTTTAATAAGTATTTTTTTAATTTATTTATTTTGAGAGAGAGAGTGCGAGCAGGAGAGGGGCAGAGAGAGAGGAAGAGAGAGAATCCCAAGCAGGCTCCACACTGTCAGTGCAGAGCCCAGTATGGGACTCAATATCATGAACAGTGAGATTATGACCTTAACTGAAACCAAGAGTTGGATACTTAACTGACAGAGCCACCCCGTCACCTCACTGGTAGTCATTTTTAAGATGTAACTCACTACAGTTTCAGATTTGTGTTTAACAAATTAAAATGCTTCCTGTAATTGTTCCTGTCCAACAATGGACAAAGTTACCTTGCAAGGTAGCTGACCTCCTATCAGACATATTCAGCAGAGGAGTCATCAAAAATAAAATGCTTAAAAAAAGAGGTATCACTCTTTATGGGGCCTTATTGGAAAATACGTCTAATCTATCCCTTCTGTGAACAATTCAGTTGCTGAGAAAATTCAGGCTCTGAGAAAATGCTTTGGGGGAAGGGTTTCAGATTTGATGAAGTTGGACTCAGTGCCTAAGAACCTATAATGATAGGTTGTCCCCCTCAAATCTTCACATAAGATACATTTCAAAAATCGTGTTTCTTGGTATGACTTTGAGGAATTGGGCTCCTTTGAAAACAACTTTTATCCTCTCTTATTCTCTTTCTGACAGTTAATTTATGCCGTTGGAAACACTATTTACTTACGGAAGCAGATAGTAAAATGATATATAAATTATGGAATAGTCATTTCAATGGTTTGCTTAACCTGGAAAAAATCTCTAGGAACAAAACTTTTAATGAAACATTTTCCTGACTCTAAAATTTAGAGAAGATCTTCACTGATGTTTGCACAGTTCTGGAACTTGGGAGTCTCATTTGTCCTCTGCCGTATTCCTCATTTATCATCTTTTTGGGGAATAAAATTATCGAGCCCATGGCATTGAGGACTTTGATTAGAAAGTGGTCATCTGCTTCAGGAAGTAAATGTTATGTATTTGCCTCTGCATTTGTCTCATAATTTGAAACTATTCTTCAGTCAAAATGTTTCCCTCATTGACATTATCTTTTAGAAAGCACATTTGCTCCATTTGATACACCTGTAAGTCATCCACATGTAATTTCTCAAGAAACAGAAAAGCATACTAATTAACTTAAAATATTCAGCTCCTTCTACAATTCTCCTTTGCAGAGATATGAGTTTGCATTTAAACTTGTTCACTCTGTTTAATTGGAATTCATTTTAATTTAAGCAGCTTTGTATTTTTCCTTATCAGCTAAATGAAGATCATGATTTTTTGTGCTGCATAATTTGTGATGGAGAATTAAAAATATCCACGGAGTTGACGGTCATCTTATCACATGTAGAGGAGTGCTTGGCGGCAGGCCCTTGGAAAGAATGTTATATTTTTTAGAGGGGCCTATGGAATTATCACTTGTAAGAGCACAATTGAAGGGACAACAGTTTATGGCCTCCACAGCTGCTCTTATTCATTCTCAGAAGCTATGGAATTTTTCTCCACACCTGAAAAACATTTCAGGGTTGGGGTGGGGGGTTGTAAACATCTTTTCCCATTGAGGGTGTTTTGGGGTTTTTTTGTGTGACACTACTGGTAAAAATGGAGTTTTGAAATGGCAGATATAATCAGTCCGATTTTCTAAAGAGATGGTAATGAGTATTTGAACTAGAATCATACTTTGGAGGAGAACGTTTCCCTTTTCCCAAGTTTAAGGTGAATTCATTGGACCTCACATTGGAATGCAAGCTAATAAACTTACAATCACTAAGTTACCCACAGTAGGAATGAGTTTTTACACTAGGCAGCTGTTTTGGCTTCTGTTTATCCTTTTTTTAAAACTGAAGCTATACATTGTATTAGTTTATGTCATATGAGTTTCAGGTGTCAGTTTCTGTTTATCTTATTGAAATTCAGTCTCCTGATAGAAGCTATCTCTTGAGTCTTAGTAATTAGCAATACACACAGAGAAAGCATTGAGACTTTGGAGATTAGGGACAATATTCATTTGTAAAACTGAAAACATCTCACTTTCACATTTAAAATGACTATGGACTATGGACAGTGTATAGTGATTGGTAATTCGCAAAGCATTTTTACATTTGGCTCTATGACATAGAGAGCGTCAGCCCCAAGGTTGAAAAACACAGAGCCAAACCTCAAATCAGAACCTTCAAAATAAAGCTTTTCATACCATATCACATTATACCATCCATCCATGGTTTTTGAAGTTACTCTATTACTTGATTTATCAGGGTTACCCAGAGCCATATCAAATCTCTCTCTCTCTCTTTAATCAGACAAAATCCTGACGAGAGGTGAAAGGTTGAATGGTTTTGATCTGTTACTGAAGAAGATCATGGCGATACTCATTAAGAGGTTCCACCATACCCGCAGGAACTGGAAAGGTCTCATTGCTCAGGTCATTCTCCCCATTGTCTTTGTAACCACTGCCATGGGCCTTGGCACACTGAGAAATTCCAGCAACAGTTATCCAGAGATCCAGATCTCCCCATCACTCTATGGTACCTCTGAACAGACAGCCTTCTATGGGTAAGTTTCTTTCCTCCAAAACATTTCCCCAGTGCCTGCAGAGGCCTCAATGTACCTCAGTGAATGCGTGAAATGCTGAAGAATAAAGAACTATGAGGCACTGTACCTGATTCTGCCAATGGAATGGACAGCTTGATTTATTGCAGCATGGCACTTCTATTGCCAACAGATAACTTTTTAAGAGCTTTTGTGTTTGTCAAAAAATAAAGTTATAGTATGTCTTTATTTTTAATGGCTAGACTTTCAGCAAGAAAGCCAGGTTAGGTGTGGCTTCCCAAGCTGTTGTTATATAGAGCAAATAACTTTTTTTTTCTTGGCCTCACAAATATTGGATAGTAATATAAGAACCCTGTATAATATTATATTCCATATATACAATAGGTGATCACTAAATGCATGTGATGATTAAGAGAATGACAAGGCAGCCAAATAGAGCCAGGTGCTTATTTTTTTTCCATGATACTATTTTTTTTTTCCTGCTACTGAGTCTTTCTTGGATTTTTAAGAAAATTATTCTTTGGACAGCATTTTTTATTTTTCCTAATTATTCATAAGCACAACTTTAATATGGAAGTCTAATGGAGGATCAAGAATTTGTTTCTATCCTTTAATATCACAGGAATTCTCACCCAAGCACAAAAGCACTGGTCTCAGCAATGTGGAGTTTCCCTGGCATCGACAACATGTGTTTGAACATCAGTGATCCGTAAGTGGTTCTTTTTTTCCCCCCTTTTTCACTTTTGGCACTCAAGTTGTGTATGTACATGTGCATGCATGTGTATCCGTGTGTGTGTGTGTGTGTGTGTGTGTGTGTGTGTGTATGGATGGGTGTGTGTTGTAGGCTGGAGAAGGGCAGCACCCTGAGAGAAATCTGTGTTTAACGGATTTTCTCTCTCCCCTTTAGTTTACTCCATGGCTATACTATGCTGTAACAGTGAACAGTAGGTGCTTTCTAACCTATGAAATTCCATCTTGCATATACCTTTATTTAACAAACAACCCTGTGAATTATTAATCCCATTTTTAAGACAGAGAAACTGAGACTCATACGGACTGAGATACTTGTCTAAAAAAATCTAGACAGTAAGTTGTGCAGCTAAAGCTGGGACCACGTCTTCTGACTCTTGTTTTTGCACTAGGTAATATTGTTTATTGAGACTTCCAAGATAATACACAACGCTTGTAAACCTAATATTGGTATATTGTTTTACTAAGGTTGGAGAACAGGATGAGAGAGCAGAGAAGAAAGGGATCAAAAAGCCCATCCTGCCTCATTAAGACAATTCAATGAGCTTTGGTTTTAACACTATTCAGTAAATAAGTGTCTCTCTAATCCCTCATAAAATGTCAAATCACTTGAAAATGGTAGTCTGATGTATATTTGAGTTATGAAAAACCAGTAAACTGTGCCTAAGACTATATGCCTGAATTTAATGCCCAATACTCACTAATATATTCATACATAAATATGAGAGCACACACATACCTCACTTTAATATCATTTTTTCCTTGCAGAAGGTGTTTACAGAAAGGCAGTCTAGGAAAATGGAACACCAGTGGGGAGCCGATCACTAATTTTGGTGTTTGCTCCTGTTCAGATAATATCCAGGTAAGACAGAATTCCATCTCAGTGAAGTAGGTGAAAGAAAGGAATAAATATTGAAACCTGAAAGATCTATCCAGGTTGCCAAAGAGTCAGTATAATTTCATTTTACGGAAGCTAGTAGCTCAGAGATGTGGAGCGGGGCAGCTCAAAAATATTGCCTTTGAACTTGAGGTCACTGTTTTAAATCCATCTCAGAACAAATTTCCAAATGCAGGTAATTCTATGATGGTCTTTGTGGAAACCAACTGAAAATGAACTTTTGGTGTCTGTTCAGTTCTAACCAGAAAGCTCCATGTTTCAGACAACAAAGCCACCGTAAGTGTCAAATCTAAAAGCACTGTGAGACTGTTTGGGGGTTAGGTGGCAAGTCAATAATGTGTAAATCCAGAACAGAACTCCATTTCTTTGTAAGGAGCACCTTCAGCATGCAAGAAAAATCCATGTCCTGAAAGAAACAAAAAAGAATATTCAACCATCCCTTACCCCATCTGTATTTTACAGATACACACCTTCCTTTTCTACGGCTATCAATTCAACATACTTTTAAGAAAACCAAATTCGCTGGGGAAATGAAACATTGTTGAAGAGAAGAGAAGTTGACTATATTGTCAACTTACTTTCCCAAAGGAAAGGAATCTAGCAATATTTTAGTAGTGTCACATGATTCAACCCTGAACTCTTTGTACAATATTTTAGAATGAAAATGTTTCTTGTAAATGCAACCAATTTTTGTGTTCTCGTGGAAAACATTTACTAACAAGAGCTGGGATCCCACAGCATCTTTTGGTATCCTTGCATATTTCAATATCAGTCTTACCCAGTACTCAAAGAGTTTCCTAGTCCCTCATGTAATCTAGTTAATTTGAAAATTCTTCATGTATTTTCTTTAGTTCACAGTAAAAGTTAACTAACCAAGTATTTAAAATTTGAATCTAGATAAATTTCATTAATCAAAGGGGAAAAATGAGAGAGAGATTCAAAGCAAGAAACAGACTTTTTATTTTTTTTTATTTTATTTCTGAAAAACTTTTATTTTTTTTTTTTTACAAATAGTTTATTGTCAAGTTAGTTTCTACATAACACTCAGTGCTCATCCCCAAAGTGCCCTCCTTCATGCCCATCCCCCCCCCCCCCCCCCCCTCAGTCCTCAGTTTTTGTCAGCATTCAAGAGTCTCTCATGGTTTGCCTCTCTCCCTTTCCCCCACCATTTCCGCCCTTCTTCTCCCCCTTGTTCCTCCGTCAAGTTCCTCCTAATCCTCCTATACGTGCAAACATGTGATATTTGTCCTTCTCTGCCTGACTTATTTCGCTCAGCATAACACCCTCAAGGTCCATCCATGTTGCTACACATGGCCAGATTTCATTGTTTCTCATTGCCATGTAGTATTCCATGGCATAGATAAACCACATCTTCTTGATCCATTCATCTGTTGATGGACACTTAGGCTCTTTCCATGTTTTAGCTATTGTGGAGAGTGCTGCTATGAACATTGGGGTACATGTGCTCCTATGCCTCAGCATTTCTGTATCCCTTGGGTAAATTCCTAGCAGTGCTATTGCTGGGTCATAAGGGAGTTCTATTGTTAGTTTCCTGAGGAACCTCCACACTGTTTTCCAGAGGGGCTGTACCAGTTTACATTCCCACCAACAGTGTAGGAGGGTGCCCGAGAAACAGACTTTTTAATTATAGAACAATCTGATGATTACGGGGGTGGGAGGTTGGGGGGATGGGTGAAATAGATGATGGAAATTATCTGTGTGATGAGCACACAGTGGTGTATGGAACTGTTGAATCACTATATTGTACACCTGAAACTATTATAACACTGTATGTTAACTAACTGGAATTAAAATAGAAACTTAAAAGAATAAAAATAAACAAGTCATCAAATATATATATATATATGTATATATATATATATTATACATATAAGGGTATATTTTATATGCATAGTTATATATATTTTTATACAGATAATATATATAACATTTGACAGTACCTACTAATACTGAAGATGTATATACCCTATGGGATCAGCAATTCCATTTCTATTATATACCCATCAGAAATGTGAATACATTCACCAAGAGGCATATACTAGAATATTCGTAACAATACAATTTGTAATAGCCACTCAGATTCCCACCAATAGTAGAGTGGATAAATCAAATGTATTCTATTTTCATATATATATACAGTAAAATAAGAATGATTGATCCACAACTACATATATCAAATGGAGGATTCTCACGAATGATGAGTGGAAAAAGCCAAATACAAGAGAGAACATATAATACAATTCAATTTATATAAGGTACAAAAACATGCAGAACTATTCTGTGCTGAATACTTTGGGAGTGGTAGTGACTGGAAGGAAGGATGATGAGGGGGCTTCCCGGTACTCGGTACTGGCATGTTCTGTTTCCTGACCTGGTTTCTGGTTACATGGTTGTGTTCAGCTTGCCAAAATGTATCAAGCAGTATACTTATATGTGCTTTTCTATACATACAATTCAACAAAAAAATAAGCTAAAAAATTCCATTGCAAACATAAGGGTGTCTCTATTTGTGGAACAAGTAGCATTCTAGAAATGTGATCTTCAAGTTAATCCAACCTGCTGTAAGGTGAAAGTCAGCATTTATTTTTTAGAGCAATCTTCACCTTGAAGTTCTCAGGGTGCACTTGTGGTATGAGCCTGACATCATGTGAAGGGATGGAAGGAAAAATTGGAAAAGTGCTAAGTTCTCTGGCTTTATGTCAGAGAAGCATGGGAAGTGTCAATGGAAAGTAAGTGGTTGGGAAAGGCAGAAAGCTTATGAGCATAAAAATAAGTGATTAAAACTAGGCTCTGAGGTTGGTTTTCATATTGTCAATGATGTCACATTGACATATGTGACATATGATGTGACATATGTAACAATAATGTCACATCATTGACATATATCATATGTCAATTATGTCACATCATCATTGTCATAGTGATGTGCCAATGCATTTAATTTTGACATATGTATGATGATAGTAATGTAAGATGCTAACAATAGCAGAAAACTGGGTGAAGGGTATACAGAGACTCTCTGTATTAAATTTGAAATCTATCTATGTGTGTATATAGACATATATAAGCACATTTGCAATATATATAAACTTTATTATGGAATAATTTTAAATTTACATATGTAAAGATTAGATTTAGATTTACTTAAAAAATGAAGGTATATAGATTTAGATATATGTAAACTTGAACTTTTACACCCAGGTTTGTACCTTAAAAACAATGCAACACACACTTTCATCCACTGCTGTCACCTGAGAACTTATGTCTGTTGATGTTATCTTTTCAACTCCAAGCAAACATTTTTTTACTTTCCTGCAAATCATTGAGTGACTTTTAAGTCATTTTAGAGTTTAATGTTATTCTCCAGGCATATCAAACTTGTCAGTACAGTGAAAAGAAAATCACTCATTGGTTAACTTGTATTCTTTTTAGCTTCAAGTGAGTCGTAAACCTGTGTATGTGCTCTACTACTTGTTCTAATTTCTTGGCAGAGGAAGATGCCTTCCTTTTCAAAGCTCTACAGAGTCAGAAGACAGTCTTATCACACTCTACCTGTTGCAATAATAGACAAATCAGGAGACCTGAACTCCTTGACATTGTCTATTTGATTTGCAAAGAACTTAATTTTTAACTTTATTTTTCAGGAGTGTCCTAAGTTTAACTATTCTCCACCTCATAGAAGAACTTACTCTTCTCAAATAATTTACAACCTCACTGGGCACCGCTTGGAAAATTATCTAATATCAACTGCTAATGAGTTTATGCAAAAAAGGTAAAAATACTCTCCTTATAACATATTTAATTCAGCATATCTTGATTTCAAATTTTAATGGTAACTGCTTCCTCAACTTGAGACAATAGATGAACATTTCTATTGATTATTTACCTAGTTACATTCTCTATTTTATCTAAATAATCTTAGGTGTTAAACCTTTTTAAAAAATTTTTTTAGTTTCCTCAAATTAAGACTCATTTGAGGAAATTGAAGAGGATTGGGTTGTTTGTTTTTAAACAAAAATGTATTGTTAAACTTGTACATTTTTTTCCTTGAAGCAATAATGTTACTGACTAGATTATGGCAATTTGGACAGTTTTAAGGCATCACTTCAGGTGACAATTGGCCTTAGTTACAATATAAATATCTCAAATTTAGATTATGATATCTGTGTGTGGATAAAATGTGTCCATGTGTAGCAAGGCCATAGGCCTTGTACCTAAGCCACCTAAACATTTGCAATGGATGTAAGGTTGGTAGGCTTATATTTGGGGTACTATGGACAGACCTAGAAGACACTATGCTAAGTGAAATAAGCCAGACACAGAAAGGCAAATACTGCATGATCCCACCTATATGTGGGATCTGAAATAGTCAAATACACAGAAGTAGAGAGTAGAATGGTAGTCTACTAATGCCAGGGTCTGGGGATACGGGGAGATGGGGGACATGTTGGTCAAGGGCTACAAAGGTACAGTAATGTAAGAGGAATAGATTCTGGAGAGCTAATCTACAGTAATGTGACCGTAGGTAACAATACAGTATTGTATACTTGAAATTTGCTAACAGGATAGATCTTCAGAGTTCTCATCGCACATGCGCGTGTGCACACACACACACACACACACACACGTGCATGCGTGCTCATACAAAAAGAAAATGGTAACTGTATGAGGTGATGGATATTTTAATCATCTTGAATGTGGTGATTATTTCACAGTGATATACACATATCAAAACATCAAATTGTACACCTCGAATATATGCAATTTTTATTTGTCAGTTATACCTCAAATAAAGCTGGGGCATAGGGAGTTGGTCATCCTGCAGCAGCTTCTCCTTCCCTCCATCTCTTTCCTCTCATATTTCTCAGTATACATAAATGACAGATATTCACCATAAAATAATTAGAAACTACATATAAGCAGAAAGAAAAAGGAATCTCTCTCTATCCATATAATCACTATTGATTGTATATCCTTCAGAAATTTTTTAGACACAGATACCAGTATTTTCAACAAAATGAAGTTTATTATAAACAAACATTTCTAAAACCTACTTTAAAAAAAATAAACTGATCTGTCTGTGTCGAAACTATAGCTCTGTGGCATCACATTTAGGTTGATAGTCACAAGAAGATTAGTCTAGTGTGACTATACCATTATTTATTTAACTCAACCCTAATTTGGGACATTCAAACTGATCCATTCTTAAAATTACTGCATTTTTTTAAGTCCACTTTTTATTTTCAAGAGACTATGAACTGACAAGTACCAGGCAATTATATAGGCACAATTTAACTTCAAATATCCCAGAAGAGAAAAAGTATAGCAGCAGGGGACAAACTGGAGGTGGGGGGTAGGGGTGGGGGGGGGAGTTTGGAGAATAAAAGGAATGGAGCCTTTCTTTTTTTTATTATTTATTTCTGAGAGAGAGAGAGAGAAAGAGATAGCGTGAGCAGGGGAGGGTCAGAGAGAGGGAGATACAGAATCTGAAGGAGGCTCCAGGCTCTGAGCTAGCTGTGAGCACAGAGCCCCATGCAGGGCTCGAACCCACGAACCGTGAGATCATGACCTGAGCTGAAGTAGGACGCTTAACCGACTGAGCCACCCAGTGGCTCTCTCTCTCTCTCTCTCTCTCTCCTAGAAATTAAAAAAAAAAAAAAGATGAGAACTGATCTCACATCACTTTAGTATTAAATTACTTCTTTGAAAAGGAATTTTAAGGGCAAAAACACTATAATTTTCGAGATGGTGCATGATCCAGTTAAGTTGGCAGAATTGGTTAGATTATATATATCACTTATTTTCAGAATGATTAGTCCATATTTCCATTTACTTAAAATGAATTTTTGCTTCTAGTTATAGTATTAAAACATTATAAAAGAAATCAATAAAAAAGTAAAATATTTGTCGGGCAGTATTTATTTCATACTATAAATGTATTCCTCATGGAAAGAGAACATTGAGCCTTTAGTTAAACATTTTAGATCCATTTATGAATGTTTTCTCCATTAAAACAAATATAAGTTTTGTTATTCTTATATATAGGTATGGAGGTTGGAGTTTTGGGTTGCCTTTGACTAATGACCTTCGTTTTGATATAACAGCAGTTCCTGCCAATAGAACACTTGCTAAGGTAAATTATGACCTTCCCTCTGGGATGTCATACAAATGAGAATGTGAACTTGAAATACTCAAGCATTTTGATGAAGTAAAAAAACACAAGTGCAATCAATTTGAGAAGCGTTTGTCATAATGCTTTCCCCATAACACTGGGGTTCCAGTCCTGTGTATTTACCCAAGTAAATACAGGGATGCATATACAAAAACTTAACATAAAATGTTTCTTATATTAGCCAAACACAGAACCCCAAATGTCCATATACGTTAGAATAAATGGATTGTTGTGTCATTCAATAATACTTTCAGGGGGTGCCTGGCTGACTCAGTCGGTTAAGTCTTCAACTTTGGCTCAGGTCATGATCTTAAGGTTCACGAGTTGGAGCCCCACACTGGGCTCTGTGCTGACAGCTCAGAGCCTGGAGCCTGCTTCGGATTCTGTGTCTCCCTCTCTCTCTGCCCCACCCCTACTCCCAATCTGTCTCTTTGTCTCTCTCAAAAATAAACATTAAAAAAAAAATTTAAGAAGAGTAGGCAAAACTCAACCATATTCTTTAGGGTGACTATTGTGATTTTGAAAAACACAGAATCCCGGAGATGTTCTGGATACTGGCAATTTTTGTTTCTTCTTTTCAAATATTTGTTAAGTTTATTTTGAGAGAGAGAAAGAGAATCCGAGGCACAATCATTGCAGAGCCCAATGTGGGGTCAAACTCACAAACCATGAGATCATGACCTGAGCCAAAGTCAGAAGCTTAGCCAACTGAGCCACCCAGATGTCCTCAATTTTTGTCTTTTAACCTGAGTGATAGTTCAAGAGGTGTACTCCTTTCATAATTTTTTGCTGAACTGAACATTAATGTTTTATGTGTTTTTCTTTACATATGTATTATATGTGTTTATCCTTGTTTCTTTTTTTTTAATGTTATTTGTTATTGAGAGACAGAGTGTGAGCTTGGAGAGGCAGAGAGAGAGAGGGAGACACAGAATCCGAAGCAGGCTCCAGGCTCTGAGCTGCCAGCACAGAGCCCAATGCGAGGCTCAAACTCATGAACTGTGAGATCATGACCCAAGCTGAAGTCGGATGTTAAACCGACTGAGCCACCCAGGCGCCCCTATCTTTGTTTCTTAAAGAGCATGGAAACTTAACAGAATATGATGGAGACAAATAATCCTGTAGATTTTATTATTACTATTATTATTATTATCTATATCATATCTGTGCTTTGAAACAAGCTAGAGTCTTAGGAATTCTAAATTGTCCTTTACATATTTCTCATTTGGTAGTAAGAAATATATATAGACTTGGGGGAGGTGGAGAAACTAATATTATTTAATAACTGTGATAAGCCAAGCGCTAGTATCATCTGGTACACAAACTACCTGATTACATCCTCACAACATTGCTATGAGATAGATATGATGGGGCCTATTTTAGCCAATTTTCATAAGGTCATATAGAAAGTAGAGAGTACTGTTGGAGCTTTGAATGCTCCCTCCCTGCCATTTGTTCCTTTTCTTCTTCTCTCCATACACAGAATAAACATTTTTACTTAAACAAAGAGTTCTAATAGTATATAATTTATTTCTCTCTAAGTTAGATTTCTAATTTTAGAATGTCAGCTGGGTCTCTTGAATTGAGGCACACCAGTGTTTTATATCCCTCTGTTTTTGACATAGAAGGCAAAGTAACTCACCTCCCTGTGGGTTACAACTAAGAATGGAAAGTTAGTGTGGGAATTTCAAGGTTATCATTCTTGTTGCTAAGGACATAATGTTTATATTTAATTTCTTTCTACATCCTGACCTAGATGTTATTTTATATTATTATGATTGTTATTATTGAGGATGCCTTAGCTCTAGTCCCAGAATCACTACAGACCAGCCACAGAGATGGAGATAATAACGATTTCTTCAGTTTATTTCAAGCTTTGCCTATGGAGAAGGTACAGAATAACTAATAATGTGGTGCTATCATGCAGGAAAAAAAAAACTTTCTCAATCTCTGTCCATCTCTAAATTGGAAATGCAGAGGTCTGTGGTCAACACTCTGGGGAATGGTTCTAATCTCCCAAGATAAAATAAGTTATTGGGAAATTGGTGCTCTTATTTTAAATATAAGTTCTGTGGACTGTCAGATGTAAAGGCAGCCTAATTTATTTGAACATCATACTGATCTTGCTTCCCTTTTTGGAATTTAACAGGTATGGTATGATCCAGAAGGCTATCACTCACTTCCAGCTTACCTCAACAGCTTGAATAATTTCCTCCTGCGAGTTAACATGTCAAAATATGATGCTGCCCGACACGGTAAAGTTACTTACACAGAAGCTTCTTGTATTGCAGCTTTTGCCTCTCTCCATATAAAAATGCATGTTAGATTTCATTTCCTCCAGGTACTTTATGGTATCTAAATCACAGATCTTTAAAAGGAGTCTAAAATTAGTAACTACCACCAGATGGAACATTCTAGATAATTTCCTTAACTTTGGGTTAATTTAGTTTCCTCATTTATCAAATCAGGATAATAAAGCTTACTTCATGCTTATTTCTGGTCTTACATGTAGTAGCTGTAACTCACAGGAAAACATTTTATTACTATTTACTTGTATATAGGATAAGAAATTAAAAATAATTAATGTTAATAAATCTAAACATGAAGTTAAAACTTTTAAACTAAAAAATCCTACACCTAACCATTAATTGAACGTTTACCATAAAATATGTGCTTTATATGATAAATTGCTAATCCTTATACACAGCCTTTCAGGATGAATATTATTGTTCCTTACTATTATTTTATGGAGCCCAGAAATGGAATTTGAACCCAAGTCTGTCTGACTCCTGCCTCTTTATTTTTCTAATACTTCTCGGGACTCAGCTAGATCTACTGCAGTTAGATTTCCCAAGAGGCATCCACATAGTTTTCAGAACTGGGTTTGGGATTTTAAAAAGACTAATTTATTTTTTCTAATCCAATTATTGTCCATTAAATTATTTAATTATATTAAGCCTTGCCCAAATTATCTTTCTTTACTGATCCTAAAAAAAAAAATAATAATGATGATGGAAATAAATGAGTGACATATTTGTTAGCCACAACTGAGTCCATAGCCTAATAAATAGGCTAACATATAGCCTAATAAATGGGAAAAAAGACAGAATACATCTTTTAGAAATTGCAACGTGTTTTTCTTTCATCTCCTTCCTGTTGGGCATAACAATGTGTGTTCGGTGTTCTGATGATTGTAGAAGTGAATTATAGAATCAAATACTCATTCTAGCAAAAGACTCAGTCTTCACTTTAGAGAGAACAGCATTCTTTTCCCACCTGTTGTGGCATTTTCCTAGCAGGAGGAACCATGAAGAAAGTAGCAAGACTGAAAGATAGTCCTTAGATGCAAGGCACCATTAAAGGGCATATTCAAAAGTGGCAAATTAAATTAAATGGTAGGTGTTAAGGAGTTTACTGACAATAAGCACTGGGTATTGTATGTACCTGATGAATCACTGAATTCTACTCCTGAAATCAATATTGTACTGTATGTTAACTAACTAGAATTTAAATAAAAATGTGAAAGAGAATTAATTAATTAAATGGCCAGATCAGTTTTGTTTAACCTGGTTTGAAATACTATTGAGTATGACTTTTGGTAGGATGTCTTCATCAGAACAAAAGATATTTGTTTCTGTGATGGATAATGAAAGCAGAAGAACTATACAAATGACTAGAAGGAAATGTAGCAAAGGTAGGTAGGTGAGAAAAACAGACCAATGCCACTTTTGAAGAGTCAGCTTTTAAAGCCTGTATTCAGGTTCCATTTATTAGTAGTATTCTTTACCAAGACTGAAGCAATCTGAATCACTCTGGATTCTAACAGGCTTGTTGTGGCTCCTACCACTGCATTTTTTTAAGTTACAGAGCTTAAAGAATTAGAATTCTGGAGCAAAAACTTTATATTGACCTTAAAAGGAAATTTACTTTTTAGGTTTAAAAATAAGGCTTATGAGTTTTGTAGCAATTAATAGTAGTGTGCCTTTTTTTTAACTTTTCTCTTTTTTTAATATTTATTTTTAAAGAGAGAGATTGAGAGAATGAGGGGGGTGGGTAGGGGCAGAGAGAGCGAAACACAGACTCTGAAGCAAGCTCCAGGCTCTGAGCTGTCGGCACCGAGCCTGCTGCGGAGCTCAGATCCATAAGTCAGACACTCAATTGACTGAGCCACCCAAGCACCCCTTAACTTTTCTTATATATTCTCATGAAAGTGGTAGCTTTCCACCCTCTCTGGAAGGAGTTTGATTTTCTTTAGAAAAGAAATCATGTTACCCTAAAATACTTTCATTGTTTTGTAATGTACATATGGGGTCTCCCATGGTAGTATTGTCTTTAAAAATGAGCTCAACTACTCTCCTGCCACCTCTCTCCCCCTACGACAGTAGCTGTTTTAAGCCATGTTTGTTGAATTCCGCATGAATTGGTATTTTACTTTAGCTGTAAAACTGATTTTCTTTGAATTCTAACATGCTAGTAAAAATCTTTTAATTAGTTTTCCTTTGCTATGTCAATAGCTATAATTTTCATGTGGTTCCCTCTAGTGGTTAATTTAACATGAAAATTCTGTTTTCTTCTCAAACAAAATAGGTTTGCTTGTTTTCCCTAACAAATGTTATACAATGAGGCTCTTTTCCAAACATATGGACATATTATTCCCTCTACCCTCCAGTTTGTTCCGACCCTTTATTGCATTAGTAGGAATTGTCAATAGGAAGCACCTCATTTTAGGTTTACAACTATAGAGGCAACAGAAACAGATAATATGCTATTTTTAATATATATTACATATGGGGAAAATAATTGAAATTTTAAGATTCAATATGATTTAACTAGTGTTCATTGACTAATTACTATAGTCAAGACATTATGCTGGATACTGTAGAACCCTAACCCTAATGCATTTACTTGATCTTTCTGCTAAAAATATGTCTGAAACACTCGGTTGGGCAACATTTTTTCATAGTGGAGTGAATGCATTTGCAGAGATTTCCCTGGTGAAATAAAGTAATCCTTGATTCTGAAATACAAGTCAGAAATAAAAGAAATGTTTTTCCCCTGCTTATATTATTATTCAACAATAAGGTTTAAGTAGGGCCCCAAGGAAAACTAAATCTCAGTAAAAAGAGAGACCGTTAATTTACACAAAAGATAAGAAAAGTGCATTCCCCCAATGATGTGATTAAAGTTATAGGCCAAATTGATTATTGTTGTTAGTTTCTTTGTTTTGCTTTAATTATATATTTTTCTCTTTAACATGTAACAATTGCAGAATTCAGTCTCAAATATGTTACATTTTACTCAACAAAAATTATAAATTTAGGTTAATGGAAGGAATATAACTTTATAATAATTTATATTTGGATGCTGTGAAAGCGTCTCAATATCCTGATATAATAACCATATACTACATGAGCAATAAGTGAGAAAGTTCTCACTCAGCTTCTGACTCTATGAAAACAAATATTTAAGAGATAGCATCACTGCCATCCTCTCCCATTCTTTTTCAAGTTACTCAGACAGTATAGACTTTGCCTTTCCCAAGACTGTGGACTCTTGGGAAACTTTTGCCAGCCCATTTTGGTTATGACTAATCATTATCCTCTGATAAGGGGAGAAAAGAATATTGTTTCTAATTCAGAAACTATAACTGACTATGGGAGACCCCAATCATTTAGAACTGTATTGGAATTAAGTGACTACTTTCCTGGAGCCAGTTAGTTTCTCTGAATTCTCTTGAATCTTTATGTCTCAGTGAAAATCCCTCAGAGATAGCTGAAGCTCCCAAGACTTACCCTGGTAGATAAAGTTCTAGAAAAATAGACATCTTGGAAGTAGTGAAGGAGGAGGGATATTCTCAGCCTACAGTGTTTTCCCAACCTGGCTGATAGCATAATAAAGAGGGATTAGGATGGTCAGTGTTCTTTAGGAGATCCTCATATAGTTGGTCTAAAACACCAATGTAGTAAGTGCTGCTGAAATACAAATGTGCATGATTAGATGGGGAGAAGAAACAAAAAACAAAAATGTAATAAGGGAAATGCCATATATAAGAAATGGACATTCTTGTCCCTTCCCCCAAAATTCCATAAACAGTGGGAAAAACATCTTTTAAATTTTTACGTGAATGCCACCTATTGTGTGGCATTGATGAGATTGAGAGGAGGGATAATTTTCCTTTAAAGCACTGTCCCCAAAGGGGGTGCCTGGGTGGCTCAGTCGGTTAAGCATCTGACTTCAGCTCAGCTCATGATCTCACAGCTTGTGGTTTCAAGCCTCACGTTGGGCTCTGTGCTGACAGCTCAGATCCTGGAGCCTGCTTCAGATTCTGTGTCTCCCTCTTTCTGCCCCTTTCCCACTCATGCTCTGTCTCTCAAAAATAAATAAACATTAAAATTTTTTAAAAATATTATCCCCAAAGTAAAATTATAGCGTAAGGAGGAAAGTATTATATATTATTCATGCCAAAATTGGTATTTCTGAGTAACTGAATATCTACTAATGAAAAGAACTGTCTCTTCTTTAAGGCATCATCATGTACAGTCATCCTTATCCAGGAGTGCAAGACCAAGAACAAGCCACGTAAGTGGAAATATCTGGCAAGACTACATTACTCCTTGGCACAGTGAAGCCTCTGTATAAAGTACTGTAATTGGAAATCACAGTTGTATCTGAATGAATGTCAATCTAGAAGAGCTGTTAATATAAGTCACTGACTGGGATGAAAGGAAGTTTCTGAAAGTCTGTGCAGTGGGGTTGCCAAGTGAGCTTGCTGGCTGTAGCGTCAGAATCTGCTGCTTTTATAAGTCAAGTGCATAAGTGCTTCATCATTTCAATTTCCCTGCATAGCATTTAAGTACTATTTCTGTGCTCAAGAACTATATATTCTTGCATACACCCAGTAACCCTTAGAGACCGAGGTATATATTTTTTTTGATCAAATATCCCTAGTCAATTCAGATGCACTAGAGCTATATTTATCCAGGGTCATAGCCAAGTCATGTAGAAGATATTATCTGGCTGCCTTGCAGGAAGACTTATTTGTGTCACAGCCAAGTCTTATACTGTTTTGTTGATGGTTTTAGTCATGAATCTTTCTGAGGGGAAAAGAGTTCTAAAAACTTATGTATGTTTTCCTCTCCCTATTGCTCACTACAGAATGAGCAGCTTAATCGATATTTTAGTGGCACTCTCCATCCTGATGGGCTACTCTGTCACCACCGCCAGCTTTGTCACCTATGTTGTAAGGGAGCATCAGACCAAAGCCAAGCAGCTGCAGCACATTTCAGGCATTGGTGTGACATGCTACTGGGCAACAAACTTCATTTATGACATGGTGAGTAACTTGCAAGAAAGACAGAATTGGTTGGGGTAGAAGATACCGGTTTTATATTCAGCATTTATTCATGCCTACCTTGTTCAAATTATTACCACAAATCAGTAAATTAAGAAAAAAATAATTTGATAGTGTCTAGGTGGCTCAGTCGGTTGAGTATCTGACTCCGGTGCAGGTCATGATCTCACGATTCGTAAGTTCAAGCCCCGCGTCGGGCTCTGTGAGGACAGCTCTGAGCCTGGAGCCTGCTTCAGAACGTGTGTCTCCCTGTCTCTCTGCCCCTCCCCTGCCCATGCTCTGTCTCTCTCTCTGTCTCTGAAAAATAAATAAACATTAAAAAAAAAGAAATAAAAAATAATTTGCCTCAGACTTATAGTCAGATAGAGGAATAGTTAGAGGTCATCTCTGTGGTCTGAAGACCCAACTATATCAGATTCCCCAGGACATTTATTAAAATGCAGATTCCTGGCTCCACTCCAGACCTACTGGTTCTCCATCTTGGGGATGGAGCCAAGAGGATACACATTTTTAACAAAATCCTACGAGTTATTTTATGCATAATAAGGTTTGAGAGCCTCTATTGTAGGAAAAGAGAAATTAGCAAAATAGCCTTGCCCAATGGTACCAAATAATCGAGCTTATAAAAATTTAGTCAACTAATAGTAAAAACCTTGAAGTAGCAGTCCCTGATGAATGACACATTAGATACGACTAGTAGGGGCAATAAAGGATGAATTTAATTGACAGCTCTCTCATTTGCATAAAATAGTCCCCAAATTCAGATGGTTTTTCTTGACTCCAAGTGCACCGGTATTGGCCAAAAGCCCAGGATGTGGTATGCAGTTGCCTGGTAATTATGGCAGAATTGTCTGAGTTGCTGTATAGATCGTTGGCTTGAAGAGCTGGAGAGTAATTAACTACACATCCACTTTGTTAATGTATGCAGTGAGGTCTGAAATGCCTTTGTTGAAGAAGTCAAATCTAAAAGAATGGTAATGACTCCTCTGGACTTAATAGGAGTTTTATGTTAAGAAAGCTTAAAGTACATACTTCTGCAAAGGGCTACTTACAACTCAGATATGTTGTCATATATCTGGTTCTCATTCCAATTTAGGAGATTCCCCTCCTCTCCAAATTAAATTACCATCTCTTTCAAAGTGTGCATCTTGCTGCAACCTGCACAGCATTTTATTTTTCTGTTTGCCAGTAAAACACTGAGTTCTTTGCTCATGTACTGTGATTCCAAGAATGTGTGGAACCTGCCACCCCACTGTTTTACACTGAGTGGCTCACACTGATAACCAGGACTTAGAAATCAGCCACCTGAGAGAGTTCCAGCATTCAAAATGAAATCAATACTTTGAAGACTGCGTCTAATACCAAGATACCTGACTATCTTATCTTCCTTACTGAACCTCTATCACCGAATGATCCCGTCTCTGAGCCTGGAGGCAGGAACACCAGGGACTCCGTGTACATTTATAAAGATAGGAACTGGCTTGACCTCATATTACAGGAGACAAATCTAGAGTGAAATCAGTATAAAATAAGCTGAACTTGCAAGCAACGGGAACATAAATAAAAATTCATTCCTTCACATATTTCAAGGTCAACTTGTTATAGTTTTAACTATATGGGCTATTGATGTTTTGGGAAAAATAGTTGCCGTATTTTTTAAAATTCTTTTAAATGTTCATTTAAAACATTTTGAGAGAGAGAGAAACAGAGTGTGAGCAGGAGAGGGGCAGAGAGAGACAGAGACAGAGAATCTAAAGTGGGCTCTAGGCTCTGAGCTATCAGTACAGAGCCCAACGTGAGGCTCAAGCCCATGAACCATAAGATCATGACCTGAGCCAAAGTCCAATGCTTAACTGACTGAGCCACCCCGGAGCCCCAAATATTTACCATATATTAAGCATTGTTTTACATATTCCCACAGGTCTTCTACTTGGTGCCTGTAGCATTTTCAATTGGTGTAATTGCAATTTTCAAGTTACCTGCCTTCTACAGTGAAAACAACCTAGGCGCCGTATCTCTCCTACTTCTGCTGTTTGGGTAAGCTGAAAGAAGAATTAACAGAATTAAATGTTCTGAGGCACAAACAGAACCTAAACCTCATTAGCTAATTTACAATTGTCTTGGGGTCTCCGTAGCCATAAGTGATGACTAACAATACATTATAGTTGCAAGTCCACAGTTTGTACAGTACAATACTTCTGAAAATGAGTGTTGTCATTATTAATAGTAATATCTGACATTAACGACTACTTACTAGGTACCAAGTGTCATGATTGACAATCTACACATGTAACATAAAACTGGATGTTTCAGAGTGATCAGAAAAATTTGCATACATGTGTGGATTTGTGTATTGACAAATCATGAGTAATATATCACATTGTAAGGTATGTATCCTCATGTATATCTTATTTATATTTTTATAAATGTTTAACACACACACAATATCATTTACAGGTATTAGGGCCATACAGGTAGCACATATAATCAGTGCTTAGAACAGCAGTTATTTCTGCCCTGAATGCATGAGTAGTAGCCATTGACATAGCAGTGCAGCAGATGAAGGATTACATTGCCTCTAGTTCTTTGTCATTACCCCAAAGGTTGCTCAAGTATTTGCTCAAAGCAGGACATCCAGCTTCTGAGCTTTCTCCATCTGCTTAGCTAGCTTACAATAATGTCATTACTTTTCTTTAACTTTAAGTTATAAGATTTATATTGATTAAACTCCTATTTCTGAGAAAAAAAAATCTCCTAGATAGGATGACAGCATCTCTAGAAGGAATCCATTTGTAGTTATGATGATATAGAACTACCCAAGTTTCCTTAGAAGAGAAGCTTCTTACTGTTACTTTAAAAAATCCAAAGAATTTGTAAAAAAAAAAAAATGTTTTTATAAAAAAGCTATAAGGCTTAGCAACATAACATCCCTAATGTTTATTTTCATTTTGGAGCCCTATCAAAGGTTTTGTCTGTTTGTTTGTTAAAGGATCATGATTAAGGCATAATTGTAATCCTTAGTGTTATTAACATACAGGTATGCCACATTTTCTTGGATGTACTTGCTGGCCGGGCTCTTCCATGAAACAGGAATGGCTTTCATTACTTATGTCTGCATCAACCTTTTCTTTGGCATCAATTCCATTGTTTCCCTGTCAGTGGTATACTTTCTTTCCAAGGAAAAGCCTAATGATCCGGTAAGGTCCATTATTAGTCTAGTAAACTTCAATAAATGTATGAAATGTTTCAACATGTTCAAGGTGAAAAGATTTTCTATATTTTGTATTCTCTAAATAGAAAAGAGGAATTTAAGTTAATTCTATTAAGTTTGGTAGAGGAGAAACTACAGCCTTTTAAGATTCTTTTAGGTTCCAAGTAGGTTAATGCATATGATTATATTTACCCAATGTCAAAACTATTGACATTCGAAAGGGCATGAGTGGAGGTGAAATCAAATATATTGTACAACACTATAAAAATCATGTAACCTATTGGTCCAATGAACTTCTTACTCATTAACAAATTGTTATGGTATGGTAGTAACAAGGACAATGGCTTAGTTGTATGACTATGGGTTGAGATTTTTTTTTTGTGACCATTCATAGAGAACAAACCTGATTCATTCCCTTTCAATCACATGATTGAGTCTACTTCACTGTAAGCATCACTTCCCATTCAGAGCTGACAATTATAATTAGTGAGAAGAGAAGCACGAACAGTGCTGGGCGATTCAATGGGAAAGAATAGAGAGGAAATGAAGTGAACTGAGGACAGACAAGCACACTCCAGGAGGAAGAAGACAATTCATGAGTTGCAAGTGGCTGGCCCAAGTGTGAATAACATGAAAATGAGCCATTGCTCCTCATGGAGACAGGTTGTCTGTCTTTCCATCTCACTTCACCATTTAGCTCCTCTTCAAGTAGGAATTACCTAAGGTTCTAAAACTTAACTGTACCAAATATCTCTTTTACTTAGGCACAACAAAGACCCTGCACCAGACCCCAGCACCTTGGCTATTTCTACATTCCTAGGATCTAAGGCAGGGCTGGAAGCGATTCTGCCTCCAGGGTGTGGCCTGATGCCTTAGATCATCTCAAGAAAACGATAATACTTTTCTGCTTGTATTTTAGTAATAAATCTCCACTGTTTTGTTTATAGTAAATATTAACATGTAAATTCAACAGATGTGTGAAATAATTACCAATCTAGATAAACGTCTCAAGTTTTAATATTTGTCCATATCACATTTGTCCACATCAGTTTTAAATTTTTGTCAATTTGTCAGAAGTCTAACGCTGAGCTTCATTTTTTTCCTCTCTTATTTCAGACTTTAGAACTTATTTCTGAAACCCTCAAGCGTATTTTCCTGATTTTTCCACAATTCTGTTTTGGATATGGTTTGATTGAACTTTCTCAACAACAGTCAGTACTAGACTTTTTGAAAGCATATGGAGTGGAATACCCAAGTGAAACCTTTGAGATGGATAAACTAGGTGCCATGTTTGTGGCTTTGGTTTCTCAGGGAACCATGTTCTTTTTGTTGCGGCTCTTAATCAATGAATGGCTAATAAAGAAACTCAGGTAAATAAAATGAAAACATCGTGTTTGACATGCATGATAGAACTCAATTCAAAATATTTAGGAAGTGGTCAATAGTGTAAACCTTTCCATTAGTAAAATGGAAATGTGCTCAAAAAAAACTAAAAAATTGTAACATAATTCACCACTCATTCCATTCAGTAAAGTTATCAAAGGTCACTGTGTGTCTGCAAGTATTATTGTAGAGTGAGAGAATAAAATTAAAGAAGCACAATTGTTAGCCTTAAAGAGATTAAGATTCAGTGGTGGAGAGAAAATAAATACATTAACAAAAGATGGAGTGTTTGAATTGAGTTGAGTTGACCCAGCTATTCCATTTCTGGGATTTTTTTCCCTACAGACATGCTCACACATATGCAGAATTATGTGTGTATAAAGTTATCCATCATTGCAACCATCCTTAATAGCAAAAGAATGAAAGCAGCCTAAATGTCCTCCATGTAAGGACTGGTTATATAAATTATATACATTTACATTTTTTCATAGGTAAAACACTGTGCAGTCATTAGAAAGATTGATATAGTTCTGTATGCAATATTTGGGATTGCTACTAATATTTATTAAGTGAAAAATGCAAAGTTCAAAACTTCATGTGAAGTATATCAGCATTTGAGTTAGAAAAGAACTAAAATTTATACATACATATGCATAGACTATCTCTAATTATGGGTACCCTGCTGAAGAGAACTCTATACAGTTGAAGGAAACTTACTTCTCACTATATATTTTTCAGTACCATTTTAACACATGATGTCCATGTATCACCTATTGAAAAATAAAACTTAGGTTAATAATAATAAAAATAATAACAAGAGCAAAGACCGAGAAAAAAATCTTGGGGTGTATTTGAGAAATGAGTAGTTCAGTTTGATTAGAACACAGAATAAAGACAATGAAATAATAGGACATCAAGCATGTGGCTAGAGGACTATGGAGTCTATTGGATATCTGGTTAGAGAGATTATTTGGACTTTTTTCAACAAACAAATAATAGTCCAATAAATGTTTTGACCAGAAAGCAACGTGATCAAATGGTGCTTTAGGAGGTGTGATTCTGTGGAGGTCATGCAGATTAGAATATAAGAGCCAGAGATACTGGAACAGCTTTAGGCTCTTGAAGAATTTAAGCGGGGAAACAGTGAAAGCCTCTGATGGTAATAGAAATAGACAGAACATGATTGATGACTGGGTGTTACAAGGCATTTCCAGTTAGGAGACTGACTACATGTATAGATTTTGGAATGGGGAAGATTCAACGAAAACATCACAGGTGGAGTCTCTGGGGGTATCATTAAAAGAAACAGGGACATTAGGAGGAAGACCTGAATTGATTTGTTGGGTTCTTAAATTTTGTTTGTGTTGGTTTGCTTTAAGCATACGTTAGGAAGGTACTGAGGTGGGTTAGAGAATGTTTTCAGGGCTGATAACCTTAATATATTGCCTACGTACTAGGTAAGACATTCGCAGTAAACAAAACATAGAGGGACATTCATGTCATTGATGATAAAAGAAGAAACAAAAATGATTTTTTTTTAAAAAGATGATCATTGATCATGGGCTTATAAGTATTGGGTCTTCATAATGACTCTGATCTCACTTTTAGGAAGTAACTTTCAAACCCAAACTGGCGTCCTTGTTACTAAAATTAGGATTCTGAGTTATAACAGTAGATCTGTAAGCATTTTAGGCATGGAAAGCACAAGTTATTTTTCAAATATCAAACTGAATATGGTGAAGAGCATCTATACTAATTTTTAACTTATTTAAGTAGCATAATACATAGCAAATTTGAAACAAGCTTAGTGTGTGATTGCATGCTTTCAGTGAGGTGAGAACGCATTAAAACATGTTGAAATTGCCATTTCAAAATAATTGATGCAGAATCACTGGGTCTGTTTTTTAGACTCTTCTTCCGAAAATTTACTTCTTCTCCTGTAATGGAGACAATAGATGAAGATGAAGATGTACGAGCTGAGAGATTAAGAGTGGAGAATGGTGCAAGTGAATTTGACCTGGTCCAGCTCCATCGTCTTACAAAGACCTACCAACTTATCCACAAAAAGATTATAGCTGTAAACAACATCAGCATTGGCATACCTGCTGGGGAGGTGAGGAAACTGCTCTGTTCCTAACTGTCCTTTATATTGGCATGTTAAGTCACAAAGATCTTTATCTTTTCCTATTTTTTCTAGAAATACGGAAGTCAACCTCCGAATATATTTTTTTAAATGTTTTATTTATTTCTAGGAGAGAGAGAGAGAGAGACAGCGTGAGCAGGGGAGGGTCAGAGAGAGAGGGAGTCACAGACTGAAACAGGCTCTAGGCTCTGAGCTGGCAGTCAGCACAGAGCCCGACGCCGGGGCTCGAACCCACGAACCGTGAGATCATGAGCTAAGCGAAAGTCGGACACTTAACCGACTAAGCCACCCAGGTGCCCCAACCTCCGAATATTTTGATGGATTTTGTATATACAATATACACATGTCCATATGTTACTTATTCTCTAAGTCTTCCCTCTGGTCAGGGAAGATTCACCACACACCTAGTCCTAAACCCTGCCCACACTACCTACTGTCCTCCCTGGGCTGGACTTTCAGTCAAGAAGCCTGTGCAGGGTGCTGTCTTCTGTTGGAGGCTGGCTCTGGCTGGGTCCCTGGGTCCCTGAAGGATGAACGGTGTCGGTGAGGGAGGGATGAGAGAGCCCCGGAGATTCTTTCTGATCACCAGGAAGGCATCTCCGCTCTGACTGGGGCTCAACTTTATTTTATAATTAAGTGTTTGGGGGACGACACAGAAGTGGCATTTGCCTTAGACAATGATTTCTGATGACAAACTTCTTTGGTATGTAAGAATTTCCCAGAAGATAGATT
The DNA here is from genome assembly GCF_003009895.1 of Hyaena hyaena. Classification (NCBI taxonomy): domain Eukaryota; kingdom Metazoa; phylum Chordata; class Mammalia; order Carnivora; family Hyaenidae; genus Hyaena; species Hyaena hyaena. Next base: position 3,679,325 of record NW_024080704.1, read on the forward strand.
TGTAGAAGACTCATGCATAACCTTTATCAACAGTGATTGAGTTAAGTGATTTAGATGCTTATCCTATGGGGAAGGAAGGTATCTTTAGCATAGAAGACAATGTTTTTAGCGTAAAAAGGGTGAAGTTACTTCTTTGTGAGCAGGGGTCAATAGCTTGTTTAAGGAGTATTAAGAAAAACAGGTCTTTCAGGAAACCCAATGTTTGCTCCCATAATCACAAAAGAAGTTCCTCAATAGGTCCCTTCACAGGGAGCAATCAGCATACTCAAGGCCAGAATAAGTCACTCACAAATGCCTTGGGGGGCTAGTGCTCCAAGCAGAAACAATTGGGTGGGGGTGGATATCTGTCCTTAACTCTAAATTAGGCTCTTTGTCTCAGAGCCAGACTCAATTGTAACTCGTGTTCTTAGCCCCCTTTATTATGTAAGTCTTGGATCTGCAAGGCCCATAGGAAGAGCCTTTTGACAATCATCCACAGTGCTTTCATCTGAAATCTCTTTTGAAAAGGCAGGAATATGCTTTTCCTTATGAGCAATCTGTGTGGGGAATATTGGTCTGATTTGGAATATTGTGAGGTCTGGTCAATACCTGCAGGCTCATTTCCAACATGAGCCAGTAGTAGCAGAAGGAGATACCAGTTTTCGTTTCTCATGGCAGGAGCTGTGCAAACACTGTCATTTCCTCGCTGTGACTTACATCCAGTGAGGCCAGTGCGGCTCCCAGCAGTCTTCAAAGTCAGCATGAAGAGATCCATTGTCAGAAGTGAGGTCCTAGGGACACCTGGGTGTTTCAATTGGTTAAGCGTCTGACTTGGGCAGTTAAACATCTGACTTGGCTCAGGTCATGATCTCACGGTTTGTGGGTTCAAGTCCTGCATTAGACTGTGCTGTCAGTGTAGAGCCTGGAGCCTGCTTCAGATCCTCTGTCTCCTTCTCTCTCTGCCGCTCCTCTGCTCATGCTCTCTCTCTCTCAAAAAATAAAAATATATTAAAAAGTTGCTTTTAATAAGAAAAAGAAGCAAGTTCCTAGAACTGCATTCATATTTATTCTTGCCATTTTTTAGAAGAAATATTAAGCCAGCTTTGAAAAGAAAAAGAAAATGAGGGCATTTCCCTTAGTTTTTTGAGGAGAGCTGCAAACCACATGCATCCAGTCTATTCAACAGCATGAAGAAATTATTGCTTCAGTGGCTTATTCACTAGGGTGATTTTGTATGAATAATGTGAAATCTATAAATATAATTACTTTTTCAAGTTAGCATATCTTACTTATGGAATGTTTTGTCATGTCACACAGATAATATAATATGTAAAACAGGTCTTATGTATATATTACAAATATTCCGATGGTTAAAGGAAAAAAAAAGGTATGTAAGTAACCATTTGTTTTAAAAGAGAAAATTTTATCAAATGCCAGAACACTACAATATCCATGAATAATTCCAGGGACTTATTTTTCTTTGTAATTCATTTCACCCAGGGAAAAAGAAGAAACAGATATAATAGTAGCATGTCTTTTGTTTGGATTAAGATTTACATCTTTTTTTTCTCTCTCTCCCCCAAACCAGTGCTTTGGCCTTCTTGGGGTGAATGGAGCAGGAAAGACAACTATCTTCAAGATGCTGACAGGAGACGTAATTCCTTCAAGTGGAAACATTCTGATCAGAAATAAAACTGGGTATGGAAAACCATGGTTTCAGCTTATCAAGCACAACATAATTATATGAAAAAAATAATTAAAATGAACTCTTCGTTATTTTGTAGATTTAGTATTACCTCCTTAGGGAAGAAACAGCTATTTTGTTCTCTAATTTTTAAAACTTTAAGGATGATACAATGGTGGGGTTATTTTACCTCTTTTTATTAGAATCACCAATCACCAAGACCAACGTAGAGCTGGCTTCCCAACTTTTTGGGGATAGCTTTTGAAACTCCTCTGTGTGTCTTCGCTTCTCTCGATGCAGATCTTTGGGTCATGTTCACTCACACAGCTCATTAGTTGGATACTGCCCTCAGGAAGATGCCTTAGACGACCTGGTATCGGTGGAAGAACATTTGTATTTCTACGCGAGAATACATGGAATTCCAGAAAAAGATATTAAGGAAGTGAGTATAAGTGTGAAAAACTAGTTCATTTGAAAACCATTATTGTTTCAGCTCCCCGGCTCCTCAACTCTCAAGACTAAGTTGGTATTCCCTCTTCTCAGTGACAATTGAGACAGTCTTAGCTTAATTGTGTGTATCATATATACACCTATGACTCAGCTTCAGAGGCCCCTTGACCTGTGTTTGGCCAGTTACCTTTTTTTCCAATTTTTTTTTTTTTTTTTTTTGAGAGAGAGAGAGACAGCGTGAGCAGGGGAGGGTCAGAGTGAGAGGGAGACACTGAATCAGAAGCTGGCTCCCGGCTCTGAGCTAGCTGTCTGCAGAGCCTGATGCGGGGCTCAAACCCATGAACTGTGAGATAATGACCTGAGCAGAAGTCAGACGCTTAACCGACAGAGCCACCCAGGCGCCCCTGCCCAGTTACCTTTTAAGAACTATCCAGTAAAGGATCACACTTGCCTGAGGCTCTGAGGCTCTGACATCTGCACATCCTTTAGTGTTTTGGTAAGTTTTGAAACATGCAAGCTGCCCACATAAAATAGAATAGCTTCCATTTTGATTTCTTAAACATGGTCTTGGGCTTCACTGCAATCATTTGCCTTTTTAATGGAATGGCTAACGCTTAGGGCAGTCTCCTCTATTTCTGCAACCCTGAGGATCTGTGCAAATCCTCCTAGGATTCTGCTATTTACCAGAGCTGTTTAACAACAGAAATAGCCTCAGGAACTCATGATTCCTAAATTAATGTGCTAAAGTTTTGATAATGGGTCAGTTTTAAATAGACCCAAAGCTTTTGTGACAACTCGCCCCCCTAGTAAGAAGAAAGAACAGTAAGGACAGTCAATGAGAAAGCTGCCTTGTGAAGGGTCATGTTCTGTTTTAGCTCTTTGAAGTTTTATAAAGAAATCCTGCAGAAAAGTACAATCTGCAATTGTAAACACACACACGTTTGGAGAGGAAAATCCCATTTGAAAATGAGCCTCCACGGAATTGTTTTTTCTCTTTAAATAATTTTCATTTGTAGGTGGGCCTTTAAAAGTAAAAATAGGGGCACCTTGGTGGCTCAGTCAGTTAAGCATCTACTCTTGGTTTCGGCTCAGGTCATGATCTCAGGGCTTCATGAGTTGGAGCCCTGGATTGGGCTGTGTGCTGGCAGCGTGGAGCCTGCTTGGGACTCTCTCTCTCCCTCTCTCTCTGCCCCTGCCCCATTCATGTTGTCTCTGTCTCTCTCAAAATAAAGAAAGAAACTTAAAAATATTAAATAAAAAAATTAAAGTCTACGTTGGGTTTAAATGTTTGAATTTTTTTCAGGTATGTATTTCTTCATTATAGAACTTTCTTTCACAAGCATCTTTTCCTCTAACTCCTGTTTTCCACCCACAGACGGTTCATAAACTCCTTAGGAGACTTCACCTGATGCCCTATAAGGACAGAGCTACCTCTCTGTGCAGTTACGGCACAAAAAGAAAATTATCCACCGCCCTGGCCTTGATAGGGAAACCTTCCATTTTGCTGCTGGTAAGAGGACCATTGTGGAAAAGGCGACTACATAGTTAGATTCACATGTCCAAGAGTATGCACAGCATTTTATTATCATGGTTGCCATAAACCTTTAGTGAGGTCTCACAATGTGCTGGTTATTTTGCAAAACACTTTACATATACTATCTCATTAAAGGGATTTATATCAGCAAAGAGCTATGGCTCAGTGTGTCTCAAAAGAGACACTTGTCAGGGGAAGAGGAAATGGCCAAACCAAATTCAGGATATTCTAATGAGTAAGTGAAGTTACAAAATATGGGTGAACTTGATTACCTATTATTGAAGAAAGCTGTTAGTGACTCATCAGGTGAACCAATGTATTTCCAATTTCTTCTAGAAAGGATAGACCCATTTTAGGGCAACGTGTTGTGCTAAAATTTCATTTTCTTGTGACTTAAAAATATGAGTTACCTAGTTGGGGATGTGATTGACAATATGCCTTTCTATTTTATTTGAATTTTTTTGGAGGTAAGAAATGCATTCCACATTTATATTTTGGTTAAAAGCTGGAAAATTAAATTCATCACTGGAAACATAATTACAGATAGAGGTGATGTGGCATCCTGCTCGCCACACCAAACATTGAAAGTGTTTATTTATGAGGAAGGAACTTTTCCTTATTTTGGAAGATCTCCTTCATTCAAGGAACTCCAGACTTCACAAGAGCTTTAACCATATGCAATACAAATTAAGTTAGTTATAAATCATCACATTATTCCAGGGGTTAAGTCAGACAGAGAACCAAATCATTTAAACTGCCCAGCTAGAGTGAATACACAACATATCTTTCTATAATACCAGAAGCTTATAGCGCATTACCTCCCTGCCAATAGATGCTTATGGCAGAATTTTATTGTCTAAGTGTCCAAGTGTCCCCTAGATTGAACAAAACAATCCTTAGGCACCCCCGTGAGATAATAGATGCAAAGTACTTTAAAATGTTTAAACGTGTTATGCAAATGTTATGTATTAATGAGCTGAAGTGAAATACAGGCTATGAGAGAAAGCTATTATATTTTCTGCCATATGCATTTGCCTTCTATGCTATTATCTTCAAAAATAGAAGCAATGACAAGACATCCTTTACTGTTTCCCCAAATCAATATTCCTTCCTTTCTTTAACCTCTTACTATAAAAGACAAGCCTCAGATAATCCTGTGTGATTACTTTCCACTCCAAATTTGTATTTTTTAATTATTACCTAAACTTGACCTAGAATATGTTAATTTAATCATCTCTTAGGATCTAGTATTCCTTGTTTAGGTCATCCATTTTTCTACATTTCGCATTTTATGTCTGAACAATTTTTCAAAACACCATTTATTTTAAAATATAGTTTATATTTTCTACATGACAATTTCTACAAATTTTATTTTAATTTCCCCCCAAAGAGTATTAAATTTCAATTAATAGCAAAGAATTTATAATATACCTGAAACATATTAACTGGAAAATCAGGTTGTGTTCTCTGTGCAACACATGCCACGTTATTCCTCATGCCACAATTCTGCTCTCAGGATCAAGGTAGCAATCTTGTTGATGTAGCTTCAAATACACATGTGACAATGTAGTATTAAATGCAGAAACTCTGCTTTGTCAGTAATTGAAGCAGAATTTTTTCCGAAGAAATACGAGACAAGTGTAAAGTAACAGGGTGTCAGCTTCAACTGAGACACTTTTTAAAACAGATTGACAATTTTAAATGATTAATTTTGAGCTTTCTGACAGCAACAGAAAGAAGCCTATTAAGTATAAAACAAGTTAGTCACAGGACTTCGCTAAGTGATTTCTCTTCTAGGCAAGTGAGACGCAGTGATTCATGTAAAGAACCTCATCAAAAATTAATTAATTTGATAAATTTTTCTTGTAACTCTCTATTAAGGATGAGCCGAGCTCTGGGATGGACCCTAAGTCAAAACGGCACCTGTGGAAGATCATTTCAGAAGAAGTGCAGAATAAATGTTCCGTCATCCTCACATCTCACAGGTAAACTGAGCAGGAGAACATTGAAGTCATTGACAGCCCTTTAGGTTGAGAGACGGGAAGAGGTAATCCTATGTAATATATATTGATAATGAATTACCACAACTGGATAAAGTATTTTATGTTCATGGTCACAGGGACAAGTCAGGCAGGTTTCATGTGAGAATGCAGCTCCTGTGGCTGGTTGGACAATCTTTTTAAAAACAAATTTCTCTTGAATTGAGAGGGATTTATGACACTCTTAATTTGGCTAGGACTCCTTACTGTGTATCACATAAAGTTCATCTTCCTCAGCTGTAGTATGCAAGGCCTTTTATTGTCTGGCTTCACCTAAAGTTCCAGTCTTTTTTTTTTTTTTTCCTAATGACACTCTCTCCTCTCAGTCAATCTGAATGACGAATGGTTCCACATATACTCACTGCCTTTCTTATTACCCTCTCCTTGGCTGTGCTTTCTACCTGAAATCATCTTTTCACAAAGTCCAAATTTTTTTAATGTTTGTTTATTTATTTATTTATTTATTTATTTATTTATTTATTTATTTTTGAGAAAGAGAGAGAGAGAGAGCACACGCGTGAGTGGGAGAGGAGAGAGAGAGGGAGAGAGAGAATCCCAAGCAGGCTTCCTGCTGTCAGCTTGGAGTCCGACATGGGACTCAATCCCACAAACCATGAGATCATGACCTAGGCTGAAATCAAGTGTCAGATGCTCAACCGACTGAGCCACCCAGGTGCCCCCCCAAAATACAAATTCTAATCTCCCAGTCTTCCTTGAAATAGACCTTTTCCATCAAGTAAATAAAAATGCTGCTGAAGCACTTTTTCTGTGCCTTTCTTATAAGGTTAGCCATGTATTAAAGTCACCTTTCACTGCAATTATCATAGGAAAAATTCTAGATTGGTTTATACTTAAGAGACTTTTTCATATTCTGGCTATGCCCCACACACTATATGTTCTGAAACCAATCTTTTCATTACTATTCACTTCTGTAGGAAGTGGAGAGGATCTCCACCAGTTAACATAGTTCTAGAAATGAGAGATTATATAATCAAGTATAGGTTAACTAGTTATAAATAAAAAAGCATAAAAGCCAACTGAATATGGAGTATGAAACATCATGAAAAAAAGCTCAGGATTATTTTGGAAACATTTCTCAGCAAATGTAGGTCTTGAGCCTAAGCTTAAAAGAGGTTGAAAGAAATACTGCATTTGATGAGAGGGCACTCCAGGTGAGAGAGATGGCTTCAAGCTGGAGAATAAAGAGTAATAAACCCTATGTGAAGACATTTAATTTATATTTTAAAATGTATTTTTTTGTGTCCTTCAAGGGAAAAGACATTTTAAGGAACTAAAATAGTATTTTCAAGGTGCCATAATGAAACAGTTAAGCTTATGCTTATGAGCACTTCTCTGTGCCCAGAATTCTGATGTGATTCTGTCTTTCAGCATGGAAGAATGTGAGGCTCTCTGTACCAGGTTGGCCATTATGGTGAATGGAAGGTTCCAATGTATTGGATCTTTGCAGCATATAAAGAGCAGGTGAAGAACAATGGCATTGTTTGACAAATGGTGTGGGGAAGTCAATCTAACAGTATTATCTATACCTACTTTTGAGGATTACTCAGCAGCCTGTGCTGTAATGTAGTAAAACTGGAAAGAAAAAGTTGGTCATCAGTTTACCTTAAAGTTAAATTATCTTACTGAAGGCTTAAAATTCTCTTACTATGTCTTAAAAAATAAATAAATAAATAAATAAAAACTACAACAAAAATACTCTCAGAAAGCAGCTTCTAAGAGTTTACTCAATAAGAAATTAGACCTTCACAAGTACATGAAGGCATAGATTTTTATCTAGCATGTTCATCTGCCATTTTCACAGGCTTTCAAGTAAGTTATTTAACATTTTTACTGCATTCAAAACCTTTTAATCAAGAATACATTGGGGAAACGTGCATAAATATCATATAATCAAATTAAAATTAAATTAAAATTTTCAGAGTGCATATGCACTTACATGTATTCATGTTAATCTCCAAACTTCAGGGTGTTACTTTATAACTTTATCTGTACAACTTGGTTTTCTTATAAGATAGTATTAACCAAAAGGGAAAAAGGGTGAAAGAGGCCTTATACATTTTCTCAGAGAGTGTTTTGACTTGTTTATAAAACTCTGTATTTGGGCAAACAGCTAGCATATTGATTTATTATTCATTTTTAAAACCTCAGTGACTTTAGTCCTCACTTTTGACACCAAATATCCAAAGACTTGCCCTTTAAGACCTTGTTTTCTTTAAATTAGAAAGTATTTAACCCCCGATATTGACATCAATCACCAGTTCATCAATGTCAAAGAAAGCAAGATTTCATGTTTTCTTTCTAATGCAGCTGTGGTCTAAGGAGTGTGACTTTGGATAGTGGTAGAACTAAATAAAAAATGATGGCAATGCACTATTTCCAGGTGCAACGTACCCTGAACTTTTATGGCAAAATGACAGTCTTCATATAAGTAGAGGGGCTATAATGGTCAGCTTGGGTCCTGTTTCATTACCTAGATTTCCTGGGGAGCTATTTCAACAAAATGTAACTCAAACCACATTTTGCACTTTTTCTTTCTAGGTTTGGGCGAGGATTTACTGTCAAGGTTCACTTGAAGAATACCAAAGTGAGCATGGAGGCCCTCACAAGGTTTATGCAACTGCACTTTCCAAAAACATACTTAAAAGTAAGAAATTGTCCTGCCTCTTGGTCTTGGCTGGTTTTGGTAGTCATAATTGCATAGGATATTTGCTGTTTTTTAGTTGAGTATAGCTTTACTATTAATGTTAATATATTTATTAGTTCAAGATATATAAGATACTCTGAAACATACTTACTATGAACAAATAGAATCCTCAAATTAATTATATAATTTTGTAGCTATTTTAAAGTTACGTAGTCCTGGGGTACCTTTCTGGCTCAGTCTGTAGAGCATGCCACTCTTGATCTTGGGGTTATTACTTCAAACCTCACATTGGGTGTAGAGAGCTTACACTAAAATAAGTATATACGTACATACATAAAATGTAGTCTTTATATATCTTTTTTACTTATTCTTCACAAAGGCTTTATGACCATACTATTAGTTTTTGAGTTGTAAACATAAAAGAGTTTACTAGTTATATATGTTAAGGGATTGAGGGAAGACAGATATTATATGACCAAGAACATTTCTTCTTACAAAAAAAAAATTACAGAGTTCCAGAATGTCACAGCTGCAAAAGATTATCTTCTTTGTTCCTCTCATTTGGAAAATAAGCCCACAATGGTTTGAACAGGACTGCTTGGAAATCAAGTTAAGTCCCATGTTAGTTGAAACATAATTCAATTAATTTCATCTTATATATACATACCCACAGGATGGACAGGAGATATATGTGTATATATCTCACACTGTACATAAATAAATGCACGTGACAAAACACTATCCTTATAACATCTTTGATGTACTGGTAGTTTGTACATGATGGTTATAGCCAATGTTTTTAACAGAAATCAGGTGTGTAAGGGTGGAAAGAAATTTAAAGAGGGGCCCAAATCTGGCTCTGCCTGTGTGATTTCCAGCAAGACATTTAAAGTCTTTGAACTTCATTTTTCTCCTTTGTGAAATAGGAGTAATGACATCTACTTCACAAAATTGGTATGAGAAATAAATGATAAAATGTGCACAAAGCTACTTCATAAACTATAAGGTACCATAGTAATGTGACGTGATTGTAGAGAGTAAAATAGAGTGCATTTTTTAAAACAATTCTTTTATCTCTGTAAAATACCTTTGCCTCCCAAACCTGGCTAACTTCTTCAAGAAACAATAGCTTTTATGATTCTTATCAAAGTCTGTTTTCAACCATCTAAATTAAAATCAAATTTAAAAATTAAAGGACACTTTGCACAAATCACATTGGCCATAGTGCTTTTTCTTTTGGTGAATTTATGAGTTGAAATATGTGTTTACTCACTGAGTGATGAGATTGCATTCACCCCGGTCTGTTTCTTGTGGGGCCAGGGCTACACAAAGCAAATGCAGTGATCACAAAAGTCTCATTTCTTTCTAAGCCCATTCTTTACAAGTATGTGGTGGTTTCTAGATCTCTAGAAGGGAAATAGCAAAAGCAACATTTTGGGAATAAAAATAAGTAAGATAGCCTGATTGTGGTGACAGGTGTGATGCATGCAGTCAATAAGAGGAGCTAGGGAATGAGCACAGGAATAGAAGAGAAGGGGTTTCCACTAACACATGTCTTGAATATCAGGTGAAATACAGAGTCTTGATCCATATAGGTTGCAGGGGTATATTCTTGATCAAATAGTGGTTAGGAAATATTATCCTAGCTGCTTTGTGCCAGAATGTATGAATGTCTATAGTATCCAGGCCACAGAAGAGGCTGTAACAGTTGCTTAGATATGGAGCAGTGGTCGGTCATCAAGTTAATAACATTGATGGTGCAAATAGAGAGGAATGGTTTAAATCTGAGAGTCATTTTAGACGAAACACAAATAGAATATGCTAACTGTTAAATATAAAGAAAAGTAAGGTGTTAAAGATGCTCCAAGAAAACAATAGATTACTAAGGAGATGGTGATACTATGGACTAATAAAGAAATTGAAAAGAATTTTCAGGTGAGTTAAGAAAGAAAATGGTGTATTATAATGAGATTTTTTTATAAGCAATGCTTTTAAAATCTAGCATCGTTAGCCAATATAAATTGAAATTAATCCATAGCCTTTTAGACCAATTCTAACATTATAACAAAAAAAAAATTCTAAATGCGATCTCTGAAAAAAACCTTAATGTGAGCTGAGCATAATCTGACCTCTAAAATACCATTTCAGGGAGTGCCTGGGTGGCTCAGTCAGTTAAGCATCCAACTTTGTCTCAGGTCTTGAGCTCATGGTTCATGGCCCCGTGTCGCAGCCTGAGCCTGCTTCAGATTCCGTGTCTCCCTCTCTTCCACTCCCCGACTCGTGCTCTGTCTCTCAAAAATAAATAAACATTAAAAAAAATTAAAATGCCATTTCACAGTATGTTTTTCTAGGCAAAACTGTGATGACTTTATAAGTGCACAGGAATGTAAAATACTTTGGAATATTCATTAGGTTTTTAATTTGTTTCCTCTTTGACATTCATAAACTTTTCATCTCCTCTGCAGGTTGTTAGCTTCAAAACACAGCCATCGTTTATACTGCTGCATCATTGTTGATGGAATGTATTTTAGTATTTTCCCTAGCTCTTGGTCAAGTTATGTCTAGTCAACTCAGTATGTCCTGACATCGCAGAATAAATTGTTTTCCTTGGTTCCCACAGGATCAGCACCTCAGCATGCTAGAATATCATGTGCCTGTCACAGCAGGAGGAGTGGCAAACATTTTTGATCTGCTGGAAACCAACAAGACTGCTTTAAATATCACCAATTTCTTAGTGAGTCAGACGACCCTGGAAGAGGTAAGCTGGATACCACTATCCCAAGTGCATAGTGTCACATAGTAATTATTACACAGTCTGGGTATTTCTCTTTAATAACATTCTATTTGTTTTTAATTCAACTGGTATCTAAGCTCACACCTGAAAAACTTAGCTTAATTTGTTTCTTTTTTTTAAATGTTTATTTTTGAGAGAGAGAGAAAGGGAGGGAGAGAGAGAGAGAGATGGTACAAGTTGGGGAGAGGCAGAGAGAAGGAGATAGAGAATCCCAAGCAGGTTCTGCTCCATCAGCACAGAGCCCAACATGGGGCTCGATCCCATGACAGTGAGATCATGACCTGAGCCGAAATCTGGAGTCAGATGCTTAACTGACTGAGCCACTAAGGCACCCCAGCTTAATTTATCTCTAGCTGTATTTTGGGATGTTCAAAAAAGGTGTGAAAAGCATGAACTATTTTTAATGGAGAAAAAAAGATGTTTCCTTTCTATAAGACATTTATATCCATTAGGTTGTATGAATATTTAAAGCAACAAAATGTTATTTCCACCTATAAAACAAATAGATGTTAACACTTTCCTTACTTTATTCTCGATAAGTTTCAGTCTTATTATCCATCTTCGATAGGTTTCTTAAATGACATTTCTATTGATTGGCTTCCTGGGTTAGCATAAGATGGAGGTTTCTAGAATTTGGTATCAGACCTTCAGATCTGCTAGAGTCAGGCAACCAAAGTGGTAAATGCAGATTTTTTTGTTTTACTCACATCATCTGTCTTAATTTCATTATATCAATAACTAGAGCCTTTGTGGTCGTTCTTCACCATCTTTGCACAGTGTTATTTTTGTACAGCTCCACCAAGCTGATGTATAGAACAGTTCATTGCATCCACCATCACAATGGGTCTGAACATTAAGCTGTAGAGGCCTTGGAATGTTGCATTTTGTGGAAAATTTTTTATGGGGGCTTCAGGCAATTATGGTTTTACTGACCCAGAAAATTTAGCCTTTGATGTGTAATCAACTACCAGGACCATGTCAGACACAAAATAGACTCTTAATAGTTTCTGGAGGAATCTATGACTAATAGACTTAATGATTTTAAACCAAATAATAAAGTTCTGCCTGTTAAATAACCAGCTTACTGAACATAATGTTAATATGGGCTTTCTTTATAAATTTTGTTTTAGCACATTAATTCTTGAAACTAATGAAATTTCTCTCAAAGTCATCTTATAAACATTTGATAATGGCTTGGCTTGGGTTCCTGTATTATACTTGATAGAGATATTAATGTAGATCATATAAATACAGATATGTGGTTATAGATATTTAACTATAGCTTTAGATTTATATTATGATTATAGTTGTAGTTACAGGTTTTATTTTCAAAGCCCAGTTAAACTTGAGTATCTAAAAGGACTACAAGTGAGAGTGTGTATATATGTATAGACATGTCTCTATAATATCTAGTTTTCCTGTTTTCTCTTTTACTGTGTGTGTGTGTGAGAGTGAATTAACCTTATTTCTTCCTTTGGCTTAACAAACAGTAATGACTTTATTTCCCTTGAAAAATTAGGTCTTCATCAACTTTGCCAAAGATCAAAAGTCCTATGAAACAGCTGATACCAGTAGCCAAGGTTCCACCATAAGTGTTGACTCACAGGATGACCAGATGGAATCTTAGGACCTCCAGCAAAGTCAATGTCAGCAAGTGGCCAGTGGCTTCCTTTTAAGGAAGAGTCACAGAAGATATCACTTCCTCAAGCTATCTTAATTTTAAAGTATTATACTGAGTGGAAGGTGCAATTGTATAACACTAGCAAGTAACTGTAAGTGGAAGTGGAAAGTTGTTGTTTGTTTGTTTTTTTTTTTTTGGTTTTTTGGTTTTTTTAAGGTCAGTGAATGTTGTTGCTACTGAAATGAATTCCGGAATACTCAGAACTGTGAGCATACTAATGTATGTGTTGATGATCACTATGCAAGGTGAAACCATTTGAAGATAAATGTCTTAATTTATTACTTTCAATAAAAAGACAGCTTAAAAAGCATGGTTATTAGTAGCTGAAAAGTAAGAGTGGAGAAGAAAAGTAAGATAGTTTGGGGTGGATAGAACTGAGAGAACAAACAAAATAATTTATTTCCAGAAAATAACAGAATGAGAATCATCATTGGATACAGATTAATATTGTTAGTAAACAGTGGACACAGTGTCTGCAAGGTGTGTATGTCATTTCCAGTACCTGTAAATATGTGGGGATATACTGAATCCCAGAAAAGTGCCTTTCTGCAAGAATGCCATAGGAGGGCAGTTTACCCTGGTGGTAAACAGAACTTAGATTTATTCCTGCTGGGCCTTAACGATAGTTAACATCCTGAGCAGAGGAAGAAGCTACTTGTTCTTCAGGGGAAATGGGTGTATCAGCTGAACAGACACAAATCCTAGAAACTGGTAGAAAATTCATTTGCTGCTGGCAGGCAACATTTTTTTTTAAGCTCTTACAGAAACCCTCACATTGTGGGTCTCTCTGCAGGAAACATTCCTGTGGAGAGAAAATGAATATGGTGATAATTTTCAGCTAACCACCCGGCTGACCCAGAATCATGTATATGGCTATAGGATAGACTTCATAATAATGCCAAGTTATATGGCCCTTGGGAAAGGTGTTTTATGTAATGTGTGTGTGTGTGTGTGTGTGTGTGTGTGTGTGTGTATCTGCCAGCTTTGGCACAATTGTATCGGTTTCAGAAACCAATAAACTCAAAGTTTAGAAAAAATATTTCATGAAGTCATTTCCTTCATTAGGGAAGATTCTGGAACCTAAAAATTGGAGTCATGTGGCCTACCAGATACCACATGATCAGTCCCTGCTTATTTCTCCACTTTCATCCCTTTCTTTCTCTCCTTCTTCTTTAGGGTATAGCCATGCTGGCCTCTTTTCAGTTTTTCCAATGCTCCAGAATCTTTCTCATCTCCAGACCCCCTACTTGATATGCTCTTCCCTCCTCCATGTCTGTCACCAGACTATGCTAATAGTCTTCAGAAATGTTATTCTTTCTCAGAGAAGCTTTTCTTTTCTACTTCTGCAGTTTAAATCCAGTCCCTCTGTTTTAATACTGTACTTTATTGTACTTTCTACTTTTCTGTCAGAGCATGCATCCTAATTTGTAATATACCCAGAGTAAAAATACACATCTTAACAGATGGTACCAGAATTTCTCTTAGGAAAAAAAAAAAGACACTATATTGAGTATAATATATACATAAGGCTTTCGGAGTAGAGGTTGTAACTCTGAGACCATGGATATCTTCCGGAGCCCAGATGACAAAAAAAAAAAAAAAAAAAAAGGTGGTCAGGCTCCATGAAAGAAGCAAAGGATTTGCTTATTGTTCATTGTTTCTGTTATTATGGTAATGATGGCTGCTTGCTTGCTTGCTTGCTTCTGAGCAATGGTGGGAATGGAAGCAAAAGGCAAAGAAGTGGAGGAAGGAGAAAGCAGGGAAAGCTGAGTCTTGAGAGCTTGTTCGGAGGTTCTAGCAGGGGAGCGCAGCTAATTGTATACCCTTGACCAAAGAATGGTCCTCCTCTATCGGCAAAGGTCGTCTTCTTCGACTGAGCGCGCAGCTTCGGGAGAGATGCACATGGAGTGGTGAGGGAGGAAGGGGACACCCACCTTGCCAGCCAGATCAGCCAAATCAACCCTGGAAATCAATGGGGTGACAGATGTCACAGCCAGATCGCCCTCACATCCAGGGAAAGCTAAGTCTTAAAGAGAGATTAAAGTCCAGTGAGAAGGTGAAGTCATTGGATGGACTTTTTAAAACCATGAATATCCAAATATGTTTTCAGACTCATTTACTATACAACCATGCTACAGACTCTCCTCATGACTTCTAAGTCTTCATTAAAGTCAACCACACTGACAAATAGGGGTCTGGTAAAAATCGGGTTGGATTGATGCCCTCTTTGAAAGAGGTGAAGAACAGAATCCAACAATACATTAAAAAGACACACTGACTGCTATCAAGTGGGATTTATTCCATGGATGCAACAGTGGTTCAATATTTACAAATCAATCAACATGATACATTGTATCAATAAGGGAAAGGATAAAGACCATATGATCATTTCAATAGATGCAGAAAAAACATTTGAGAAAGTACAACATTCATTCATAAGAGCTCTCAACAAGTAGGTTTAGAGGCAGCATACCTCAAAATAATAAAAGCTATATATGAAAAACCCACAGTGAACATCATCCTCAATGGGGCAAAGCTGAGAGCTTTCCTCCTAAAGTCATGAACAAGTCAAGGATGTCCACTCTCAGCACCTTCATTCAACATAGAAGTCCTATCCACAGCAATCAGACAACAAAAAATAAAAGTATGCAAATTGGTAAGGAAGAAGTAAAACTTTCACTATTTGCAGATAACATGATATTATATACATAGAAAACCTGAAATAATAAACCCCAAAACTACTAGAACTGATAAGTGAATTCAGTAAAGTAGAATACAAAATCAATGTGCAGAAAATTGTTGCATGTCTATACACTAATAATGAAGCAGCAAAAAGAGAAATTAAACAATCCCATTTAAAATTGCACTAAAAATAATAAAATACCTAGGAATAATCCTAACCAAAGAGATGGAAGACATGTGCCCTGAAAACTATAAAACACTATGGAAGAAATTGAAGATAACACACAAAAAAATGGAAAGATATTCCATGCTTATGATAGACATAATATTGTTAAAATGTCTATACTACTTAAGGCAATGTGCAGATTTAATGCAATTCCTATCAAAATACCACCAGCATTTTTCACAGAACTATAACAAATAATCCTAAAATTTGTGTGAAATTACAAAAGCAACTTTGAATTAGAAAAGCAAAGCTGGAAGCATCACGGTTCTGGACTTCAAGTTATATTACAAAGCTGTACTAATCAAAACAGTACAGTACTGTCACAAAAATAGACACATAGATCAGTAGAACAGAATAGAAAACCCAGAAGTAAACCAATAATTACACAATTAATTAATCTTTGATAGAGCAAGAAACAATATCTAATGGGAAAAAGACAGCCTCTTCAGCAAATGGTGTTGGGAAAACTGGTCAGCTACATGCAAAATAATGAAACTGGACTTCTTTCTTACACCATACACAAAAATAAACTCAAAATGTATTAAAGACCTAATTGTGATACCTGAAACCATAAAAATCTTAGAAGTAATGAACTGCTGGAACTTCATCAAGATAAAAAGTTTCAGCACAGCAAGGAAATAATCAGCAAAAATAAAAGGCAATCATGGGAATGGGAGAAGATATTTGCAAATGACATATCAAATAAAGGGTTAGCATAAAATATCTATAAGGAACTAATCAAACTCAACACCAGAAAACAAATAATCCAATGAAGAAATGGGCTGGGGCATCTGGGTGGCTCAGTCGGTTAAGCATCCAACTTTGGCTTAGGTCATGATCTCATGGTTCATGGGTTTGAGCCCGACATCGGGCTCTGTGTTGACAGCCAGCTCAGAGCCTGAAGCCTGCTTCGGATTCTGTGTCTCCCTCTTGCTCCGACCCTCCCATGCTCATGCTGTCTCTCTCTCTCTCTCAGAAATAAATAAAACATTTTAAAATAAAAAAAAAAGAAATGGGCAAAGGACATGAATAGACACTTTTACAAAGAAGACATCCAAATGGCTAACAGACACATGAAAAAATGCCCAACATCACTCATCACCAGGGAAATACAAATCGAAACCACAATGAGATACTACCTCACACATGTCAGAATGGCTAAAATTAACAACTCAGTCAACAAAACATGTTGGTGAGGATGTGGAGAAAGAGGATCTCTTTTGCACTGCTGGTGGAATGCAAACTGATGTAACCACTTTGGAAAACAATATGGAGGTTCCTCAAAAAGTTTAAAAAAAGAACCCTACGAAGAATTGCACTAATAGGTACTTATCCAAGGGATACAGGTATGCTGTTTTCAAGGGCACATGCACCCCAATGTTTATAGGAGTCCTATTGACAATAACCAAAGTATGGAAAGAGCCCAAATGTCTATCGATAGATGAGTGGATAAAGAAAATGTGCTGTCTGTGTGTGTGTGTGTGTGTGTGTGTGTGTGTGTATACACCCACAATGGAGTATTACTTGGCAATCAAAAAGAATGAAATCTTGCCATTTGCAACAATGTGGATGGAACTAGAGGGTACTATGATAAGTGAAATTAGTCAGAGAAAGACAAATATCATATGACTTTACTCATATGTGAAATTTAAGATACAAAACAGATGAACATGAGGGAAGGGAAGTGAAAATAATGTAAAAACCAGGAGAGGGACAAAACATAAGAGATTCTTAAATATAGAGAACAAACTGAGGGTTGCTGGAGGGTTTGTGGGTGGGGGGATAGGCTAAATGGGTAAGAGGCATTGAGGAAAATGGTTGTTGGGATGAGTACTGGGTGTTATACATAGGGGATGAATCACTGGAATCTACTCCTGAAATCACTGTTGCACTATATGCTAACTGACTTGGATGTAAATTTAAAAATATTAAAAACATCCTAGAAGAGAGCAGAGGAAGTAATGTCTCTGATATCAACTATAACAATATTTTTCTAAATGTTTCCTGAAGCAAGGGGAATAAAAGCAAAAGTCAGCTATTGAGGCTACATCAAAATAAAGTTTCTGCATAGTGAAGGAAACAATATGTGGAGAGAGTCCAAATGTCTATTGACTGATGAATAGATAAAGGTGTGGTGTGTGTGTGTGTGTGTGTGTGTGTGTGTATATACATATATATATATATACACACACATACATACATTTATATACCATGGAATATTACTCAGCCATCAAAAAAGAGAAATCTTGCTATTTGCAACAACATGGATGGAGCTAGAACATATTATCCTAAGTGAAATAAGTCAATCAAAGAATGACAAATAGAAGATTTCACTCATATGTGGATTTTAAGAAACAAAACAGATGATCATATGGGGGGTGTGGGGGAAAGAGAAGAAAGGGAAACAAATCACAAGAGACTCTTAGAGGAGGGTTGATGGAGGAAGATGGGTGGGAGATGGGTTAGATGGGTGATGGGTACTAAGGAGGGCACTTGTGATGAGCACTGAGTGTTGTATGTAAGTAATGAATCACTGAATTCTCCTGAAATCAATTTTGCACTGTATGTTAACTAAAATATTTAAAAACTAAAAAATTAAAATAAATTAAAATAAAAAGCTTCTACACAGTGAAGGAAGCAATCAATGAAATGAAAAGGCAACCTACTGAGTGGGAGATCTGCAAATGACATACAATAAAGGGTTGGTATCATATAAAGAACTTATACAACTCAGCACTAAGAAACGCAAATAATCCATTAAAAACAAGCAGAAGAGGAATGCCTGGGTGGCTCAATTGGTCAAGTGTCCAACTCTTGATTTTTGTTCAAGTCATGATCTCATGGTTCATGGGTTTGATCCCCACATCAGGCTCTGTGCTGACAGTGCAGAGCCTGCTTGTGAGTCTCTCTCTCTGCCCCTTCCCTCCCCTCTCTCTCTCTCTTTCTCTCTCCCTCTCTCTCGTACAAAATAAATAAACTTTCAAAACATATGAGCAGAAGACATGAACAGACATGTCTCCAAAGAAGACATCCAGATGTCCAACAGACAGATGAAAAGATGCTCAACATCACACATCATCAGAGAAATGTATATCATAACCACAATGAGCTTTCACCTCACACCTGTCAGAATGGCTAAACTCAAAAGGTCAACAAACAACAAGGGTTGAAATATGTGGTAGAGGTTGAGAAATGCACTTGTGAGGAGCACTGGGTGTTGTATGGAAGTGTTGAATCACTATATTGTACACCTGAAACTAATATAACCCTGCATGTTAACTATATTGGAATTAAAATTTTTAAAAAGGAGAAGAAGAAGCCAAGAACAATGACTGCTTCACCACAGAGAAGCCTAAAGGCAGAGGAGACCATCAGACAGAGGCCTGGATATGCAGAGTAGAGCTTCTTAACCCACAGGTCATGGATCTGGGGGTTTCCATCCAATCTTGTCTACCTCTCCATAGGTGGGGAAGCCCCAGCTGACCTCTAGACTGCAGTAATTACACTTTTATTTAAATATTCATCTAGTATTTCTATCCCTTACTAGACATGAAGCTCTGTGAGGACAGAAAATCTATTTTTATCTTTCTAACTTTCCCGCCAGTACTTACATACTCACAATGAGTATTTGTGGCACTCAACAAATATTTGTTGGTTAGATGGATAAATAAATAAATGAATGAGAAACAAAAGAGAAGCTGGCATGGTTGGTATAAAAACCAAGCATCCTTATTCAGTATAAATCTCTGAAATGCAGTGAAGTTTCCCAAGGGGTAGTTTATTCATGGAGAAGAAAAAGGAAAGATGATGCTTTATTCCACATTACAGACATGATAGGGAATCCACTAGTGTGGGAGGAATTTGTTGCCTTCTTGGGAATCAGAATTCTAATACTTTGCTTTTGCACATTTCTGCCCGTTATTTCTTTGTCTTTTTGTCTAAGGATGTATTGCATAAGAGTTTCATGGCATTTTTGCATATAAGTAAGGAACATACATGAAAAAGCGTTTGAATCCACATCCCTTTGGATTTTTCTGCAACAGAGAAAATGTTTTGAGAATTCCCAGTTCTCAGAGGACTGCCTCCACTCTGGATAACATGAACAGAATCTGCTTTTTTAATATGAGTTACTTGCATTACTTCTGAGAACTGTGGCAATCTTCACTTCACCTTTAAAACTTGGTTCTTATAATATTAAAACATTTGGTGCAAAATCAGAAGAACAGAAAAATGATATGTACAACTACTTTCTCCAACAAAACTCTGCCTGAATGATGAATCTGTTCTTCTTAGGTATGATAATCCCCTACTGGAACAACAGGTGCCTCCTGGGCGAGGGTGATAAAGCAGGTTTGCGTTCTCTTATCCCCAGGGGACCTTGGGAGCCTGCTTGCTTCATTAATGTAGGTTTCTCAATGAAATTTTAAAATATAATAATAACAAGCTAAAAGGGAATGATATTATTGCCTTTGACATTAAATTTGCTATGAAGTCAATCCCATCCATCCCTTGCTTATAAACCCAGCCTGGTTTTCCATAATCTTTAAAATGAAGTGCAGACTCTTGAACCGATTCTTGAAGTATTTCATCATCCAGCCCCGATGCTTCCACTTCTCTTCCCAATGTAATCTGTGCTCCAACTTCAATGAATTTCTTGCTATTTCCTGTTATGTTCCACCTTTTCTTGGTTCTGTGCCACTTTGCTCACACCACTACTCTTTCTTCTTGAAAGACCTCTTCCCTGTCCCCACTTAGCTTTTATCTAGAAGCTTCTCTTCATCTTAGTTACCACCCTTCTCTTGTGCTTTCTTTTTAAGGAAACCTGCCCAGAGAGCCTCAGGCAGAGTTCACTGTTCTGTCCTTTGCTATGGAAGAATTTTGTGCAGAGGCCTGCAGGAAGCAATCCCCTTGTACATTCCTCTTCCTACCTCGTTCTACGTTCCTTTGGAGAGGTGAACTCTTTTCCTTTATCCTTGTATCATCCACATCCAGCACAATATCCACTTATTGTTGCGTGATAAATCTCTGAAAGACCAAAGAAGTCCATTTCATTTTAGAAATATTTTCATAATTTTTGTTCTAACTTTTTTGCAGTTATGTTTGTTTTTAGTTTTTGAAGAGTAGCTATGAAAATTTAAAGTTCACTGCTGGGGAAAAATATGCAGATGGCCAATATTTTAAATTAAAATGTTGATTCCACATAAAGCACACATCATTAAAATGCCAAGCATTGGACATACTATTATTTTATTAAGGGCATTGCTTACATATGGCATTTGTCCAATGATATTAAAACAAAAATACTGTTTAAAATCAAATACTTTCAGGGCACCTGGGTGGTTCAGTTGGTTAAGCGTCTGACTTCAGCTCAGGTCATGATCTTGTGGTTCATGACTTTGAGCCCCACTTTGGACTCTGTGCTGACAGCTCAGAGCCTGCAGCCTGTTTCAGATTCTGTGTGTGTGTGTCTCTCTGCTCTTCGCCCACCAGCTCTCTCTCTCTCAAAAAATAAATAAACATTTAAAAAATTAAAATCAAATACTTTCATCCAGATAGAGTGATGCTTAATCACCCTTACTGCAAAGTGGAAAAACTCAGCTAGGTTATATAGTTAAAACAACAGCAGCTACCACTTACTGACAATTGTTAAGTGTAAAACACTGGGTCAACAGTGCCATATTTATTATATCCTTATTTAATTCTTATAGCATACTTTCAACTTACTAGACCCTTTTTATTGGGAAGGACACTGGAGGTTGGGAAAAGTTATCTAGCCCAGAATCATATACCAACAAAGTAAATTTGACTCCAGGAACTATATTCTGACAGGACAAATATGTAGAGAAAGAAAGAAAGAAAGAGAGAGAGAGAGAGAGAGAGAGAGAGAAAAGAAAGAAAGAAAGAAAGAAAGAAAGAAAGAGAGAGAGAGAGAGAGAGAGAGAAAGAAAGAAAGAAAGAAAGAAAGAAAGAGAAAGAGAGAAAGAGAGAAAGAGAAAGAGAGAAAAGGAAGGAAGGAAGGAAGGAAGGAAGGAAGGAAGGAAGGAAGGAAGGAAGGAAGGAAGGAAAAGAAAGGAAGGATTGAATATGTTGACTTAGATAACATAAGTTCACTAATAATTTAAGGCTATGCTGTATTTATATCTGTGTTGACCTGGTAAATGAACTGTCCTGGTGGCCCTAATTCCTGATCCTTGACTAATACAACAAAAATCTCTGGCACAAATGAGAAGACTCTGTTCCTGACTGTCCTCTTCAACTAAGAACCCTTTGGAAAAACTCTAGCCTTCAATTCTTCCTCCTCTGAAATTCCTCATAAAGAAATCCAACCCTGTCAACTAGACATACAAAGATTTACTAATCATTTACATTTATTTTAACTTAAAAGAGTTTGCTTAGTACTTACTGGGATTTTGCTGTTGTTTTCAATATAGCAGATAATTTTATTATTTGAAGTATTTGATGTATTTCCCCATCTTATATCTGTTTTTCACTTTTATGTTTTATTATTCCATTCAAATGGGAACAGAATCACCCAGTGTAAGGAAGCCAGCACTATAAAACGGTATATAGGCTTTAAACCAGTTGTGTCCTAAGTGTCTGTTTTAACACCTCAAAACAGATTTTCAATTTTTTGCTACCAGGGATCCTTTGAGAAGTCTCTAGTAAGGAAGAACCCCTCTCATCTCAGCTACTGCTCTTGGTAATGCAGTAAAAGTGACTGACCAAAATCCTTCTCAGAGACAAACTCCAATAATCAGTCCAAAAGAAATATTGAGTACTTTCAGATTTTTCCTTTCCTTTGAAGCAGTTCAGTCACTGAATGAAGACGTGTGTTAACTAAATATTATTGGACTAAAAAATTGGAAGCAAGATGCCCCAACCAATGCACATGATAGTTCAAGAATGAAATAAATGGGGAGTGCCTGGGTGGCTCGGTCTGTTAAACATCTGATTCTTGATTTTGGCTCAGGTCATGATCTCACAGTTTGTGAGTTCAAGCCACACTTGACCTCTGAGTTGACAGAATAGAGCCTGATTGGGATTCACTTTCGCCTCTCACTCTCTTCCCCTCTCTATCTTTCTCAAAATAAATAAACATTAAAAAAAAAAAAAAGAATGAAATGGGACACCTGCTTGGCTTGGTCGGTTAAGCATCCGACTTTCGCTTAGGTCATGATCTCGCGGTTTGTGGGTTCGAGCCCCGCGTCGGGCTCTGTGCTGACTGCCAGCTCAGAGCCTGGAGCCTGTTTCAGTCTGTGACTCCCTCTCTCTCTGACCCTCCCCTGCTCACGCTGTCTCTCTCTCTCCTAGAAATAAATAAAACATTAAAAAAAAAAGAATGAAATAAATGGAAGGTCTTACCAAGGAAAACCTCATACACAACTCCAGAAAAATTCTATAAATCTCTGTCAGATTCTTTAGAGAGAAGCACAAACAAACATTAACTAAGCTAGAAAACTTTTTTTTTTTACATTAACCTGCTTTAAGAACTTAAATGATCCCCTTTTAGGTAAAGCTTCAGCAGTATTCTCCCATTATAGAGGTCTCATAACCCTTCCTTGATAAAGAAATTAAAGTATGGATCATCTTATTAGATAGTTTCTCATTATTAAAAAGGGACCTCATAACCTTTCTTAACAAGTCTGACCTATCTAACATTTCAAGATTCTTCCATGAATAAGGAATCTGTGACAGGACCTACATGTATAAAGTATATTATCTATTGAGTACAGAGAGTTAAGCACTTTTTTATTAGTAGTAGTATTCTTTTGCAAATCTGACCAAGGAGAGAAAATAGACTGTCATAGAAATGTCATAGTATAGTGGACCTTCTAAAAGGGGCCCCCTTTATCCTTACCTTCTGTTCTCATATTCTTGAGAGATCAATTCTCTTACTTGAGGATGGGTAGAATCCATGACTTGCCTCTGGCTAAGAGAATATGGCCAAGGTGATTACGTCACACAAGACTGTAACATCTCTCTTGTTAGGAGCCTTTCTCTCTGGCTGGCTTCGATGAAGTAAGAGGCCAGGCCCAGTCCCACTTGGAAAGGCAGTGCAGTCAGCCTCTGGCCAACAACTGACAAAGAACTAAAAATGGCTTCCAGCTGAAAGCTGGCAAGAAACTGAGACCCTCAGTTCCACAGTCTGTATCCACAGAAGGATACAAATGCTGCTAACAATCACCGGAGTTTGGAAACAGATTCTTCTCCAGTTAAGCACTCAGATGAAAAATAGCCCTGGTCAACACTGTGATTGCAGCCTTGTTGATAGCATTCTTTCTTCAAATAATCCCTCCCAAATTCACTTATTATTCATTACTCACTTAGGTATGCAATTACCAATCCTATTCACCCTGTTCTTCAAGATGATTTTTCTTCCTCTCTGCTTAAGGTATTAACTGTTTGGTTGACTTTTGTTCGCATCTAAGTCATGGTTATAAGTTATAGAAGGTCATCCTTTGGATTTATCCGTATTTTTATCAGCCCCTATTGGACTAATCTCAATTAACAATAGCTAACAGTTATATTACAAAGTATATAATTTCATTTTTTACAAAACAAACTTACATGTATAAAATCACCTGACCTCACAGCACCCCCATGAAGTGTTATTGCCCCAGATGAAGAAATAGAACCAGAGTGATTAAATAACTCACTTAAAGCAACAAACACATGTATTAAATTATAGTAACTAGTTATATATTTTCTGCCCTTAATTCTTTCCTAGTTTCTCTTTTCTGATTTCTGTGGTTCTATTGCTCCTGTTCAAGGTTAGCTTCATGAGGCTGCCAGTAGCCATACCACCCCAGAAACTAGGTTGGCTGCATGACCAGGATGACCAGAATATTTTCTTTTTCTCTAGCACTTTGATTAGTATAGAGAGTAACACATGACACCACTGAAGTTAGTCAATCAGTCTGAAATTAATATTTAAATTTTGTAGGGAGAGAGATCTCCTTTTCCTGGGATTGCTAAAGTAGATGGAGAAGAGTGTAGGGCTCCCAGTTCCCATTTTATCCATAGCATAGAAAGAGTTTGCATACTTAATGAAGTCAAGCAGAGACAAGCAGAACTGACAAATGAAATAATGAACCAAGTCCTACTGACATCTGTTTAGCCACAGAATCCAGCCAAGGCTGAAGGACTATGCTGACTGCTATGGAGGGAAGACTGTAGGGAAGCAAAGCAGAAGTCAGTGCAATCTAGAAAAATAGTTTAGCAAAATAAGGCAGTAGTTGCAGAGATGGTAAGAAATGGTCAGATTCTGGATATATTTTGA
This sequence comes from Hyaena hyaena, assembly GCF_003009895.1. NCBI lineage: Eukaryota > Metazoa > Chordata > Mammalia > Carnivora > Hyaenidae > Hyaena > Hyaena hyaena. The sequence goes on from NW_024080704.1 coordinate 3,704,339, forward strand.
AGGCAAGGCTGACAGAACTTGCTTCCAGATTATTGAGGAATGTTTTCGAAAAAAGAGAGTCAAGGATTCCCTTGAATTCAACGGTTTTGACCTGAGCAACTGGATAAATGGAATTGCCATCTACTTGAAAATGGGGAAACTGGAGAGGCAAAGGAAGGTTTAGGAGGGAAAATCAAGACCTGGAGTTAAGGTACGTTAAATTTGAGATGGTTATTAGACATTCTAGAGGACATATTAAGTAAGCTGATAGATCTATATATCTAAAGCTTGGTAAAAGGTCCATCCTGAACCAAATGGGGGGAGTCATTGGTATATAGATAGAAATTCAAACCACAATTCTGGATGGAATTATTCAGGGAGATGAGTGTGCCTAAAGTAGAAAAACAATCTAAAGGAACATCCTGGGGCATTACACTATTTTTGAGGGAGAGAAGGAACATCCAGAAATAATTTGTACATGCAAGTTAAGAAAATGTTTCTTAAAAGTAGGGAGTGACTGACCTTGTCTAGGCAGCTGCTAAGTAGATTAAAATAAAAACTGAAAATTGGCCATTGGATCTGACATATTCATGGGTGACCTTGACAAGAGAAGTTTCTGTGGAATGATAGGTAAGAAAGCCTCAGGAATGAATGCAATAAAAAAAGGAGGGAAAGTGGAGATGAAGAATATAATTAAATTTTCCAAGAGTAATGGAAAGGGGAGCAGAGAAATAGGTGGTAGCTGAAGGGAAATGACCAGTTATATCAGTAGAGGGATCTTAAATTATTCTTCTTGGGAAAGGAAAGGGTCAAATTTGCCACTGGTAGTGTCCTCTGCCTCCAAAAGTCTCTGGGGTGGGTTTCTTGGTACTATTTCTTGGGTACTATTTTCCCTGATAGGATTGATGACTAAAGTCCAGCCTGACATAACTTGTAATCTTGTCTTCCTGGGCTTGGTCTGAGTCTGATAATGCTTCCTGGCTGACTCCTCACCCTGGAGTGTTTGTTATAATGTCCATTTCTCCTACAGGCATAGAAGTTCACCCTTAGCTTAGAGGTCACCTAGTCCTACCAGGGTGGACACCATGGTGGGAACACTACTTGCTTGCTCGCTCGCTTCCTTGCTTATTTGTTTGTATTATACATTTTAAAATAATCTCTATACCGAACATGGGGCTCGACCTCATAACCCTGAGTTCAGGAATCATATGCTCCACTGACTGACCCAGCCACGTGCCTCGGAACACTGCTCTGAAGTCAAGAACCATGCCACACTCAACAGAAGGTAGCTACACTGAGACCCTACTTTATTGTGCCATCCTGTGTGGTCCACTTTACTTTGATGTTGCCTGTCCCAGAGTGATATATGGCAGCTCACTTTCACATTAAGTTCATTTAAGGCATATATAACACACAGCGATACACATGCTCCCATGTCAAAGCCTAGAGAGTAGAAAATTACCATTATTTTCACTCTTCTCTCCTTTTACCTTCTCTTTCTCCCTTCTCCTGCACTTAACTCCCTAAAACAGAAAGTAGGCAAGCTTTCTCTACATCTAATCCTCCTTCTATAATGAACAATAAATTTTAAGACAAAAGATGTATTTTCTTCACATTATAAGAAAACCTTGCAATCTTGAACCCATTCCTTAGTTTTCCAGGCCAAATTATTAATCTAAATAGGTCAGAGGGAAGAAAGTCAAAGAAATATAGTAAATCCATTCTTTTTTTTTTTAAGTATATTTATTTATTTTGAGAAAGAGAGACAACGTGAGTGGAGGAGGGGCTGAAAGAGAGGGAGAGAGAGTGCTAAGCAGGCTTCATGCTATCAGCATAAAGCCCAGCTTGGGGCTGGATCTCAAGAACTGTGAGATCATGACCTGAGCTGAAATCAAGAGTTGAACACTTAACTAATTGAGCCACCCAGGCACCCCAAGAAATATAGTAAATCCAGTCTTAAAATAATGCCCTGTCCTTCAGAGTTACTGTCCTGCTGCAAATTCCTATTGTGTTTGTTATAAACTGAAGAGTACCTTGGTCTTTTTCTCCACGATTTTTCCCCAGAACTTTTCCAATCCCCTAATTTCCTTCCGTATAATCCTCCACCCCCCAGAAGATAAATGCCTTGGGCTACAGAGGTAAGGCATGATAATCAGAAAGACAAATGTGAGAAAGCTCCAAAGGAAAGAAAGGGCTACAGTACGTCTATCCAGCCAGATCTTTCCCACACAGAGTGGCCTGTGTTACTTTTCAACACACCTCAGCTCTGCAGGCTCTGAATCGTACCTTAAAATCATAAAGGGGATATATCTCCCATAGGTGGACTTACATGAAAGTCCAGAACACTGATGGATAAAATATGAGTGCCAGATTATTGATTTACGATGAGAACTTTAACTGAACATTCCTATCCCCCAGCCAATGCATTTTCTTTACCCTCGAGCACACTGCATAGGAAGTCGAGCTTTAATCAGAAGGCTGCTTGCTGAGAATAGACTCAGGGCAAGTTGAGTTAATTATATGATTCCAACATTTAATGTCATCAGGCGGCTTGAGCCTGAAGCACCCATCTCTGTAGTGTGATATACCTTCAAAAGACCCATCCTTCATTCTGGAAATTTTCTTCCCTCATCAGAGCTGAGTGAGCCCTGACCCCTGCCATCTTTTGTCTCTGAGAGGTTCTTTTCAATGCTTCGATGGCCAACCAGCTTCCTTTTGATGGCCACTTATTTCCTCAGACATGATAACACAGCGTTTTCAATCAAGATATAGTTTTTCAAATGTAATGATTCTGTGTCTTCATTATTCATTGATTGTAGAGCTTAACTCAGAGCAATGTGCCCAAACTTCCCTCATAATTAGAATCACTTAGCGCCCTTAGATTAAAAAATAATAATAATAATACAGATTTTTCAGAACTTCCCCTGGGATTCTCATTCAATAAATCAGTGATTGGGGAACAATTTGTATTATTAACAAGCATACAAGTGATTTTTATCTACAGGAAAATTGGAGAATCATTGTTTTAGAAAACAATCTAATGTACCTTATGTCTGTGTTCTTGTCTGGGGTGCTCAGTGTGCCAGCCAATACCAACAACATGTGCAAACTTTTATAAGCAACTCATAAAGTTGACCACATCAGGTCTGAGAGGCAGCATAAAACAAAGATTTAGAGAATGACTTCTCCAACTTCAGTGTACCTATGAATCACCCAGGAATCTTATTAAAATGCAGATGTTGACAAGTAGGTCAGGTATGAGGCCAAGGATTCTGCATCACAGGGACACCACTGGTGCCACTCCTCAGACACACTTTGAGACTAGAGTTTGGCCTTGGAACGAGTTGCTTGGTTCAGTTCCTGATTTTGAATTTCATCACCCAGTTCTTTTCCACTTGCCCTAGCTGGGTGACATTGGATATTTTACTTAGCCTTCTGTAACTCAGTTTCCTTGTTTTAAAAATGGAGAGAATGCTAGTATCTACCCACAGGATTGTTATGAGGATTGTACAGTGTCAATAGTGCTTAGAAGAGGCTCTATGGTAAATTCTGCATAAATTATTACTCACCAACATATTGGTTCCATGGCTTGGTTTCACCTATCAAGACCAGTAATTAATGCAAATTTAAAGACACTTTTGTTTATAGTGTGTTTTTAAAAGAAAAATCATTAAGAGCAAAATTTTCTATGGATGACATGATGGCCCTTTACGCCTAACCGTCTTAAATGACCTCTATGCAATTTGTTGATTCTGGAAATTCCCTTAACTGAATGTCATTAAGCCCATTCCCCTTAACATATCTTTTCAAGCAGAAGAGTCACAACAGAAGACCTCTAGGTGACAAAATCATTTCCAATTTAGTCTGAACCGCAGTTGTTACAAAACTATCCCTTTGCTTTATCTTCCAGGTTAAATTCTCACAAAAAAAGACTCAAAAGTGTATCTTTTTGTCTTCAAAAGGGTGATTTCCCTAATTTAAGATTATAAACTCAGCTCAGTTTGGCACATATTGGAACACAATAAATGCCTGTTGAATAAATGGATGCATGGATGGATAAATGAAGGAATAAATGTAATGTATCCTAAAAATTCTTTTTCAAAATTCCTCTCAACAAATTCTAAGAGTGAGCATCACAATATATTATTTTAAAAGAAGAAAATGACTTTTGGCATACTTTATTATGGTAATTTCTTCTATCTCAGTGATTCTCATTTTGAGCTGCCCATCAAAATTATATGGGGAAATTACACCAATCCTGGAGTTCTACCCTTCCCTGGAAAAATCTGATGTAACTTGTCAGGATGTGGTGTGGCATTGGGAGTCCTAAAAGGTCTCCAAATATTTCTAATGTACAGTAAAGGTTAAGTTCAATGGTTCTATCTTTTATGGATAATTGATATTTCACTAAAAAAGTTCAAAAACAATATATAACTTCTTAGACTCTTATCAAATTTATATTAGTCTCCAGGACACCTGGGTGGGTCAGTTGGTTAAGTGTCAGGTTCTTGACCTCTGCTCAAATCATGAGCTCCCGGTTGGTGGGATCAAGCCCCATGTCAGTCTCTGCACTGACAGCGTGGGGCCTGCTTGGGATACTCTCTCTCCTTCTCCCTCTGCCTCTCTTCCCAACTTCACTCTCTCTTTCTCTCTAAAAAATAAAGTAAAATAAATCTTAAAAATAGTTTATATTAGTCTTTGGTTCCATAGATAAAATTATAAACTGTATTGCCTCAATATAAATCCCAGGTACTAATGTCCCTTGAAATCTTGTATTATAGTCATGCCACTAAAATTAGAATTGGAAAAAAAGAGCCTTTTGAGAAATCAAATAATGGTTTAAAATGATATGATAATTAATTTACTCCCTAGCCTTTTTTCTCTTAAACTTATATTTAAAAACTAATGCAGCTTTTTAAAACCTGTATATGTACCAACGACCGCATACATGAGAAAGACACAGTCGAACATCTTTGGGATCATTATTCCCCCCCCACAAAAGCTCTTCCCAACAACTATGCTATGTAAGATTCTCATGATGAGTATTCTTTTACTTTTTTAGCCAGGTGGTTCTACAACCCTTATAGGTACCAAAACAACTTCTAAAGTATTTGTCCCATCTGCTTTTAGAGTCATTGCTCTATTCTTTCTCATTTTCTTAAAATATAGTGCAGGATATGAATCCATGTTGAGCTGTTCTTAAAGACAAAGCTTTGTCTCAGCATCATATGTGAATCATTTAAGTCTTACCTAACAATCCAATTAAGGCATTATGTCATGTATCAGTGAGTAAGAACTACCACAGAAAATTGAATTTTCTTAGTAAATTGATTACTTTCAGAAAAATGGCAACAGAAGTATACTCCCATCTCTGTAGATTTTAGACTGCGAAAGTCAAGGGTTCATTACAATACTATAGCAAATTATACGTTGTGAATATTTTTTCAATTTTTAAAATTTAAACACCTTTTAATCAAGAAGTGCAGCAACATAATGTATATTTTTAATAATTTTAAAAATTCCATTGAAGAAACAACACACAGATTAAGATTTAATAGAGGTAAGTTATGCCTCTAAGTTAAAAACTTAAAAACATAAAGCAGTAGGCATTTATAAAATACTTCCCCTCATTCTTCATTTTTATCATTTTATTTCATTGTATGCTAATGTGAATTTTAAATCACTTAATAAATATATTTCTACAGTCTCCCTTAAAACTTAAAATATTACAGACAAGATTAAAGTGATTTTTTGACTCCACTCCCAATTTAGACTCCTTCCTTATCTCCCCAGAGAGAACCACCACTGTGTTTCACTTCTGAACTTTTCAGGATTTTAAATAAACTTGCAAATGAGGATACATATGTACATGGCAGTAGAAAACAGAGAAACTGGCTGTAAGTTCAAGCCCTGCAGGACCCACCTGTACTAGACTCAAAAAACAGAATAATGGTAGATAAAATGTAATAAATAACACAAAACCATGATTGAACTCAAAAATAAGATAAACAGGCCCATGGGCCAGAAACAGCTGAAGTAAGAGCCACAGGTTTGGTCCAATAGCAAGCAGTAGTGAATTCAGCCCCTGGCAAGCAAAGGGGACAAAAGTTACCCCTCATGAGCTGAGGAGTTCCATAGCTCAGTTACTTAAGCACTCTCAGTGAATCCTTCTTTTTCAAGTAAAAACACTGAATTACTTATATATGTAGAAAATCAGATGCAGAAGGTAAAAATAAGACAATTTGCAAATATCTCCCATGAAAGTGGAGAGAAGTCACACAGGTACGTTATACTTTTCTTCATCTTTTTCCTCCTTCTATTTACATCTTTTTTCCTATAACCTTTCAAGGGAGGCAGTGGGATCCATCCATGTCAGTGCAGATAATATTGGGTACAATGTCTGTAGAGAATTTAAAAATAGTAATAGCACCAGCTATAAGAAGACATGGTGTTTTTATTTTCACTTAGCTCCAGCAATTGCAAACAAGGCCAGTAATAAAATACTCCTACCCAAAAACATCTTTTGTCAATATAAATTTTAAAAATTGATGTGGTTACTGATTTTAATAATAAATATACATAAATTTCAAATTAGAAGTTCAAAAAATATTTATCCTTTGATAACCATTATATTCTATACGGAGGAAAATTTGGAGAACTCTTGGTTATAAGTTCAGGACAATTCAGAATCCTTCCAGTTTGTGTAGGTGTGATTTCTGCCTCAAAGGTCTCCAGAACTATGTATTCCTGGTTTTAAACAGGTTTTAAATAAGCAATGATCGTACTGTGATTGTAAAACTGATGAAACAGCACTTGTTACTGGAATTCTGCTTCTTTATGTAGCCACTATGAGTTTTATTTACATTCAAAACATTTTGACTGCACGGGCATTTGAAAGCTGCTAGATTCAATTCCAAAGAAAGATGCGGTGAGTACTGGGATCACTGGAATTTATTGTGACATGAGATTTTTATAAATTTTTGCCAAGTTTTCTTTATTCTTAAGACTTACTCTATTTGTATAATTGTTGCTTTGAGAGTAATAATCAAAATTAAAATTAATAAAAAGTCTTCTTGGACCAACGATGAGCAAAGACAGATGGCTGTACTTGTTAATGAACTTAATATACAAAAATCTATTTTACTGAAGCCATTGACAAATTTGTAGAAGGCAAGGCTTGAACATGAAAACTATTATTATTCATTTAGCAACAGATCCCTGTTGTAGATATGCTATTTTTCTCTTTTTATGACAAAAAATTAAGATCATTAAAAAGTATGGGGAACCTCCCTGGGTAGTTCATTCCATCAAGTGTCTGACCTCGGCTAAGGTCATGATCTCCTAGTTTGTGAGTTTGGGCCCCACATCGAGTTTTGTGCTATCAGCATAGAACGTGTTTCAGATCCTCTGTCCCCCTCTCTCTCTATCCCTTCCTTGCTCATGCTTTCTCTCTCTCAAAAATAAGTAAATATAAATAAATAAAAAAACAAACATTAAAAAAAGATCAATTAAAAAGTATGATTCCACTACATTTTTCCTTTGTTGAACATAAAATTTATTTTATTCTCTAAACTGATTAGTAATTTTTAAAGGCATGACTAGATGTGAGATTGAATAAAAGAAATTGCCACTGTTTTTATTACTTTTCTGGTGATATTAGTTTTATTTCATGATAATTATTAAAAGTAATTTTGTCAAATAGAGGAGGGGAATGTTAAAAATAAAGTCTACCCCTAAAGTTAAATATGCTAGGTAAGTGCATATTTCCACTTCCTGAAATCTCCCACTTTCTGAAATTGATAGCTGCGATACTGATGTTAATAAAAACAGTTCTGAAATTGAGAATGAGGGAGAAGATGAATACTCTCAGTATTATTTATATCAGAAGAGTTAATTTTTCCTAATTAATTTCCAATTGTTGGAATTAGAATTAGACCAGAGGTCACAATCAGATCCTGTGCAAAGACGTGTCTTACTTAAACTACACAATGTTATGGAAAAGAAGAAAGAGCCAACATGTCACATTTTGGTATGGGCTTGAAATTCACATGTCTAGTCATGAAAAATTGCAAAAGCTGACATCACTGGACCCTCTGCATGGCAGCAGTTATCTAGAGATGCCAGGTTTTTGGTGGAGCATGAATCCCTCCACTCCCACATTGTAGACAGAAGGATGCCCCCTGGCTATGTTCATTCCATGCAGTACCTGCCCTAAAAGGTCCTACAAAACTTCCCCACCAAGTATATCCTCCTATCTATCTTCGGTTTAGCTTTTAACCAAATAATGCTTATTGCAAATGAACCTTCATTCATCCATTCATTCACTCATTCATTTAACAAATATTTGTTGAGCACTACTATGCTCTGGGCAGTGGAGATACAGCAATAAACAAGACAAACATTTACCCCTACAGAGCTTACATGGTGGTTGGGGAAGAAAGTGGGACAGAAAACAAATGTGTAAATGATATATTTTCAGATAGTGGAAAGAGCGGCTGAGAGAGTAGAATTAGAAATTCTTGCTACATTATCCCCCAGTTTTGGTGGAGGAGTGGTATGTATAGTTACATGCACATTGCAGAAATTATTGATGCTGAAAGTCTGAATAAACAAGGTTTCCCTATTTGCAGGAAAAAGGAACTGATCATTTCATTTGCTTGCGAAATATGAGCTCTAAATATGAATGAGTGGAAGTTGCCTGCTTGGCTGAGGAGCCGGAACTTTTCTTTAGCTTGAGAATGTGCTTAGAGGTAAGAACATGGCTCCTGGTTTGCAGAGGGCAGTCCTGGTTTACATCTGTAGGCCAAGCCTAGTTGCTCATAATGCTCCTTTCCATGCTCAAAAGTGTTATTAAATGATCAATCATTTATTGGGAGGACTAGATAACATATTATTAAGGACTAGATAACATATTACTTATTAAATTAAGTAAACTAAGTAATATAATTTATTAAGTAAATTATATCAAGCAGTTAAAAAATGATGACATTATTTAGGGGACAATAAAATGTCATATAATTTAAATATTATTTTTATCAAGTACCATAAATGAAATGCATCCTAATTTTGAATGAAAATACTTTTCAAAATTATATACTTCCTAATAGCTGATGACTATTGGTTTTATGCTCATTACATCGTTGTTTATTTCCTTTTATAGTGAGTAGGCAGGCTTGAGGTTAATAAATAAAAACTTGCTGCTAGAATAAAAGGGTTTTAACACTAAAATATATGGATAAAGAAGGAAATAGAATTTCCTTCCATGGGGTGTTTTAATCATTGAATGGACCATGTCAGTTTTGGTTATAGAATAGATCTTATTTTATGCTGAAGGATGTACTCTGGAGATAGAATAAGTAGTTCTTTGGTGATGGAATGATACATAGTTGGAGCATTGAAGGGGCAGCATTCTGCAAACTTACAGGAATTGGGAGCTAAGTAAGATTAAGACGATTCACACAGATATTTGCTTACTTTCTTTAAGTGACTTAACAACAATCAAACCACATAATCTGCAGCCAAACTGGAAAGAGAATGAGTCCTCATATAACTGCTTCCATGAACAAGATCCAAACCTCCTGACAAGCCTACACATAGCTCCCTATCTAGATTCCAGCTTCTCGAAAGAGCCCGTACAAAATCCCTTTTGAAGCACGAACTTCAAAACAAGCTCATTTTGTAAAAAGAACAGCTTGTAGCCTATTATATCTCCCCAAATAGAAGAATAACAGAGAGGTCAAAGGGCATTACTTAAGAACAAACAGTTTTCTTTGTTTTCTTGGGAAGGAAGGTCTATGCAGGGGAAACTTTCCCTCTGGATTGATAATATGTGTTTTAACCTCTTCAAAGTACATAACATTCACTAAGACTTTCAAAAGAAAAAAAGACATATACCGTGAGTAATTTCTAAGTGGTTGCATGCAGGGTGTAAAATGTGCTAACTAAAGCAGCATACTCCTCCCCTGATCATAAGAATGGACATGAAAATACTGAAAAATAAAAAACAATAAACTAGGGGGTAGAAAAAAACAACACTAAAATCAGCCAAGTCCTTTTAGTTAAGTGTGATTTATCTCCTGTTGATGGTTCTAGTTTTTAATTCAAAATGAATTGCTTCCAATGTTAGCTTTCTAACCACATGGCAGATTTTTGTCTTTATCTTTGGCCTCAGTGCTATTGCTGTCATTAGTATGATGGAAGATCTCATTGCTCTTCATGATACCCTCCTCCCTAGTGAAAAGTAAGGAAAGATTTCCTTAAAAAAAGCTTATTTTATTGTTTCATTTCATTTTCTTCTTCTTCTTTTAAGCTATAAAATCTAACTGGGGTAATTATTTTAATTTTAAAACCTATTTCCAATGTAAATAATTTGCTTTCCAAAAGAGTTCATTCTAGACAGTTTTTACTCAATTACTTTAATAATTCTTTTCAAAGAAAGATCCTATTATTTAATATACATATATTTTTTACTTTATTTATTTTGAGAGAGAGAGAGCATGAGTGGGGAGAGGGGCCGAGAAAGAAGGAGAGAGAGAATCCCGAGCAGGCTCCAAACTGTTAGTGCAGAGCCTGACATGAGGCTCGGTCTCACAAACCACTCATGACCTGAACTGAAATCAAGAGTCAGATGCTTAACTGACTGAGCCACCCAGGCACCCTTATTTTAGAATCTACTTTTCATCAATTTTTGCAGTCTGAAATGTTTCAGAATTAAACAAAAATAAAACTCTGTCAAGTTTCTCAGAAATCATCAGTTGACTATAAAACAGACCTTATGGAAGAAAACCTGCACTTAATTATATAAACAGATGGGAGAATGTGATATTCTTTTCTTTATAGAACTAACAGAAAATTAAACATACTCTTATCATAAGATCTAGCAATTTTACTCCTTGGTATTTACCCAAAGAAGTTGAAAACTTATGTCCACACAAAAACCTACTCATAAATGTTTATAACAACTTTATTCATAATTGCCAAAACTTGCAAGCAATCAAGATGTCCTTCAATGGTGAAGGGATAAATAAACTATGGTACATCCAGATAATGAAATATTAGTCAGCACTAAAAAGAAATGAGCTATCAAGCCATGAAAAGACACAAAGGAAATGTAAGTTCATATTACTGGGTGAAAGAAGCCAACCTGAAAGGGTTACATACTGTATGATTCCAGCTCTCTGACATTCTGGAAAAGGCAAAAGAATGGGGCTAAATAAATAATAAAAAGATCAGTGGTTAGTGGTCAGGGAAGGGGGGAAAAGGAATGTATAGGCAGAGTGCAGAGGATTTTTAGGGCAGGGGAAATATTCTGTAGGATATCATAATGATGAATACATGTCGTTATACTTTGTCCCTAAACCCATGGAACGTCCATCGTCAACAGTGAACCCTAAGGTAAAGTATGGACTTTGGGTGATTATGATTTGTCAATGTAGGTTCATCCTGGGTAAAAACTATACCGCTCCAATGATGATGGTGATAAGAAGAGAGACTATGCATGTGTCAAGGTAGGGAGTATATGAGAAATCTCCCTCGTTCCTCTCAATTTTGTGGTAAACCTAAAACAACTCTAAAAAGATGAAGTGAAAAGAAAAACTAACAAAGAATTGCTTACAATACTTTCTGTGCCTCAAGGTGAGAAGAATAAAGTCTCTGCTTAGGAATGGTGAGGCATTAACACTATGTGCGTGATTTGTCCAAGAATCATAGCCAAGGTCTGAGTCTGACATTTATGCTGAGATGTGATGAAGGAGTTAGATAGAGAGGCAATGGAAAATATTTCCAAGTAAACCTAAAAATGAGCAAAATTTAAAATGCTATGGCAAAGTAGCATTCACTTCTTACTATAAACTATATGTTTTAATTTAATTTTATAAAGCATTACTGACTATACCTACACACTATTCCCTTATTAAATGAAAGAACCTATGTGTCCAATTTTCACTTTCTTTCCTCCCATTTATTTTAATTTACCAGGGGAGAGGAGATGACTGGGAAATTAATACAGTTGGAAATATACCCACAGTGGTCCATAATAAAATCTCTGAATGATCTTAATTATTATGCTAATTACCATCAGTTCAATTCTCATTGTTTTTGTGTCCGCAAGCAGGAGGAGACTGGGTGGAAACCTATAGCAGTGACTCAGATCCCTCTGGCTGAACTGTCTCTCCTTCCAATAGGCGTTATCATTAACGTTTCATGGAAAGTCCCATTAAATTGTAAATATCATTTCTGGAAGATATACACATTAAGTCACCATCTGCCATTAACATTTTAGGCCAGATTATTTTATTATATTAGCCCTAGATGAGCTAGATCAGAAGAAAGACCTGGAGCAGAGATTCAGAGCATGGGCAACCCTGTATCCTGATCCAGGCCCACCCCTCTTCCCCACCCCCGCCACACACACACATATTTGGTTCCCAAAGGTATAGTGTTGGTTGGCAAAATATTTTTATTTTAATTATTTTCCAGCATTTAAAAAAGAAATTTCCTTTTGAAATCTAAATTTCTCTTGAACAGCCACATCTGACACTGTGGTTTCCACCACCTGCCCCATCCCCCTATTGCCAAGGAGAAGTAGTCTACAGAAGTTGAATGTCATTGCTTGTCTCAGGTGACCTATTCACTCCTCCAGTTTGTCACAGTTTTCTCCACCTTGGAGTCTCTCCTAACCCTGAAGCTAGTGTTCCATACCTTCCAGAAGACTTTTATGACCATTCAAACTGAAGAACTAAACCCAATGACTCGCTACCCCTTTTTCTCTTTTATTTATTTGATTATACTTCCCATTTTCTGAAATACAGTTGGCTCTTGAATAATGAGAGGATTAGGGGCACTGACCCCATCCAGTCAAACCTATGTGTAACTTTTGACTTTCTAGAAACTTAACTACAAATAACCAACTCTTGACCTGAAGCCTTAATGATCATATAAGCCACCAATTAACACATATTTTGTTTGTTACATATACCATATACTGTATTCTTATAATACAGTAAGATAGAGTAAAGAAAATGTTATTAAGAAAATTTTAAGGAAGAGGGGCACCAGGGTGGCTCAGTCAGTTAAGCATCTGACTCTTGATTTCAGTTCAGGTCATGATCTTGGGGTTCATGAACTCAAGCCTTGTATCTGTCAGTGCAGAGCCTACTTGGGATTCTCTCTCTCTCCCTCTGTCCTTGCCCTTCCCTTGCTCTCTCTAAATAAATAAATAAATAAACAAACATTAAAAAAAAAGAAAATCATTAGGAAGAGAAAACACATTTACAGTACTCTACTATATTTATAGAAAAATCCTCATGTAAGTGGAATTGGGCAGATCAAACTGGTGTATCAGCTTTAATCTTACTTGCCCACTTGCCTACTTTCTTATCTCTGACTCCACCTACACTCTAGAATTGAAGTTCCAACCTAGCAGAGATCACAGTATCCCCAAGTGCCTGGAACGCTGACTGACATATTGCAGACACCCAAAAAATATTCCTTGGATAAGTGAGTAAATTTATCATCATGCCTGCAATGCTGTTTCTTATAGAGCAGATAAGTATTTCTCAATACCCATGCCATTATTTTAAGGCCCTGAGATAAGGAGATACATTCTAAGAAGCAAAATTTCAGAGTTTTGGGTCTGTTGGTGGCTGCGCGTTTGGCTGTGTGCATGTAAAAATAATGGGCATGCTATTTAAGATGATTCAGAAATTTTATTATTATATTTTATTAATATAAAACTATATTAATTTTCTAGAGATTTTATTACAGACCACTGTAGGTATATTTCCAACTATATTAATTTTGCAGTCATTGTCTCTCCTGAAGTTTAAATTAAATAAATGGAAAGAATTTTTTTAACATAATAGTGGAGTTCAGAAAGTCCAACCCAAAGGTAGGTGTTGTTTGGAGGAAGGAGGATTGAGAAAAATTCTCTGTATAAAGCTATGCTTCACTGGAATCTGAGGGGTATGAGTATCACTTACATGGTATCTATCTTTCTCTGGGTCCATTAGCATTAATGGAGGATCTCAAAACAGGCTTCAGAATTCTTTCTTAGCCCCTGAAAAAAAATATAAAAAAGAGAAAGAAAACTGGAAATTGAGGGCAGGCCTGTGATTTGTTCTCTGCCCTGTCCCCAGCATCCATCAGAGTGCATACTAGGTGTTCAATAAATATTTACTGGACTTAATGGACTGACAGGAGATATAACCAGATGCTGGCTTCTTAATGGCTGCTGCTGGTTGAAATACTCCATGGGCTTAAACCTAATGTCTTAGCTCAGTTAGGCTTTAATGAAATGACTACTGGTTTTGCTATATTGTGTCTTGGAGGGAAAGCCATTTGTTACCATGAAAAATAATGATTGTTTTAAGACTTTTGCAATGGTTGTAGTACCTCCAGCCCCAGTGATTTGAATGTGATACCAACCTTGTTTCTCAGGTCAGGTTCCATACAAATTTTTTAAAAGCATACAAAAACGTTCTGTATCCTGTCACCAAGCAAATCTAGATACAATTAGACATAAATATTCATTAGAACTTTCCTCCACCTCCCCTTAAAAACATTCTATTGAAATGGAGATTTTGACTTTTAGGATAATGAAGAATATAAAAAGCTTTTATTCTTGAAAAATTAATAGATTAATAAAATGGCATTTCTCTATTTTCATTAGGATGACGGTGTGTGTGTGTGTGTGTGTGTGTGTGTGGTGTGTTTTAAGGAAATTGCAATGTACTGTGTTTCTTTTTGTCAAGAAAGCACCTTATCTTTCAGGGGGTGCCAGAGCTCCTTAATAATGTGTTGTAATTCTGTCTGTATTCTCTATTAATCCACAATTAAATGCAGCCAGAATTGCATTTATTTTGGTGCTTAGTGGAAACTTGGAAGGTCTTCGTCTTTGTTTGAAATATAGTAGGCCTTAGGCTCTATCCCTTTAGTTGGAGACTTACTAAACAAGCCATCTTAAGTCCCCTTTGCGACTCTCAGAGGTGTTTTCTTTTCTGACAAAAGAAGGAAACAATAAAGGAAGCTATTGTGAGGATTTATAAATCCCTGCTTACACAATGTTGTTGAGCAATATTTTGCATTAAAGCTTGTTTTTTGTTTTTTTTTTTTGTGGAGAGGACCTGTATTCATTTTAGATTAAGGTAGAAAACTATGACAAGAGAAATATCCTTTCAAAGTATTTCTATTCTGAAACATTTCAGAATAGGTAACATCTTTGTTTTTTCACTTTGTTTTTATGGTTTGATTCTTTTTAGTTGTCTCTTTTTTCCTGAATGGAATTGTCTCACCTCTGGAAAATCTAGATGTCTCCCTGGTGAATCAAGCCAAATGAAGAGAGCTGATTGAATGTTGCCCTCTGCCTCTCAAACTGTGTCTGTAAAATCCAGCTTTGGTTTGAACAAAACAGGTGCCCTGGTGTTTTCAGTTTTACATCAGCTGTGGAATATAATTATAGCATTGATGTCTATTTAATCTGATTGGTTTTCATTGTGCCTTTGTCCATGTTTAGGGCCTTGTTTCCTAATTATTTTACTAGTCAGTTGGTCTTTGTCACATTCCATTGAGAGTGTAATTTGGTTTCTCAATTCATCACATCCTATTGTTTTTTATTACTTGGAACAGAAATATCATAATAAGGTTTATTTTCTTTTTCTGAGAATGTTTAAAAGGGATTTTTTAAATTTACTTGAAAGAGGGGCACCTGGGTGGCTCAGTTGGTTAAGCATCTGACTTTAGCTCAGGTCATGATCTCACAGTTCATAAATTCCAGCTCAGCACTGAGCTTTGTGCTGACAGCTCAGAGCTTGGAGCCTGCTTTAGATTCTGTGTCACCCTCTCTCTCTTCCCCTGCTTGCCCTGCTTGTGCTCTGTCTCTCTCTCCCTCTCAAAAATAAATAAACAGTAAAAAATTTTTAATTTACTTGAAAGAAATTCAAGAAGTTTAATTAGAGTTAATCTGTGAATCTCTCCACAAATATCTATAATGTGTTGATACAAATTCCTTAGCAAAAACAAACAACCTTAGTCAATTTATTTTACAAAAACATGGATAAAATGTGATGCAAACTATTGGTAGACAACTCTTGTCTTCCCAACTTGCAGACTCCTCCCTCTTCCCAGTCCTTTCTTATTGGCCCAGATGACATTCAACTACAGTCTCAACATACCACCTGTAGGTTTCTTAAAATTCCTTGCAGCTAGGTCATGGAAATGAGACCCATCCTAGCAGAATGGGCCCAAAGAGCAGTCTGCTCAGAAACTTCTGGAAAAGGTTTTCCCTCCTCTTACAAAAAGATATGTGGAAGGAAACTGGATTTTTTTTTTTTTACGGCAGATGTTGTCATCTCTATATGTGATACCTGAACTATAGCTACACTCCTACATCCAAGAGGTTTATGTAAACTTAAGTTCCAAACAAAATTCTGAGGACAGAGAGACAAAATACAGAAAGACCTGAATCCTTCATAATATCACTAAGCTGTTGAACCAATCCTAAAAGTACCCAGCCTTTGGACTTCTTTGATGAGATCATTGTATTAAGTTTTGCTAAGCCATTTAAGATGGATATTCTATTACTTAAAGCCAAAAGAATACAATAAGATTCACCACATTAACTGATGGGAAATTTTATTATTATTATTATGCAATGCAGAACCATATCTATATGAAATAATATTTATCTAAAATTCTGAATTACATTGATTTAAGAGGTGAGTATTATATCCTCTTACTGAAGCTGAAGCAAACCTCTCCAATGAGTCCATTTCTGATTTTGTGCTAAAGCACAATCTGAATCTGAATAGATTAGATTCAGAATCTAATCAGAATCTGAATAGATTCAGATACTAATGGCACTCTCCCCCTTAAATATGATATTGATAATTTGTCTGGAGGTCTTTGTAGAGTGGCTTTTATTTATTAGTTTGAATTGCATTTTGTGTTTTACTTGGGGATGGTGTTGGAGGAGAGACTCTACAAAGGCAAATAAAGCTCAGAATTAAGGGGCGCCTGGGTGGCTCAGTTGGTTGAGTGTCTGACTTCTGCTCAGATCATGA
This sequence comes from Hyaena hyaena, assembly GCF_003009895.1. Lineage (NCBI taxonomy): Eukaryota > Metazoa > Chordata > Mammalia > Carnivora > Hyaenidae > Hyaena > Hyaena hyaena. The sequence continues at coordinate 3,721,375 of NW_024080704.1, forward strand.
TCTCACAGATCGTGGGTTTGAGCCCTGCATTCGGCTCTGTGCTGACAGCTAGCTCAGAGCCTGGAGCCTCTTTCAGATTCTGTATCTCCCTCTCTCTCTGACCCTCCCCTGTTCATGCTGTCTCTCTCTCAGAAATAAATAAAATATTTTAAAAAAAAATTTAAAGCTCAGAATTAAAATACACTGACAACTGATAATTTATTTTTAAAATTAAGATATCGTATAATTGTGTAGACACACATTCAACAATGCAAACTAAAAATGGCCAATGGTAAGTATAAGCTCTTTCTAAAATATGCCATAATGTTACAGCTTCAATCCTTTCAGGTACACAAAAGGAAGTCTTCTCTTATTTTTCTCACAACCTTTAACATGCTTCTGAAAAGAAAAGCTGCCTCTTTTAATACCAACAAAACAAGTGGGTAATTTATAAACCTCTCACCCACTCATAATTCAGAATGGTGGAGTTACCTGATTTCTTGCAGCAAGGTCAGAATAGAGTTCTAATCTACCGTGGGTAATTTGGATGAGAAAACTGGCTTTAAGAAGAAAGTAAACAAGCACTGTACTTTGGCTGATAGCCTAGATAAATTTAATGTGTGAGTGGAGTCACAGAAATGGGATAAGGATTAATGGAGAGAAGGAAACATGAATTTCACATTAAAAAGATTAGGGAAATCCCAACCTTTATTATAAAATATCTGTGAGCCTATAAAGATGATTTATAGTACTGGAAAAGCTTTAGATATACTTTGGCTAATACCCCTGGAAAGCTCAGAAAACATAATCCAATTTACTAGTGGTGTACAAAAGAGACATACTTTAAAATAATTGCTATTTTCAACTGTAGCCTTCATGGAGCTATTGGCATCTAACCACAACATGAGGATTAACAGAAATTGTTAACTGCTGCTTTAAAAATGTGCTATTTTTGTGTCACATATTCCACAGCCCATGGCATGAAAAGCCAACTGTGGCAAAGGATTGTTTCAACTAATGCACACACCTTACCTTGGTGGAGTCACCAGAGAGGAAGAAACAGAAACAAACTGAAAGTCACGAAGCAATATCGCCTCTTAATTAAGCTTTTTGAGTCATCCAAATGCTATTCTCTGGGAAAACAAAGCTGCGGCTATCACATATAATTCATGGTTTTGAAAGTCCATTCTTCCTTTTAGGCATCTGTTTTATCAAAACTTGGTATAGGACTTGGAAGCATTTTAGTTCAGGATTAATTGTAGGACCCAATGAGGAATGTGGGAAATGTATTTACCTGTCTTACCTCTCAGGCAGTCCTATTTATCTCTTAAGCAGTTTTCCTGGAAGATTTTTACATTGTGAGTTATACCTTAGAAAACAGTGGGCTCCAGAAATTTGACTTACATCTGTTTTACCTCTGCCCAATCATCAGCCTATGAATGTTTTTCTGCTACAGGCTATTCTGATTGTTTATTCCATCCTGACAGCTAGTTTTACGATGTATGTATTAAAGCAGCATTGAACCAGAGTCAAGCAATTCTGTTCTAGCCCCATTATTGGTATGATGAACTATTCAGTATTCAACCTAATACAGACTTTAGCAAACAGCTGCTGGAAGCTAGAAATCTACCATAGCTGCAGCTCATTTTCATGGCTGACTTATCCAGAGACACTGTTTCACAACCAAAAAAATCTTGGCAAGTAACCAAGTAATGTTGAATAGCTTAAAGAAAATGTTAATATTTCCAAGCTTCCACCATCCCTCTGACAATAGTTAGAGAATAAATGCAGTTTTTGAAAGAGGCTTATGATGTTTCTGTTTAAATTTACCAAAAACTTCAACTCCATTAATTAGCTGACTTGAAGTAATGATCTGTTGTTGAGGTAAGACCACGAGATATAATAAGTTATGTCTAAAAAATAACATCTAGTCATGCAAATATTGAGCACCTTCCATTTCTGAGCATTGTTCTAAACCCTGGTGATACATCTGTGAACAAAAAAGATACAGCCTCAGATATGTTTTAAAATAAATCAGCATATGTGAGGTGTGGAGATACAGGAGGAATTAAATGATGAATCACAAGGGGCTTGGTTTGAAGATTCTTATACATGGGTGATGAATACACAAGAGCTTATCATTTTTCTATATTTTTTGAAATATTCCATTAAACACTTTAAAAGGATAAAGAGCATAAAGTTTCCAAAATAAAGAAGACAAAAAAATACATCATTTCTGCTGCCATGGGGTCTACAGTCTAGCACAGAGGAGCAATAAACATTCTGCAAGCACTTAAATATATTAAGAATTAAATTCAATATAATCTTTAAGAAAAAAAAACAAAGTAAATCCCAATGCATACCACTAAACACTCAGGAGAACAGCTAAAGTTAACTGAAAATATTAAGTGTTGCTGAGAACAGGGGACAAATATTAACTCAAACACCACAGGTAGAACTGAGGAATTAGACAATTGGAAAATCATTTGGTAGTTGGTTAAAAAGTTAAATATATACCTAGTACACTGCCCAGAATTCCATTTCTACGTAATTATGTAATAGGGAAAGAAACTTAGCATGTCTGACTTCATATTGCTTCTCTTATCCTTGCTGCTGACCCATAGCTTAGAAACTTCTGCTTAGTCCTGCACGTAGGCATGTTAGAGCTAAGATTGGCAAAAACTGCTCTTAACCCAAAACTTAACCCACCCAAGGAGCTAAGGAAGCATGTACAGAAATGACCATGCTATGTTTCAGATTTACAGAAATGACACATGACCACATTCCTGTATGCAGAGACCTACTGACCAAGGACGAAGAAGCTAAACAACCTTCCTCACATGTCTACAGATGTCAGTCACCTTTTGACTTCAGCCCCCTCCCCTTTCCTCCTTTGATAACATGAAAGAAACTCCAATTCTGTGTGGAGGGGAGATGGTTCTTTGAGACAATAGTCTTCTGTGTCCTTGGTTTGCTGGCTACTGAATAAAGTAGCTTTCTTTACCCCAACATCTTGCCTCTCATTGATCTGTTGTAAGGGGAGCAGAACCAGGTTGGGAGAGAGGGCTCCTGGCTGGCACTCTCACCTCCACCCCCCACCCCTGGGGGTTCTGCTGGTAAGTCCCTGGCAGCTGCTTCCACTTGTGTTCCAGGGCTTGCCTTTTAACTGCCTGGAACAGCACCAGGCTGTTGGGACAAGGATTCGACAAACTTCTGCCAGTCTATGGACTCCAAAGTAGGGTAAGGCACTCCTGCATGTAGTCGGGAACCCCCTTCCACTCTCCTCTGTTTGGGTTTTTCCTTGGGGTAAGGGGGTATCCACTTTCCTTGCATTTGTCTGCGGTCCCCTGTTGGAGACGTCATACTTGGACTTTTACCCGGTTTATTTACCCAGTTCATTTGCATTTGGTTTGTTTGTTGCTGCAGCTTTTAGTTCATCTTTGGACAAAGCTTGCCATGTTAGATTCGTTTTATAACAAAAAGATATTTGGAGAGTTGACCTTTAATGTCTCTACAAATATTCGTGACTCAGCTTTCTACCTCGCATTCAGCTGACTCCAAATAAGGCATTTGGGTTTGGCTCTCTTTGTCTAAGGAAGCCATTCGGTTCAGTTGGCCACTCTCTGACTTTGGAGGAGGAACAAATGCTAACGGAGGTACTCTGGACTTCAATTCATTAGAGTTTTGTTTCTTCTGTGTTTTTTTTTTTTTTTTCTGAATTGTTGCCTAGGAAAATGGGGAACATAACTTCTGTTCCCAAAGAAAGTCCATTAGAAAATAGTTTGAATAAATAGTGCAGAGGGCTGAAAGGCAACCAGAGAAAAAGCCTGTATTGAAGGAGGGAAAAATGGAGAAGGAACGTTAGCTCCATACTTTGAGCTTCCGGCCCTCCAGGCAGCACTTTTCTGCCTCCCCCCTCACCTCTGCCTGTTCCTGCACCGCCACTACCACCACGGGGGCTACTCACACAGCCAGCCCCGTACCATCCTCCGTGCCTTCAATGCCATTTTGCTACTGCTCCTCCTACCCTCACTATCAGGGAGCAAAAAGCGCCCCAAGTTGTTGGGCCACCTCCTTGTGAGGTTCAAACTGGAGCCCTTCCCAAATTAGCATGAAGTGTAAGTTCTTAAACTGACCACTTCAGAATTCCCATAGGAGCCCCAGATAAGCTTGACAATGGGGAACGAATTGATTTTGTATTGGACACAGGTGCAACATATTTGGTACTAGACACCAAGCTAGCACATAAAACCTGTCAGGCTGCCTCAGTCACTGGGTATCTGGAAAAGTACTAATCACTCATTTATGCAGCCTTTAGAATGTCATTTGAGGACCTCATGTTAAAACATAGCTTTCTGTATATGCCAGAGTGCCCATCCCTCTTTTGAGCCAAGATCTCCTTTGTAAATTAAATGCTTAAGTGAGTTTTTCTCCAGGACAATTGGGTATGAGGGTCTCAATGGAACAAGCCTTGAGCCTGCAAATACCTCTCATAGGAAAGGAGCTCTACTCAATTGGTTTCAAGGAAAGCACCTGTAAAACTTGAACATTCTGAAACCCAGAAAGATAAAAACTAACCCAGGTGTTTTTCAAGCTAACATGATCTGGAAAAATATTTGATATTAAAGCTAAGTTGTCATTAAAAAAGACACATCTTTAAAATTATCAGCATTGGGGCGCCTGGGTGGCTTAGTCGGTTAAGCGTCTGACTTTTGCTTAGGTCATGATCTCGCGGTTTGTGGGTTCGAGCCCCGCGTCGGGCTCTGTGCTGACTGCCAGCTCAGAGCCTGGAGCCTGTTTCAGTCTGTGACACCCTCTCTCTCTGACCCTCCCCTGCTCACGCTGTCTCTCTGTCTCTCCTAGAAATAAATAAAACATTTTAAAAAATTAAAAAAAAATAAAATTATCAGCATTACATATAAAACCTTTATTCTGGGGCACCTGGGTGGCTCAGTGGTTGACTGTCCAGCTTTTGATTTTGGCTCAGGTCATGATCTCATGGTTCATGGGATTGAGTCCCACATTGGGATTGGGATTATCTCTCTTCCTCTCTCTCTCTCTCTCTCTCTCTCTCTCTCTCTCACTCATTTTCAGAGTGAAAAAGAAAGTTATAGAAAATTTGTGAGGGGGAATCTTTGGAAAATAATTTTATGCATGGTCAAGACTAAGATTGAAATAAATGAGGTTTTTTTAGTTTTTATTCAATTCTAGTTAGTTAACATATAGTGTGATATTGGTTTCAGGAGTAGAATTCAGTGATTCATCACTTACATACAACACCCAGTGCTCCTCAGAGTGCCATCCTTTAACCCATCACCCATTTAACCTATCCCTCACTCACCTCCCCTCCAACAACCTTCAGTTTATTTTCTATAGTTAACAGTCTCATGTGGTTTGCTTCCCTCTTTTTTCCCTTCCCCTATGTTCATCTGTTTTGTTTCTTACATTACACTTATGACTGAAATCATATGGTATTTGTCTTTCACTGATTGATTTATTTTATTTATTAGCATAATACAGTCTAGCTCCATCCATGTCATGGTAAATGGCAAGATTTCATTCTTTTCTTTTTAATGTTTTATTTATTTCTGAGAGAGAGGGACAGCATGAGCAGGGGAGGGTCAGAGAAAGAAGGAGACACAGATTCTGAAACAGCCTCCAGACTCTGAGCTAGCTGTCAGCACAGAGCATGACGCCAGGCTTGGACCCACAAAATGCGAGATCATGACCTGAGCTGAAGTCGGACACCTAACCGACTGAGCCACCCAGGGTCCCTGATTTCATTCTTTTTGATGGCTGAGTAATATTCCTGTGTGTGTGTGTGGGCATGTGTGTGCACGCACGCGCATATGCCAGACACACCTTCTTTATCCATTCATCAGTCTATGGACATTTGAACTCTTTCCATAATTTGGCTGTTGTTGATAATGCTGCTATAAACAGAAATGAATGAGTTTTTAAAGGACACTGGTACGAGATTGGAGTTTGGCTTGGACTGTTGTTCTGCTCTTGACAAGAAATTGTAACAAAACAAAAACAAGTTTTTGTTTCTTTATCTGTCCAGAAAAACAAAGCTTCTATGTTTTGTCTTCATCAGGTCTTTGATTACTTAAAAAGTAAAATCATCTCAATATTAAAGGAGTTAAATTTTGCTAACAAGTATATAAACCATAGGATCTCTTATTGCCACCTTGGTTAAATAATTGCATATTCAGTTTTATAATAATCTATAATCCTATTTAGGCATGGGCTTTAGAGCCTTCTGGGGTTTTTAAGAAACTTCCCAAAAATTTAAATTCTAAATGAAAGTCTTTTTGATGAATTAGGCTTTTTTAATTGTTATGTTAAGTTACATGGACTCATTGTCAAACAAATGATGATAAACCTTCTTCCGATATATTATGTGAGTAAATGCTGTAACTATTCCAGAAATTATAAAAATTCCTAAAGTTTTAATATGTTCTGATAGAAGTCATCACATGTGATTCTAATTACATGTTGTTTATCACAAAAATAACAAAATTTTCTTGTCAGCTGCATCACAGTGAATGTTCATCAGATTTTTGACCATGGCCATTTTTGAGATTTTTGTCACTTACATTTATTGTTTCACTCGGATGCTCTTGCAAATGTGTTTCAGCTTCAAGGATATTCATGGAAAGGACTTGTGACAATTATAGGTTTCTGATATCTTTAAAGACCATAAAACTAAATGATAGATTTCCAAAACTAATGGAAGAACTGCGTTCGAACAGAATAAAAATTCGTAACATGGGACTAAATGAATTGAGGAAGATGATTATAGTTTTTATGACTCTTGTTTGAAACATTGCTGGTTTTCTACTGTTTACTCTTCCAGATTTAAGGAAATGTCCTCTCTTAAGATAGCTATGACTTGCAGAAATTTGATAAAACATTCCTTTGTAAACAAAGTGAAACATTCATCTTTCTTCCCTACCTGAGCCCTCCAGAATTCAGAAACTTGCATTGCATTTCTTTAATGACAATTATAGTTTTTTTTGCAGAAGTTCAATAAGAATCTATTCTCTTGTAACAGAACACCATTAGAGGCATTGGTTATATTACCAAGGCTTTGACTGGAATGTCATATTTGAGAGAGATGTGCATAGACTCAGATATGACAAGACAGCTTTAAGGAATCAAGGTTGACTTTATGGAGACAGTAGAGCCCCTTGGAAATGTTGGCCTGATACTTTGCTTACAGAATTCTCAGCAGACTTACCAGGTGATTAAAGAGTGTCCCTTCCTGGCAGGTGCAACATACCTCAGTATATTTTGGGGCCCTCGAGAATAGAGGAATTCACCCAAAGCTATAGGTATTGCTAACAAATCTGACTTCAAGTATTTGGCTTGGCTTTTGGCCTTGAGAGGCTATTAAAGTTCAATGTGAAATTCCTTATAAAAAGTCTGAGCACAGCAGATTTTAAAGAATCTATATTGTCAGTTGCTATTCTTGCTGTACACTTTTTTAAAAAATTTTTAAATGTTTATTTTTGAGAGTGAGAAAAAGAGAGAGAGCACAAGCAGGGGAGGGGCAGAGAGAGAGGGAGACACAGAACCCGAAGCAGGCTCCAGGCTCTGAGTTTTCAGCACAGAGCCTGACGCGGGGCTCAAACCCACTGACTGTGAGATCATGACCTGAGCCAAAGTCAGAAGTATACCGGACTGAGCCACCCAGGCACTCCACTGTAGATTTATTTTACAATTAGTCTTAATTTGCCTATCTTTGATAAAAATGACCGTAATTTCAGAGAGAAAAATTATGTTTCATTTTTTTTAAATGTTTTATTTATTTCTAGGAGAGAGAGAGACAGCGTGAGCAGGGGAGGGTCAGAAAGAGAGGGTGTCACAGACTGAAACAGGCTCCAGGCTCTGAGCTGGCAGTCAGCACAGAGCCCGACACGGGGCTCAAACCCACGAACCGTGAGATCATGACCTAAGCGAAAGTCGGACGCTTAACCGACTAAGCCACCCAGGCGCCCCAGAAAAATTATGTTTCAAAAACACGTCCTTGTGGTTGTTAGATTCTAGTTCTGATTAATTGTCTTTGAGTATTTGTTGTTTAGCTATAAAACTAGGCTGGATCCTGAGAGTTCTTCTGGTTTCCTCAAATATCTGGCTATTAATCTCCAAATTAAGGTTTCTAATTTTCTCTTATTCTCTTGACTTGAAATCATTAAGAACTAAAACTGCCCTTTCACCTAAAGCTCTGCAAACTGAAGCTAGACAACTTGAGGTAAACTTCAGAAAAATCATGGCAGTAGCTCATGTATAGGCAGTCCCTGCACCTGTTGCTCTGTGGGGTCCTCAAAGCAATCACCAGAGACATTAGAACTACAAATCAGAAAAAATCTATCAGTTTTTTGCTGCCTGTCCCCACTCCATCTGAGGATGCTTCGAGCCTCTCACTGACATCACTAGGGACTCAGACACTGGGTTTATAATTTGCTCCAGCCATTAACCTGTGTTTTTCTTTTGTTTCCATAGAAATGCCTATGGTTACTTCTAAGACCCCAATGCCAAAATAGAGGCACTGAGGAATATTTCATATGTCAAGTCAAATGGTTTCCTTCCACAATTGCTCCTTGTTGACCCTATCTGGCAAGAAGCAGTCAGTTGAGAAATGATATCCCCTTGTCCCTGATCTCACAAAACTGCGGAATGAACCTTTGACAGTGAGAATTGTTACAAGGAAAGAAACAGCATGTCTGACTCCATACTGCTCCTATTGCCCTTGCTGCTGTGATCCATAGATTAGAAACTTATGCTTAACCCTGCACATAGGCATGTTACAGCTAAGATTTTCAAAAAACTATTCTTTACCCGGAACCTACCTCACCCTAGGAGATCAGGAAACGTGCAAAAATGACTATGCTGTTTCAGATTTACAGGAATGACACGGCCACATTCCTCTTTGCAAAGACCAACTGTCTGAGGACAAAGAAGTTCTAGAACCTCCCTTGGATGTCTACAGACATCAGTCACCTTTTGACTCTAGCCCTCTCTTGGCTTCCCCCTTTTGCTAACATAAAAGAAGCTTGAATTTCCTGCCAAAGGGAGATAGTTCTTTGAGACAGTAGTCCTCCATGTCCTCAGTTTGTTGGCTCTCCAAATAAAGTACCCCAAAATCTTGCCTCTCAACTTAGTGGCCAATCATGTGGCAAACAGAATAAGCTTGGATTCAGTTATAATTACCCAAGGAAATAAAATATGTCAACACAAAGACTTGTATGTGAATGTTCATAGTAGCTATTTATAATAGCCCAAATCTGGAAACAACCCAAATGTTCATCAACTCTTGAATGAATTAAACCAATTCTGATTTGTCTATGTGATGGAATTCTACCCTCCAATCAAAAGGAATGAATTACTGGTATGCAAACTATATGTTAATCTCAAAAGCATTATAAGTGAACAAAAGCAGTCATAAAAGACTACATACCATATGATTCCACTCATATGAAATCCTAGAAAAGGCAAATGTATAGTGACAGAAAATATATCAGTGATTGCTTGTGGGTAGATGTAGTTGACCAAAAATGGCCTCAAGGGACCTTTTTAAGGTAATAAAAATGATTTATTTCATGATTGTTGTGGTGGTTTACCATTATATAGTTTGTCAAAACTCATTGAACTGTACACTTAAAATTGGTGATCTGTATTGCATATAAATTATACATCAGTAAAGCTGACCAAAAATAATCCCTTCACATGATAAAGGAATTACAGGATGCTATCGTGAGCATGAAATAGGGGACCTAACCTGAGTTTAAGGAGTGGCCTCCCTAAGGAAGTAACATTTGGAATATTTAGGTTGAGACTAAAGGACAAATAAAAATTTGCTAGGGGCACCTGGGTGGCTCAGTTGGTTGAGCATCAGACTCTTGATTTTGTGATCTCACAGTTTGTGAGTTTGAGCCCCAAGTTGGGCTCTGCACCAACAGCACAGAGCCTGCTTGGGATTCTCTCTCTCCCTCTCTCTCTCTGCCCCTACACCATGCCCTCACTCATTTCTCTCTCTCTCTCTCAAAATAAATAAGTGAACATTTAAAAAATAATTAAATAAAGAGGTAATAAGTTTAAATGAGGTCATGTGGGTAGACCTCTGTACTTGGAGATAGCATGTTCAAAGGAGGGATTAAATTAGACAGAGGACAGTAAGGTTTTATCCAATATGACTTATGTTCTTATAAGAGGAGAGACACCAGGGATGCCTGAACAGAGAAAAGGCCAGGTGAAGACACAGCAAGGAGGCCATCTGCAAGCCAAAGAGAGAGGCCTTGGGAGAAAACAAATTTGCCAACACCTTTATCTTGCACTTCCAGCCTCCAGAACTGTGAGACAATACATTTCTATTGTTTAAACCACCCAGTCTATGGTATTTTGTCACAAGGGCCCTGGTACACTAATACAGAGAACATGAATTTCTGAGATCAGTTGAAGGTATCCAAGAGGGAGGAGAGATGTGGGAGTTTGAATCCAGAGAAATACAGATAAAAGAAGTGAAACAGATGTGACTTTATAATATCTTTATTATTCTTTTATATTGCCAAGAACAGCAAGGTATAATTTATGTTAAATAAAATTCAACATATTTAATGATTTAGGTATAGTGGGGGAATGTATTAAACCATGTAACAGGTACCACACACAAAGTGAGAGAAAGAACTTTGAGATAGTTCAAATTATACTGTATGATTAATGGTCTTGAGTTAAGATATAATAACAAAGTTGTTTATCTCAGAGACCAGACAATTGCTGTACTGATATATAGGATATATTTAAGTGGGGAGGGTAAAGGAGTGGACTACCATTTTTGTAAAGTCTACTCTCTACTAATTATTATGTGTTTGACATGATCTTGTCACAAGTCTTTGAGAAAAGCAGCTCATCCAAAAACAGGCAATGCACCAGAAGATTCTTACAAAAGTGACTTAGAGATAGGCTTGACCCTAAGTGCTTGAATCTTTGCCCTATACCACAGCCAAAATGAGTCCTGCTCAGTGCCCATGAAAGAGTAGGAAACAAAACGAGAAAATGAAAAAGAAAAAGAAAAACCTTACCATTTGACAGTAAGAGAAAACTATCAACTTGGTAAAGCAGTAGAAGAGGGCTGTAGAATTTCTATCCTTGAGACTCTTTGAAAAACATAACTGATAATTCTGTCTGATGAATTTGGGAATTGGAAACTGAGAAATGAGATTTGCCATTCATTAATTTTCATCATTTAGTATTTGATCACTAAACAGAAACTGAATATCTGCTATTTGTTAGGCACTAGTGAAACAAAAGCGAGTAACAAGTTCATTGAGTTGAAAGAGCTCAGTTTTGATGGGGGAGGACTAAAACATGTTAACATCCAGAGCACTCGGTGGTGGGTGCCATGAGGGAGGCGCTCTGAGGTGGGCTGGAAGAATATTTTGCCAAGACCAAAGGTGAGAGAGTAAAGGAGTCAAAAAGTAAAATATACACAGGTGGTTTTGTGCAGCATTTCTCCAAATGCATGGATAAGCGATCAAATATAAATTGTGTAATTTTGGTTCAGCACTCTTATTTTTACATTTAAAACTGTCATGTAGTATATAAACATGAGCAGTAAAATTTGTTCTAATCATTTTTAATTTTAACTTTTTTTTTATTTAGAACATTACAAAGGGGTGCCTGGCTAGCTCAGTAAGTGGAGTGTGCTACTTTTGATCTTGAGGTTGTGAGTTCAAGCCTTGTGTTGGGTATAGAGACTATTTAAAAATAAAATCTTAAAAAAAAAAAAAGAACATTAAATAGCAAATAAAAACACCTTGACAACTTGAAAAAACACAGCACAGAATAAAGAAAAAACTTATATTTCATGACACTATTTTCCCTGCTTTTTTAATGTTTTTAATATTTATTTATTTTTGAGAGAGAGAGAGTAAGAGCGCATGAGTAGGGGAGGTGCAGAGAGAGAGGGAGACACAGAATCTGAAGCAGGCTTCAGGCTCTGAGTGGTCAGCACAGAACCTGATGTGGCGCTTGAACCCATGAATTATGAGATCATGTCCTGAACCAAAGTCGGACACTAAAGCAACTGAGCCACCCAGGTGACCCTTTCCCTGGTTTTTGAATAAGGGGTTTTATATTTTCTTTTTGTAATGGAGCTCACAAATACTATGATATTTCATTAGTGTACAGCAGGGGTTGGTAGACTTTTTCTGAAAGAGCCAAATAGTAAATATTTTAGGCTTTTAAGGCTATATAGTCTTTGTCTCAACTATGCAACTATGCCATTGTAGCCCAAAGCAGCAATAGACATATGTATATGAATGGGTGTAGTTGTGTTCCAATAAAACTTTATTTACAAATTGGCCAGGCCAGCAGCCATAGTTTGCCAGCTCTTGCCCTAGATCTGTGTTCTCAAACTTGCTGCATATTAGAATTAACTGGAGAAGTTTTACATCAATATTTGGGACCTACTTCCTGAGCTTTGTGATTTAATCATTGTTGAGTGGAACCCAAGTATTTGTTAAAAGGCCTCACTGTAATTTTCATGTGATGCCAGAATATGATGTCTTGCCATTCAACCATTACCAATGTTGGGCATTTCTTAAAAGATGTCTGGATGGTTCCTTTAAAAAAAAAAAAATTATGTGTTTTTAATACCCCTATCTGCCCTCTCAGAAAAGATTTATGACAGCATGTTTTGTTTAGACTCTCAGTGGCCTAAAGGCTCTGGATGCTAACGAGATAATTTGGCAATAAACCTAGATGGATGTAATTAAATCATGACCTGTAACTAACTGTGCCTTAATTGTGAGGTAATTGGAATTCATTTTTTAAAGAAATACAGTGTAGGAAACAAAGTGTAGTTTGTCACCTGGCCAAACTTTTAGAAAAATGGAATTGATAGCTATTATCTAAATTCTACAGATATGCTACAGGGGGGAAAAGGACAACTTATTTTCAGTTTGGAGTCTATTGTCTTTCAAATGTGATTTTAATGCACCACTTTTGATTATTGCTGATCTTGACTCTGAAAAGAGCTATGTAATAAAAAAGTTACATAGCATCAAAATATATAACCATAAATAAAACTGTTTCTGGTGTAACTCCAGAAACATATTTGTAAATGTACCTATGTCCTAATAGATTTAGGTCTAAATTAAAGATGTATTAAATAAACCTGGTGAAAAAGGGAATATCCATGACAGTAACAGTTCATTGTTAAGGTGCTTCGTAACTTAACTTTCCAGATAGCAGAAGCTGACCTCTTGAAGGGCCATCATTTTTTAATCAATTTTGAGATAATTCTTTGAAGTGTCTTACACAATTTTCTGCTCTCTGGAGTAGAAGTGAATATTTTTGGTGACTCAGGATAATCATTATGGGTTTGACTTATCATATTGGGCTAGGAAACACTAACATCTTTTGAGACCTTATGAAAATGAGTAAGAGCAAGGATTCTGGGGCAACATTACCAGGTTTGAAACTTAGCCTTTCCACTTACCCAGCCATATTACCTAGACTACAGATCTTCCTCTGGGGTTCTGTTCTGACAATCCCGTGTTAAATTGAAAATAGCATAAATCGAAGTGCTTTTAAAACAGCCTACAGAACATCATAGCCTAGCCTACCTTAAATGTTCTTAGAATATTGTTAGCCTACAGTTGGGGAAAATAATCCAACACAAAGCCTATTTGATAATATAGTGCTGACTATGACATGTAATTTATTGAATACTGTACTGAAATTGGAAAACAGAATAGTTGCATGGGTACATATGGTTCTAAGTATATCAGCTGTTTACTGTATGAACTGCAGCTCAAGGCTACTACCATCATGAGAGAGGATCATGCTGCTGACTGCTAGTCCAAGAAAAGATCCAAATCAAAATCTGAAGTAGTTTCTACTGAATGCATACAGCCTTTATACTACTGTGAAGTCGTAAAATTGTAAGTCGAACCATCATAAATTGGAGACCATCTGTAGTTACTTACACATTAGTGACTCAGTGTCCTCATTCACAAAAAGAGAATATAATAGCACTTCTTCACAAAGTTGTTGTGAGGAAGAAATGAGTTCATCATATGTGTAAAGGGCTTAGAAGAGCGGCTGACATGTAGGAAGTAAGTTCGTGTTATCATTCTTGATGTTTTTGGGTTTTTTTAACAACATAAGCCCACACTCTTCCTTTTGATTTTGATTTTACATTTGTTTTATAGACATTTATTATCGCTCCTTTATTTTGGGGTTATTGAGGGCATATCTAGAACATCAAGAGGGCATGGCCATTGGCCAACCATTTAGAACATGAGGGGGCAGGAAGGGGGAAAAATAGCATCTACATCGTCTAGCACTGAACATACCAGTAGTAAGGGATAAGCACTCAGACAACAGACAGGGCTGACAAGAGAGAGTCAGCCAGAGTGACAAACATATGTTCAAGATTTGATCACCCCTCAATTCTTCATCTGTGGCCTGTAGTATAGGCAGCAAAAGAGTTTTACAGTGAAGGAGCAGGGCATCCTAACATGAGGAGGCCTTGACTTTCGGGGCTTGGACTAGGAACACTTAGTAGTTCAGCAGACAGGAAGTCAACATTGAAAGTGGTCTCCACAGTGTGAAAGCCCTACCAACTAAACAGAGATCCATGGACTGCATGTAACCCTAGGAGGGCAGGACCCCCATCCAGGAAGGACTTGGAGATCAAGTATCAACATAACAACCTGAAAACCAGGACCTAGACTAAAGCCCCGGTGGAAAAATTAGAAGTGGGAAGCTCAGGAAGAGAGGATTCCCAGTTATTAGAACAGAGACAGTGCTGTCTCTCTCTCAAAAATAAATATAAAAAAAAAAAAAAAAAGAAAACTTCAGGGTCAGTTCCATAGCAAAGATAACTCAATAATGAGCCTCAGAAAGTGGTTCTTCAAGAGTTTAAGGTTCTGTTGACCTTAAGAACTGGGAATGAAGATGAGTGTGTAAGGAAAGACTAGCTGGCCCCAGGGTTTTTATGGTGGGGAATAGAGCATGGAAAGGTGAAAAAGATGCAAAGATGCCAAGGTTTGGAAGCTACTCAGGCTTAACAGCGGAGTTATTTCTTGTTGCTGCCAGTGAATTTACCTCTGGCAGCATTTGCTATCCCCGCCCCCACTAATCTATGAAGCCACTTAGAATGTATTATCAGCTAAAATACCACAAACTGCATTTATTCTGATTGTATGTGAAGTAACAGAGAGTGAGCTCTCGGAGTCAAATCAGGCCCTCTTATGAGTAAATAAATACACTTTAACATCTAGACTTTGGCTGCTCAGAAATCTTTTCAGTTTTCTTCAGCATTATGTCATATGTTGAGATAACCAGTTAAGTGTCATCAAAATAAATGAGATGTTGACATTATTTGAATGGATTTACTGCTTTCTATTCACCAGTCTGACAAAAACCACTCTGTCTCTCTCCATTCTCCTTTGCAATGGAAGCATCCTTTCTTTGTGTAGGAGCAATCCAAGATTTGGTCTTGAAGCCTCTGTTGACTGAGTCCTCTGTATTGTGGATCCCCCCACCCCCTCAGTGTCGAGCTCTGTCATGGAATTTCCCTTCTGTGATGGTAATGACTGTCTGAAACCTGTGTCAGGGTGTATCCGGTAAGCCTATAGAGCCACAGTGGTAGATTAAATATGTGCACAGATGCTTTGCTACTTCTCTCATTGAGAGAAATTGTCTAATTCCTCAACTCTTAAACCCATGCTTGTCTTAGAGATTTATTTGAGCAATGGATGTTGCAGAAGTGACATTTGACAATTTTGAGGTGAGGCTGTGAGAAGCGTTGCATTCATTGTTAGTGTGCTCAGCTGGCATGTAAAAACCCTGATGCCCTGGGGCGCCTGGGTGGCTTGGTCGGTTGAGCGTCCGACTTTCGCTTGGGTCATGATCTCACGGTTCGTGGGTTCGAGCCCCGCGTCGGGCTCTGTGCTGACTGCCAGCTCAGAGCCTGGAGCCTGTTTCAGAGTCTGTGTCTCCCTCTCTCTCTGACCCTCCCCTGCTCACGCTGTCTCTCTCTCTCTCTCTCCTAGAAATAAAAAAAAAAATAAAAAAAATAAAAAAAAAAACCCTGATGCCCTGAGGCCACTTTGCTGGAGAAACTTCATAGGAAGACCATGTGGAGAGACTCAGACACTGCATGGAGAGAGGGTCACACATGGCTGGATGCTCCAGCCCTCAGCCATGTGCATATCCCTGCAGAGATCCTGCCCCAATTTGCAGATCTGTGATCAGAATAATATGGTTGTTACTTCATGGCTTAAGTTTTGGAGGTGCTTGTTGAGCAGCAATAGATCATCAGAACTACCCTCTTCCCTGGCCCCAGAGATTCATGGAATAAGAAAGCCCCCTTTCCTCTTATTAAGTCATCACTTTAATCTCATAAAGACTACTACACCAGATATTTAACCAAATGCAAATTTCTTTACTGAAAGACTAGAGCAATTTCAGGAGAGAAGTATAATATAGATGGCAGAAGATTATACTTGAGTACTAACAGGAAGACACCTAAGAATTGTATCCTGCAAAAGGGTTCCCCTCATGGTTTCTACACACCTCCTTCAGCTTCCATGGCCCCAGGGAATATCCTCCCGCCCCAAACATCTCTAGTTGCCATTCATCTGCCTGAATTCCTACCCACCTCTACAGAACACTCCACCTCTCCCTGAATCCATCCCTCTCCTCTCCTAAAATAGACAGCCTACATCTGATGCTTGAAATGTACCAGCCACCTCAGGGTTTTGCAAAATAATCAGTGAAGCAGGTGTATGCCCACATCTCACAGGACAGGTGAGGGAGAAATGGTTCTGATCTGTTGGTAATGCTGGAGCAGGAGCATCTTTGTTGCATTCCCCCCCCCCCCCCCCCACGATGTTTGTAGCAGTATATGCTGCAGTTGAGCTGAATCCCATAATTAGAGAACATTTAAGTGAAACACATAGTGTTTAATTTGGGAAGAATAGAGCATTCTAAACCAAGAATCACAAATTGCAGTATTCAGACATCAAGCAGATAATATAAATGAGTGTAGTGGACTTGATGCAATTAAGGGGCAAAAATGGAGATTATAGGGATGCCTGGCTGGTTGGATCAGCAGAGAATGTGACTCTTGATCTTGGGGTTGTGAATTCGAGACCCACATTTGGTATGAGATTACTTAAAAAATAAAATAAAATCTTAAAAAAAAATGGATATTATGACCAAAAAAAAAATGAGCTTACATTCCTTTGTAAAGGGCATAATTGCTGTTCTGCAGGAATATAGTGTCATCATCTCTCTCTCTTCTCTCTTCAGAGAGCTTGAAGTTACATGTGAAATGTCCAATTTTTAAAACACTGAGGAGGCCAAACAAAACACATGTCCATCCACTGAGTTTGGGGCATCAATGAAAATAATTTTGAGAAAGTAATTTTCTTAATTATCCAGACACTTGTCCCTTCACTTTTGCCTGAGCCCCATACTTGTGTGAGTAACATTAGAGCACTGCTGTGCCTGGGCGTTCTTCCTGAATAACAGATTACATTAGTCTATAATACCGACTCCTTTTTTTTCTCAGAGTGACTCCCAGATATGAATAATTCCCAAGCTTTAGCCATCTCTCTCTAGTGTGGGGAGTGAAGTGTTTGCCAACTCTTTTTTCTACAACAGTTTTAAAGGCTTAGTGCTGAGACCTTTGCTCCTGATAGGTTAATTCCAAAACTCTACTTCCTTCCATTCTCTCTAAGCAGTATTATATCAATCAGGCTGCCCTTGGTCCCTATACTAGGTATCTCTGCTACAAACAATATCTGGTTAAGGCTCTTAAAATTGGAGTTTTAAACAGAATATAGGTGTGCCTGGCTGGCTCACTTGAAAGCATCTGACTCATGATCTTGGGGTCATGGGTTCAAGCCCCATGTTAGGTGTAGAGAGTACTTAAATAAATAACACATTAAAAAATTATTAAAAAAAAAACAAAATGACTTGATGAGCATTTTTCATGGGAAATGATATTTAATTGAAGAACTAAAATAAGCATAAAATTTACTATTTTTATCCTATAATAAGTTAATAAATCCTGTATTGAAACTCTACAGTCTCTTCCACGTGCCCATCTTCCCCCCAACAAACTATCCTGGCAATAAATTCCTCACCCTGGGATGACATAATGTTCTAAAATCTGCCAATATTTGAGAAGATTTCTATTCTCATTTAGACAGTACTTTGAATCTTTTGATTATAACTCTATGGAAAGAGTGTGTCAGCCACAATGCATAACTACCTTCCCTCTCAATTACAATGTCAATCAGCCTTTTGAATCCTTTGAACTGTTCTAATTCTCCAGTCTAGTGCCATGTACCTCTTCAGGAGCGGTCCGTGAGAGGTTTGACCCAGTCAGAAGCTGAATAGACCTAGTGGTCCTGAGGCTTTTACAATTTGAGGGTCCTCTTTAAGAAAAAGAACATAAAATTACCAAAATAAACATATCCAAAATGCTCTAACACGCAGACATTGCACCCACCTGAGATTTTCTTTAAAATCAGAACTAAGGTAAGAGGGACAAACCCTCAATCCCTCTCAAGTGATAAAAGCAGGAAATAGGAGCCAGGGTGTTGGGGGTAGCTGGACCCTGACAAGTACCGACTGGTGCATTACGACTTAATCAAGTTCACACACAGAAACGTCTATGAGAGACAGAAAGAAATGGCCTAATTGCAGTTGTTCAGAGACCCATTCTATAATCATTTTAAAAATGTTTCAGTGAGGGGCGCCTGGCTGGCTCAAGTCAGTTCAGCATCTGACTCTTCATTTCAGCTCAGGTCATGATCTCACAGTTAGTGAGACTGAGACCACGTGGAGCTCTGTGTGACAGCGTGGTGCCTGCTTGGGATTTTCTCCTCTGTCTCTGTCTCTCTCTCTCTGTCTCTCTCTCAAAATAAATAAATACACATTTTAAAAAATTAAAATGTTTCAATGAAATAAATGAGACATTACTGACACTAACTTTGATAATATAAATGGCACTGTCTCTGTCATACATAAAGTAGTACATTAAAGAACTAAAAACATTTCAGATGGAAATAATGGAATATGAAACAAAGGAATGAACAATGATAAAATTTATAGAACTTACTGACATAAAAAACAACAACAGCAAGAAAAAAAAAAAAAATCAGAGCATACCCAAAGCACTAACTTCTGCTTTGAGGCCCGTACAAAGGAGGTGGCTCCAAAACTTGATCATCACTGTTCTCACAACAAATCTGCCTCTATTTGGAAGCTCCATCCAGTCCTCTGCACAAGGTTCCCTGAGATGATTCCAACACAGAGAGGATTGGGGCCCAGTTTTACTACTTTCCTCAAAATAGAATATGTGGGTTTGATAAGATCCAGTTGCAACTCTCTATTTCTCTTATTTGGGAATAGAAAGGTTTATATCTCTTCTTCACCTATGAGACCTGCATATAATGAGAATAAGCAAAGAGAGTCCCTAAGAAAAGCACTTTAAGAATAAGAGTCCTAGGTGTTACTCATGCTCCCTTGGGGCAAATATTCAGCACATAGTTCAAAAGGAGACTCCTTGTGTGAGAATAGTTGAATATCTGTTAGTTTTATCTGTTCCCTTAAGAAGGAAAAATTGTGTCATATGTTGGTGACAAGATTCTCAGACTTCACTTGGAGATTTTCACAAGGTTCTCTGGTAAGTATTTTTCTTCTGTCTTCCAGATCAACTTTTCTCTTTGCTTCTCTCACAAAATCCTGATATTTATTCTACCACATGAGCTGTCCATCAGTTACTGGAGAGCTTCGATCTGTATTTGTATTCCCACTGTGGTTAAGACAGAATATGCCTTCTACAACATCTCAACGTCTAGCTATAACCATTTTTACTAGAACTTTGCTGCCTCTATTGAAAATCATTACAAGTTTGTTTTACTTTTCAATTTCTCTTCCTTGTTTAAAATGTTTATGCTATAGGGGCGACTGGGTGGCTTAGTCGGTTAAGCGTCCGACTTTCGCTTAGGTCATGATCTCGCGGTTCGTGGGTTCGAGCCCCGCGTCGGGCTCTGTGCTGACTGCCAGCTCAGAGCCTGGAGCCTGTTTCAGTCTGTGACTCCCTCTATCTCTGACCCTCCCCTGCTCACGCTGTCTCTCTCTCTCTCTCCTAGAAATAAATAAAACATTAAAAATTAAAAAAAAGTTTATGCTACTTATTGCCTTGATGCTTTTACTTCTCTGACTCAAGGTTGTTTTTATTGTATTTTTTCCTATAATCTCTACCCTCCATATGTTTTTGATTCTCCCTGAAGACTTTCCCTTGTATTACTGATGCTGGGAAGAAAGAAAATTCCTTCCCTGCCCTCACCTCCCCCAGGATTCTCCTAGATAATGTTAGAATTAACTTGATATGAGACAGATTAACAGGAGGAAAAGAAAGTTTTGTTATGTGTACATAGAGGACCAATAATAAACTTGAAACCCAAAGAGATGGCCAGGGCACCAGTTTTTATACCTTTTTAGACAAAGAGATAGTACATTTGTGAGGAATTAACAGGACAAAATGAACGTAACTTTGGGAGCTTCAATTAGTAAGAAATTCTAAACAGAATTTGGGCTGGGAGACTAAATTAGTAAAAATTAGTAAAAAAGAAAAATCCCTGGGGCTTTTGTTTATAAAGCCCCTAGTCCTTATCTCTGGTCTGATGAGGATGTCTCTTTACCTCCCAGTACAGGGAAGGTACCTTTCAAATGGGAGACTTATTTCTTGCTTTCAGGGGGACAGAGGAGGGTCTGAGTCCCCTTCTTGCACAGGCTACCTCTTAAGTAACTTTTATTTAAAATAACCAACATGCCAAAGTGGCACATTTTGGAGGCAGCCCAACCTTGGCTCCTTACCGGTACTTGCCCTCAAGCTATATCTTTTACGTTTACTTCTTCCTGTAGTTTCTAATCCTTGATAATATGGGAAGAGATATTTACCTGCCCAGTAGCCAATGCACTCACTTAGGCAGCCCTGGGCCGACTTGCTCAAAACCTTGTTTCCTATGCACCTTACCCTGTGTTGTTTTTCATTCACTCTAAAGCATCCTTTTAGCCAATGATATTCTATTTTGAGAAAAACAAAAAACAGAAACAAAACAAAAAACGCCATTTTGGAGGTTTTTGAAAGATTTTCCTACAGTGGACTATGCAATTATTTTGAAATGCACATTAATAGAGACCAGGCAGAAATAAATAGCTGGCTAACAAGGAAGTTTCCAGTGGAGCCATGTAGCCCTCAGGTATACTCATTAAGACTATACTGCCAGCAGCATGGGTATGCATATGCACCAATTTGCTTCTCTATACCCAAGCATCATTCTTTCTAATGAAGGGATGAAGATTCTCTTTCACTGTTACAGAGTAAACTGTTCACGAGGTGTTTTTCTTTTCCGTTCTCCACTCAGATAATTCATAGCATGTCTTCTACCTGGTATCCATATCAGACACTGGAGACAAGATTGTTATAGAAAAACGAAGAATAAGCTCTCTATTTGGAAAGGATTTTAAAGGAATGTTGTGAGTCTGTGCTGTATCTACTGGGCAGTGGCAGGGTGGGTTGTTGTGGTGCAGAGGAGTGTTTTAGTGGTGTGAGATCTTCAGTCTGTTAAAGAAAGAATAATTGAGTTGTGTCACTGGCGAATAGTTACACAAACTAATTTATATATTGAATAATAAGAGGTATGAGAAGTTGTAATTTTTTTTTTCTACCTCACTTTGCCAAACTGATTTTGAGAATTTACCAGCAGTGAATTTGCTATATTTTCAGGGAAGCCAATTGGTATGCTTGCAGTGACTGGTTTGAATTGTAATTGATCTTATGCGCACATACAATTACTTCTAATAGAAAGGGTTCAGAAAAGTTTCCAACCTACCAAAGCAAAATCTTGACTTGAGAAAATATATATACTTTGGTGTTTTTCAACTTTTTATTCTTTTTATTTATTTGAGAGAGAGAGAGAGAGTGTGTGTGTGTGTGTGCGTGTGTGTGTGTGTGTGTGTGTGTGTTGGGTTGGGGGGTGAAGGCAGAAGGGGAGAGAGAGAGAATCTCAAGCAGGCTCCGTGCTCAGTGCAGAGACCAACATGGGGCTCAAGTCCACGACCCTGGGGTCATGACCTGACTCAAAATCAGGAGTTGGTAGCTCAACGGACTGAGCCACCCAGACACCCCTCAACTTTTTTCTTAATAAAAGGAAAGAAAAAGTGAAGTTCAGCCATTCTGTAACAAAGTATCATGTTTCTTCAAGCTGGAATGATATTAGAAATTGAAGATTTTTTTAAAGTTTTTTTCCATAATTAATATAATTTCTCCCAAATTATTTTTAAAAAATTTTTAATTAAAGTGAGGGAGGGGCAGAGAGAGAGAGAGAGAGAGGGAGACACAGAATCTGAAGCAGGCTCTAGGCTCAGAACTGTCAGCACAGAGCCCAATGTGGGGCTCAAACTCGCAAACTGTGAGATCATAACCTGAGCTGAAGTCAGATGCTTAACTGACTGAGCCGCTGAGGTGCCCCTCTCCCAAACTGTAACAAAATATTAGGTAACAGAGTGCCTGGTTGGCTCAGTCGGTTAAGCATCAGACTCTTGATTTGGGCTCTGGTCATGATCCCCAGGTCATGGGATTGAGCCCCATGTTGGGTTCTCCACTGACAGATCAGAGCCTACTTGGGATTGTTTCTCTCCCTCTCTCTCTGCTCCTCCTCCTGCCTTACACTCATGCTCTTTCTCTCTCTCAAAATAAATAAACTTAAAAGAAAAAAGAAAATATTAGGTAATGCTAAGTAGGATAACTCTCCTACAAAGACATATTGAGTTACCATAGATGTGAACTAGAGTCTAGATCAGGTTAGATTTCTAAGATATAGTAAAGATTTAGTGTGAACCAGTCAGAGGTTATGTCAGGAAGCTGTGAAGAATGAGTTGCAATTTATTGGTAACTTAGAAAATGGGATTCAGGTCACAGCCATGTACTATAGATTGGTTCAGAGGTTGGCACCCTATTTAGTTCTGAATGACTACAGCAGAGTGAGGTAGAAAATAAGAAAAAGAAAACAAACATCAATAGGAGGTTTGGGGAGAAAGAGACCAGAGGAGGAGGGCAGAAAGGGAAACAGAGGGTGGGAGAAGCGATGAGGGTTATAGAGCAGGTACAACTCAAGGACTGTGAACTGATTCAGGTTTTTAGGGTCAATGTATACCCGTAGAAGCTGATCTCAAACTTTTCTGATTGCTTACCTTCTTGAACTGGGTTATTTCTTCAGGCAAGAAAATAATTTTGGACAAATTCACAGTCTCTGAATCCTGGACACAGGTGACAAGATAGTGGCATCCAAACACCAGGCATTGACGGGGCATCTAACACTGGGCAATGACCATAGATGTGAGTCAGATAGGAAATGGTAAGAACACTTCCTGATTCAATATCCAGGAATACTGAAAAAAACAAAAACAAAAACAAAAAAAACCTTCCACCGAGGTTTTATCCATCATGTGCTATGACCATGATAAATTCTGCCCTCCCTGCAGGCAAATGATAGCTTGGGAAATCAACCTGTCTTAAAACAATGGAGCTGAGATTAAATCAATGTCCTAGAAACATAAGTAATAATATGAATAGTTCAGGTTTCTGCAATATTTCTGAATGGTGAAAAGAGGCAATTATACCAAATTGAAGAAACACTTAAAGGCAATTAAGACTGAACTAGGGTAAAATTGTGAAGTCTAGAAGTCTCTGCACCAATTCTATTTCATTTTCCCTCATAGTGACATCCTGTATTCCCAATACTCAATGGCTGTATGCACTGTCTAATTCCACACAATGGAAACCTTTTATTCCTTCTAAGGGATAATTGGCTAACAATCTATTAAAGCCTTATCTACCCTAGAGATAATCTCTTTGCAGTGAGAATCAAAGCAGTAGTCCAAAGAAGTGTCATCAATATATATGTGATTACTTTGTCTCTTTGATCATGACAGGCTTAACAAAATATGGAATTCTTTCCCATTGAGACCAGATGAAGCCACAGAATCTTTCTCCACCTTAGTGTTCCAGGTGGCCACAAACAACTCAGTAAAGTGAACAAGCAACAAAAAAACTTATTTATAATTCAGGAACTATGTCATAAAATTCTAATGGTTACCTTTTAAGTATCAGTTGAGGTATTTGATTATGGAGAAAGTCTGAGCTGAATGGAAGGATGAAAGCATTGGAACTGAGAGATGAGAGTCTATGTCATTATAAATCTAGTCCTGCTATTAGATATGAGATTGAAGAACATGTTAAAGAAGTCAATAGTTAATGACAGAACTCATAGTGAGATATAAATCCAGGCTTCTGGGTGGCTAAGTTGGTTAAGCATCTGACTTCAGCTCGGGTCATGATCTCATGGGTTTGCAAGTTCAAGCCCTGTGTTGGGCTCTGCTCTGGGAGCATGGAGCCTGCTTGGGATTTTCCTTCTCTCTCCTTCTCTGTCCTTCAAAATAAATAAATAAGCCTAAAAAAAAAAAAAGGATATCACAAACCCAAATAGCTGATAACTACAAAATGCAGAGGTCACATTCAGGATCATAGGTATAGATTGTTAAGTGAAAGACTGAAGCACAATTTCAAATCTTTTATTCAAATCTTGGTTGTTGTAGTTGTTGTAGGATGGATGGCTACTATTTCCCACTCACTTGATATATGTTTCTATTCTTCAAGAAACAAAGCAGAAAGTATAGATCTAAATTACTATATCCCATTCAAAGTGGCTGCTCTGACAGGATATACACTTATTCCAGTGGTACCGCCATTGCTTAAAACAGTTTTAGAGCTCCTCTGGAAATTGCTTTCAGACCCTGAAGCTAATTTCTTTGACTATCTTCAATAGTGGCAAATCTTCATCCTTTGATGGGGGATTTGATTTTTTAGAGATTTCCAAAAGTCAAGACTAGTGAATAAAGTAGTTGGTTAAATTGGATTATACTGTTTGGGGTTTCAAAAATAAGGTGAGCTAAAGTTATGAGCCTAGTTTTCTCATATATAGCTCGTAAACCACTGTAGAAGGCAATTACAAAAGGGAATTTTCTAAAGTAGATTTTGAGTTTCCTCTTTCATAAAATGAGCAGATACCACTAGCTGATTTCTAAATTCCCTTCCAGCTTTATGATCCTGCAACTCACTAATTCATTTATTTAAACACCTTGAAAGATTTGGTGCTATTTTAAAGAAAAATAATACAAATATCAATGTGATCAAAAAGATTTTTATCTTAAAAATTATATGTTAAAAGAACATATGTTATTACTGATCAGTGCGATTCATTTTTCTCTGCTGTACAATGAAGGAGGGTCTTGGAAAGATGACTCTCTAGCTGTATAATGACATGCTATCATATTAGTTATCTATTGTTTTGTAACAAATTACTCCAAAATTTACTGGCTTAAGACAGCTATTATTATTTCATAGTTTCTGTAAGTCAGGAATATCAGCATTTTTTATTGATGTCCCCTGTTTCAGGATGTCTCACAGGCTACAATAAAGGTATTGTCTGTTTTTCAGTCATCCCAGCATCATCTGGGGAAAGATTGGTATCCAAGTTGACTCACATGGTATTGGCACTACTCAGTTCTTCATCTTTGCTAGCCATTGGTTGAAGACTACTTTGGTTCCTCTTCATTTAAGCTTCTGTATAAGACATTGCATGAGATGGCAATTTGCTTATCAGAGTGAGCAAGCATCAATAAGAGCCAGACAAAGTACAAGCAATAGAAGTCATGGTCTTTATAATGCAATCTTGGAAGTAACACCCATCATTTTTGCTATATCCTATTCTCTAGAAGTGAGGAATTCAAGGGGTAGGGATTATACAAGGAAAGGAATACCAGAAGGTAGGGTGACAAGGAACCCTTTTACAAGCAACCTACCACTATGCCACTGTATTTCCTTTTGCCCCCATTGATTCTCATCTCTTCCACATGAAGAATATACTCAGAACTTCTCAGGCCTCTATAAAATTCAACGTATTGTAGCACCAGATCAGTGTCTAGTGTCACCTCATCTAAATCATGTTCAAATGTCAATGAGTCTCCTTGAGTTTAATTTCTTAAGTACAGCTCCAGGAGTATGGTTTCTTTATATCTGTGGACGTGTGAAACCACAGGTTTATGAACCATGATACTCCTATCATCATTGACTTCACAGCTACCCTACCACAGGTGCTCCTATACCGCGGGTCTACTACATATAGACCTACTGGACAGACTTTACCTTCTGTGGGTTCCCCGCAAAGCTGGCAGAGCAATATTCCCAAGTGTACAACATATTGACTTATGAGTCCCCAAAAAGCTACAATGCATTGTGTTTCTTCTAGTGATGGAAAATGTGAAGACACAATAATTTATCCTTTTTGGAGGGGATGTCTTAGGATGTCTCAAACCAATGAACCTCTAAAAATTTAACCTATGTGGCAGATCCTTGAACCTCCATAGAGCTTATCTCCTACTCTCTGGAGCATGTGTCTCACCTAGGTTTCCAGTGTACTTACCTTGCCACTTTGTGCTCATCTGGTCCAATTAATATGATGTCATCAATATAATGGACTAAACTGATGTTATATAGATATCTGAACTGTCCATGTGCCTCTAGACAATATCCAACCACACAAAGGGTGTTAAAATTAACCTAATAATGGGCCAAGATCATAAGTGTTTATCCCATATGAATAACTGTTTCTGATTCTCCTTCCTGACAGAGATAAGGAAAAAATGATAAATTAGCCAAGTTACTGACTGCATACCATGTACCTGTAGCTATGATAATCTGCTCCAACAAAGATATCTGTCTTAGAAAAGCAAAAGCATTTAGGGCTACTGTTCAGTTGAGTTTGTAGTAGTCTACTCTCATCTTTCAGGATCCATCTGGGGTTTTCAGGGGCCCAAAATAGTGAATTAAATTGAGATATGTTGGGACTATGGCCTCTGCACTTTTTAGGTCTTACACTATTCTCCCTGGGAAGCAACATTGTTCTTTTGACTTACTATATTTCACAGGTGTATGTATGGGGCAGGGGGACGATTTTTAGAAATTTCCTCTTGGCCTTCCCAGGAGAATAGCTCTTATTCTGCAATCTAATGAACCATCAACAACCAAGTATCTCCATTCCAATTTTACATCAGAGAACCAAGTAAACAATCATTTTGTGAGTCAGTGAACTCGGAACCAACTACTATGAACTGGACCTATGCTAGAATCCCATTAATTATCTGAGCTCCATATGCCTCCAGTTTAATGTAGGATTAATGATGATGCTCTATGTTTCTAGTTATCAATATCAACTCAGACCTGACATCTAACGTTCCTCAAAATGTTGTATATTTCCTTTCCCCCAGAATTTTGTTATACAAGTAAGTGGCTATCATTCCTGTGGAGGAATGAATTGTCATTGGGTTACAGGGTTCCTCCTTCCTCAGTTGATAAGGTTAGGGTCAGAAACTGACTCAGGTATAGAAAGTGGATGTGAATTTGTAACTGTTTACTAAGTTGATTGTCTTCAGCTTCCTGATCATCCATTCTTAATATAGATTGATTTTACAGTTTGAGGGACACATGGGTGTCTCAGTTGGTTCAGCATCTGACTCTTGTTTTCAGCTCAGGTCATAATCTCATGGTTTTATGCGTTCAAGTCCTACATCAGGCTCTGTGCTGCAGCATGGAGCCTGCTTGGGATTCTCTATCTCCCTCTCTCTCTGCACCTTACTCACTCATGCTGTCTCTGTCTCTCTCAAAATAAATAAATAAACTTAAAACAAATTAGGGGCACCTGAGTGGCTTAGTCAGTTAAGTGTCTTACTTTGGCTCAGGTCATATGTCACAGTTCCTGAGTTTGAGCCCCACATCAGGCTCTGTGCTGACAGCTCAGAGCCTGGAGCCTGGTTTGGATTCTGTGTGTGTGTGTGTCTCTCTCTCTCTCTCTCTGATCCTCTCCCAGTCACACTCTGTCACACTCTCTCTCTGTCAAAAATAAATTTTAAAAAGTTTTAAAAGATCTGTTCATGTCCAGAGGACACCAATTCTTTAAAAAAAAATTAAAAATATTTTTGCAGTTTAAGCAACACCCTTGACTGCTCATCCCCCACTGGCTTCAAGCATGTTGTATACATGGTATGAAATTTGCACTGTGGTGGACATACTCCAGTGAATTATTCTCTTGAGTAATTCCCTCCCCAAGAGTGCAGGTGGAACCTGTGACTTGCTACTGATCAAAAGAATAAGGCCAAGGGGATGGATGTCACTCCCTTGATTTAGTTATACTTTTTGGTCAAAGTAGTGGGATGTTATGATCCTGTAATGATCCTGTCTTAGCAGACTGGAAAAAGAGACTTTCTTCTTCAGCTGGTCTTGGAGCAGTAAGCCGCTATGATGTGAACTACCCATGGAGAGAACCAGTGGTGTCCTCTAAAAGCTGAAAGCCTCAGTTCTGCAACTGTAAGGAATTTGGAGCAAATAAAAAGCATAACAATGACACTAGTTCATGCACAGACACAGCTAGAAATAAATAGTGACTATATAGATATGGCTGTAAATGTAGACAGATAAATGACAGATAATTTACTGAATTATAAGGAAAGGCGTAACTTATTTTGCTGTGGACCATAAATCCCTTCTCAGTAAAGATTGTTAAAGTATGCTTAGACCTAAAATCCATCTGTAATGATTTGGGTGAATTGTATAAACTAGAGGCTACAGATGGATATCTGATTTATAGGCCTAAATTTAAAATTCTGACAGTACCAAATTCTGGCAAGAATGTAGAGCAACTGGTACTCTAAGATACTACTGTTGGGGGCAAAAATTAATATGATCACCTTGGGAAAATTTTCATCAGTATTTACTGAAGTTGAACATAGTCATACTCATGACCCACAAATTCACTGCTAGGTATATACCTTACAGAAATGTATACATAGCTGCACCAAAATACATGGGCATGAATGTTTATAGCAGTGTTATTCTTAATTGCAAAAAAAAAAAAGGGAATAATTATAACTTATAATGAATAAATGAATTATATATTTCTAAAAGAGATTATTATATTGCAATAAAAAAGAACAAACTACTACTTCACCATCAATAAAGATAAAATTCACAGACGTAGTGATGAGTGAACAAAACCAGACAAAGAGCATATGCTATACAATTCTGTTTATAGAAAGCTAAAAATCAAGCTAGTTTATGACAGAATAGTTACTAACTTTAGGAGGAGTAATGACCAAGAGGAGAGAAGGAAGGCTTCAGAAATGCGGAGAATGTTCATAATTTGATCTAGTTGATTACATGAGAATATTCTTTGCTTAAAACTTTCATTAACCTGTATGTATATATATATATATATATATATATATACACACACACACATACACCTTGAATATATATATATACATATACTGCTATACATATACTGTATATGTATAGTATGTAATCATATAATCATATAATGTCATATACTGTGTATATATATACACACACACACACACACACACACACACACATTCAATGCACTTTCTATGTGAAATTTTTATGCTGAATGGCCTTTGTTTGCCCCTCCAGGTTTATTCTCCATCTTTCTCACCCTGTTTTGTGCCCTATAAGACCAAAGCTCGTGAACTATGTCAATGGCCAGCAAACATTTTTATAAGGGGAAGATAGCATATATTTTAGGCTCGGAGGCCATATAGCCTTCGTTGCAATTACCAAACACTTCTCTTATTGCATAAAAGCTTCCACCAAAAATATGTAAATGAATGAAAAAGTTTGCAATTAATCTTTATTTACAAAAATAGGCCAAGGGGCTAGATTTGGCCTGCAGGCCACAGTTTGCTGACACCTGGATTACATTACTAGACTTCTGACTTCAAGTTAGATTTGGCACATAGGAGGGGTCAGCAAGAGATTGGAAGGCGGGAGAGAAGTAGCCTCAGGGTCTTAGTTCTCATGGCCAGTCCGGCTAGCCTGCCTGCCTCTACCTACCTAGGACCCAGCTCCAATCAGACCACACTCTCCTCCTATAGCACCAGTTGCCATTTCATCAGCTATAATAGTCCTTGTCATTGTCAGCTTGAGCTGCTATAACACAATACCATAGACTGAGAGGCTTAAACAACAGTTACTCGTTTCTCATAATTTTGGAGATTTGGAAGTCCAAGCTGCCGCGGGATCCAATAATTCCCAATGCATTTTGGTTTCCCCAAATCAGTGACTCCATCTCCCACTGTAAGGCCTGGCCCACAGAGAAAAGTGATGAGAGCTCTTTAAGGATGCTGGATGCCAGTTTCTCTCAGTATTTACTTCTCAGTGGTGAAGGGCATGCCACTCCCAGCATGGATGAGTAGGTCTTAAATAACAAACCTGCTTTATCATTCCAAATCTTCTTAAGCCTTTGAATTCTTCCCTCTCCATGAAATCAAAGCAGGTGCGGCTTTTCTAATTCACTCAGTCTGAGGCAACTTATGGTACATGTTTCAGCCAAGTAACCCAGCAAATCCCCCAGAAAGACACATCTTAGCAGAACTGACCCAAGAAGAAATAGTGAGTCTGAATAACATATCAGTTAAAGAAATTTGAATCCATAATAACAATCTTTTCCATAAAGAAAACTCCAGTCCGTGATGGCTTCACTAGTGAATTCCTTCTAACATTTAAGGGAGAAATAACACTAATCTCACATGAATTCTTTCAGAAAATAGAGGAGTTAGGAACATTTCTAATTCTGCATGATTGGACATGTATGCAACCATATGAAACTCATTTTATATAACCGGTATTACAGATACCAAATAATAGTAACTATTATTTGTAGTAATATTATTAGTAGTAGTTATTAGTAGTAGTAACTATTATTATTATTATTATAACTTACACTTCCTAGTTCAGTTTTAATTTTCAATCAAGGTGGAATTAAAGAAGTCTAGACATACAGTCATTAACTCAATTCATTTTCCAATCATTATTTAATATGTACAAAACATTATGCTAGATACTGGAAAAATTCAAAGTCTCGGTAAGACCTCTTTCTCTCTCCCTCCCTCCTTCTCTCTCTCTCTGTGGCTCACTTGCTCGCTCGCTCACACATGCCTTTCCTGTTTTTATTAACAAAATTGTCCATACAAGCTGTGAAGATGAAAACAACCACTCATTCTAAAATACTTTATTGTCCATTTGCTTTATTATTTGACTTTGTAACTGCAAGATAAAATGGACAAGTTGATATTCCGTTTGAGTTTTGAAGGAGGTGTTAAAATGGCCCATACAATTTTAAAATACAAGAACCACATGGTTCACTTTCTCAGTATAGTTTTGTGACAGGGTCTTGGCCAACATAGCCAGTGACCACATTTTTAACAATCTGTCTTACAGATTTACTTAAGTCTAATAGTGTAAGATTTAATAACTACGTCACTTTGCTTTTGGATAAATTCCACTCCTAAAATCAAATCTAAAACTAAAGAAAAGAAAAAGTATTCCTCTTCTCTTTTGTGAACATTTCTGAGAAGTAGGAGATAATCTGCTGAATGATGCCATTTGCTCAGATTTATTTACTCTACAGTGGTTCCCCTTATCTGTGGTTTTACTTTCCATGGTTTTAGTTATTCATGGTTAACTACAGTCCACATGCAGAAGATCCTCCTTCTGACTGAGAGTCAGAAGGTCACAGTAACCCAATGCCAAGTCACAATGCCTACATCATTCACCTCACTTCATCTCATCATGTAGGCATTTAAAAAAATTTTTTTTAATGTTTTATTTATTTCTCAGAGAGAGAAAGGGAGAGAGAGAGAGAGAGAGTGAGCAGCGAAGGGTCAGAGAGAGAGGGAGACACAGAATCCGAAGCAGGCTCCAGGCTCTAAGCTAGCTGTCAGCACAGAGCCCAGTGCAGGGCTCGAACCCACGAATGCGAGATCATGACCTGAGATAAAGCTGAGCCACTCAGGTGCCCCTAATAAGATATTTTGAAAGAGACCACTTTGAGAAAACTTGTATTACAGTATATTGTTATAATTTTTCTATTTTATTATTAGCTATTATTGTTAATCTTTTACTGTGCCTAATTTATAAATTAAACTTCATCACAGATACATATAGAAGAAAACATCAGTATATATAGGGTTCAGAACTATCTGCAGTTTCAGGCATCCACTGGGAGTCTCGGAACATATCCCTCATGGATAAAAGACTACTAAACACAAAATCTATATATACTCACTCAAAATCTTCCATGCACGTTTCTTGGTTACAATTACTATCCCTATAAATTAAAACCATAAAAATTAATGTCATGGCTGATAATTGGCTGAATGAATAATTATTTTAATACATCACATCAGATGTATAAACTCTAGAAAAACCAATAGAAATGTGGAATTAATACAGAAATAGAATCTTTAGTAGGTAATTAAATAATTAAAACTTGCCCCCCAATTTTTAAAATTTTTTTTACTGTTTGAAAATTCTGTCTTAATTAATTCCACTTTGTGGAATGTACAGTGTTGGAGATGAATGGAGATTGGCACACACTGTAAGCTGCTGAAGGACGTTAACAAGAAATGGATTCCCGAAGTCACTTTTACAGGTCACAACTTTCCCTTTAACCCCCTAATTGCCTTATGTTAGCTTTTCTTCTCTCTGCTGATAACAAAATCTGGAAATTAAGCACTTGTAAGGGAGAAGTAGCTCCTCTTGCATCTCCAGAAAAGGTTGTCACTCATCTGAAACGTCAAAGCCTGTGGGTTCACTGTGTTCTGGTCTCAGGCCCCTGCCATTACTCTATCCCCTTGTTCTGCTCTGTCCAAGACTCCTGGCCTGTTTTTTACATCATCTCCCGACCACTGTAAGCCTTCGGTCTCAACTACAGTCTAGAAAGGTGGCAATCCTATTGTGTCATTAGTGCTGTTTACCAAATATTTTCATTTTTTCCTCCCAGGTATGTTATAGTATTGTTCTCTCTCATCCCCCTTGAAGTTATTTCTGGCTTTGGGCCTGCTTTGGACAATAAAGTATGAGTGGAAAGTAAGCAAGTGATGTATATGACTCTGGACATAAGCTTTAAAAGCCAGTGTGCAATTCATCACACTCTCTGTTCACTTTGAGTAACTTGCAGTGTCACAGGCAGTGGTTTCTGGTCCCAACATGGCTGCTCCTGGAGTCAGGGCAATGAGGAGCAGAGCTCCCAGCCAACTTGCCATGGACATTTAATATGAGCCAGAAATAAACTTAGTGGTTTCAAGTCACTGAGATTTTCACGGTGTTTTGTTTGTTTTCTTGTTTGCTTTGGTTTTCTGATTGCTTCAGAATAACTCAGCCCATTCAGATTGATAGGTGTATTGAAAGTCTTTACCACATCTCCCACTTACATTCTCTAATCTACCTACTGGAATGACGCCACTGCCTCTGTCCTTGAACCTATGCCTTATATTTTAAAAGAAGGTTGCGGGGCGCCTGGGTGCTTAGTCGGTTAAGCGTCTGACTTTCGCTTAGGTCATGATCTCGCGGTTCGTGGGTTCGAGCCCCGCGTCCGGCTCTGTGCTGACGGCTAGCTCAGAGCCTGGAACCTGTTTCAAAGTCTGTGACTCCCTCTCTCTTTGACCCTCCCCTGCTCACGCTGTCTCTCTCTCTCTCTCCTAGAAATAAATAAAACATTAAAAAATTAAAAAAAAATAAAAGAAGGTTGCTGTTGTTTTTCTATATGCATGCATATATTCTAGTTTTCTCTTTCTCCAGGGTAGTGGTTTGATGTGATATTATGCTTACTTGTCTTTCTTTGAACAGATTAATATAGATCCAATAGATTCCTTCTCTATTCAAAAGAGTGGAAATGAAGTTCTCAGGTTCTGCACAAAGTTTATTTCAAACTCCATACCTTCAGCTACCACTTTGAATCTGTTAGATCTCTAATATTTGGGTGCCTGTATCCATCAGCATTGCATGTTACAACCTTGGTAGAACATGATCTATTAAGAGTATACTTTTCCGCTCATAAAGGTGATGTGAGGCTTGTCTGGGAGTTCAGTTTTGGCCTCACCTAAAAAGGCACTGTCGGCGTTTTGTGTTCTGGAAGTGAACTCGTTGATAGGCAATAAATGCCGCAGTATGCCACATTTGTCTTCGTTTTTTTTTTTTCTCTTATGACAGATGATAGTATGTTTGTGAAAGCTTCAAAATAGAAATTAAGTTATCTGTGACCTTTCCTGGGTCTATTTATGGCAATTATATCTCAACTTCCACAAGAAAAGTGATATAAAACAGAGTTCCCAATCTCATCAGGTTCCTTTCTAATGTGCCTTAAAGCAATAACATGTGACTTATATTCTTGCTTTGGAAGCTTAAATGTAAATTATATATCATTATACCAAAGATTATCTTTTGAATCTGACAGGTATTACCTTTATAAAATCTTACATGGCTTACATAAGTTTTAATAAAAATAGTAAATTTTCTCTTGTAGAAGCTAATTGTAATTAGGTTAATCCATTTGAAATTGCCAACATTTGACAGTTTTTGACCTGTAAAAATGGCAATTTTGTATGATTCAACCTAATAACTTTATATATATTATGTGATTGCATTTTCCTTTATACACATGATGAAAATGTACAAGAAATTGGTCATTTTCTCCTTCAAACTCTGCTCCTATTTCTATATTCCTCATCTTGATGAATGCACCATTGACTATCCAGTTGTCCAAGCAAACCTGGAAGTTATAATTAAGTCTTCCATCTTCCTCTCCTTTTATATCCAAATGATAATGAACTCTATTTTTTCTTAAAACATCCTCAAATTTCTATGCAGGCTCCATTGCCACTGCAGCTGCCTTGCTTCAGTTTGTAATCTGTTATAGATGAGGCTCCCCAGGAAGCTGTCTGAGATAGATGTGACATGCAAAAGATGGATTGGGGAGTGGTCTTGAGATTGCAACTCATCTAAGGGAAAAGAAGAAAACAGAACTAAGCAGAAAGAAAAGTTGGGCTGTGAGGCCCTCTCGAGAAAACCTCCAGCAGACTCATAAGGAGTCTAAAGCTGAGTTGGCCATTTGGAGTTACATTAAATTGGGAGAAGAGCATGAGGCCTTCATACGCCTGCACAAGTCTTTGAACGTGGCCTGGGCACAGAGTGTAGCCTCAGGAGAGGCCACTCTTCAGCTTGTATAATTTCTAAGATGTCTGGGATCTAAGGGCTGTCTGCTGGCAGCATTTCCAGATGGGAGAATACATTTTTCAGTTCTAAAGGGAAATTTGGGTATGTTGCAGTGTCCACTAAAGCCCATCCTTTGCAGTGCTCAGATCTGTTTCTTCACATAAGGTCTAGGACTCCTTGGGGGCGATTTTCCTGAAGGAACACGTAAGAGGAGGATTAGTAGAACAAAACATAACCTTCACCTCTGCAGTTGATCGCCAGTCCACACTGACACTCAATGCCTCTCTTCTCCAGTATGTGTACCTTCAGCTGCACTTCTGCTGGTTTCTTGCTGGTATGACACAAACACTCCTTCCTAGAGGTGTGAGACTGTGGTAACCATGCTTTTCTCCGGCCCCAAATTCTGCACTTGCCCTTTCACCATCAAAACAGGGGAAGGTGTTACCAAGAGAATGCTCAAGTGGATAACTAGGTGCCAAATACATTATTCCCTGTCCTGTAAGGTAAAAACAGCCATACATTCTCATTATTATGGCCAGTTACTCCTGCCAAGAGAGTGACTCCTTTTTGTGCCTAATGTTCCTTGGTACAAGGGGAGCCTAAAGGCAACAGCTGTAGACCAATAGGAGTCTTGCATATATTCACAGTAGAGTTCTCCTTTTAGGAACAAAGACCTCTAAACTCATAAAACCGAGAGTTGTGGAAATAGAAGTTCCTCCCCAAGTAGGTAACTGGTAGCAATGATTAACAGGGCACTTCTGCTTCTAACTAATGGGTCCCAATCCTACAGATAAATAGCACCCTATAAAGGTCATCAATTAACGCAAGATTTCTTAACCTTAGTACTTTGACATTTTGTGCTGGATAACTCTTTGTTGTAGGGGCTGTCCTGTGTAATGTAACATGTTTTACAATATTCCCGGTCTCCATCCACAAATGCTAACAGCATCTCCCTCGTGGTGGCAACCCAAAATATTTCTAGACTGCCAAATGTCTAGAGGAGCAAAATTGCCCCAGGTTGTGAAGTACTAATTAAAGTATACACTGGGGTATATACTAGAGGATGATATTCCATCATTGCAAAATATTGCCTCTGAGCTGGCGTTCTAGCTATATTGTTAACTTTCTGGGTGGTACAGAATATGATGTGCCCAGCGGGTCCATTGGTCATGTACTTACTTCCATACTCTCTTTGTCATTAAATGGATCCCTTAGTCTTACACAATGTATGTAGGATGCCACATGAATGGAATAAACATTATAGAAACCCTTAGATAGTGGTCCTGGCTATTTATTAGGTGCTCATATACATAAAGATAAATCCATTTTCAATGATCCAATTTTTGTTTCAACAAATATCAAAAGAATGCCCAAAAAAGATAAATATCCAGATACTAACCCTGATCATCTCTAGATAGTGTGGTTATGTGATTTTTATATTTGGCTTAAATTTCATTTTCAAATTTGTAAGTAACAACCAGAAAACATTACGATGGAAATCAAGACCAATCACAGCATCAACCCACCTTCCGGTCCAGAATTATTTTAGATAGCTGAAAATATGTCTTTAAAAGAGTATTTCCATCATATGCTAGAAAACAAGGATGCTATCTGTGGAACAGAGAGTCCCCAGTAATAGAAAACAGATGGAACCATACAAATGAGAATAAGATTGAAAGAAAATGTGCACATGAGGAAGTGATTGGAGGAATAAGAGGAAGTCCAGAGATGTTTCAAGTTCAAAGTGAACAAATGCAAACAGCCTGTAAGGCACTGAAATATCGTCAGAATATTAATTACTTGTTTAGAATAGCAGTGGAAAATATGGATATGGTAACACTTTGATAACTGCTTTCTAAACCCAATAAACTATCTGCTTAGAAGCTCTCTTGGCATGAGAGCTAGGGCTGGAGAGAGAGCAGACTCTGGGTTCTCTACAGACCTCTATAAGAACAGCGAGACTACAGAGAAGGCAAGACAATCCAACCCTTCCGTTGACAAAACTGCACCATGAATATGATTTTCTAAAGCATGTCTATAGAATTGCTCCTACACAAGGCACACAGATAGGGTGATAGAATTGGAGAAAGAGATCAATGCTCTGGTCACTTAGGATCTCTGAAAGGAAGGAGAACCCAAATGCCCTGAGTCTAAACCATCCTTATTCACCCTGCCTGATTTCATGCCCTATCCCCTCCTACAATTACTGGAAGCAGGCTGCTGTAAACAAAACCTAGAGTCACCAAGACAGAAATAAGAATTTTTAATATATTCACATAAAGATAAAACAAAATCAGGAAACAGTTATGAAAAAACTATGACATAGAGGCATCAAACCCAACTGGAAACCCACATCAAAGGGAACAGTTAATGGAGAAAACAAGACTCAGCAACTATGTGAGGAATGAGTAAAAATTACAGAAATGTAGACTATGAGCCCTGCAATACAGGTGCTTGGCAGGCTGGAAGTAACAGAAACCTGACTTAGGATGGGGCCAACTGAGCTCAGAAGTTTCTCCAAGAATGTAGCTCAGGAGAAGAAAGAGGCAGAAAGTACAACAGAAAAGTTGATACTAGAGAATACATTCAAATGTTCCCATAGCATTGCAAAAAGAGAGAGCAGGAATAATAAAGGGAGGAAACTGAAGGAGATGGGAGAGGAAGGAAGAAGAGAGAAGAAAGAAAGAAAAGTAATGAGGGGGAGAGACGGAGTCCAGGAGAAGATAATTTACCAGAGCCAAAAGGCCCACACACAGACACATTGCAGATGCACTGTACACAGTTCAGAGCCCAGAGGATAAAGAGCAAATGTCTAAAGACTTTCAGAAAGAAAAAAAAAAAACAAACAAACAAAAACAAAAAAACAACAAAAGCCATGTAACTGTGAAGGAATGAAAATAAAATTAGTGTCAGACTCAGGTCTCTCTTTTTTTTTTTTTTTGGTCCCAGGAAGAAGAC
Source organism: Hyaena hyaena (assembly GCF_003009895.1). NCBI lineage: Eukaryota > Metazoa > Chordata > Mammalia > Carnivora > Hyaenidae > Hyaena > Hyaena hyaena. The sequence continues at coordinate 3,759,533 of NW_024080704.1, forward strand.
CTTCCGTTCTGCTCCTGAAGGGCCAGTCATAGAAGACGGAAGAATAGATGGCCCTTCTGGCAGCAGTGCCTCAGCCACACTTGCCATTGCTAATGATATACACTAGAAAACAATGGGACAAGCATTTCAAAGTCCTGAGAGAAAATTAGCTGAATTCAAAAATTCTATATCCAGTCCATTTAGTGGGAGAGCAAAATAAAGATATTTCTTTTCAGACCTACAAGGCTCACAATGGCTACTGTCTATAACTCCTTTTTGAAAGAATTTCTAGAGATAAACTCCAATAAGAGAAAAAATCCAATCAGCAGAAGTAAGCAAAGACATCTGATTTGTTGGTGTACAGTATTTAACTAAAGCCAATCTGACCAGGGGAAATGTTGAGAAAGGATGGCAGTGTATAACTCAAAGCAAACTATTGTTGTCTTGTTCAGGGGGAAGTTTCGTCGTTACGAAATGCATTTAGCTTTGAGTAACAGAGAAATCCAACTCACAGAGAGATATAATTTTCTCATAACAATTCTGGAGAAAAGAAATTTCTAGATATTGGTCTAGAAGTTTGATGACATGTCGGGATAGTTGCCTCTACAATTCTCTCAGCCTTTCTCCAAGCTTAGCATCTCATGGTTGCAAGGATGCCTGCTCTAGCTCCTAATGGTACAGCCACATTGATGGTAGCAACAAGGGTGCATGACAAGTCATTTCTGTCCGTCTTATTAAGAAAGTCAGAGATGATTTCTAGTATATTTTATTGGCCCTGAAACATGTCATGGGACTACTCTCAGCTGGAAGAGAACCTGGAAAAAGTGTATTTAGCTTTTACCACCCTTATATAGAAGACAAGGGAGAAGGAGTTTGGTAATGACAATGGATCATCCAACCAGCATGTCTGCTACAGAGCCTAAAGACGTGGATTCACTATAGATGTTGGTAGTGAAAGGATCCAAATATGCCATCCCAAAATAAGCAATCTCAGCATAAGAGTTATTTCGAGTTGAAGGCAATTAAGGGCCAACAAATACAGGAAGAATTTCTGCTCTCTCCTTATCTGCCTGAAAGACAGACATAAGTTTACCCCCAACCTGGACCAGGAGAAAAGAGGAACACTCATCAAAAAAGATGGAGGACTAGCACCAAGATAAGTCTACATAGAAGAAGTTTCCTAAAATAGGCCTTATCTTCCACTAGTTCCCCCATATATTGCCTGATCACTTCCTCACAATTTATCATCCTGGATCATCCAAATCCTCCTTCCTTTGTGAAGAAAAGTACATAAACTCCCAAGTCTAACTACTTTGAGTTTCATATCTTTTCTGTGAAGAAAACACACATGTGTAAAAATATTAATACATTTTATTTCTTTTCTCCAATTAACCTTTGGTCAGTAAAATTCAAGCCCCCCAGTTTTGAATCTAAGTTTATAAAGAAAATATTTTCCTCCCTGACAATAGAAAAGTATAAATTCAAACACATATTTACAAATCAAGGAGAACTGCAAATGTAAACATTTGGGGAAAAAAATCTTATTAACAATAGCATGCCAAATACGTACCTTCTGATACCCAAAGGGGGGCTAGGTAGTTTGCTCTGTCATCTGGAGCTGAGTATGAGATTCCAAAGGTGCAATAAAGAGATGGTTCCTATATTATTGCCTCTTGTGGGTAGAAAAAGTTATCTACAGGATTTCTTTTCCTGAATGTCATATGCAGAGCTAAATTGTTCGGAATTTTGAGAACCAGGAGGGCAAGGAAGGAAAAGGAGGAAAAATGTGAAATACTGTAGAGTTTTATGTACTTTCACATAAATGTTTTCTGGTGCTCTAAACAAGTGAACTCCAATAACATGGGTAAATATAAATATAATATATATAAAGTAAATATATATATATTATATATATTTATGGATATAATATTCACCTCACTCTGAAGACCAGTGCTTTTTTTGGTTTTGTTTTTTAAAGACCAGCGCTCTTGACACCAGATTTGAAAACAACTTTAAATTCCATTTGGAAAAACAGACCTGCCTGATAGAAAAGCCCAGGTATAGCATTATATGCCCAGTCTGCTCCAAGGAGGTATTCTGATTCAGTGATACAAGGCATTAAGATGGAAAGGCTGCCTGAAAATAAAAGATTGTTTGGGGATTTCTTTGTCCTATGATTTTTCACCCTCATGATTGTGAATGGAATTCAAATCATCTTAAGCAAGCTGAGGATTTCTCCATCACCTAGAACGTTACCTTGCAAATCGGCAGCAATAACTAGGAGGGCCAAAAGGTTAAAAACTCTGCCAAAATTTCTAATGATACAAATTTTATACTGAACCTAAAATCTTTGATCATAATGATTGTAAGTGAAAAAAATGACTTGCTGTGACATAATAATCCAGATGCAAAAAATAAGGTCTATTTACAATATTAAGATTTTTCATAAAACATCCCCCTCTTTATCTTTTTTCTTTTCTTTTTACACATAAGATAAAGGCCCTTTTAGGGGCACCTCGGTGTCTCAGTCAGTTAAGCGACTCAAGTCATGATCTTATGGCTCAGTTCATGAGTTTGAGGTTCTCCTCAGGCTCCTTGCTGACAGTACAGAGCCTCTTTGAGATTATCTCTCTCCCTGTCTCTCTCTTTCTCTCTCTCTCTCACTTTCTGTCTCTCTCTCAAAACAAATAAGTAAACTTAAGAAAAAAAGATAAAGGCCCTTTTAATTTTGCTTATATGATGTTATCATTTGAGTTTACCATTTCTGTAGCATGAAACAAACAAAACCTTTACTTGAAGCATATTTAAATGATGTCAAATCTAATAAAATTAATAGCCCAATTCCTTGCAATTGTTCCAATATATTTTCTTTCTTAAACCAAAATTATGAGTAAAAATACCATTTCTCCTTAAATGATTTCACATAATAAAAATATGAAGTCTAGATTAAATTGATCTTTTTACTACTGTTCATTCTGCTATATTCCCTTTATGAAATTGATATTTCATGTTCAATTGTTTAATTTCAACTGAAATTGGAAGACCAAAGCATCTTAGGCTATATAATAATAAAATTACCTTACTCTGGTACAGTTTCATGTTTTTCAAAGCTCTTTCCCATTATTGAATTTTGTCCCACAACAAATCTAGTTATTATTATTTCCCTTTTGATATATGAGGAAAATGAAGCACCAAAAGTTTAAGTGACTTGTTTTTAGTTACCTCATTTAATTAGTGATAAAGCTAAGGCTGACACTGAGTGTTTTTTGTGTCTGTCATAGAATTCTTGGCTTCTCTATTTCATGAGTCCTGACATTTTCAAAGAACTGACCTGGGAGCAATCCCCCTTCAGCTAAACCCTTAAGCTCGTCAATGCACAGTTCAAGGAGACTGTCAGTTCTTGGCATACCCTTCCAAATTCCACAAGAGAATGTGGAAACTATAATGAGATTGGCAATCTAGTCTTTGGGGGAACAATGAAGGTTCATGTTTATACCTGTTTAACTGGGAATCAGATAAATACAGCATGAGGTGAATGGGTCAAGCTTCAGTCCAAGAAACAACCTCATGAAGTAGCAGGCTAGAAATTGATGGTTAACCCAGTGTCAATGGATGTTTTGTAGAAAATGGGGGTGCATCTCAAGGAAGATCATAGGTCTAAGGTAGAGAATAACAGGCTAAATCAGGGCATTTTCTGTCCTTCAGCAGCTATGCAGCAGCAGGTGTTTATCAGGTGAAAGCTACATATTACTAGAAAATATAAGCATTTTCTTTTTTTTTTTCTTTTATGTTTTTCTTATTGCTGAGTTTTGAGAACTCTTTTAATTTTTTTTAGTTTTTTAATGTTTTATTTATTTCTGAGAGAGAGAGACAGCATGAGCAGGGGAAGGTCAGGGAGAGAGGGAGACACAGAATATGAAACAGGCTCCAGGCTCTGAGCTGGCTGTCAGCACAGAGCCTAACGCAGGGCTTGAACCCATGAACTGTGAGATCATTACCTGAGCCAAAGTCAGACACTTAGCTGACTGAGCCACGCAGGCACCCTATAAGCATTTTCTATAAAGATTTTTTTAAATCTTTAAGTAATCTCCTCACTGAATGTGGGGCTTGAACTTACAACCCTGAGATCAAGAGTCCCATGCTCCACTGAGTGAGCAGGCCAGGCACTCCTAGGAAATATAAGCATTTTTAAGGCACCCAGTGCTAAAGACTGGGAGCTGGGGGAAGAGGTTTTAGGATGAAACATAAATTTCAAGGCCTGGCATCCAGAACTATTCAAGGCTTCAAGATCTCGAATGTCTCCTGCAACCTCAAACAAGTACCTGGGAATATGGGTAGCCAGGAAGGCAGGGAATTGCCAAGCTGGCATATACATTCGGACCACATAGTTACAGGGGAGAAAAGGCATCAGCCCAGGTACCAGGACTAGAGAAACTGTCCAGAATGGATTCAAACAAGATGCTCTGGGACAAAGTCAGAGTGACAATCCAGATTGCTATGGGTGGTTACAGGAACCATTTACAGTAAGAGTTTTCTGAGGAAGCTCAGAGAGCTAAGAGACAGAAGCAAGCTGGATAAGACATTTGCCAAAATGTTACTATCGGTAAAGATCATTTAGAATGAGGAAGAAAGGGAGAGATCTGGCTGCTTTCAGGTTACAAGAAAATCAAAAAGGGAGTTTGCATAAGACCATCTATTTCAAACTCAGGAAACTATAGTGACTTATCATTCGGTCTCCCCAGCTCCAGGCCAATTCCCCACAGGAAGAATTCCCAAAGATGGGAAAATGCAATGCCCCCTCCTCCCCTCTCCCCCAAGGAGGCAGAGTAAAAGGTTAAGGCCTTGGTTAGAATCTACCCACTAATTTCCAGGGGGAGTAGGCCACCTCCTTGTGAACAGGACAGAAAACAAAGGAGTGCTGGGACTCTGTAGAGAGAAACCAGCTTTATTTCTATTGTGGGAAGGACAGTTATCTCAAAATAGAGTATATTAATGAGGCAAACTCTATTCTGGTCTTCCAGAAACTGAGACCAAGAAATAAGGCAGGATGTCCCTCTAGTTTGTTAGGTATTCATAGGTATTCCAGCCGCTGGGCTTACCTACTTTCCCATCTCCTTTTCCCCTTCCTGGAGGCAGGGAGCCTGAGGGAAGGACTGTTATAGCCCAGAATAGCCCTCACGGACAATATCATGGGGGTGAGGGAAACAAGCACAGAGTCAGGCATCCAGATTTGGGGTAAATGAGAATCCAGACTGGGTTTTACACCTATTCTCCCAGGCACTTATGTCCCTGGGCTCCTGTCATGAACAAGTAAAAACAAACTGATTATCTGCTTCTGTAAGAGCTATAGAAACTGCAGATTGCAAGGTGGGTGCGGGTAGAGATGAAAACATTTTCTGTATCCACACCCTCAACCATCCTAGCAAGGAGTGGCTGAGCATCCAAGGCTTGAGAAGCCCATGTATATCTTCCATTCATTCCACTTACAGGGACAGATTTTATATAAATGTCAGGATAGAAATATTTTCTTAGGGGAATATATAGTACCTGGAATATATGCTCTTTTCTTTGCAGCTTGCAGAATTCCTTTGTAGGAAAAGACAAATTTGTTAAACAGATGCCAGAAGCAGGGCCCCAAAAAGCTTCCTGTTTGTCCCAAGATTCTTGAAGAAGGAAGTAATTTACATAATATGAAGAGAGGAGAAGGGCACACATAGATCCTGGGAGCAGAAGTTTCCAGAAAGAAGAAGACAAACACATTCAGTGGACCAACCTAACAGGTTTGGGGAAAATATTGCTAAATCCTTGGCTAAGTAACATACAGAGTAGAATTTCTCCACCTCTGCTGTGAAATTACCCATAAATCTTACATTTTTTGCTAATGCCTTGATGGGGGGTTGGGTGTTTTTTTTTTGTTTTGTTTATTTGTTTGTTTTTGTGGGAGAGGCTCAGAGGAACGTGTTGTCTGTTGGACATGAGTTAGTACAGGAAGTATAAAATGTTTCAGAAATACAGCCGTTGATCCCTGTCATGAAATGCTTATAAAATGCCTTAAGAATGTTCTCATAAAATCATTATTGTCTATAAATAGGGCGATATCATACTTTCCATTTTGCAGGAGGAACTGGACTCACAGAGAAACTTGGCCAACTGAAAAGTAACAGAGCTTATTTTTCTTATTTGGGGTATTTGCTGAATTTTTTAAATGAGTTTATTATTTAGAGTTGTTACAGGTTCATAGCAAAATTCAGTGGAATGTACAGAGATATCCCATATACCCCTTGATGAGGTTTTGGGGTGATGGTGGAGTTTGGAGCCAATGGCCAAGAAAGAATTCTTGAAGATGTCTTTGGTGCAAAAAGATGATTTCATTAAGACATGGGGACAGAACCTGGACAGAAAGACTGGCACTGGGGTCATGTAGAGTGACTACTTATATACCATGGAGTTGGGGGAGGAGGAGTAAAGTTAAGAGAAGGTTTCTTAATGGGATTTCCATATGCCAAAGAGGATTTACAGATTACTGGAAGCCTAGCTATTGTCAAGCTTAGGTTGTTTTAAACTCTAGCAAAAATGTTATCATTAAGAGAGTAGGGAGTTCCTGGAGATTAAGCCATTGATGAGATATTTGTAAACTGATGGAAACTATCAGCTAAACTGTTTGTTTTCTGTCCTTTTCTTTGTTCTTGGGCAGCTAGAAGTACCTGAGGAATATTACACATATCTCACCTTGACAGGGGGGTGGTTTGTGCTAGCTTGTGCTTGGCCCTCAGCTTGCCTTATGGTCCCTCATCACCCCTTGTCCCCACATATGCACATCATCTCCCATTATCAACAGCTCTTGCCAGAGTGGTACATTTATCAAAATGTAACCTGGGTACAGGGGTGCAAGAGCACCTGGGGTTCAAAAGAGACCAGATTTGGCCATTAGCAGCTGACAAAATCAAAAGGCAGAAAAACCAGCAGTGGTGAAACAAGAAAGAAATGTATTTCAGTGAGGGCAACACTGGGAAGACAGTGGATGTCTCAAAGACAGTCTAAAATGCCCCAAATTCCTTCAGGTTTATATAAGGAAAATGTGGGGCAAAGGTGGGTGGGTATGTGCAGATGAGTGGTGAAGGTAAAATCACTGTCTTGGAGATAATTATGGGTGGGGTCCTGCTGGCTCAGGGCAGTCCTTATTACTCCGGTGGGTATTTTCAGTTCTCATCAGAGGACGCTTTGCCCCTAGGGTGTTTTGCCTGAGTTACGAGATAAACTGGAGGGAATAATTTAATCAATTAGAGTCTGTTTGACTAAGGTCAAAATGGAGGTAGCTGAAGTCCTCTTTCAATAATTGATGAGCCTACATTGACAATCATAATCACCTGAAATCCATAGTTCACATTAGTGTACGCTCTTGGCATTGCACAGTCTATGAGTTTGGGCAAATGGATGATGACACGCATCCATCACTATTATCATACTGACTGTTTTCACTGCCCTACAAATCTTCAGTGCCCTCCTATTCATATCCACCAATCCTACTCCCCAGCAACTACTGATCTTGTGACTGTATCCATAGTTTTGATGTGAAATGTTGGGGTCTGGGAGAAAACAGTCAAGAAAGAGTTCTTGAGACATCTTCAGTGCAGTAAGGGTGGCTTTATTAAAACATGGGAACGGGACCCTGGGCAGAAATAGCTGCACTGGGGTTGTGAGGAGTGGCTGATTGTATAGTTCAAGTTGGGAGGGGATTAGGGATAAAGTAAGTCTCTAAGTCGTTTAGAAGCAAGGTGTCCAGCACTTTGAGGCGCTAGCTGCTGTAAGGATAAGGTCATTTACTAATACCTAGTAAACCCTCACTCGTGAGACCCTTCAGATGTCTATCAGTGGACCATATACTTGGAGGATGATTGCTAACTTGTATCTTGTTAGGGGCAAGGTAGAGATAAGGGAAGTTCCCAGAGGGATTTTTTTATATGTTAAAGACTTAGAGGATCCTGGAGGTCCTTTTGCATGCAGCAAAGCATTCACATTGGCAGTTGAGATCCTGGAGGAAGGTCACTCTGCCTGGTCTCAAGCACTTGTCAATAGGCTGTAAATTATAAGGAAGTTTTATTTTTCTCTGCATTTCTTTTGCCTTTGTTCTCCACATCAGTTTTGTCTTTTCCAGAATGTCATATAATTAGACCCAGAGTGTATGTAGCCTTTCCAGATTGGCTTCTTTTACGTAGTAATAAATATTTAAGTTTCCTCCATGTCTTTCCATGGCCTTGGGCATTTGATTCTTGTCAATGAGTTTTTGGTTACGAGGAATCAAAACATACTCACACTTGCTAAACAAAAAGTGTCAGTAGTATACTGGGAAATGTTAACAATTAGCTTTCCAAGGGAGGAAAAAAAAGACCAGGATTTGTTTCCATGGTGTAAATATTTGTTAATTGTGGCTGATTTCAAACTACTAGTGGTGATGTCACTGGGTGCAGAGTTGGCGAAAGAGGCACACAGCCAGCAAGTGGGGGGAAGCTTTGGCTCTGGCATCCCACTGGGCGTTTTGAAGTAAGGACACAATAGGCAGTCTCAAGGACATCCAAGAACAAGAAACAAATAATAGCTGAGACTTCTTTTAAAGTACTTGATGAGGAATCTTGTACCCTTTTTAACTTTGCTTTGGACAGATTCACTGATCTTAATCATGCCTCTGGCAAGTTTATCTTGCTAAAGTATTACTTTCAGAGTCCAAAACAAAACAGAGAGAATGAGAGAGAGAGAGAAGTAGAGAGCGGAGTCATTTACTATGGTATCTTTCTCTTTATAGAGACTGAGTAGGGCAAGTTGCTGCTGTTAATGGAGTACAGAGGTGGAAAATATCAATGCTCTCCTGCATAACCCAGTGGTATGCCATGAGGGACAGCCATCTTGTGAAATACAGGTCAGGATCATGCAGAAACAGGAACTAAAATTCACAGCAGACTATTTCTCTCTTCTAAGTTCTACAACTTTTATCACAGCCATGGTGACAATTCTCTAGTAAGATCCTTTTGGAATCTGCTAAGCCATGGTGGTTGGAAAAGCCAAACAAGTTTCTGAAACTACCACTGCATTCAGTTGACACAGTCAGGGACCTTGGATACTGAGCCCCTGTGCACAGGGCATTCCCTTCTGGCTCTTACCGCTTTTCTTGCAGAGTAGGGTACCAAGGAGCAAACTCAGGCTGGTTCAAATTAGTCTGAGACATGATTGCCACAAAATTTAACATTTCACCACCTTTCCCCCTAATTATAATGCTAAAAATCACACCTAGAGGAGACTTAATATGCAAATGAAGCATAGGATGTGTGAAGAAGCGTGTTCTGTCAACTGCACCTAATTCCTTATTTCCCAACATCTCCCTGCTTAAAGTCCTGCCCACCTTTGGTCCTTTAAAACTTCCCCTGGATGCTGTCCTGGAAGCCTGTCTCACACCTTGGTCGTGACTGTGTTTTCCTTCAGCTGCAGGCGTTGCCCCAATGAAGCATTGCTTGCACTTTTACATTTTGGGTCCAGCCTTGTTTCAACCATTGCTGGATCCAAGGACCTGAATCCAGTAACACAATCCCAAACAGTAAGTTGAAAGCCATCTATAGCCCAGTTAGAATGGTGGAAATTTGTGCCACCCTCAAAGTCTTAAAAGATGGACTCCATTATATTCTCATTTAACTCACTGGTATGGCTTCTACGAAACTCAGGTTGATCACAGCAAATGATAGTGAACTACCATAAACTCGACCAAGTGGTAGTTTATTCACAGCTGGTGTGTCGTATGTGGTGTTGCTATAAGAACAAATCAACACAGCTGCTACTGACCTGGAAAATGATTCTTTTTAATCATTATCAGAATAGAGGATCAAAAACACTTTACATTCACATGGATGGAGAGCAGTGCACATTCTGAGTCTTGCCCTAGGTCTTTGTTAATCCTCCTGCTCCCTATTAAAACAGATTCTCAAGGGACACTGCACAGAATATGCTGTTGGTCCACTGGAGAATGGCATCATATTAATCAAACTAGTGAGCATGAAGTAGCAAATGTTCTGGATGGTCTGGTAAGTCATATGTGAATTGGAAATTAGATAAACCTTAGAAAAATTTATGGTACATTGGTGATATTTTTACGGTCCAATGTTTTGAGGAATGCCAGGACAGTCCTTCAATGGAAAAGGACAAGGAAACATTGTCCTATAACAAAGAAAGAGGCCTAACACTTAGCCTTCTTTGAATTTAGGAGATATCCTATCAGTTGGGTTAACTAACACATATTCCTTGCTCCCTGGTGGCAAAATTGAGAGACACTTTACACTCTATGTTTCCTAGGAAGCCAAACAGAATTGAGTACTGTTGTCCACAAGAGTAAGTAAATCTTTTATTGGCTTTTCTCCTTTCCCTTCTCTCTGCAACATGCCCTATAATGCTTCCTAGCATCAACTCCTAAAATATTAGTAGGATCTGATATTGAAGGGACCCAAACCAAGTCAAGAGTAGAAACAGGGAAAGTAGTTACAAAGCTATTGCAATAACCCAGACAGAAGATGATGATGGTCCAGTCAGAGAGGTAGCAGTATAAGTAATTGGATATGATCAGGAGTAGTTGAATTCTGGATGTATTTTGAAGTTTGATGTGTAAAGTTGGATGTATCATATGAGGTAAAGGAGTCCAGGATGGCTGTTAAGATTTTGCCTGGGTTAACTAGAATGATTGAGCTTCTTTCAAGTGGGGAAAAAAAACTTCAGGAGAAGTAGACTTTCTGGGAAAGATACAGAGCTCAATTTTGGTCAGCTTAACCTTGAGATACCTAGTAAATATTCAAAAGATGCAGCTGGATACATGAGTTTAGAGTTCAGGGGGAAGGCTCACAGAAGAGATATAATAAGTCATTGGTATATAGATGGTATCTCAACCAGAGATCACCAGAAGAGTGAACATAAAGAGAAGGAGTAGAGGAACAAGACCTGACCACTGCATCCCCTCAGTGGTAAAAGGCTTTAGAGAAAAGAGAAGGAACAAAGTAGACTGAAAACAAGCTATTAGTGGCTTAGAAAGAAAACTCAGGGAATGAGATGTCCAGGAGGACAATGAGATGAAAAAATTAGTACATCAAGGAGGAGGGAATGATCAGTTGTATTAAACCCTGCTGATAAGTCAGGTCAAATAAGGACTGAGTATTTATGAATGTGTTTAATAATGGGAAAATCAATTTGAGCCTGATGACAAATTTTTGATGCCTAAAATACTTCATAAATTCAATGAGTTTTAGTGGGTATCTGAGCATTCCTGAGGCTGAATATAATCCAGCCTTCCTCAGGAAAATGGGAGGATATGTATGAAAAGAAGGAAGGAAGGACTTTTAAAATGAATTTTGGCTACTTTGTAACTTTGCCTAGGGTCAGCCATGTCATTGGCAATAAAACACTGGGAATAATATGAATAGTAAATGAACAAAATCCCCTCAGTGCCCTGGGGGGTTGGGGCACGGGAAAGACAGTAATACTAAAATCTCCTGGCAGTCAAGCTAGATTAATTTACTGAATGCTTTTGTGATAGACTTTGCTGTAAAATAAATTGGATAGTAGATTCTATTGAACAACAGTACCTACAATTTCTAATCGCTGAGTGTTTTTGGCTTATTATAATCAATGGGAGGCCCCTAGATACTCTGGAAATGATGGCTTGATTCAGGGTGGTACAGCTCTCTGATAATAATGCTGGAAGTCATCCAACAGTAAGCCTCAATTGTTCAATGAGAATCCAGGAAGAATAATGCTAAAAAGCCTCACACACAAAAAGCAACTGACTCTCGGGAGGTAGGGGGCAAAATAAGACCACGTGATCATTGTATCCATTTTCTCCATGGCAAAAGTTGTTCTGTGTCTAGTTTTAACTTTGGTACAAATGATGGATTTTTCTTTCTCTTGTAATAATATTTGAATTTGGTTCAAGAACTTCCTTTAGCTTACTTTACCAGTGCACAGTGTCATTTCTCCTGATTAAAAAAAAAAAAAGCTGCCTGTTTGATGTTTGCATTTCTTCCTCCACTATCCTTCTCTTGGCAAGAGTTGCACTTGAGATAAAAATAGTATCTACCTCTAGGATTGTGGAGGATCATGTGACTTAATCTAGGAAGTCACTTAGAACAGTACTAGGGAAAGAATATTTGCTCAATGTATGAGTGTTACGCCTTATTTTTACCTTTATATAGGAAAGGTGCTATCTTTTCATTGTCTACCTTTACATGGATTTCTAGGACATGTGACTATGACCAATTGTAATATACAGAACTTATCAAATCATTATGAGGATGAATACTTCTAATTCTAAAATGTATGAATGTGCCAGAAATGATGATCCTGCAATTTCAGAAATCCTACAAATTCTGAAGATAAAGAGGAATATGAGCCATTCTTGTTCCAAAGGCCTGAATCAGACCTTGGAATCTTAAGATCTTCGACACTATGATAAGCAATCGACTTACTTCTTTTTTTTTTATTTTTAAAAAATGTTTTATTTATTTCTGAGAGAGAGAGAGAGACAGCATGAGCAGGGGATGGTTAGAGAGAGAGGGAGATACAGAATCTGAAGCAGGCTCCAGGCTCTGAGGTAGCTGTCAGCACAGAGCCCGACGCGGGGCTCGAACCCACAAACTGTGAGATCATGACCTGAGCCGAAGTTGGACGCTTAATTGACTGAGCCACGCAGGTGCCCCAACAATTGCCTATTTCTAAGAAAAGTAAGATGTATATCTTTCTGCCAACCCCTTGCCATCTTAAATTCAACAAATCATCTTTGGTTTACATGGGTCACTGCTTACTGTCCAAGGCTGAATTTTCTTCATAAGGAGGCTTTGTTTGTGTGAAAAGTAAGGGAGATGATTGATTTTCAGAAACATCAAGTAAAAGCTGTACTGTCTAGTTAGCAGTAGGTTTACAACCCATTGGAAATATGTACAAACCCCTACTCCCAATAATGGAGTCCCAAACGCTTAGATACTTCACTTCCTGGTTCTTTTTCCCCCTCTCTATTTCATGATCTTATTTTTGCAGGCTTTGCAATGAGTATGTGCGAAAGAACAAAGGGAGGAGGGACTGAAAGTCTCTGCATCACCTCAGGGAATGTACAGTTGTTCCAGTCAGACTATTTTTTACCTTACGTGGGCATAGGGGTGTCTGGGTAAGGCTATAACCTCTGTAGTACTCAGCCAATGAGAACCAGGGGAGAGACATGCATGCTAGGAAATAAATTGTCTGCTGTAACTATCCCAAGTGTGCCTTTCAGATACCCACTCTTGCAAGAACATTGATTAAAGCCTCACTTCACTGTGCTCTGAGTCTCTATGTCCCTCCTTTGATTGGATCAGTGGGCTTATTTCTCACAGGTGTTAACATGAGCACGGAGATCCTTGCGGATGCAGGGAGCTTCAGTGATTGGGTCTAACCATTCTTCTTTGAGCTCTACCAACCACCCTTGGATGTGGTAAGGATGTGGAACACAGCTCTTCTCCTAAAACCCCTGACCACCAACCCTACAAAGAGCATCTTTCAGTTTTTGTCACATCTGGTTTCTGATTGCAGAGTCTCAGAGCCCATTCTCTTTCTTGGACTCTTTCACAAAACAAAATGTTCTTAACTCTGCATGACCAGCCCCATTCCACCAAAAACCCTAGCTGCAACAGAGAAAGATTTAAGATGAAGGAAAAATACCTCTTATGCTTCTGGTCCAACTACAGCTATACAAACAAAACTCAAATTTTTTATTTCAGTGAATTATTCCAGCACATCATAAAATGGGCCATACCATCTGTTGCCTCTGACCTTCACACATGTTGCTTTCTCTGCTGGAATATTTTTATTTTCCCTTCCTCCATACCTGGCAAACTCCTCCTACTTACTCTTCGTGTCTTAGTTTAAACAACACTTAGCAAATTTAAACTATGCCTTGATTCTTTATTTTTAAAAATCAACACACTGAAAATTTCAAGAACATAAATATACTTTCCTACGCGATGTTCACTAGCATAGCTTACAGTGAGGAGAGTGTGGCCTCAGATGCTCTGTGAATAAGGTTCTCTTCATGGGCTCCAACTTCCTTCCTGCAACTTCCCCCACTGAAGGACAACCACCTTGTCAAGGAGCTTTCCTTCATCCTTTCTCAAGGATCTGGATCACCAGTTTACATCTAAGAGAAAATGTAAGTTGATATGTTAAGTCTCCAGGGCATTTGCAGATTGACCCTAGGTACTCTTGTGGAATGACAGGAAAGTGCTGTTATGCAGCAGAGAGGATTTTACTTATTTCAGTACAGAAATAGTGACTTTGGGGCTACCCTCTCTTCTCCCTATCAGTAAAATAACACTAAACGTATTCTAATTTTCCCGACAGTTATTTTGCAAACCAAATGAGATAATGTATTTCAAAGTGTCCATAAACTATAAAGTATTACACAAATGTTAGTGCTATTATTAGTAAGTTTTACAAATTAAGTATTCATTGGCATTCAAGACAAATCTGGAGATTCCTTATTCATAAGTCTCAGAACCCTCAAAGTTGCTGAATTCTTTTCTGCATTCAGTAGAGCTTGGAGTTCCAAGTAGGTTGAGGGAGAGGTTCTGAATATTTTCATAAAGCAAGGAAGCATTTTTTTTGTTAAGAAAAAAAATGGTATAGGGGCCCCTGGGTCTCTCAGTTGGTCAAGTGTCTGACTTTGGCTCAGGTCATGATCTAGCAGTTTGTGAGTTTGAGACCCACATTGGGCTCTGGACTGGCAGTGTGGAGCCTGCTTAGGATTCTCACTCTTTTCTCTCTCTCTGCCCTTCCCCCACTCATGCTCTCTCTCTCTCTCCCTCCCTCTCTCTCAGGATAAATAAACTTAAAAAAAAAAACACCCAGGTTTAAGAAAAAAGAAAAAAATGATACATGTGTATTACAATGATTTTTTTTTAAATATTTTTAAATTTGGGGGTTCCTGGGAGGCTTGGTTGGTTGAGTGCATCCAACTTCAGCTCAGGTTATGATCTCACAGTTCAGAAGTTTGAGCTCCACATTGGACTCTATGCTGACAGTTCAGAGCTTGGAGCCTACATTGGGTTCTGTGCCTCCCTCTCTCTCTCTTTTTGCCCCTCCCCCTCATGTGCTCTCTTGCTCTCTCTCTCTTTCTCTCTGTCTCTAAAAAACAAATAAACAAACATTAAAAACATTTTTAATTTTCTTTTTTGCCTCATTGAGAATCTTCTGAGCTTTCTTTACTTTTACAATGGAAGAACATTTTATTTTTCTGTGACTTGAAATATTTTTTTCTGCCTGATCTAAGAGCTGAATTTTGGAATTTATTAAAATAACACATTTCTTCATTTTCAGTAAAAATTGATTAGATCTTCCATTACCTCCTAATTAATTTTTTAAAATTTATTTACCATGCCTTATATGTGAATTACACAGGTCTATAGAGGCTTATCTTTTAAAAATTTTTTTCTAATTTTTTAAATGTTTTATTTATATCTAAGAGAGAGAGAGAGACAGTGTGAGCAGGGGAGAGTCAGAGAGAGAGGGAGACACAGAATCTGAAACAGGCTTCAGGCTCTGAGCTAGCTGTTAGCACAGAGCATGATGCGGGGCTCGAACTCACGAACCGTGAGATCATGACCTGAGCTGAAGTCGGATGCTAAACCAACTGAGCCGCCCAACCCATTTAAAAAAATTTTTAAGTTTGTTTATTTATTTTGAGAGAAGCAGAGAGAGTGTGAGCAGAGGAGGGGCAGAGAGAGAGGGAGATTCCCAAGCAGGCTCTGAGTGGCCAGCACAGAGCCCCTCAGTTTCAAACTCATGAAACTGAGTCCATGACCTGAGCTGAAATCAAGAGTTGGACGCTTAACCAACTGAAACACCCGGGGCCCCGAGGCTTCTCTTTTAAAAAACCTACTTTTTTCTGCCAAATCAAATGTGTGCAGTTCAAACATTAGCATAAATTTCATATTTATCATATCACTAAGGCACTATATTTTCCATTTGTCAAATATTATGAATTTGCATGATTGAAAATGATTATTGTCTACCCATATCAAAAAATTTTAATTTTTTAAGTGTTTATTTATTTTTGAGAGAGACAGAGAGACGGACCATGAGTAGGGGAGGGGCAGAGAGAGAGGGAGGCAGAATTCCAAGCAGGCTCCAGGCTCTGAGCTGTTTACACAGAACCCACGAACTATGAGATCATGACCTGAGCCAAAGTCGGTTGCTTAACTGACTGAGTCACCCAGGCACCCCTTAAAAAATTTTTTTAAAGACTAGTCATTGTTTAAAGTGGACTTTATGGATCTATTTTTCTCTGAAGTCAGAAAACAGTTTCAAAAAGCAGGGAGTGAATTATGCTATTTTGAAAAAAGAAACAAAAGAATCTGGTTTTTTTCTATTAAAAATGATATATACTAGGTAAGAGTTTGGCTGCTCATGTGCCTAAGTCAGAGGCAAGGCGCTCTGAAGCAGAATCAAATGAGCCTTGCTCACACTGATGCACTAAAGCATAATAACCAAACATTTAAATAAATAAATCCATACATCCATCTGTCCAAATGTACACCCGTCCTCAAACTCAACTACCTACTTCATTTGGTCACTTAGGTAGTACATTGTTCTGAGTGTCAGAAAAGTAGACTGCAATTCTATGCATTAGCACTTTTAGACTCAGAGTGTTGGCCATATTTTTCCTTTCTTTTCATTAATTTATTCATTCATTCATTTATCCAATAAATATTTTTGGGCCCTATGTGCTGAGTACCCATATAGGTGAACAGTGTCTAATCCAGGCATTCAGATGACTAAGAGACACAGGATCCTCTGCTTTCATGGAGATTATGTTCAAGTGGGTAGAAGCAGATAATAAGCAAGTATAAGATGAGATCATGAAGGTTAATGAGCGAGATTGATTAGCATAGGAAGGGAGGGCCACTCATTTAGATTGGCTGACCAGGAAGCCCTCTCTGAGGACATGAACTTTGTTTCAGATCTGAAGAATAAGAGGGAACTAATCATACAAAGAACTAGGAGGAGAGTGTTCCTGGCCCAGAGAACAGAAACACAAAGTCCCTAAAAAAGGACTAGACTTGGCCTTCTCAGTATTTCTACAAGAAGCCAGCAGGCTATAGTTTAGTGAGCAGAGGGGAGAATGGTAAGACATGCACTCATTTCTTCATTTTCAGTAAAAATTGATGAGATTTAGGGGCTACATCATGAATCTCAAGAAGTCCAAATTAAGGGGTTTACATTTTATTCCAAATGGAAGAAGAAGGCATAGGGGAGATCTAAGCAGTGAAGTAAAAGGGTCTATTTTGCATTAAAAAGTATTGCTCTGGCTTCTCTGCAGCGACTGAATTGTAAAATTCCAAGCATAGAAGTAGAAAAGTGAATAGTGAGGTTACTGCACTCCTCTAGGTAAGAGATACTGAAGGATCAGGGTGAGGGCAGAGGAGATAGAAGTTAATGGATCTAGGGGCGCCTGGGTGGCTTAGTCGGTTAAGCGTCCAACTTTCACTTAGGTCATGATCTCGCAGTTCGTGGGTTCAAGCCCTGTGTCGGGCTCTGTGCTGACTGCCAGCTCAGAGCCTGGAGCCTGTTTCAGTCTGTGACTCCCTCTCTCTCTGACCCTCCCCTGCTCACGCTGTCTCTCTCTCTCTCTCTCCTAGAAATAAATAAAACATTTAAAAAAAAAAAAGAAGTTGATGGATCTGGGGGCACATGGGTGACTCAGTCTGTTGAGCATCTGACTTTGGCTCTGGTCATGATCTCATGGTTCATGGGTTCGAGCTCCATGTCAGGCTCTGTGCTGACAGCTCAGAGCCTAGAGCCTGCTTTGGATTCTGTGTCTCCCTCTCTCTCTGCCCTTCCCCTACCTGCACTCTGTCTCTCTCTCTCTCAAAAATAAATAAATATTTAAAAATTAAAAAAAAAAGAAGTTACTGGATCTGTGGTACATTTGAAGATGGACATTTGTCGTACAGGTAGCAAACAGTTGATTAAATACTGAGGAAAGGATGAGGGAAAAAGGGAAATCAAGGATAATTCTAAATTTTTGAAATGATGAATTTACTGACATTGAAATGCTAAGGGAAGGATACTTTTTTTAAAGGTTTATTTATTATTGAGAGAGAAAGTGTAAATGGGGGAGGGGCAGAGAGAAAGAGGGACAGGATCCAGTGGGCTCTGTGCTGACAGCTGCAAACCTAATGGGGGGCTTGAACTCACCAGCCATGAGATCATGACCTGAGCCAAAGTTGGACGGACGTTCAACCAACTGAGCCTCTCAGGTGTCCCAGGAGGGATACATTGTTGATGTGCAGTCAAGAGTTCTGTGAAGAGCATGAAGCCCAGGTAGGAGAAAGTAACATATCAGAGTAATGTAGTTACCAGGTTACATCAATCAGTATTACTGAACTGCAATTAAGGAAGAAAGAAACATGTTCTTCTAGAGTTATCTTTTTTGTGCATGGATGAAGACTAAACAGTAGGCACAAATAATTTAATGGGCTCAAGTGTGGAGAGGGCAGTGATTCTATGTAGGTGTAGAACACATGGATTTACAGCACTTTTCACAGAACATTATAAAAAATTGATATAGTTAATTTCATCTTATAAGTTAGAAAACACCTTACTAGCAAATGTATTTATATATCATTTATATTATAGAAAACACCTTACTAGCAGATGTATTTATATTATATATTATATATATAATAGACTTGAAAAGCACTTGATATATTACTGTACTATTACTATAGCACAGTAAAATACTATACTATAATAACATACTATTATATGCTTAAGAAATATTTGCTGAATGAATGCACATATAACAATATACAATAATTATGTTACATGTGCTTTCGAAAAATACCAGTATCACAAACTGCTTAAAGATATGTTTGTAGACATTTGTTTGTTAGACAAATGGTAGCAAAGAGCAAAAGTGAGCACATAACAGCCAGGTTCCAGCAGGTGCATAGTTTGAGAACCCCTGGCATAGTAGACTCCATTCTGAATTGCTGCTAAAACTGGATCCCCCTATCAGCCTCTGCACACATTATTTAATGTGCAACCCTCATACACATACTTCTACAGTAGCCAGCCAGCAAATCGGTGAATAAACGGGTCTAGAGCTATCGAGAGTAGTAGCCAGGGGATAAATTTGAGGATACTTGCCCATTTCCAAGGGGCGGCCCTTTCTCAGCTCTGATATTTACTACTGCGCTGGAGTGAGAGTCTCATCTTGCCAGATTTTTCATTTTTTCAACACATAAATATTGGCAATTACATTTTTTAGAATGCTGTGGGGGTCAAACAAAACATGTCAATAAGCCAAATTTGGCTCTGGAGAATCTTAATTTTGACCTTGCACTTAATCTCTGTGGGCTGCAGATGATATAATTATGTGATAGTGGCACAATGGTTCTTAACATTTTCATTCACAAGTTCCTTTAAGAATTTAAAAATCTAATGAAATTATGGAAACCTTCCATAATCTCCGTATGAATGATATTTTGCAGAAAAGGTCAGTATGTTCGTGGACTCCCTGAAAGTTGTTTATAAACTATGGACACAGTTTAAGAATCCCTGGCTTACACTCTGGAAAACAGTATGGCGCTTCCTCAGAAAATTAAAAATAGAACCACCTTATGACCCAGCAATTGCACTATGAGATATTTACCCAAAGGACACAAAAGTGTGGATTTGAAGGGGTACATGCACCCCAATGTTTATAGCATTGACTATCAACAATAGCCAAATTATAGA
The DNA here is from genome assembly GCF_003009895.1 of Hyaena hyaena. Taxonomy (NCBI): domain Eukaryota; kingdom Metazoa; phylum Chordata; class Mammalia; order Carnivora; family Hyaenidae; genus Hyaena; species Hyaena hyaena. Next base: position 3,779,306 of record NW_024080704.1, read on the forward strand.
AAGAGCCCAAATGTCCATTGATTGATGAATGGATAAAGAAGATGCTGTGTGTACATATACATATATACACATATATACATATACATATACATATACATATACATATACATATATATATAATGGAATACTAATTGATGATCAAAAAGAATGAAATTCAATGACATGGATGGAGCTAGAGTGTATTATGCTATGTGAAATAAGTAAGAGAAATACAAGTATCATATGATTTCACTCATATGTGGAATTTTAAAAACACAACAGATGATAATAGGGGAAGGGAAGGAAAAATAAGATAAAAACAGAGAGGGAGACAAACCATAAGAGATTCTTAAATAGAGAGAACAAACTGAGGGCTGCTAGAGGGGTTGGATGGGGGGGTGGGCTAAATGGGAGATGGGCATTAAGGAGGGCACTTGTTGGGATGAGCAATGGGTGTGATATGTAAGTGATGAATCACTGGGTTCTATTCCTGAAGCCAATATTACACTGTATGTTAAGTAACTTGAATTTAAATAAATAAATTAGAATTTAAAAATAAAGAATCCCTATCTTAAACAAATGTAAAAATTAAAATTTACAATGATATCTCTTCTTCAACTGTCAGAAAGCTCAAATCCAGGACTAACTAAAATTTCATGTGTACTTTTCAGTTTGATTATTCTCCTTGGTATTGACCTTCTAAAATTTCTTCTATTTCCTTTTCTCCTCTCATTTCCCCCTTGTTGATTACTCCTCATCCCTTGCCTCCTGATTGTGCTTATGCTACTGTGGCTGCTCAGAAATCTCTGCAGCTGCCCTCTCCCAAATCTGTTGTCCACCCTAGAGATCTGTCTTGAATCGGCCTTGGGCTAACTCCCTTAGACCCTTGAGGATGTCTTTCAGCAGAACTTCAAAGGCACTTACTGACTGCATATCTCATTCTGACACTTAATCATACTCTTGCTTTTTAATGTTATTAAATGTTTCACATGACTGTGCCACAGGGCTGCATAAAGTTTAATGTTTTGCCCCTCTCTTATATACCCCACAGCATTTAACAGAATAGTGAGCATAGATAAAGCCTCAGTAGATACAGATTAAATTCAGTTGTACGGCTCTTGATTTCAAAGCCTCCTATTTTTCCATTTCTTTTTCTCCAGTAGGGCAAATTTCTCATAGCACATGTCATTTTTAAAATGAGCTTTCACCTGGTGGTGCAATGAAACCTAGATTCACAGGGGAACATGAGGATTTGGGCAGATGAAGGATATTCCTGTCTGGAAGCTGTAAGAACTAATGTGGTAATTGATTTGACTGGATTCTAGGGCTGACTAAGTGGCCATAGATCTTTAGGACGTAGAAGAAGATTAACCAGAGAATATGTTCTTTGCCATAGAGTAATCAGCTGTGAGTTTATGATTTTTGATAATTTCTCAATCCATTTTACATTTTTATTAAATCTGTTATCAGAGGACATTACCAGACTTTAGACGTAGCCTGTTATTCATCACAAAACATAGCCTTTAAGTAAATGCTAAGATGGCTTCTAAAGGTTAATGTTCCCAGTGTCAGATATTTCTAGGCAACAGTTTAAAAGCCTTGACATTTGCTGGGTAGACCCTGAGAAAGTGCATCTCCTCCCAGAACATAGCACATATAGAAACTAGACTCATTGAACAGACATTAATTGGGTGTCTACTATATACTAGGTATGCTGGTGTGGGGGAAAAGGAGTCCCTACCTTTGAGACAATAGACATACAGAGATTAATAAAACAATCACCTGCCCTTGCCTTCTCCCCACTGTTGAAAGAGAGACAGCACAGCAGGAATAGGCACCCTGAAAGTATGAAGGAACAGCACCACGCATACTTGTGGACACCAGGGCCCATTAAACCTTCCTGGAAGAAATGTCAAAGCAGCTGAGTTTTCAGAGATACTGAGGAAGACTTAAGGGGTTTACATTGCTGACATCCATCACCATCTATTCACTGTTGGCTGTTTCTTACTTGTTTGATTTATATTGTGTCAATTGTCATCTAGGGATTAATATCGTCTTAACTGAAACTTTGTGTATTCCAGCTACAAGAGTTCTAACCAGAGTGAGTATGTGGTTATTTTGAAAACTATGTTTCAGCTCTTTCCCCCATCTTGGAACCCGTGGAGGCCTGCTGGGAATAGGACTCCTGAAATGACAAATATGTCTGGAAGGCTGTGGTCCAGAGATTTTTGCTGGCTATAAGCAGGGTCTCCGGAACCAGAGGGAGCACACACCTCTTCTTAAAATTGAAGGTGTTTATGCTCGAGATGAAACTGAATTCTATCTCTGTAAGAGGCGTGCTTATGTGTGCAAAGCAAAGAACAACACAGTGCCCCTGGTGGAAAACTGAACAAAACCAGAGCGATCTGGGGAAAAGTAGCTCCTGCTCATGGAGACAGTGGCATGGTTCCTGCCAATTTCTGAAGCAACCTTCCTGCTAAAGCCATTGGCCACAGAATCCGTGTGATGCTGTGCCCCTCAAGGATTTAAACTAACTGAAAAGTAAATAAATAAAGGTGTAGATTTGTTCTCTTATAAAAACAACAACAACAAAAAACAAATATGCTTCACTCATCCAAATGGTGCATTTGTTAGAAAGACTGCATTTGTCACATTACATCCCAGAACATCTGGGAACACCTTTAATGCGAAGGTGTATATAAGTAGGAGCATTATGACGTTTCTTAGGTTTCAAGAGACATATTCTATTACTGGAAGTTTATTGGAAAAGTATTGTTAAATTAATTAAGCAGGGAGGCCATTAGGCTGAGTGGCTCTAATGCCAGGATTGCCTATGTAAGCAAACCAAAATATAAGCCTATAAATGCCTTGAGGTTATGAAAACAAAACGTTAAGAACAGCCAACCACAAGCATCCAACTAGCCTTCGAGTTTTAGCCAAATAGTTTCCTTTCTTTGCTTCATGTCCTCTTTATGTAAGTCTTCTTCCTGGTTCCTGGTGGGAGAGGGCTCCTAAACACTTCCAGTTCGGCACTGCTTGGTTGGAAGGAGTCGCTCTTTGTTCAAACTCTTGAAATTTTTAATATGCCTCAGTTTACCTTTTTTAAAAGTTTATTGATTTAGTTATGTTTAGTGTTTGAGAGGGAGAGACAGAGTGTGAGTGGGGGAGGGGCCGGGAGAGAGGGAGACACAGAATCTGTAACGGGCTCCAGGCTCTGAGCTGCCAGCACAGAGTCCAATGCAGGGCTCAACCTTGGGAATGGAGAGATCATGACCTAGGCCAATGTTGGATGCTTCACTGACTGAGCCACCAAGATGCCCCAAAGTTTCTTTATTTTGAGAGACAAAGAGAGAGATTGTGTGTGCACATGGGAGAGGAACAGAGAGAGGGAAAGAGAATTGCAAACAGGCTTCACACTCGGATCCACCTCACTAACCATGAGATAATGACCTGGGCTGAAATCCAAGAGTTGGCTACTTAACCAACTGAACCACGAGGCACCCCTGCCTCAGTTTACCTTTTAATTGTAATATGTAACTGTAACATGTTTCTAGTATGATAAACTAGAAACCCATTGCCTACTACTAAGCCTCACAAAGATTTTGAATAATGTTTTTCATGCTAGTAGCTTTTAAAATAGTAGGTTAACTCGGACGCTGTGCTGCGGTCAGTTAAGCACCCGATTTTAGCTCAGGTCATGATCTCATGAACTCATGGTTCATGAGTTCAAGCCCCACATAGGGCTTTCTGCTGCCAGCACAGAATCTGCTTCAGAACCTGTCTACCTCTCTCTCTCCCCTCACTTGCTCATACTTTCTCTCTCTCAAAAATAAATAAACATTAAAATAGTAGCTTAAAAAAAACATCAGACTCTGATGTTGACTTAAACACATACAAAGGTAAGGAGGAGGGCTAAATAAGCCTACCTTCCTCAGGTTAACAAGACAGAAAATAAACAAAACTTGGGTGCACCTGGGTGGCTCAGTTGGTGAAGCGTCTGACTCTTAATTATGGCTCAGGTCATGATCTCATGGTTTGTGAGATCAAGCCCCATGTAGGGCTCTGCACTGAAAGCATGGAGCCTGCTTGGGATTCTCTCTTTCCCACTCTCTCTGTCCCTCCACTACTTGCTCTCTCTTTCTCAAAATAAATAAACTTTAATAAAAAAGAAAATAAATAAAATTTCAAATTAACTATAAAACAGTATAAAACTAATTTAAATTAAAACATCAACTTAATATGATATGTGCTACTATTTTGGTAAAACAAAATAATAAAAGATTTCAAAGATATGGTCACAGTCAGATTTTATATTTATGTATACATTCTTTTGACCTCAATAATACTGATACAGAGCATGCCAACTCATATTAGTATTAATGATTTCAAGAATTTACTTGCTAGTTGAAGATAATCAGATGACATACTTAATCACAATTTGGCCAGGAGCAACACCTAATTGTCAACTTATTGAGTTTTACACTTAATTGGTATGTTAATCTAGTTATTGATGAGGAAAAGAAAAATAAATCTTTAGTATGTATCTTCTATTCTATTTATTACATTCAGAACTGAAGTGTGCACCACACCTTGATACTAGTTTCTTACTGCCCAATTCATCACACACTTGGTGGCATAAAACAGCTCCTACTTATTCTCTTACAGTCAGTTCTTAGAGTCAAGAGTCCAAAATCAGTTTTGCTGGGCTGAAAAAAAGGTGTTGCCAGGGCCAAGCTCCCTCGGCAGTTTCTAGGGGAGAATCTATGTCCTTGCTTTTTCCAGTTTCTACAGATGCATTTCTTGGCTCGTGGCCCCTTCATCAATCTTCAAGGTCGGCAATGTTGCATTTGCAAATCTCTCTTTGCTTCATTGTGTACCACCTTCTCATCTGTCTCCCTCTCAGGACATTTGTGATTGCATTTATGTAATCCAGATAATCTCCCAGTCTCAAAATCCTTACTTTAATCACACCTGCAGAGTCTCTTTTGCTCTGTAGAACAACTTTCACAAGTGGAAGGGATGGGGATCTGCGTATCTATGGGGACCAGTATTTGGCCCACCACCATTTCCTTGCACCCCAAGTGTGGTGGGACTGACTGCTGTGCCAAGGCTTTTCTTGACCTCAGCATGTTGTGGGATCACTCAATATTTCCAACACTGTTCTCCAGTTCCATTACTGAGAAACTGGTATTTGCTTTAGTTGACCTTTGCTCAGTACCTAAAATGTGAATGCAGTATAGACACAAGCATGAAATAGCATGATGGCATTCAGGTATTAGGTGGCCATTCCAGTGATCCATGCAAGTATCGGTTTATTGTTTCAGACTATCACATATTTCACCACACAGTATCTTTCTGGTCTACCTGTCCATCATCATGTGTGATTCAGCTCTTTCCAGCCTGAGTGTTGACTTCCCCTGAGAAAGGGATCCAACTGGTCAACCCTGAAGCATTCTTAAAGGTCATCGTCTTTGGACAGAGCTTTCATGGCAGTCTCCCCAACCCTTGTCAGTCAGTTATGGGAGAAGCATCAGCAGATCTAGGGATGCATAAGGCATTTCCTACAGAAGCTCCCCTCAAAAAGCGACATTGGGCATGGTAGGTGGTTCCTCAAAGGGCACCCTAATTGCAAGTTTACCTGTATGGTTTCTTTAATAAAAGGAGAACAGATTCCATGATTCTATGAACTATGGAATAGTGATGGTCACTACATAGCTGTAATTGAGGAAATATGATGCATTCGAGGGAGACTATTCAAATTCATGAAGCCTTTTTCATTATCAGCCACAGCTGTACACAAGCTAAAAGCTTGCTAAATGCATGGGATAAAGGGGAAGATGGGTTGAATTTGAGAAAACTGCCCATGAGTTCTTCTAACTTTACTGATTTCTTGCATGAGAAAAAGTTCTTCTGTTTGGAAGAAATAAACAGAAAAGCTCTTTGGAGGTAGAAGTAAATGTAGAAGCAGGTTAAAGTGGGAGAATCACATTTGCAAGACCAAGCAGCAATTTGTCTGCCTTAAGCAGACAAGTTTTTGTTAGAGAAAGCAGATTGAGGGGATGCAATTGAAATTTAAATTTACGAGTATTGTGACTTCTCTTGTGAGTGGGAGCCCTATTTAATACTCTGGCAACCAGACTCACAATTCGCAGGGTTTTCTACCATAATTTGATGTCTGTCATTTATATTGTCATGAGTTTGAAAGCTTCAGAGAGGTAAAATGAAAGATGATGTTTGCAGTTTCCACAGAGATTGTTTGGGGGAAAAAGTATGGCACTTACCATAGTCCAACCTTTTTATAATCTTTTTTTTTTTCCAGAAATGTATACCTCCTAAAACCTCCTTGGGAAAATTTAAATCATTTGGTAATTTTTACATTCTACTAAATTCCTAGGAACTTACTAACTTTTGATTTGCATGAACTAAAATTGCTGTGTAATTGGACTTATTGAAATATTTAATCTGGGGAGTCTGGGTGGCTCAGTCAGTTAAGTGTCCAGTTTGAGCTCCAGTCGTGATCTCATGGTTCCTGAATTTGAGTCCTGTATCAGGTTCCCTGCTGACAGTGCAGAGCCTGTTTGGGATTCTCTCTCATCCTCTCTCTCTCTGCCCCTCCCCTGCTCATTCTCATCCTCTCTCTCAAAAATAAATATACTTAAAAAAAAAAGAAGAATTTACTTCAAAACAAGACTAACAATAATTGAGAATCATCTTTTTTTCATTATTTAGAGAATATTTTATTCGTTTCTGTAATCAAACTCATGTAGATAAAGACCTTACACATTTAATACAGCGCGTTACCCCTGTGCAAATGGAAAAAATTGTGTTTAACATTTCTAGACAATGCCAACCCAACATTGTATGACTGGGGAAAAATTGAGAATCATCTTAAGGCAACATTGTTGTTTATAGGATTTCCCTGACCCAGTCCTTACATGATGGTACTTCTTTGTTACTCATTAATTGAAAAACGAGAGGAGTAGTGTGTATGAGACATAGAGTTTTTTGTCCCTGCTGTAGACCAAGATGTAAACAAATCTTATAGCCACTGTCCTAGGGAAATTGGTTGGCCACTTCTCATAATTGCTAGAGCATGTTTGTGGCCAAGTGTAAGGAAAAAGTGAAGTCATCAAGTCTATTTTCAGTACTGGCCCTTACTGTTTGCAGCAGTGGAAGAGTTCACAGAATTCTTAATAAAGAAATGATTAAAATGGATGTTTCAAAAAGGGCACAATATGGACCTAATAGAATAGAAAAAGCATTAAAGATGGTGGAAGGTGGTGCATCTCTGTCTATAACTTTTCATTTGCTGATTGCCTCTTGGACACTGACTTGGCTTCTAATGGAACCAAATGCAAAGCAATTTGGACAGCAAAGATGCTTCTTCCAAAAGCAAATCTTTTTTGCAAAGCCAAACAAATGAATTTTATAATACATTATGATGTTTTCCCCCCATATCAGTAGTAAAAATAGAATGTGGAGATTTAAAAATATAAATGGGGATTTTGTCCAATTATCCATTATTAATTATTTTTGGAAAACCATTCAATAGACTTGTTTGATTTATATTATCATTTTAATTCATTGTGTAAACCTGATTTGAAAATTCAAATTAATCCGGAGAAACTTTTTTTTCCCCCAGAGAAACTTTCTAAATGAATCAATACATGCCTTTACATAGGAAATTTCCAGAAATACAAATTGGTAGAGATAGCTTCATTTCCTAGCAACAAGTCTCATACCAATGTTATATTTTTGTGACTGTGAATATGCATTGTATCCTAAGATTATAATTACATTTCAAATTGTCATAATGTATAGCTATTTTTTCCTACATATACAAACAACTTAATAAAATTAGAGTGAAACCTAACAAACTGACTAAGAATTTTTACCAGTTTAAAATGCCATAGTGAGGGGCACCTGGGTGGCTCAGTCGGTTAAGCGTCTGACTTCGGCTCAGGTCATGATCTCACGGTTTGTGAGTTTGAGCCCCGTGTCAGGCTCTGTGCTGACAGCTAGCTCAGAGCCTGGAGGCTGTCTTTGGATTCTGTTTCTCCCTCTCTCTCTGATCCTCCCCTGCTCACACTGTCTTTCTCCCTCTCAAAAATGAGTAAAACATTAAAAAATAAAATAAAATGCCATAGTGAAAAGCAATTAAAGGAGAGAATCTTTCATTTTTTAAAGTTTATTTATTTATTTTTGAGAGAGGGAAGTATACATAGAGAGGGTCAGAGAATCCCAAGCATGGTCCACAGATAGCCCAGAGCCTGAAGCAGGGCTCAATCTCACCATCTGTGAGATCATGACCTAAGCCAAAATCAAGAGTCAGACACTTAACCAACTGAGTCACCCAGAAGCCACTTTCATTTGTTAATAATAGCTCACCAGTCATACTTAGACAATGAGTAAGCAATTATTATTTCTGTTTTTTCTTTTAAGTTAATTTTTTAAACGCAATCTTTGCACCTGGAGGGCTCGAACTCTTGACCCCAAGATCAAGAGTCTCATGCTCTACTGACAGAACCGATCAGTCACCCAGATTTTTTAAGTTAAATTTTAAAATTAACAGTTGTCTTGCAAAAGACTAGACATATATTTCCCAAATATATTATTATGGCTGAAGGATAACACAACACGATTTCAGAAGGTGAAATAAAACATATTTCTCAATGTTATATTTCCTTTATATCAAAGTTTAGTCATCTATGGGATATTTAGAAAGACAAGCCATTCTTGATTATTCAGAGGTCAGAGAGGTCTTTCATCTGAGTGTTCATAATTAAATTCCTGGATTTATATTAGATTGTATAGCAAATCAAAATACAAAATATTTACAAATATGTAATACAAAACTGGCCATTTCCAAAATTAGTCCCCACTCAATGCAGAATCCTCAGTGCCTAACTTTAGCCTTTATTTATATTTTTTAATTTAAAAACATTTTTAAATGTTCGTTTATATATGAAAGAGGAGAAGGGGAGAGAGAGAGGAGGTGGGCAAAGAGAGCGGGAGACACAGAATCTGAAGGAGGCTCTAGGCTCGGAGCTGCCAGCATGGGCCTTGATGAGCCATAAAATTACAATTTGAGCCAAAGTGGGACGATTAATTGACTGAGCCACCCAGGCACCCCTATCATTAGCCTTTATATTCCCCCATGGCTTAAAGCATCAGTATCTGGACAATACGATGAAAGATGTAATGCAAAGCAAATTGAAAATGCAAATATCCCCCAAGATTCGAACTTTCATGAAGTTGCAGAAAGTGATGTTGGAGAACTGCTAAAACGACAGGCAAATGACAATTAAACAATTCAACCACCAGAGGAGGCAGAGACCGAGGAAGTGATGACAAAGTCAAAGCTTCAAAAGAGAATTCTTGGAACATTATACGATTATGAGGGACCTGAGGGAAAATGTGGGTTGAAGATGTCATGTCTTACTCTCAAAAACATTTGTTTGCAATGCTACACCCCAAAGCAATGAGTTTTTGGCCCATTCTCTGTTCATTCTAAAAATCAATACACAATTACAAGTTGTAACCTAAATGTTAACAGTGATCATATATTTTCACAATTTCTATTTCATTTTTCATGCTAAAGATTCATTGAATCTTTTTTCACTTCCTCCTTTTCCTTCTCTTCCTTCTCTTCCTTCTCTCTCTCTCTCCTCTCTTGCTCTTTTGTTTTTTCCATTCTCCTTCTTCAGTACATGTTATGAAATTTCTGGCCTCCTAGGTTAAGAGCATTCACCTTCAGTGGCTTTCTCCTCCTACCAAATAGTGTCAGATCATGAGAACCTTTGGCGGCAGAAACAAAATAAACTGGGTCATTTCAAATGTCAATAATCTGAAAAAGACTGAAATAGAGATAATGATACCTGTTCTGGAATGCCATCATGTTTTGTGGACAGATATCCTAATTCTATGAGCTTTCCCAGTCCTCAGGTCTTAACCTCTCAGCGCTGGAGGAGAGTCTTTAAAAAAATTTTTTTAAGTTTATTTATTTATTTTGAGAAAGTCAGAGACAGCATGAGCAGAGGAGGGGGAGAGAGAGAGAGAGAGAGAGAGAGAGAATCCCAAGCAGGCTCCACCCTGTCAGCACAGAGCCCGATGCAGGACTCGAACTCACAAAACCATGAGATCAAGACCTGAGCCGACCCAAGAATTGGACCGTTAACTGACTATGCTACCAGGTACCCCTGGAGGAGACTCTTTTAAAAAGCAGAACGTGATCAGTTATAATTTGCAGGCTCTTCCTCCCGGTTCCCACCTTATTCACTTAGATTCCCAAACTCTTTAAAATAAGGTTTTTCAAACTTAAATTATATTTCCCCTATGGCTTGATTTTCCTTTTTCTTTTTTTTTTCTTTAATCATCCTACTTCTCCTGCCTCCTAAATATAGGAAGTTCCCTAAAGTGTCTATCCCTCTTTTCCTTAGTACGTTCCCTTGAATGTTCTGGAAATTCGGGATCATGCTTTTAGATTACTTTGTTTATCACCTGGTAAACAAGTACGTTTTAGAGATCTTTCCAAATACTTTTATGGCCAAAAAATAAATACATGTGTTTTTTTTTTTCCTACATGGAAATCAGGCTCTACCGTACGGAACAGGTAGGATACGTAACATCTCAGGAGGCTGTTTTGTATTACGGTTCTGCAGTGTGTGGAAACAAATCTCTCACTTTCTTCCCTTTCATTCTGGATTTGAAACTGGATCTCTTCCTATTTAATGAATTCTTTCTGTTAATTCCAACTGTCAGAGAATACCATCGCCAGAATAAAATTTCAATTTCTTCCCTACTTCAGTAATTGAAAAGGAAGTATGACTGGACTGCCTTGCTCATTATGATTCAGTCAAGAGCATGCATACCAGTAAGAAATAAGAAATATTGGTACTTCCCTGCTGCTGCATTCTAATGAATTGTAGGTAACGACTTCTGGATCTTTTCGTCCCACTACTTCTTGTATAGATGCACAATAGAAATATTAGGTGTATGTTATAGGTTGAGTTTGAATCTTAAGAGGATATCCATATTTGCAAATTATATTCTTCAGATATCTTATACTGATCTTAATAGATTATTTAAAGAAAATCTCTTTAGTGATAAGCTCCAATATAAAATGTGACTTGAGGAGTGCCTGGGTAGCTCAGTCAGTTAAGCATACGATTCCTGATCTTGGCTCAGGTCAGGATCTCACAGATTGTGAGTTCAAACTCCACTTTGGGCTCTGCACCAACAGCTTGGGATTCTCTCTCTCCCCCTCTCTGCCCCTCCCCACTTGTTCTCTCTCTCTCTAAAAATAAATAAACTTAAAAAAATTAAAATGTGAAATGATTTTTATTTATAAGAACATGCTTTATACAGGATTTCATTATATTTCACTTAAATAGGTATTAGATAAAATGTGGTTCATTGATTATGATTATAAAATGTATAAATTGTTTCGTGATATTCTTCATTTCATTTACACAGAGTATGAGTAATATAGTATAGCAAGGAGCTGTTATCCCCTTTAAAGTCATGATAGAGAGCAATACAAAAGTCCCTACTATTTTTTTTTTTTTAATGTTTATTTGTTTTTGAGAAAGAGAGAGACAGAGTGAGAGTGGGTAGGAGCAGAGAGAGACACAGAATCTGAAGCAGGCTCTGGGCTCCGAGCTGTCAGGACAGAGCTTAATGCAGGGCTCAAACTCACAAACTGTGAGATCATGACTTGAGCCAAAGTTGGATGCTCAACTGACTGAACCACCCAGATGCCCCAAGGCTTACTATTTTAAAAACAAATTCACAAGGTGCCTGGGTGGCTCAGTTTGTTAAGTCCAAGAAACCAAGTTGGCTTCAGCTCAGGTCATGATCTCACAGTTAGTGGGTTCTAGGCCTGCATCAGGCTCCACACTGATAGCTTGGAGCCTACTTGTAATTCTCCCTCTCCCTCCCTTTCTGTCCCTTCCTAGCTTGCACTCATGCTCTCCTGCTCTCAAAATCAATAAGCAAATAAAACTTTAAAAAATTCACAATTTTAAAGTTGTTCTTCCTATACTTCTAGTCCAATGAGTTAAAATACTAATTTCCACAAACAGGAATGTTTTTAACTTTCACTATATTAAAAAAAAGCATACCAAATCTTGCAAAATAATGAGTATTATATTTTGATTCAAAATTTCTCCTTGGCAGTTTGATAAATAAACCATTTGTACTAAGTAGTACATGGAGAAGGAGAGAATATGTTAAGGTACTTTAAGATACAGAGGCTGCAGTTAACATCTACTTGGAAGACAATTGTACTTCTCTTCCAAGAAGCTCGGCGCCATTTTTTACCTTAAGTTTTTCCTTTAGGAAGTGCATTGTTTGGAATTCATATTACTCCTTTAGAAAGGTAAGGTTCTTTGTTGCTTTGACAGGATATGGAGGTCTTGATTCATGTTTGCATAGAACTAAACTATCACAGTATATCATACCACTACTGAAACTATTTTACTGGCTTTCTGTCACATTACAAATTGATTTTAAAGTACATTTGCCTTATAAAGGCAAAAACTGCATTGTCTGTGTTTAAATACCGCATAAACTAAATTTAGTGATCTGTTTATTCTTCATGCCCATATTGGCTCAACTTGCTTGCACCTTGCAATGTCCAGTTGTCTGCAATAATTTACTGCTGAAAAAACTCTTTCCTCTATTTCTAGAATCTGTAACTCTTTTACCTATGGATTTAAGAGTGAGTCAGTTTAATCTTATATCTTACTACAATAATTTATTTGTATGTATTTGCTATTATATTCACATACATTGGATCTTAGTTGTGATGTATAGGGGTTTGTTCTATGCTTACTTGGTTGTAAATTTCAGTTCAGCATAACAGAGAAACGTATACACATGCTGATTTACTGACAAAGACTGTAAACATATTTCAGTTTATGGAAGAGAAGACGATGTGTATTTTTCTATTTTATTGTCTTATGAGGTATATATTGGTATCCTTTGTTTTCAAAAGTTAGTGGCAACTTTATTTGGAAAACTAATGGATCAAATACTGTTTTAAATTGGTATTATCATGACTTCAAAACAGGTATGCTTATGAACAAATAATACTTGAAATACAAGAAATACTCATTTCAAGTAATACTTATGATTTTTGAAAAATTATCATGCACTTAGCAAAGATGAACATGTCAAGACTGCTTGATCTGTGTGTTAGTGCTAGAATTTTATTTAAAGGGATAGAGGATTTAAATGAGAATAAGAGGAGATATGGGGCTATGGTTGTCTTTGATTTGATGTTAAATTTATTCTCTGAGTGAACAGACTAGTTAATTCAGTAATATAAAAAATTTTTTTAAAAATTAATGTTTATTTACTTTTGAGAGAAGAGAGAGTGTGAACAGGGGAGGGGCAGAGAAGAAGAGAGACATGGAATCCAAAGCAGGCTCCAGGCTCTGAGCTGTCAGCACAGAGCCCCATGCGGGGCTTGAACTCACAAACTGCGAGATTATGACCTGAGCCAAAGTTGGATACTGAACCGACCGAGCCAACCGGGTGCCTTGTTAATTCAGTATTTTAAAAATTATCTTTAGGGGCACCTGGGTGGCACAGTTGGTTGAGCATCTAACTCTTGATCTCGGCCCAGGTCACGATCTCATGGTTCCTGGGTTCTGCGCTGATGATGCAGAGCCAGCCTGGAATTCTCACTCTCCTCTCTGTTCCTCTCTTGCTTGTTCACATGTGTGCATTGTCCCCCCCCTCCACCAAATTGATAAATAAAAAAAATTTTTAAATTATCTTTAAGAATGCGTTTATTACTGTGTTGTACTAATGTTTTATAGTAAACAATAATCTGAAGTCTAAGAATATCTCTATTCAAATTAGTTTTTGGTTTGTTGGTTGGTTGGTTGGTTTTGTTGTTTTCGTCCATGGTTCAGACTCAGGAACAGAGTAAGTTAGATTTTGTGATTCTCACCCAATGTTTCAACCATTTATTCTGGCACCCTATAATTCAAGAAAGGGAATTTAACTAGTACTTGGAAATGAAATATAGAGGAAAACTTTCAAAGCAAGCTGCATTGTCTATGATCATAATTAAGAGTGGGACAAAACCTTGATAGTTTTTTTTTTTTAAAGAAGGTGTTTTCTTCTAGAGAGGCAATTGTGCACTGACAATTGAAGTTAATGATTTTGTTTTAATTTTAACAAATGTGGGGCTGGCTAAGTACCTCTTAATTTGAGTTTAGACAAAGAGAAGTATAATAATAAGCTCTCACATGGATGGTTTACAAACTGCTTTTACATAAGCTATTCTCATTTGATCCTCATGGCAACATGAAGAGAAGGCAATTATTATTTCCTCATTTTACAGTTGATGAAAGAGAAGCACAGATTGTAAACTCTGTGAGGACAGGGTCAGGTTGGTCTTATTCACCCATTTATTTCCAGCACTTAAGTAGGGACTGGCATATGATAAGCTCTTAAGAACTGCTTGACGCTTGAGAATAATTGGAAGGGTGCGTTAATGGCTTCACTAAGGTTAAAAAAAAAAATGTAGTAAATGAAAGGCCAGGGCATGAACATATATATTCTAGTTCCAAGGACACTGCCCTGTCTTTTTTGGTTTTGGTTTTGTTTGTTCATTAGTAGTTTTCTCTCTTGTTTTCTCCTTCCTGTTCCCCACCCTCCAATAGATGCTTATGAATTCTTTCAAAACTCTGTGTACATTAAAAATATATTTCTTCTGGGGCGCCTGGGTGGCTTAGTCGGTTAAGCGTCCGACTTTCGCTTAGGTCATGATCTCGCGGGTCGTGGGTTTGAGCCCCGCGTTGGGCTCTGTGCTGACTGCCAGCTCAGAGCCTGGAGCCTGTTTCAGTCTGTGACTCCCTCTCTCTCTGACCCTCCCCTGCTCACACTGTCTCTCTCTCTCTCTCTCCTAGAAATAAATAAAAAACATTAAAAAATTAAAAAATATATATATATTTCTTCTTTTAGTTTTACATACTCTTAGCCAATAAAAATAACTGGGAAACAAAGGGTGTTTTTTCTTTTTCTGTTCTTTCTCAGTTTTGATAATTACTGCTATCACAGCATCCACATTCACCTAAAGCAATAAGCCCGAAAGATGTGAAAATCTTTGACATCAAGTCACTGAGTGTGAAAATAGAACTCTATTGAGAAGATAATATGGTCAGAAAAAATTTCAGGTAATATATTTTACCCTCAAGGACTGTCATTTCTTGCTCTGGAAGGAAAAGCCTGCATTTCCTGGGCTATTTGGACAATAGGAACCTGAAGTACCTCTAGTCCCATGGCCTGTTCTGGTAGCAAAATATTTCCCCTTGGGGGCAGGAAGTAGCTCATGTAACAAAATGAAACAAAACAAAACAAATAAAAACCCCAGAAGCCTTTCTTACCGAGCCTTACTGAGGAACAACAAAAGATTGGATTTCAAATCAGACATTCACAGATCTGAGCTCTTACCATCTTTGCTAATAATTTCATACTCTCCTAATCATTTCAAGATCTGAGTTTGCTAACTGCCCCCACCATATATATATGTATATATATACATATATATATACATATATATATATACACATATATATACATATATATATATATTTTTTTTTTTGCCACAAAATGATGTGCTTTGGCTCTGATCTATAAATGACAACATGTACATGTACTTCACTTACACAAAAGAAACCTACCAGTTCAGACAGGAAATATCTTCATCTTTATATTCAGTTACAGAGCTTATGTGACATAGTCGAGGGATCCAGTCCCCATAAATCCATAGACTTCGGGTTTGTCTCCATCGCAGTCCTATATCCAGCAGTCCAGAGTTAAATATTTGTTCTTTTCTTTTTTAATTTTTTTAAATGTTTATTTAAATTTGAGAGAGAGTGACAGAGCAGGAATTGGGGAGGAGCAGAGAGAGAGGGAGACATAGAATTTGATGCAGACTTCAGGCTCTGAGCTCTCAGCACAGAGCCGGATGTGGGGCTCAAGCCCACAAACCATGAGATTATGACCTGAACTGAAGTAAGACGCTTAACCCACTGCACCACCCAGGCGCCTCCAAGACTTGTTTTTAAAGGCTACCCAACTCCTGAGACTTTTCACCTGCTGCCTTGTCTTGCTGTAAGTCTAATCTCATGACAATGTTGCTGGTTCCCTGTCTCTTCTCCTTTTCTTCTCCTTTCCTCCTTCCCAGGCCCCAAATCTAATATCTCTCACATTGTCCCATGGAAAATAGTTTAAACATTGTTCATTGCTGCTCTGGATTTTGCTAATAGGCCTCTCAGCGAAGATCTCATCAAGAATTTTCTCAAACTCTTTCAGACAAAATCTGGTTTGAAAATGCATTTTTACATTCTGATATTACATATTCATAGGTTTTATTTTCCTTCAAACAGTTCTGTTATAATGTTCCAGTCACCACCTTGCGTATGGTTGGAGGTTGGTAGGGGGAGGGGAATCTAGGCAGCATCCACAAGAGTAGAATTGAGTCATAGAGAGCTTATGAGGCACAATTGACTTAGAGATCTCTAGGGAAAAACAAAACAAAACAAAAAACAAAAGCTACTCTTAAATTCAGAGAAAGGAGAGCAAATTTCATCTAAAAATAATTCCCTCCCACATCAAAGGGCCAATCTGATACTGACTATAGCACAAGTCTGCCATTTTGTGCCCATTCATTCATTCATTCATTCATGTGAATAGTTACTATGGCCTTGGTGCTGTTCTGGGTGCCGGGGATAGAGCAACAAATAGACATAAATCCTTTGGAGCATGCATTTCATAAGGAAATACAGATCATAAATAAGATAAGTAAGTTAAATACATAATATGTCAGCTAATGATACCTGCTAGAAAAACATAAAGGAAGTGAAGTAGAGTAGAAAGTGTTCCTCCAAATAAGCCCCTCATAGACTTGTGATGTGAATGTAAAATGCACAACAGAACAGAAAGAGCCAATTTCATACAATACATCTGAGACATACTTAGAGTACAAGGCAACACTCAATTAGTTCAGAGTCAATACAAAAAAAAACTAGGGGAATAGGAATTCTGTTTGAGTAGAGCAGTGTTGACATGCAGTCCCTTCCCAAGACAGCAGCTAGAGAGAGTTTGGGACTTGGAACCATTGTGGAGTTCAAAGGTGTGAGGATCTTGACTTCAGAGTATGCCAGGCTTCTGAATTGAGGTGGCAAAAATCACTGTGGGGCTCAGAATCCAAGCCTGGAGACCATATTGTAGCCAATGGCACTGGGTTTGTGAGTATATGTCAATTACAGCCCGTAGACTTCCACACGGGAGCAGGCAGAACAGACGCCAGATCTGAAGTCTGGTAGATGGGTAGATGCACTGATGTGCTGGTATATGTTGAAGAGCTGGCTTTCTGAATATAGGTCTGACACATGTGTTAGTTGATACACATGTTAAATTCATGCGTTGGGCAAAAGTGTAACTTGTTTGTCAATATGTGGGTAAATTGTTTGCTGAATAAATTTTGAATATTGGAAAAATCAAACTTTTTGTGCTTCTTCACAATATAAAAGTGGACATGACATAGTAGTCTGTTATTAGCATCTTCTTCATCTAAGTATAAACAACCAGCAAAACAATATATCAAACCCTAATTGGCAGCATTGGCCAATACTCATGGTGTAAATACCTGTAAAAATTCTCGCCATGGTTGATTTCAAGCTACCAAGGAACATGGAGTCAGCAAGAAATATGCAAGAACGCACTGCTGTATACTACAGCTTTTCTGCCATAGAGATGAAAAAATGTCAATCACATCAACAGGATAGATAATAAGAAAGGTGGTAAAGTACTTAGGAAGTGATGAGTTTTGAATATTTGCCACCTTTGCTTTAAGAAATAATATATATAACTCTAAATTAGACAATATGGTTATTTATTTTTGAAAGAGAGAGAGAAAGCAAGTGCATGAGAACACAAGCAGAGGAGGGGCAGAGGAAATGGGAGAGAAAATATCAAGCAGGCTTTATGCTCAGCACGGAGCCCAACTTTGGGCTTGATCTTGCGACCATGAGATGATAACCTGAGCTGAAATCAAGAGTCTGACGTTCAACTGAGTGAGCCACTCAGGCATCCCAACAATATGGTTTTTAATAGTGGCTATGTTTAAAAAACAGCTAATAAAATTTCTGTAGGGTTAATATTGTAATCCAATACAAGCTAGTTATTACACACCACTCATAGATGCCAAAACTATATAAATATAGGTTATTATTCATAATGCGACTTAATTTTTATTCTCAAGCTCAAATTGCCCTGAAAAGGCAAGTTTAAAAACAAAATGTTTTAGTCCTTTAATTTTACTCTGTTTGCTTTGATTGCACTGGGGCTTTTCTTTGAATATCTAAGCAACCGATTTCCAAATCTCTCTTAGGGTGCATAAGTGAGCAGATAATAATCTCAGCCATTATTTCTTGATTCTAGCTAGCTTTCCTTTCAAGAAGGTGACTTTTCACTGATGGCTCTTAAATTCTAGGAGTCCTTTATTGCATTCAGCTAGGTAGTATCTATAATCACTACTATCTATTATGTATTAGGTTGAGCAAGATGGAATCGCTGTTATCCAACCATTTTTGACCTAGAAAAAACAGTAATTTCATACACTTCACTCAAATATCTTTGCCCCAGTCAAACTGGTGCCGACGTTCCCTGTCATTTGTGTCTCTGTGTTCACACAATTTTTCACATCTGAAATAATCTTTCACCTCCCTTCTACTACTTCAAACCTCTCATCTTCAAAGACTTAACTCCTACTTTTACCTCTCCCACAAACATAGCCATGATCACTCAAATCTTCAGTAAGTAATTTTAAGCATACTCTCCCCTGACCTTTTGTGATACTTCTTTGTACACCACATAATTGAACACAATTATAATCTGTCTCATATTATTTGTATAGTTTCTCGCATTAGTCTTGTCTGTAACTAGACAGTCAATTCTCTGAGGGGAGAAACTATAAGTTTAAATTTCTTCTGTACCCTTTCAATGAATAATTGTGTGGAAAATCAATATGTCCTCTGGTATTTCAACTGATTTGGACTTACCATCCTTCAAAGTTGAACTTTTTTTAAAAAAATGTTTTTATTTATTTCTGAGAGAGAGAGAGAGAGAGAGACAGCGTTAGCAGGGAGGGTCAGAGAGAGAGGGAGAGACACAGAATCCAAAGCAGGTTCCAGGCTCTGAGCTAACTGTCAGCACAGAGCCCGATGCAGGGCTTGAACCCACAAACTGTGAGATCATGACCTGAGCCGAAGTCAGATGCTCATTCCACTGAGCCACCCAGGTGCCCCTCAAAGTTGAACTTAATTAAATCTAGGTTTATGTGGGTGTTTAAAACTTGAGCTTTGGAGTTAGGTAGACTTGGGTCTATTTCCTTGTCCTTTCAGTTATAAGCTGTATGTCTTGGGATAGTTACTAAAAACACAAACCCTTCTTTGCTCCTCTGTCAAATAGATAATGATGTCAACACCATTGGGTGATGTTAGGGCTATAGACTCTTTTTTGGAAATTTAATATAAATGTAATATAGTTTTAATATTTTGAGTGATTCTGGAAAAGGTAAGATTATCATTGTGTATGTCTGGCTTAAGAATGAAAAATATTGTTATAGTTATTTTTAAGGTAATGTTTTTTGGTTTGACTCAACTTTCCAATCTCCCAAATTGATACCTAAAAACGGCAGACAGATGGATAGATAGATAGATAGATGGTAGATAGATAGGCAGACAGATGGATAGACAGATAAATAGATAGATTTTGTGGGAGTGAAGGGCAAGATATTTTTAAAAGTTGAAACACACTGGATTTCTGTCTAGTTGAGTACACAGGAGGATATTGTGGCTCTTATTACCTAAGAACAAAACTCATAATTTTATCATTCTTGAACCTGGAGTTTTTGTTTGTTTTTCTTTTGTTTTGTTTTGATTTTTAGAGAGAGAGAGAGAGAGAGAGAGAAAGGGAAAGAGAGCATGCAAGCAGGGGGAGAGGGGTGGAGGGGGGAGAGAGGAGACTGAGAATGAATCCCAAGCAGACAACCTGCACAGCGAGGCTCCAGATGCTGGGCTTGATCTCATGACTCTGGGATCATGACCTGAGCTGAAACTAAGAGTCCAACATTCAACTGACTGAGCCACCCAGGCACCCCAAACCTGGAGGTTTTTGTACAGTAATAAGTGCCAGCATTTATTAAGAATTTACTATGTTCTAAAGACTTTGCTAAGTGTATTATCTTATTGTATTTATACAACAGCAATAAAGTATTTTCTATTATCCCTACTTCACAGATGAAAAAATATCTAATCTATCTTTTGTGATAGTGAGAAAAGTAACTAAATGAAGGCATTTGCAAAAATATGAGGAGAGCTTTAATGAACTATCTCTCACAGAGAGTGACTTTACAATAGTCACTAAATTTTAATTCAGCTTTCTAAAACTCTAGAATGTATTGCTGAAGGGCTATTAAGGGTTATTACCAATACTAGTAAAGTGAATCCAAAATGAACAAGGTATAATTTCTAAAGCAGTATATATACATGGAAAAAAATAAAGCTTTGTAATGACCATTGCTTCAGGGATAATGGTATATAGTCATTCACTCTTATTCTTCTTTTTATTGAACACATACTGTAGATGAGGCATACTTAAATATACCAGTCACCTCTTGTCCATTGAAAGAAGTTTAAATTATTGTATGAATGTTGATTAAGCTGATTACAAAATTTTGAAACACAATGGAACCCAAACTAGGGCCAATGCTCATTTCCTAAATGAACATTTTATGTGCAAACAAACAGCTGCTGGAATTCAACAGAATTTAAAGCAAGCTGTTTGTAAATTTTACTGACAGCTGTTTTTGGTGATTTTTGTCAACAGAATTTTCCTACTTTGAATCACAGCATTTTTTTATTATCGTGTCCACTCAAAGAATCACTTGCTTGCTTTAATCACGTTTACAGAGATTTATGACTTGATGCTTATTCAGTGGTAGAGCTTCTCAACACAAAATGTCAGTGAGCCTGTTATAAATTGCTTCTGGCGTTCCTACTCTATCTTTTATTTGGCTGGGAGTATTTCCACCTGAAAGTGATAAATTCCTGCTATAACCACTTTATGTGCTTCAGTAATTACACTGTACAGAAAAAGGGGGTTTCTACTGAGGTGTCTCCTTAAAAATAGCAAGCAATAAAAAGCAGTGGAATGGGCTGAACTCTGAAGTCTATTGAACAAAAAACAATGACCAGTGAAATATCTGTGTCAGGCTAAATTTGATAAATGGTCAGGAAATACAGAAGATACCAAAACCTTTAAAACCACTGCTGTAGGGACATATTAATGTAACTATGTCCTTAGACTAGTTACTTTTGAGACTGTGACAGAAAATTGGCAGATGCCCACAAGAATGGAGTTAACATTCTTTCAAACACCATCTCAAAATATCTAGATGCTTCTAGAGACTTGGGTAATTTTTCAGTAAATGTCAAGGTCTATGAGATGTTCAGACTGTGTCCCTAAGTGTAAGTCTGAGACAGCAGCATGTCAAAAAATTTCGGTATACTCCACTGCATCCAAAACTCGATCATGTGCCCAACTGTATCAATCAAGAAGAAACCCATATTGGTCATTATGGCATCCATGACTAGTGGGTGCTGATTAGTTTTGGTCTAAACTAGTTAAATTTGGTCTAAATTAGTTTGGTCTAAACCAAACTTTTTTGTTTGGTTCATATAACCTATCTATAGCACACAGAACAAAGTTACTGTTTCTAATTGCTGAGGATTTTTTGCTCTTAGAGAGGATGAACAAAATGTTGTAAATAAAGATCTCCAAGTTAATAGAACAAACACTATAAAGATTTTTTATTAGCTAGTACCAACATCATGCCATGAATGGTGTTAGAAATCCAGTGGACACTTCATTTGAGATGATACTGAAAGAGATTATGATCATTAAACAAAATTCAAGCTTCCTTTCAGAATTGAGTCATATTTGCAAAGGGGTTGCTCCAGCAAGTATTTCTGATCCAACAGTCATGAAATAAGTGGCTCCTTCTTACTCAGAATATGCACTCTTTCTTAAGAGAATTTAAATGATTTTCTTTTACTGTTTATTTATTTTGAGAGAGAGAGAGAGAAAAAGAGCAAATGAACATGGGGGGAGGGGCGGAGAGAGAGGGAGACACAGAATCTGAAAGCGGGCTCCAGTCTCCGAGCTATCAGCACAGAGCCGGACGTGGGGCTTGAACTCATGAACCCGCGAGATCATGACCTGAGCCAAAGTCAGACACTTCACCGACTGAGCTTCCCAGGCTCCCCTCTTATGAGAATTTTAAAGCAAGTATAACTGGCTTAGTACAGGTCAATAATGCCAGAACTAGTCCTAAAATTGGGGGAAAATGTATTCAATGCTTACTGTGAATTAAGCTTTGATGTATGTGTTAAAGCTCAGTCCAGTTCATCATGAAGAGATTTCCCTTGGTTGGGCTGCACTACTAGTTTAGAACATTTTCACAATTTGTAATTCTTTTCTCACAACAACCCTACCAGTGTGAGGTTGGGAGATGTTAATCTTAAATTTACAAGAGATGAAACTAAGTTCCAAAACAAGTTAAACAACGGGCCCTTGGGTACAATCATAGGAAATGGCAGGGCTTGGTTTATAACCCAGTTCTGCTTCACTCAGAGCTCTATGCACTTAATCATTATGCCACATTGGATTCCAGAAAAAATAGCACAGAGCTTATGACTTTAACTTAGGTTAAGAGCATTTTCACTCAGGAAGGCTAGGTGAGTCAAATGTAGAGAGTGCAGACCACACTCCTGGATGCTGTGGAGGTCTGTTCCATTCAATTGTTCTTTATCAGTTGTTCTCAAACTGCATTTGGGCAGGGGGGGGGTGGTCTATGTTTCATAGAGGTCCTGGCAAACAAAATTTATACGTGAAAAAGAGAATGCACCCAAAAGAGTCACAGCATTTGATTCTATCGTATGACACCATAATTAAAAGCCAGAGAAGAATTTGGGTACGTGCTGAATTTGTGAGGTAGCTTCACATTCCCAAACGAGAAGAGCCTTGGTATTATGTTTGTCCTGTTTTGCTTGTTAAATATGTTTATCCAAGTGCATATGAGGGAAATTTACTATGTGAAAGCCTTCACAACACAACAGAAGAAAGAAATTAACATTTAGACAGTTTGTTTTCCACAAACTGTGATATTGAGCCTGAAGATCAGGAAAGAGACCAGACCAAGATGCCTTTGGAGTATAAGCAGCACTACAGATGGTAATCAATGCAGTTGGAAAGGGCATGAAGAGAGAAGGATATGTAAACAGGCTAAAGCAAGCCGATTTGTCTGCCTCAGAATGCCCATAGGACCCAAATGTTACACTGGGTGGGCTGAATAATTTTGGAAGAGTCTAAGGTCCTGCTTAGCTGGAAGAGAACAGACTAGGAGCAAAATGGAGAAACAAACCTAAACTCTGATGTACTTGGGAGGTCCTTGTAGGACACGAAAAGGGAATTAAGACATTCAGTCCCCTTTAAAGTGAAGACAGGATACTGCTAATGCCTAAGCTAAGGCTTTACCAAAACCCCATAGATGGACTGGATTTTCCTGGGAAGTTGTTCTCTGGAAGCACAGTTCCAGGATTTTAGGCATTCTTGGTGTACCTCATCCTGGATTGGCCCATGTTTTGTACACACACATAAATGCACATGGGAGAATGCACTGGCTCTTAAAATCCAGGATCCAAGGCTGGGAGGAAAGGTTGATGCAAAAACATATGCCATCCCACCTCACACCTATCAGAATAGCTAACAGCAAAAACAGAAGAAAATATAAGTGTTGGTAAGGATGTGGAGAAAAAGGAACTCTCATGCACTGTTGGTGGAAATGCAAATTGGTGCAGCCACTGTGGAATACAGTATGAAGTTTTCTCAAAAAATTAAAAACAGATTTATCATGTGAACCAGTAATTCCACGAGTGGCTATTTAACCCAAAGAATACAAAGACACCAATTAGAAAAGATATATGCACCCCTATGTTTATTGCTACATTATTTGCAATAGCCAAAATAGCCAAGTGTCCATCCATAGATGAATGTATAAAGATCTATCTATCTATCTATCTATCTATCTATCTATCATCTCTACCCACACACAGTATAATACTACTAAGCCATAAAAAGAAAAAGAATGAAATCTTGCCATTTGCAACAGCATGGATGTATCTAGAGGGTATAATGCTAAGTGAAATCAGTAAGTCAGAGAAAGATAAATACCATATGATTTTAGACATATGTGGAATTTAAGAAACAGAAAAAATGAACACAGGAAATAAGATAGAAACCAAGAAATAGTCTTATAAATAGAGAACTGCTAGTTACCAGAGGGGAGGTGGATGGGTGAAATAAATGAAGGAGATTAAGAGTACACTAATTGTGATGAGCACTGAATAATGTACAGAATTGTTGAATCACTATATTGCACATTTGGAACTAATAAAACACTGTGCTAATTATACTGGAATTTAAAAAGAAAGGTAAAGTGGGGTGCCTGGGTAGCTCAGTTGGTTGAGTGTCTGAGTCTTAATTTTGGCTCAGGTCATGATCCCAGCATTGTGGGATTGAGTACTGACTGAGTCAAGACTCAGCACTGAGCGTGGAACATGCTTGGGATACTCTCCCCCCCTCCCACGCCCCCCGCCACTCCTCTGCCCCCCTCTTTCCTGCTTGTGCGCTTTCTCTCTCTAAAAAAAAATTTTTTTTTAAGTAAAGGTAAAAGCATCAGCCACTTGTGCTAACAGAGCAGGGCTGGAGGAAGGTAATGGAAGGGGAAGTTGCAGATGGAAGAGTAACCTTGCTTATTCTCTTGATGAGTTTACTATGACTGCCATCAACCAGCTGCTGAGAATTTCATGAGATTTGGTGAGAGGTGATGAGGCAATGGCAGAAGGAAAGAAGAGGAAGCTAGTGGGAGAAAGACCTCATTGTCCCTGCACAACTCATTTAATAGCGCTATACAAATAGGTCAGTAACAACTGTTTGGTCCAAAGTGTGAAATTTGCATTTACTCTGATCAGTTATGTCCTAATTACAAAAGCATCTGATAAAATTATTCAGTGTTATTCTGTGGTAAGTAAAACATTAATAGTACCAGTTATGTATGTCTCTTTTTCTCTCTCTCTCTCAAACATAAAAATTTTAAAAAAAAGAAAACCAGTACTGGTTATATATGTAATCATCTTCATATTAGCTACCACTTATTGAGCACTTATGATGTAGGTGATTTTACATTTATCTCATATAATAATCCTTTAGATCTATGGAATAAGTATTCCCACTTTACAGATAGGGAAACTAATGTTCAGAGGACTTAAGATCTGATTTAAATCACAAAATTATTTAGCAGAGGAAGTGGGATTAGAAGTAGGTATGTCTGGCTCCTGAAATCCCCAATTTACTCCATTATATACCACAGTATCTCCAAGTGTATGTAACGTTTTAAGTTTTCTAGAGTTTGATTTCTCTGAAGCTCTGCAAAGAGTAAGCAATGGTTTAACAGAGTTAATAATCAAAATCAATTTCTTGACTACCTGTGAGTTTAAGAAAAAAAATTTGGTTAGTTTAATACGCTATTACAGGTCAGTAAAAATACCCTCTAAGATCTTCCTTAGTTTTTTTTTTTTTTTCCCCCTATTCTGTTTCTACTAACCAAGTGGTTATGTTATTTGGAAATGTTTTAGATGGCTACAGTGTAGCCTAAGGACTAGAGGGGACTTGGGTGGACACATGGATACCAGCCAGCAGGCTAAGGCAACAATCTAGGTAAAAGTGAGACAAGGGGCCTGTGGTGGAGTGAAGACAGAAAGAAGTGGGTAGATATGAGAATAAGTCAGAGGGGAAATGCAATGATTTGGCAG
Organism: Hyaena hyaena; assembly: GCF_003009895.1. Lineage (NCBI taxonomy): Eukaryota > Metazoa > Chordata > Mammalia > Carnivora > Hyaenidae > Hyaena > Hyaena hyaena. Next base: position 3,805,240 of record NW_024080704.1, read on the forward strand.
TGGATTGGACGGGGAGGGTGAAGGGTGCTCAGTAGGTGTTATCCATAAAATATGGCGAGTAATGAAAGATCCTTGTGTGGATCTGATGAAGTTTTGGGGTGATGGTGGAGTGGTTCAAAGCCAAAGGCCAAGAAAGAATTCTTGAAGACATCTTTGGTGCCAAAAGGTGATTTTATTAAAACATGGGGACAGGACCCATGGTCAGGAAGAGTTGCACTGGAGTCCTGACAGGTAACTCATTATATACTCTCAGATTGGAAGTGGGTCAGGCATAGAATAAGTCTCTAAGGAATTTTGGAAGCAAGGTTCCTAGGACCTTGAAGGGCTAGCTATTTCTAGGGAAACACTGCTTATTACCATTTAATAAATCCTCAGTTAGGAGACCCTTTAGATATATTGGGGGGAGGCATAAGCTTGGAGTATGATTGCCAGCATGTTATCTTGGGGCAGTTTAGATAAAGAAAGTTGACTTACAGGATCTTTGAGGTTGAGCTTATGTTAAGCTACGGTTCTCTTTTGCCCCCACCAAAGTGTCGTCTTTGAGGCAGCTGAGCTCCTAGAGGGAGGTCACTCTGCCAGTTTTCAAGACTTGTCAATGGTCAGTAAGGGAATTTATTTTTTCATTTGCCTTAGTTTTTCACATTACCACGGCAAGCACAGTAACACTTTTCCTTTGTTCTTGGGTAGCCAGGAATGTCCAAGGAGTATCACACACATTCCACCTGTGCTTGGGAATGGGGCGGGGTGGATGCCAGCCTGGTTTTTGCTCTCAGCTTTCCCCAAGCTCCCTCATCAGATCTTTAACAAACCAAAAAACTTGTAAAAGGTGGAGGGGGGAGGGTGAGACAGTTACTTTCTCAGAAGTAAAGAAGGTGGCACATTCAGTGTCAGGACCAAAGCTTTTCCCAGTTCTAAGGTAGTCAAAACTGCATTCTTTAGAGATTCCCCTCTACTAAAAGTTCCTTGGTTTGTGATTTTCCATCAGTCGCGTCCAGAGGTCCCTAAAACCAATGGTTCAGAAAAGTAAAGGACTTGCTTTTTCTCACCTTTATCCCTCCAAGAGGCCTGGACCCGCCCCCTTTCCCGCCAACTGCAGGCCCCGCCCCTCCCGGCCCCGCGCTCTGGACTTTTGGCGCGTTTCCGGGGCCCCGCCCCCCCAGCGTCCGGCCCGCCCAGAACCTGGGACCGTTCGGGCTGGGGTCGGGTGTGAGGCCTGCGGCGTCTCAGTCGTCGCCCAAGCCCTCGCGTCTCAAACTCTGGGAGGATCTCTTCCGGCGAAGGGAGGGCGATGCCGGGGAATCGGCAGCCGAGGGTCCGGTCTGGGAACGAGCCTCGTCCCGCGCCCGCCATGGAGCCCGAGGGGCGCGGAGCCTGGGCCCACAGCCGCGCCGCGCTCGACCGGTTGGAGAAGCTGCTGCGCTGCTCGCGATGGTAAAGACGGACCCTCGGCGGGTTGCCGCGAGGGCGGGGGAGGGGATCTTTTCAAACCCAGGCTTCCTCCTTCCATTCCCGCTCCGCAGTCGGGTGGGCGAGCGGACTTTGTACCTGCCTAGGGATCTGATGTCAGTTGTCCCCTCCCTCGCCCCCACCTCATCCTTTCCGCGCGGCTTGCCTTTTCTTTATCAAACCCGACTAAGATGGTAGTTGCCGAACTTTTAGCGGGCCCAGGACGCGTCTGGAGGTGTGGTTAAAAATGCAGATTTCAGGCCCCGCCTCCAGACTTTGAATCTGTGGGGCTGGGGTGGGGCTAAGGTATTGGCCCTTTTTACAGGGCCCTGGATCCTTCTAGAGCCTAGGGCTGCGAACTTTGAAGGGGCCCGCTAAGTTTCAAACAGCTGTCACTCATTGCCAAGCTGCCTCTTTGATCTTACTTCGTTGCAGCTCTTTCTAGGTAGAGGAGAGAGTTTTGGGGACCCTTGCTGGAGGTAGATTGAAGATGGCAGTGTGATGGACACAGCCATTCTATTTGTCATTCAGTTTCTCATTTCCTTGGTTTAGTCAAAAGGCTGTAATCGCTTGGGGTTCCAGCTCTTAGAGATGCTATTTATTATCATTTTTTGCTTCTTATTTTCCTTCATGCTGTTGCACCATGGGAGCCCTCTCCCTTCAAGTTTTCATTATATCTGAAGACATCATTTTCATGACTGGTACTCCGTGCTTTTCCTGTAGCTTTTCCTAGTATACAAACCAAGGAGGTTTATAAAACCCAAGAAGAGCTTGTTACCCTTTTCGTTTCTTCCAAAAGCATTGATTGAGCACCTGCTGTGTGCACAGCTCGGTATTTCTGCATCCATATCACTCAGGCAGGTTTTCTCTCTGCTTGTAGCTGTCCTGACTGTATTTCTTTTTTGGACTTTGTTTTGAATCTCCGATTTCCAACCTGCAGAACTTAACATAAAGTACACGTTACAGCAGCTTTTTTCTTTAAAAATGAGGCGGACTTAACTGTCACCGAGTTTTGCACTTATATTTGGTTTTACAAAAACTTAAAAAAAATCACTGCACTCCTTAGAAAAGTGGCACTTTTGCTAGGATACATGGAGACGTTCTGAATTGTGTGTGTTTTTTCATAACACAGGGGTCCTCCATCTGAGAATGAGAAATTTATTTTTTTTTAATATTTTTATTTATTTCTAGGAGAGAGAGAGAGAGAGACAGCGTGAGCAGGGGAGGGTCAGAGAGAGAGGGAGACACAGACTCTGAAATAGGCTCCAGGCTCCGAGCTGGCAGTCAGCACAGAGCCCGACGCGGGGCTCGAACCCACGACCCGCGAGATCATGACCTAAGCGAAAGTCGGACGCTTAACCGACTAAGCCACCCAGGCGCCCCTGAGAATAAAAAATTTAAACCTAGCTCTCCTAGTTGCTATAATGGAAGCAATTATAATCAAACCCTAGTAGTTAAACAAAACTTAGACTTTCAGATGGGACATTTCTGTTTGGAAGGTACTAGGGCAGCAGCGTAGTGCTTCACTTAGAGTGTAGTCAGGATGGCTGAGTTCACGTTCCAGCTTTGACATTATGGCTCCGGTCACTTACGTATTTATTAAAATTTAAAAAAAAAATTATTTTGAGAGAGAGAATGCAAGAGTTGGGGAGAGAGGCAGAGAGAGGGACAGAGAATCCCAAGGAGGCTTGTGCTGTCAGCATAGAACCCTGTGGTGGGGCTTGATCCCAAGAACCTTTTGAACATGACCTGAGCTGAAATCAGGAGTCAGACGCTTAACTGACTGAGCCACCTAGGCACCCCATGGCTCAAGTAATTTAACTTCTGTGCCTCAGTTTCTCCATCTGAGTGATAATAGTGCTCTGCTCATCCACCTATGAGGATTCATTACTAATAGAAGGTATTGAACACCTGCAGAGTGCTATTTTGGCATTGAGGATTCGTTAGTGAACAAAGTAGACAACAACTTCAGTCCTTAGGAAGCTAACATTCTGTGGGAGGGAGGAAACTAAATGAAAATATAGGTGTAAAGTGTTCAGTATGGTGGTTGTTATAGAATAAGTGATAAATAATATCTGTCATAAAAATACAGAAAAGCATAGCCGGCTTGCTGAGTGGTTTGGGGAAGGCAAACTAAGTGATTTATAAGAAAAAGAATAAGAATAATCCATAGGTTGTCGTGAAATCTAATACAGCCAATTTCACTTAAAAATTTTTTTTAACGTTTATTTTTGAGAGAGAGGTAGAGTGGGGGGGGGGGGGCAGAGAGAGCGAGTGAGACAGAATCCAAAGCAGGATCCAGGCTCCAAGCTTCGAACTGTTAAAGAGTCTGTTGCAGGGCTCAGACCCACGAACTGTGAGATCATGACCTGAACTGAAGTCAGACGCTTAACCAACCAACGCTTGAGCCACCTAGGTGCCCCCCCAATTTCACTTTTTATCCCCTGCCAAATAGTTTTCTAGTTTCTAACCAAAGTGAGCAGACAATAAGAGCCAGAGGGCTGAAAGTAGACATCAGTAACTAGGTCCAGACTTTTATTACATCTTATATTGTTGGCTGGAGTATAATACTGAAATCCAGTGAATCTTCTTAAAAAATTAATATATGAACCACGGATGGAATAACTAAATCTCAGTAGTGTCTTTGAAGATTTTAAACTAGAGCTTGGCAAACTTTTTCTGTAAAGAGTCATATAGTAACCGTTTTAGCCTTTGCTGACCACCATCTGTGTTCTTACTATTTTTTGTCTTACAACCCTTAAAAACATAAGAAGTTTTCATGTACAGAAGGCTGTACAGAAACAGTCTACTAACTTGATTTGGTGCTTAAGCTAAAGTTTGCTAAACTGTTCTAACAGGCCTTAAGTTTAAAAATCCTCAGTGTAAAATTTTATACGACATGGGGTTTAATATTTAGAAATGATTTTGCATTCCTGTCGGTGTCTCTACGTTTTGGCACTGTCTGTAGTATGTAGACCGTGGCCTGTTGCTTCTTACCAGGGAAAATAACCCCTTTTTTCCCCACCGGTGCCTTTCGCTGGAGCTGCCTGACACCATTGCTTGAAAGGAGCAACTCAGGATGGTCTTTTTCTTGCTTTGTTACCTACGGTTCCTGGCAGTGTCCTATTATTTGAAATTGTGTGTCAGTATGCCCTTTTACAGATTTTCAGAGTTCTACCCAGTGGACCAGTGATTACCCCGATTACCCTCACATTCAGCTTGCAGCTGTCATCTATATTGTGTTCCCAGGTGTCACCTGTCTTAAGTAGCATATTGATTGATCTGTTTTACAGGAAGCATTGCTTGTGGGTGAGGGTGGATTGGCTACATTATAGGGCATCGTTTCTTGACCTTTAACATAAGTATGACTCCAAGGTGCAGCTGATGAAATTTTTCAAGAGGCCAGATGTGACATTTGTGTTAGGTCCCAGCCTCACAACCAGATAGAAGCTATTTAAAGATTTGGAAAAATGAGACAGGAAGCTCGTATCATTTGAGAGGGTGACAGAAAACATAGTAATAATGTGTTCCTAAAGGAAGTAGGAAAAAATAATAAGAGCTGTAATGTAAAAGACCGGGTGACATATGACACTATTTTGTGAATTAAAATAATTAGGTATCTCTTGACATTTGTGTGCGTGTTGACCTCTACTGTAGTGTGATTTGGAGTTCTGGCACTTTTTTAAATCAACGTTTAGTGAAAAGTAAAAAAGCAATCGTGGTGACTTTTAGCATAGATGATTTTATTTTTCTAAATTATCTTTTGTCATTTTAAAGGCAATCAAGATTGTTTTCTTTTACAGCATTGCTTAGTGGTTACGAGCATTAATTTTGAACTCTGGCTTCAAATCCTGTTTTAGTGATTTTGAGTAAATTATTTTATCTTGCATGTTTCCTTTTCTCATTTGTGAAATGAATAGTAGTAGTTTCTGTCTTAAGAGGTTGTTATCTGAATTAAATGAGTTAATATTTGTAAGATACTTAGAGCAGTGCCTATTATGTTCTATGTGCTATATGGATGTTTGTAAAGTAAAGGATAGACTTCCTGACCCCAGCTTTAAACTTCTGTCTTCATTAACTTTGAATGTTCAGAAGCACTTTAATAGGCCAGTGATCCTTAAGTGGGATGATTACTCCTTTGGCTTGCTCTGGTGCTGGTTCTTCATTAGGACCATAAATGAGGCACCACATTAGGGGTGACATGGTGAGACATTTTCTACCTTTAAGGAGCACATGCTTAACAGGGATAAAATGCACACAGAGTTCAGGATAAATTTTGATGAAGGCCAAGGAGATGTAGAGAAGAGTACTTGGATGGTGCCAGTGGAGGAAAGCTTCATGGCTTTTGAATTGGGCCTTGGAAAGAGTTTCACAGATGGAGACTGGTGGAGTATGCTAATCGCAGTAGGCTAAAACGTACTGTAGAATAAAGGGAAAGTGAGTTAGATGGGCAGAGAGTTAAGAAAGGGTCATATCAGAGAGTGATTGGTAGCCTAACAACTGACTATTCAATTGGTTCACATAGTTCCTAAGTAGAACAATATGTGTAACTTTCCTGAACTTTGATGTCTTATCTATAAGAGGAAAATGGACAAAGGGCTTTCTAAGGCTCCCTCTAGTTCTGCATATTCCATATTTTAACATACATCCAGAAAAGGCACAGTCATTGGTGTTCAGATGTATCATGTATCCCTTTTAAATGTAGGATTTATTTACTTATATGGTATTTTGATTCTTTGATACACATTTCATAAAGACAGGTACACATTTCATACAGACAGGTTCACATTTGTAGCCACAGTGCTGAACATGTAGTTTCTTAGTGTTGGTTAAATTAGTGCATGAAAGAATTTAGGTTAAGTTAGGATCACATTTAAGTAGGCTTTACAAGTGGAAATACCAGAAGGACCTTGTTAATTCACTTGACTCACCCAGAATCCTCCATAGGTTCCTGGGGTTAGTTACCCATAGCAAACAATGACTAGGGTCTTAGAGCAGATGTAGAAGGTAGAGGTCTTTCCCCTTTGGAGGTAGAGCTAGAACCACAGACCCATTATAGGCCTCCATGTACCTGGTCTTCTGTAGTGCTTGTGACTCCCAGAGAAACTTAACTGAGGCATTGAGCACCTGTTCCCCATAGCATTGGGGATGGTTGTACAAGTGAAGTTCTTGTTATTTGAGCCTGGGACTTTGAGGAGAGATTTTAGGCTGGGAGTGCACTTTTAACAGTCCTCTGCTTTAGATGGCTTGAAGGCATAGTTCTGGAAGTGAGCAGGGAAGAGAACATAAAGAGCCTTAAAACTCAACATTTGAACATTAGGTAGAAAAGGTAAAGTTAAGGACAGTTACTTAGATACTGTTTTGCTTTGGAAGAAAGGGAATAGAGGACACATAACCAGAAGTATTTGAGGAAGGTATGCAGAATATTCTCTGTGCTTATCTGTCTCATAACAGTAGATCCTATTATAATCAGTCATTAACAGACAGAATCCTGTTGCCCATTTGGCTTTTGGGATATTGACTCATTGACTTATTCAATATTTATAAACACTAAAAAATTAGACATAATTAAAAAAAATTCCCATGTGATTTACTTGAATCTGGCATACAAAATAACTACACAGAATAAGATGCTTTTGTGTCAGTATTCATATCCCTTACCTAACAGTTTTATTTCTTCTAAAGATAAATATGTTTAATTGGCTTGAAAAACCTGTGCATTTTGGTGTTAAATGTGTTGACCCACACTTAAAAGTTACTTGGCGATTTTCAAAAATGTAAGAGCACTGTGGTAGCTATCTTGCCTAATGTTAAATAGCCGTTTATCTCAGTAAGCTTAGGAAGCCATTCTGTTAAAAAATAGGTCTGCCTCAGTATTGTAATCTCAACTGAATTTACTTTCCCTTTCTTCTTTGCAAATAAATTTTTATATCAATAGGCCCTTTTAAAAAAAAAAATTGTTTGTTCTCACTACTTAGTTCTTCCCTAAGTTATAATCCTCTGGCTGTGCTGATCTTTCCAAATCAGCTACATGTAAAGTAACAGAAGTATGACTGCTGATGGGAAAAAGTAGAGTAGCTGAATTTTCAAGGTACAAAAATCTTGTTACCATGCAAATGTCTTCTCTTATTCTTCTGGATTTTTTTCTTTCTAATATATATGTATATCCAACAAAGAATAGGGTAAAGATAAAATAGAATTCTTAATATAAATTCATTTTTTATGTACTCTTCCATTTGCTTCATTCACTAAGGATTTATCAAAATTCTGCTGTTCATATAGCACCATGCTAGAGAGGTAATGGTGTGTTGGGGAGCTCAGAAAAAAATAAAAGTCAAGATCTCTTGTTTGTAGGGCTAGAGTCTACTTGGAAACCAGGGGTTGGGGGGGATAAGGAATCAAGCAGATAAAATACAAAATAATTTAGCTTTCAGCATTGATTTCCAGAGCTCCAAATAGATGCTGTCTTTCTGGAACTTGAGAGCATTTTGTAATTCTCTTAAGTCATATACTAACTTTGCTTATCAGATTACCTAGTTAGATTATAAACCCTTAGTGTAAGTACAGATTGTATTGCAGTCAACCTTGTGTTCTTTATATGTCTGGTGCAAGGTACAGATTTTGCATAAGTGATGGTATGGAAACTAAAATCCAAGAATTTCTGTGCTTTGTTTAGTGTCATTTTTATTATGTCATCCTGGATAATATTTGGATAATGTGTTGGGCTTAGTTTTGGCGGTTGGGGGGAGGACGTGTAGTCTAGGCTGGGGAGAACCGTCTGAGCAGTTGTGGGCTTGGTTTTGGATCTTGGGTATTATTTGAGAAATATTACAGACACTGGCCTGCTGAGAACACAGAGTTTTGTGGATGAGCAGTGCAAGAAGAGTTTGCTTGCTTTGGAGCTACTGGTTGTGAAGAACTTTCTAATACTAAGTTTTTCAAAATTGAAATAATACGTGCATTAAAATATCAAGGTATATGGTGATTAAATATTCAAGGGAGTAACAGGTGAGCCTGAATCCTTTTCTTTAAGAACCACTATGAGCAATACATTGCGTGCCCTTTAAGAGGTTTTCTGTGTTTATGTGAGCATTGTAAGCTTCAGATGAGAAGATACTATACATCAGGAAGATGTATCATGATTTATTTAACCATTTCCTTGTTGGTTAAAATTTTGATTGTTTAGACTAGATTGTTTCTGGTCTTTGGCTATAATAAGCTGTGCTAGAATGAATATCCTTGTCAATGGCCTTTAAAAATTTTTAGTTAAAATTATTCATGAACAGAGCGCCTAGCTGGCTCAGTCAGTGGAGCCTGCAACTCTTGATCTCAGGACTGTGAGTGAGTTCAAGCCCCGTGTTGGATGTAGAGAGTACTTAAAAATAAAATCTTTAAAAGCAAATAATGCATGAACATAGTCAACAAAGTCAAAGTCAAAGACATAATGAAAACATTCTTTTGCTTCATCTACTCCAGATATATACAACTTCTTTCATCTTTTAGTTCTTCATGGTTTACATCTACATTTCCGAATAATACGTTTCTATTGCTGCCTCTTAATTTTTTCTATTTAGACATTATTTATAACTTTGTAACTTCCTGCACTAAAAGATGAATTTTCTTACTATTATCTATTAACTTCCTACAGTGGAAGGTGACTGGGTATAAAATTTGAAGTACAAAATAATTTTAAATCATGATTCTGAATGCTGGGCATCCCTTATCACTCTTGAGATGTCATATGCTGTTCTGAATCCTTAAAAAAATACATAAATGTATATCTGTATATATGTGTGTATATGCATACATATACATACATACACATAAGAATTAAAACTAAAAACACGACATTTTAGTTTTAATTCTTAATCTCTGGAATCTCTTTATTATCCTGTCTAGATAGACATCTTTGGTATTTTAGAGTTTCAGTTTTGCAAGCATCTGAATATCTCTGACAGATAAATTCCTGACACGGGAATAGTTGAATTCAAAGTGGGTGCATTTAAAATTTTGATAGTTATTGTCTGGTTGTAATAAAAATTGTTTTCTTCCAGAGTACTTCTCTGCTAAGCTCTAGACATTGTCTGAAAGCCTAGCTTTGACAGAGATCATTGCCACTCTTTATCTGCTCTTTAAGCTCTTCATTAACAATTTTTTGAACTTGACACCACACCTCTTCCTCCCACTCTTGGGTATAACACCCTTCTCCCTGCTCCTTCCACTAAACACGTGTACATACTTTTCTGCACATGCACATACTTCTCCGTCAGTCTTCCAGTGTCCTTCCTCATCTGTTAACAGCAACAAAAAATATATTTTAGCTCACAAATTAGAATAATTAGTACAATTGATCAGTTATTCATATATACTAGGTTCATTGCTAATCACTCTGTAGCATCTCATTGCTAGGGTGAAGGGTCAGAACCATAGATAACAGGTTCAGAGTCATCATAGAAAGGAAATTTAAGTGTAGAAATAAAAACAAGGCATTGAGTTGACTACTGCCGTAGAAAGCCAGAAGACCGTGAACTGCATCCTTGGGGTAAGCCTACAATTGAGAGACAGGAAAAGAAGCAGCTAATGGAATGCTGAAATAGGCAGATAAATGTGCTATAAGAAAATGAAAACTCAACAGAAGGAAAGGTTTCAGGAAAGAAGGTGAGGTCAATGTTACCTCACAGAGAAGTCTGGGAAAACGAGGCCTAAAAATGCTTTGGAGAACAGTTTCAGCAGAGTTGGGAGTTCAAGCTAGGGAGAGAAGGAGATGTATGTAGTGAAAAGTGTAGAGCATTTACTGAGGACCTTATATCTGCAGGAAGGGGAAGAGCTGGGGTTGAAGGTAGAGCGAGGCAGGATCCAAAGAAGGTGCTGTTTTTTAGGGTGGAGGAGACAGTACCTGTGCATGTTTAGTTGCAGATAGAGGAAGAAATTTTGGTGAATATAATGATGAGAATCAACCACTTTAGGAGACAGGGAAGATACTAGATCTAGGGACTAGATACTAGGGATCTAGGAGGAGCAGCACATTTTAAGAAGGAAGAATGACTGCAGAACATCTTTCCCTCTGAGCCCAGAGGGAGGGACAAGATTGTGGGTGAAGAGGTCGGACTAGGTCTAGGTGGTGAAAAGATCGCAATCAGGTTAATGGGATTTAGGAGCGTGGAGACTGTTTTGAATAGCCATCTATTCATTTGTTTATTTACTGAAAGTCTAATATACCACTTTGGTAGAGATACAAAGGTGAAGAAACTACCAACTGAATTTATAGAGACAGGTGTACATTTCTGTCTTTTGATAATTGTCATTCATCCCCTGAGAGGATGTGAGGAAGGAGTGGACTGTGGGGCCTATCTGGCATTGGCATTTGTGAGTGTCTAAAAGGTCAGTGAAAATAGGGTGGTGGTGAAGAGGTCTTGTGAAGTAGTAATGGTGGCCTAGGAATCCAAGGAGCTAATGAGCTGAATGGAGTTCTCTCAAGGTGGAGAGCAACTTGAAGGTGGAGGTTTCATCAGAGTGATGGAATAAAATAATATAGGGAGTGTATAATGATAGGATGAAGTGAGATGCATCATTTCTGAGATCTTCTTATGGAACTTGTAATGAAGTAGAATTCACCACACTTGATTAGGAGAGGAGTGATTAGATTTGGTAGGTGAAATAGTGAGCAAAAATTATAGGAGGAGTGTGATCGTTGTAGCAGAGATCACCTTCATTGCCAGAGTCACAAAAGTGGCTGGCACTTCAGAAGTCATGTTTTTAACACTATGATCTGTGTAGTGGGATAAAAAAATCAGACATTGCGAGTTTTTAAAAAGTAATGGGTTTTATAATGTCAGTGAGCACCATTTTTGATATCTTGAGGATAACATTGTAGGTGTGTACTCTGTTTTTAGCATTCTTTCTGAAAGCTCAATTTCACTTTAATGTTCACATCTATTAAATGTGCAGTTTGATACTTTTGATCTTTCAAGAAATGTGGAAAACTGTTTTTATTGTTATGTGGTGTATATACAGAGGTAATTGGATTATAATGCTGTAAATACCTAAAGGTCCTAAGGTTAGTGTAATAAACCAAGCATTAAAAAATATTCATCCTTCAAAAGCTTTATTTTCTCCTGTTTGCTCTTGCTGCACTACACCCTCTGAATATAATGACTTGATGTGTTTATTAATAAGTATGTACTGTAAAGTTTCTGAGGATTATCAAATGTAGCAGGTATTTTGATGGACAATAATTGTTTGTCTCTCTTTCCCCAATGCCATGAGTCACACTCAATCTGTAGAATGTCAATCTGATGATTCCTATTTGCAGTTGCTTAAAGAACAAAACAATTAATTGTGAACTGAAAGAATGGCTGTATTTTTGACAAGGCATCTAGAAAAATAAATGGCCTCTTAACAATAGCCAGTAACCAATGTATTCCTGTGGGAAACCATGAATTCTTACGGTCAAGGTGGTCAGATGTTCTGATTTTCTTGGGTCAGTCCTGCTTTACACCTGCTGTCCTGTGTCCTATTTAATTGTTATGCCCCATCACTGCCAGAAATGTTCTCATTTGGACAATTTATTATATGGTCATTCTACCTTTCAGACCTTATTTTGAAATTTATGGTCTATACTTTGAATTATTTTAAAAAAAAATTTTTTTTTTAATGTTTTATTTATTTCTAGGAGAGAGAGAGACAGCGTGAGCAGGGGAGGGTCAGAGAGAGAGGGAGTCACAGACTGAAACAGGCTCCAGGCTCTGAGCTGGCAGTCAGCACAGAGCCTGACGCGGGGCCCGAACCCACGAACCGCGAGATCATGACCTAAGCGAAAGTCGGACGCTTAACCGACTAAGCCACCCAGGCGCCCCTATACTTTGAATTATTAAGTGAAGATGTATCTTAGTAGTTGAAAGAAGCAGTCAGTGATTGGTTTTACCAACCTCTATAAGAGGAATAGAGATACTTAAACAAAATTGCTTCTTTCTGAATTCCCACTATATGCCTTATAAAAAATGTTATAGTTTGTACTGAGTTTGGTAGTAACTATTTGAATTTAGATTTGTGATGATACAATGTTTAATCAGGGAATAACAGCCTTTCAAATAAATACATCTTTAGTATCTTCTGCTTTGGAAAGAGAAATATGATAGTGTTGGCCTTGGATTTAAGAAATGTTGGGTAATAAATGTTTGTCTAACAATGACCTAAGTCTTGATTGTTTTCCTTTCAGCACTAATATTCTGAGGGAGCCTGTGTGTTTAGGGGGATGTGAGCACATATTCTGTAGGTAAGTAATTACAGCTTGATACATAGTGTGACTATATTTTTTTCCTAGGTCATCCTCATTTAATCACATTAATAATATGTTGTATGTTATGTTTGGGTAACTCTCAGAGACTACAAAGAACTTACTGTACATTGTCTCATTTTGATACTTAAAACTGTCTTAATTTAAAAATAGCATCAAAGCTCAAAGGCGATGACTTGTTCAAAGTTGAAGAGCTTAGTAAGTAGCTCTGCTAAGCTTCGGGAGAAAAATCTGTTATGTAATTGAAATACGGCTCTTTTTTTCCTTCTGGTTAGTTTTGAGTCTAGATCTTCGAAAATCTTGCTTTTACAGTTATTGGATTAATTTTCTGGGGCTCCCGTAACGAAGTATCAAAGACTGAGTGGTTTAGGATGACAGAAATGTATTGTCTAACAGTTCTGGAGGCTAGAAGTCCAAGAGCAAGGTGTCAGCAGGGTGGTTGCTTCTGAGGGCTGTGAGGAAAATCCTTTTCCATGACTGTCCTACCTTCTGGTAGGTAGAGAACCTTTGTCTTCTGGCACTCTTTGTCCTTCCTTGGATTGTAGGTCTATCACTGATTTTAACCTTCATGTTCACACGGTGTTCTGTCTATGTTCATGTTTGTCTCTGTGTCCAAACCTCTTTGTAAGAATGCTAGCTCTCTTGGAGTGAGGCTCACCTCAGTGATCTCATGTTAATTTGATCTTGCGAAAGACCCTGTTTCCAAATAAGATCACATCTTAGCTACTGGGGGTTAAGACTTCAACATCTTTTTGGGGGACACAGTTCAAGCCGTAACAGTTACTATGGAATTATGTCCGTGTTATAGTATGAAAGCCTGGCATATAGATTAGAATACTAGATCTTCATCTCATTCTATTTCTTATTCTGGAGAAATCAATTAAAGAGCTGAATGTCTTGGTTTAACTGTGTGTGAGACAAGGTCCAGATAGCCTCCTTTGAGTCAGTTTTTTAATGACTTCAGTGATGACTGTGTGACTATCTGACATGAACGACTTCAGCATGAAGTTTAAGCACACATGAAAAGAACTTGCTGTGTGGCTGCTGTGGGCCAATGTGTGGGAAGCAACTATGCCTGGGGTCCCCGTTTTCCTTCTGGGAACTTGAGTTTGATATATGGGGCATATCCAGCTGGAAGGTGGGATAGGGAAAGTACATGTTGCCCACCTGATCTCTCTGTTTGGAGGATGATCAGGACTTCACATGGGCAGAGCACGTCTGTCAGTCATCCTCCCGTCTTCTGTGACCATCTCGGGCATCTTCATGGCAGTAGAGCGGACTGTCGATCACACAGCTGCTCAAGGCAAAACCCACAAGTAATACCCAACTGCTCTTTTCTTCCTTGTCACGTCATTAAGCTCTGTCAGTTCCACCTCACAATGTACCTTGAATCTTGAATTTTCCCACTCTTCTCTATATTTACTAGGGTTTATTTGATCCAAGCCACCATCGTATCTCTCAGACTGGTGTAAGTTCATAACTGCACCCCTTCCCCATTTTCTACATTTCTTCATAGTGATCTTTGAAAAATGTAAATCACATCCATATCATTACCCTCCTTAAAGTCCTCTAGTGGCGTCTTTTGCAGTTGGAATAAAATCCAAACGCTTCACTATAAGGTCTGGAAGACCTTGTATAGGACCCGCTTCCTGCCTGTCTCTCCAGCCACACTTCCTGCTAGCTCACACTGTCTAGCTGCCTTCTCCTTTTAGTTCATTAAACACACCAAACTCATTCCTGCCTCAGAACTTTTGCTATTTCCTCCTCCTAGAATGTACTACCAAATTTTTGTGAGGCCAACTTTTCATCAGTTACATTTCAGGTCATATACCACCACCTCCAAAAGACCTCTCGTGATCCCCTTATGAAATATGTCCACTTCCTGTCCTTACTCAGTAGTAAGCAGATTTATTTTGTTTCAGCTCATGTACTCGCTGTATGTAATAGAACAGTGACAAAGCTGCTGGAACAGAACAAACACGATGAAATTGTATGTAAAGTGTGTGTGTGTGTGTGTGTGTGTGTGTGTGTGTGTAAGTATGTATGTGATTGGTAGAGATCTGTATCTTTAAGTGGGTTCTAAAAGGGTTTGTGATTTAAAATGGACAACAAAAAATCAAGATACACATGAGAACATCTCAAAAGAGAAAATGGTCATCTGTTATATGACATGAACATAGGAAAGAATACATTCAGTGCAGTTTTGGTTCATTTTGATTATGTTATGCCAAGAATTGGGTAACTGTATTCTTTGCAGATTTGAAGCTGTGTCAAACTGCTGAGCAATGTTGTAAATACCATGAAGATTTTTTTTAATGTTTATTTATTTTTGAGAGAGAGAGCATGAGTGGGGGAGGAGCAGAGAGAGAGGGAAATACAGAATCTGAAGCAGGCTCCAGGCTCTGAGCTGTCAGCACAGAACCCAATGCAGGACTTGAACTTGTGAACCGTGAGATCATGACTTGAGCTGAAATTGGACACTTAACTGACTCAGCCACCCAGGCGCCCTTTTGCAGTTAAAAAAATTTTTTTAATGTTTATTTTTGAGAGAGAGAAACAGTGTGTGAGTGTGAGAGGAGCAGAGAGAGAGGGAAACACAGAATCCGAAGCAGGCTCCAGGCTCTGAGCTGTCCGCACAGAGCCCAACGTGGGTCTCAAACTCGTGAAACCGTGAGATCATGACCTGAGCCGAAGTTGGACGCTTAACCAGGCACCCCATAAATACCATGCAGTTTGAAAAGGTGGTTTGATATATACCAGTCTAGTTGAAGCATCGAAGTGGAGGGGTACTGGTGGAAGGGGCACAGATTTTTATGTCACTGACAGTGTTGTGGTAGATACAGGATACTTTCATGCCAATTCTTATAAAAGGAGTCCATGTATTCTCTTTAAGATAGAAATCATTTAAAATATAGGGCAGACATATGCAGACTTTTTGACCTTTAAAAATTGAGGATCCCAAAGCAGTTTTGCTTGTATGTGTGTATTTAACATGTAAAATTGAGATATTTAAAAAATACTATTCACTTAAAAATAACAATAATAAATTCATTACATAGTATATAAGCAACACTATTTTAAGAAAAAAATAACCATTTTATAAGCCAAAGAAAAACTAATGAGGAGACTGATACTGTGTTATATTTGTGCAAATCTCTTTATTGTTTTGCTGAACAGAAGACTGTAGATTCTCGTATCTGCTTATGTAATCATTCTGTTGTGATCTGTTGTTTTGATTGCAGTATGTGAGGAATATCTTGTATTATACATATGCATAGTTGGAAAAAAGGATTTTTAAATAGTCTTTTTAGATAATTATGGATATTCTTCTTTGATACTACACCATTACTTAGAAAGTGCTGGTTTCTTTAGATTTGTAACAGTGTGGACTCTAAAAGGATTCCAATGAACTTTTTGTATTCTGTTCCACTAAATTCATTGAATTATCCTATGCTGTGAATGGATCTTTCACCCAGCATGATTTTATGACCTAATCCATTGATCATTTGGAAAATACTGGCTTACTGAGTTATACAGATCTATTGAGAAATGACATCTTTCCCCAGAATTCTAGATTAATGTTTACAAAATAATTTGAGAACAATTACAAGATGAACATTATAGAATGCATAAAATAGACTGAGTACCGGTGTGGTGCTGGGTAAGTGTCTCACCTAATTGGATCTCATTTTCTTTATCTGAAAATAAGGTAATGATTCTTGAGGAGTGAATTGTGACTCTTGTCACTGGTGTTCCTCAAGTACTTAAATATTACATAACATTTGATGATTTCATCCTCCTGTACGATCAGTTTCCCTATTTTCTATGTTGGAGTTTTAAGTTAAGGGTTCTTAACTACAAGCAAAGAAACTCAAAGAATTTCCTTTCTTTGCTAAAGAAATTTGACATTTATTGAATCCAGTGATCTGGAGGCTCTATCTTAGCCTCAGCATAGATTACAGATTTGTTTTATAACATTTATTGAGTTACTTTGCATCAGAAATGATGCCAGAATCTAGAATACAAAGAATAGAACCACCACAGGCTTTTTCTGGAAGGAGCTCATATTATAAGAATCCTTTGTGCCTACAAATGAGTGGGTCACGTGAAAAGGAATGTGGTATTTGGGGGAGATGTGGCTTTTATCGGTTAGGTTACCCAGTCTTGGAGCTAAGGAAAGAGTGGAGTGTTAGGTTTCTTATTTCTGAATCCACAGATAAGATTTGGAGGTGAATTGTGACCCCCTTTTTTTCTTTTTTACAAAAGCTTAGGTATATCTTCAGATTTGCAAAGGGTTTGTAATCCCTATAGTTAAGAAAATCCCCCTGTGAGACTTTAACTTCTAGACAGATAACATGAGATAATTTAATTGAGTCTACAGGTTATAAAAATGTCTGAAAGAATCAAATATCTTTTCTCAGAAACTACTTTAAAGCCTTTAGACACTTGTCTGCAAACAAAACAAAAAATACCTTTCCCAATCTCTTTGCAATAATTTGCCATGAAGCATAGTGTTAAGATTTAGGATAGAAATGGTTGACATGCATGGCTGTTATACATTTGGTACTAAATATGTTTGTTTATGTCCTTCTCTGTACTCTTACCCCTTAGAAGCTATAGATATATTTGCATGAAAAAATTATTCAGATTAATGTCTAACTAAGTAAAATCTCTTCATATCAAATTACCTGAGCAACTTTAGATATGGATTTTGTATGTATGTGTATCATACTCTTTCAAAAACATCATTTTAACAGATATTATATGTTTGCCCATTACTTCTGTTGAAACTCTGTCTATGTTTATTTTTTGGAATTCAAATTCTGCTGAATGCATTGATATATATATATATATTTTTTAATCTTTTTAAAGTAATTGTGTAAGTGACTGTATTGGAACCGGATGTCCAGTGTGTTACACCCCAGCCTGGATCCAAGATGTGAAGATAAACAGACAGTTGGACAGCATGATCCAGCTTTGTAGTAAGCTTCGGAATTTGCTACATGACAATAAGCTGTCAGGTGAGAAAGATCACTCTTTTTCTTCAATAAATATCTGATGGATTCATATTGATCACAGAAAGTATGTAAAGATCTATCAGGAATTCTGATGACATATTTCAGATTTTAAGATTTACAGTGTTTACAATTATTTTGAGAAGTGACAGATAACTTAGAAGTCACTTAGAGAAGCCAAGGTCCAAAGAGGTTGAATGATCTTACCTAACATCACATGTGTAGTTAGTACTGGAAATGAGAAATCAAGCCCATTTCTTCTGATTGTCAGTCCAGACACTTTTCACCACCTACACTGCCTGCTTTTTACAGTTATAATAATTTCTGTATAATATATATGGAAAAGTGATTTTGTCCTTAAATTCACTTAAATACACTTTTACAAGATAAAATACAACCTTCTGTGCATGGCTTTTCTAGACTGAATTAATTAGATGAGCACATTTTGAAAGAGCAAAAATCTAATATTCATTTTCTTTTCTATTTAAATGGGGGTTAATGTTTTTCAAATTGTTCTTAGACTCTGTGTATTAACTATATATCTTCCCGTTGCGCTTTCTGCTGAGAACTAATTAGCTGGGGAAAGAAAGTAAAAGGTTTTGAATCTTCATAATTAGATATTGGAATTGTCTTTTTATTGACCAGATCATGTCATTTTAGCTTATGTTTATAGGATAACCTTTTCTTGACTGGCAGGATGCTGTGAATGATTGATAATGCTCACATAAAATGGTTGAATTTCCATTTTTAAATCTTCTGATCTTAGATTTCTGACATCCTGTGTTATTGTCAGCTACTAAAGGTGAAGTTGTTTAGACAAATTAAAGAAACAAGGCAAATACTTTGTCTTTTTGACTAGGTCTATATTTTTAAGAAGAATTTAAATCATAGCCTACCTATGAAAAATTTTGCTCATCTAATCATTGTATTAGACTCTATTCTTTTAGGTTATAATGTGGTATGTGATAAAGTTTTACATATTTTCAGATGTAATTATATACTTATATACATTTCAAAAAGTATTTACCTTTTTGAAAAGACAATACTGGGCAGTAAATCTCTTTAAGAGCATAGAAGGAAGTTTCATTATTATCATTATGTTTTCCTTCTTATTCGGAGGTAGGTCTGATAGCATGTAATTTTCTAATTAAAATGATTAGTGTATGATATGTCTCCCCCCCCCCCCCATATAGATACCAGTGATTAAAGAGAGTTCATGCATCTTTAGAGGGGGTTGAAGGAGAGGATTAAAGTCTTTTTTTTTTTTTTTAAGATTTTCTATTTTTTTTTAGTGTTTTTTATTCCTTTTTGAGAGAGAGAGACACAGAGACAGCATGAGCAGTGGAGGGTGAGAGAGAGAGGGAAACACAGAATCTGAAGCAGGCTCCAGGCTCTGAGTTGTCAGCACAAAGCCTGATGCGGGACTCGAACCCACAAACTGTGGGATCATGACCTGAGCTGAAGTCGGACGCTTAACCAACTGAGCCACCCAGGCACCCCAAAGATTTTGTATTTTTAAGTAATCTCTGCACCCAATGTGGGGCTCAGACTTACAACTCTGTGATCAAGAGTTGCATTCACTATAGACTGAGGCTTCCAGATGTCCTTAAACTCTTGATTTAAGTGTACAACATGAAAAATGTTCATGTCTACCTGAAGGTGGCTTTTGTCAGAATCTTAAAGCACGTTGGCCATGCATTGACATTTGAGGTGCTATTCTGAGAATTCTGTCTGTCGTGATGGTATGATTTGATTCTTCTCCAGTTGCTGCATGGTAATATATTAGCTTGGTCAGGCTGCCATAACAAAGCACCACAAACTGGGTGGCTTAAATAATGCAAATTTATGACCTCACAGTTCTGGAGGCTAGGAGTTCTAGACTGAGGGGTTGGTATCGTTGGTGCCATCAGAGTCTGTGAGGAAAGGACATGTGTGAGGGAAGGATGCGTGTGAGGGAAGGATGCGTGTGAGGGAAGATCGTGTGTCAGGGAAGGACGCATGTGAGGGAAGGTTGTGTGTGAGGGAGGGATGTGTGTGAGGGAGGGGTGTGTGTCAGTGAAGGTTGTATGTGAGGAAAGGATGCCTGCGAAGGAAGTTTGTGTGTGAGGAAGGGATGTGTGTGAGGGAAGGATGTGTGGGAGGGAAGTTTGTGTGGGAGGGAAGGATGTCTCTGAGGGAAGTTTGTGTGTGAGGGAAGGAAGTGTGGGAGGGAAGGATGTGTGGGAGGGAAGTTTGTTTGTGAGGGAAGGAGGTGTGGGAGGGAAGGATGTGTGGGAGGGAAGTTTGTGTGGGAGGGAGGGATGCGTGGGAGGGAGGGATGCGTGGGAGGGAATGATGTGTGTGGGGGAAGGATGTGTGTGAGGGAATGATGTGTGTGAGGGAAGGATGTGTGGAGGGGAATGATGTGTGTGAGGGAAGGATGTGTGTGAGGAAGGATGTGTGAGGAAAGGATATGTGTGAGGGAAGTTTGTGTGAGGGAAGGAGGTCTATGAGGGAGGTCTGTGAGGAAAGGATGTCTCTAAGGGAAGGATGTGTGTGAGGAAAGGATGTCTGTGAGGTCTGTGAGGGAAGGGCCTCTCTGCTTGGTTTGTAGACAGCAGTATTTGTGTTCACATGGTGTTCTCCCTGCATGTGTGTTTGTGTTAAATTTCCCTTTCTTTAAAAGAAAAGATAAAAACCATATGATCCTGTCGATAGATGCAGAAAAAGCATTTGACAAAATACAGCATCCCTTCTTAATAAAGACACTCGAGAAAATCGGGATAGAAGGAACAAACTTAAACATCATAAAAGCCATCTATGAGACGCTATCAGCTAACATCATCCTCAATGGGGAAAAACTGAGAGCTTTCCCCCTGAGATCAGGAACACGACAGGGATGTCCACTCTCACCACTGTTAAAGTTTAACATAGTGCTGAAAGTCCTAGCGTCAGCCATTAGACAACAAAAGGAAAAAAGGCATCACAATTGGCAAAGAAGAAGTCAAAACTTTCGCTTTTCGCAGACGACAGGATATTCTACACAGAAAACCCGACAGACTCCCCCAGAAGCCTACTAGAACTGATCCATGAATTCAGCAAAGTTGCAGGTACAAAATCAACATATAGAAATCAGTTGCATTTTTATACACCAACAATGAAGCAACAGAGAAATCAAGAAACTGATCCCATTCACAGTTGTACCAAAAACCATAAAATACCTAAGAATAAACCTAACCAAAGATATAGGAGATCTGTATGATGAAAACTATAGAAAACTTATGAAGGAAATTGAAGAAGACACAAAGAAATGGAAAAACATTCCATGCTCATGGGTCGGAAGAATAAATATTGTTAAAATGTCATGACTACCCAAAACAATCTACACATTCAATGCAATCCCAATCAAAATTGCACCAGCATTCTTCTCAAAACTAGAACAACCTATTCTAAAATTTGTATGGAACCACAAAAGACCCCAAATAACCAAAATGATATTGAAGAAGAAAACCAAAATGGGAGGCATCACCATCCCAGACTTTAGCCTCTACTACAAAACTGTCATCATCAAGAGAGTATGGTATTGGCACAAAAACAGACACACATTGACCAATGGAATAGAATAGAGAACTCAGAATTGGACCCACAAATGTATGGCCTATTAGTCTTTGACAAAGCAGAGAAGAGTATCCAATGGAGGGGCGCCTGGGTGGCTTAGTCCGACTTTCACTTAGGTCATGATCTCGCGGTTCGTGGGTTCGAGCCCCGCGTCGGGCTCTGTGCTGACTGCCAGCTCAGAGCCTGGAGCCTGTTTCAGAGCCTGTGACTCCCTCTCTCTCTGACCCTCCCCTGCTCACGCTGTCTCTCTCTCTCTCTCCTAGAAATAAAACATTTAAAAAAAAAAAAAAAAGAGTATCCAATGGAAAAAAGACAGCCTCTTTAACAGATGGTGCTAGGAGAACTGGAGACAGCAACATGCAGAAGAATGAAACTAGATCGTTTTCTCAGAGCATACACAAAAATAAACTCAGAATGGATAAGGGACCTGAATGTGAGACAGGAAACCATGAAAATCCTAGAGGAGAAAGCAGGAAACAACCTCCTTGACCTCAACCGTAGCAATTTCTTACTTGACACATCCCCAAAGGCAAGGGAATCAAGAGCAAAAAGGAACTAATTGGGACCTCATTAAGATGAAAAGCTTCTGCATGGCAAAGGAAGGAAACAATCCATAAGACTAATAGGCAACTGACGGAATGGGAGAAGACAGTTGTAAATGATATATCAGATAAAGGGCTAGTATCCAAAATCTGTAAGGAACTCACCCACTCCACACCCGAAAAACAAATAATCCTGTGAAGAAATGGGCAGAAGACATGAACAGACACTTCTCTAAAGAGGACATCCAGATGGCCAACAGACCCATGAAATGATGTTCAGCATCCCTCATCATCAGGGAAATACAAATTAAAACCACACTGAGATACCAGCTCATGCCAGTCAGAGTGGCTAAAATGAACAAATCTGGAGACTCTAGATGCTGGCGAGGATGTGGAGAAATGGGTACCCTCCTACACTGTTGGTGGGAATGCAAACTGGTGCAGCCCCTCTGGAAAACAGTATGGAGGTTCCTCAAAAAATTAACAGTAGAACTCCCCTATGACCCAGCAATAGCACTGCTAGATACAAGGGATACAGGAGTGCTGATGCATAGGGGCACATGTACCCCAATAATGTTCATAGCAGCACTCTCAGCAATAGCCAAAACATGGAAAGAGCCCAAGTATCCATCAACTGACAAATGGATCAAGAAGATGTGGTTCACTTATACAATGGAATACTACATGGCAATGACAAGGAATGAAATCTGGCCATGTGTCACAACATGGATGGAACCTGAGGGTGTTATGCTGAGCGAAATAAGTCAGGCAGAGAAGGACAGATACCATATGTTTGCACATATAGGTCAATTAGGAGGAACTTAATGGAGGACCATGGGGGAAAAGAAGGGGAAAAATAGTTGGGGAGAGGGAGGGAAGCAAACCATGAAAGACTCTTGAATGCTGAGAACAAACTGAGGGCTGATGGGGGTGGGGGTGAGGGGAAGAGGGGTGATGGGCATGGGGGAGGGCACTTGTTGGGATGAGCACTGGGTGTTATATGGAAACCAATTTGACAATAAACTAAGAAAAAAAAAACAAAAAAGACACCAGTTATACTACATTATAGAGTCCCACTCTATTCGTTTTTACTAATTACATCTGTAATGACCCTGTTTCTAAATGAAGTTACATCCTGAGGTACTGGGAGTAGGACTTGGATAGATGAATTTTATGAGGAACACAGTTTTTAAGCCATAACAAGTAATTTGAAATTTTTAATGCCGATAAAAAGGGAGCAGAGTAACTCTTGATGGGCAGTGAATTATACCTATATAGTGGGGTATGGGTACAGGGCCTTGGGGTGAAAGAAGAATTAGATAGGGGACTTCTCCAGAAATTCTACTGCCTTTAATGATGGTTGAGTCTTTAGTATGGTTTTCATATTTTGTGGACCATGACTGGGAAACGTCTCCATATTTCATCACCGCTAAGGATATTTATGAAATTTATCGGGTTTAGAACAAGTTTTTGCATGGGGTCAGAGGCCTTTAGAATGCTGTCTTTGTCATCTAAAAGTAGATAGGGAATTCGAGGAGAGAATTATGGTGACTCATTTTTTGAAAGCCATTTTGTGTTCATTTTCCTTATTTTAGTGAGTAATAACTACTTTTGTCTTACCAGACTTCAGCCATCCTGGCTTCAACATTACTGATTTTAACATGAATTGAAATTTCACAGTTTGGATAACATACAATGAGAATTTTAGGAGCAGGAAGGTCATCTAAATCACTTATTTTGTAGGTGAGGAAACTGAGGACTTAGGTTATGCAGGATTGTCACACTGTAAGTTTGTTTACTGTTTTATCATTTTGCACAATGCTTTGGTTAGGTGTATAGGTGTTCATTATACTTGTTGAATTAGAGACAAATTGGCAGTGGTAAGGCTTAATTCATATCACAGAGACTAAACTTAAAGCAATTTTATTTTATTTTTAAAGTTTTTTTAATGTTAGCTATTTTTGAGAGAGAGTGTGGGCTACACATGAGTGCACACGAGGGGCAGAGAGAGAGAGAGAGAGAGAGAGAGAGAGCGGAACAGGATCTGAAGCAGGTTGCTGTGCTGCCAGCAGAGAGCTTCATGTAGGTCTTGAACTCCTAAACCATGAGATTATGACCTGAACCGAAGTTGGGTGCTTAACTGACTCAGCCACCCAGGTGCCCCAAAACAATATTAAAACAAATTCTCAGGTTTGATTTCAATGATTCATTTTATAATGGTAACATTCTCCTTTTCTTCTTTTATAGAAGATGATAAATCTAGAATGTAAGCATATTGAAATATATATCTCTGTCCAGAGCTATAATTTACACGGTGCTGAGCTTGCTCTGTTGTTCCGTGGCATTCCATCAACTTTTCCTCCTGAGGTTCCCTCAAAACAAACTATCCTCAAAGGGCATTGGAGTTTTTTTGTTTTTTTGTTTTTGTTTTTTTTTTTTGAGAGTATTTCTCTGTGTTTCTTTACAGTGTATTCAGTATTTTATGTAGTACCTTATGTTAGTTTATGTAGCAAGTACCTCTAAAATTAAAGTGGTATAAGGTGTACTAGGTCACTAGATAGAGAGAACTAACAGGGGTTTATCCTCTTTATTTATTTGTGGAGAGAGAACACAGGTGTGTGGGGCAGGGAGGGGCAGAGAAAGAGAGAAAGGGAGCGAGAGAAAATCCCAAGCAGACTCTGCATTGTCATTGCACAGGCTGACATGGGACTCAGTCCCGCGAACTGTGAGATCATGACCTGAACCAAAATCAAGAATTGGATGCTTAACCCACTGAGCTATCCAGGCACCCCGGTTTATCCTCTTTATAGTGAGGAAATTGGAAACATCTCTTAAAATAAGTGATTAAATGATCCCTAAGATCTAGCTTGAAAATCATCTAGTTCTGTTAAATGGGTGTTGACGATGATGAATTAAGTGGGATGGTCAGGTATCTACATCTCTCTTTTTTTTAAGCCCTGTAGTTCATAATTTATCTTTCAAAAGAATCTTGTTAGTTACATTTACTATAAAATTATAATTACTGTGATTAAGGTGGGTTATAAGGAAGAACTTGTCAAATCATGGACATGGTATATGGTATACTAGAGATAAAGAAGCCTGATTTATACTAATGCTTTTTAAAATGAGCTTCTAAATACCTGAACAGATTTTCCTCGGTTCAGTGTACTTTAAAGAGAAAAGATTGTCTGTCACAAATTTTTCTGACAACCATTTATGGATAATTTTACCTTATTCTTTATAACATCATCTTTTTTCTACTAACGGAGTTACATTTAAAAGTTTGTATTTTATATTGCTTCCCATCATATTAAATCAGACCTTGCAGGTGCTGGTCAGGCTCCGTGAAGCATTTGTTGGTATTGGTGTTGACGTTAAAAAAAAAAAATTTTTTTAAAAAGCACTTTGATTATGCTTTCATGGGATCACAATTTCCTTTTCTGTTTTCTGGCTTCCAGAGAGATGCTTGTCTTTCTATAGTGAATTACATAGTGTTTCATATATGTTATGACTTTCTTATAATAGATGAAGATGAACATTTGAATAGCTGTGTTGCTGTTGTTTTTTTAAAATAGAACTGAATACTTCTTAACTTACAAAATAATCATTCTTTGGTGAAGGCGTTAATGTTGCACAGATGGTAGCAAAGTACTTTCCTTTGATTTTTAATAAGGGATTAGTTTGTCAAAGAGATTTCTCAACTTCTGTTGTGAAACCTATAATAGAGAATAATTTGAAAGGCACACAATGTACATCATTATAATCCTTTGATGTAGATTAATGATAGCTAAATCACATTTTCTAATTGCCTCCTTTTTCTATAGTTTTATTATTAAATTTAAGAAAAAACTTGGCTAAGCTGCTCCTTAGCAACATGTGCATCTCTGTTCCTCGATATTTTGTGGTGTTCTCAGAAATATTTATATTCAGAGGATAGAATTTTTTAAAATGTCATCATTAAGAAATTTACTGTGTGGAAGAAGGACCAATATTTTTCTTCATGAAATGAATATGACTGTTTATAATGCTTAGAAGCATTCACTCATAAAAATTGTTGTAGCTTTTAATATTGTGATTTATGTTCCAGCAGGGTGGGGGTTTTGCTTTTTACAAGCTTAACTTAGAAATGCTGTGTATAATGCAGAATTTACAATCATGTTTGCTGCTGTGGTCCTTGCTTAGTTAGGATAAGATGCATAATTTCAAAAACAAGTCATTTCTGCTACAATCTCAAGTCTAGAAGAAAGGTCAAAATGAAATCTTCCTGAGTGTATTTATTGCTACTGGATGATTAGTGAAATTATTGTGTATGTATAAATTACATGAATATGTGCTTTTTTCATTGATTTCTTTATAATTTAAGGGCTATGTAGACCTTAGTATGGAATTGTGTTTTGTCTGTTGTTTTTTAAAGATTTTATTTATTTATTTATTTATTTATTTATTTTAATTCACAAGTATTTTTATTTTTTATTTTATTTTTAATAGTTTATTGTCAAGTTGGTTTCCATATAACACCCAGTGCTCATCCTCACAAGTGCCCTCCTCCATGCCCATCACCCCCCTTCCCCTCCACACCCATCAGTCCTCAGTTCTCAGCATTCAGGATTCTCTCATGGTTTGCCTCCCTATTTTATTTTTAAGTAATCTCTGTACCCAACATAGGGCTTGAACTGAGAACCCCAAGATCAGTAGTCACACATTTCATTGACCATGCCAGCCAAGCACCCTGAAATTCTACATTTTATAAATTTTATAAGTTCTTAAAGTCCTTACTTTAGCAATTGTCCTGTTTTTAAAAAAATTTTTTAAAGGTTTTATTTATTTTGAGACAGAGAGATAAACAGCGCTCCTGCAGGGGAAGGGCAGAGAGAGGAGGGAGACGGAATCCCAAGCAAGCTCCACACAGTCAGCACAGAGCCTGATGCAGGCTTGAACTCATGAACCTTGAGATCATGACCTTAGCTGAAACCAAGAGTTGGACACTTACACGACTGAACCACCCAGGGATCCTACCATTTGACTTGTTTTTAATTGAAAATGTCATCATCCAGGGGCGCCTGGGTGGCTTAGTCGGTTAAGCGTCCGACTTTCGCTTAGGTCGTGATCTCGCGGTTCGTGGGTTCGAGCCCAGCATCGGGCTCTGTGCTGACAGCCAGCTCAGAGCCTGGAGCCTGTTTCAGTCTGTGACTCCCTCTCTCTCTGACCCTCCCCTGCTCACGCTGTCTCTCTCTCTCTCCTAGAAATAAATAATAAAAAAAAAAAAAAACATTAAAAAAAAAATGTCATCATCCATCTTTAAAAGAAATTTTAGAAAATCAAATACAAGTTTTTACAGACTACTAGAGGATTAACCATTAAGTCTTTGTAATCCTGAGTCTTAAAAAAGTAATACTGGTAACATTTCATGATGACCTTTCTTCTAGACTTGAAATTCTATCAGAAATGACTTGTTTTTGAGATCTACCAGTTACTGCAGAGGAAAGAAAAGACCTTGTTAGAAATCAGACATAAAGTCTTCTGTGTGAATGGATACCTCATTCTGATTGCATTTATTTCCAAGATCCTAATCTAATATAACACTTTGTAGACCAAGTGGTGTTCAGCTAGGACATAGAAAGGAAGCCAGAGAGTCTGATGTTACTCAGCTATACATTCCTGGCTTCCAGCTTGGTTTGTTGGCTTACTGTCTGGCCAGTATAATGCTTCCATTTGCACCAGGAGGAAGGGATGGCTTCTTTGGAATAGAATGGAGTTAGAATTCCTTTGGTAGGCAGAGAACATGTCTTTGAAATTTCTATAGAGCTAAGTATGAATTATTTGTTTTCTAAAATCTGTTTTTATTTTTTCTTACCTGTTTAAAGTGCTGTCTTTAGATCTATTTATAAAGATAGGAGCTCTATGCTCACAAAATAGGAGGTGAAAGAGGAATAGAAAAATCAATTTTGAACTAAAGAGATTTGAGATTTTAGTTTACTAATCCTCTGGTCTGTTAATAATTTTAAATGATAATAAAATGTTCTGTGTGAATAAAAAATACCTAAAAGAAATTTAAAAATAATATTTTGTAATTTCCTTTTCTCTCATTAATATTTTAAGGCATGAGAATGTTGAGAAGAAATCTATCCCCAGAAACAAATAAGAAAAATGAAACTGAAATTATGTTGTATCTCTTAAGTATTCAAACTCTTCAGGAATAAGTACACTTGACAATTTTATATAACACCTTAGTAGCATCAGACACATTTATTTCCTACATAGCAGATGTTACCAGTTCTTAGGAATAAGATACCATTGGTTTTCTTCTTAAAGTAACTTAGTGTTAGAACTAAGTTTGTTGAAATTTTGCTTTAGAGTCTGTAATGTAAGAAAAGTCTTTAAATAGGAGTTCTCTTCATCTTGAATGAGGAGTGACTTCTCAGGAAAAAATAATATGGTAACTTCCTCCTTTTCCTCCCCCTCCCCTCCCCTCCTTAAATAGGTCAAATAAAACATATTCTAAGTACCTTTGTTGGTCAAAGGAGATTATTAAGTCTGTGTCAATTGGGAGAATGAGTATTAGGCAGTCAGAAATTATTTGTTAGGCATTGTTAGTCCTGTTAGGTGGTGGTGGTGGTGGTGGTGGTTTTTCCAATGCCCTTGCCTTTTCTGTGTTCTTTCTTGTACTTGAAATAGCATCTTGGTAATCCAGTTCCTGTGGAGAGAAGTACTGGATTGGGTGACCCCCCCCCATCCTGTCCTTTTAACTTTAATATCTCATCTTTAAGTGAGAGAATTGGGTAACTCTCACGTTTTTTTCTAGCCTTTAAAATGTAACCTCTCTTATATAAATGCTTGTCAAGATTTAAGAGGAGATATCAAATAATTTATTCACCAATATTTTTTGAGCTCCATAGATTGTGGCTCATCACTGTACTGGGCTGACCTGGGTTGGTTTTACCACCCCTGTGTGGGGTGGGAGGAAAGAGGTTTGAGGGAATATATTTTTTTAAAACATCTATTTGTTTTGAGAGAGAAGGGGAGCACAAGTAGGGGAGGGGCAGAGAGAGGGAGAGCGAATCCCAAGCAGGCTTCTTGCTGTCAGCTTAGAGCTCAATGTGGGGCTTGATCTTGCAAACCTGTGAAATCATGACCTGAGTTGAAACCAAGAGTCAGATGCTTAACCAACTGAGCCACCCAGGTGCCCCAGGAATATATTTTTTAAAGAAAACCAAATGGGCATAAAGGCAAAAACAAAATAAGACAACTTGAAGGAGGATCACTGACAGAATTCGAAAGTAGATCACTATACAACTCATTCACTATTTCTTACTCAGCTGTTAATTGGAAAAATTCATAGGTCTAAAAAAAATACAGTACATATAGAGATCATAATATATATATAGTGCAAAGAAAAGCTCACCTTTCCTGTGTGTTTCTCTACTTCACTCTGACACCAGATGTGTGGATTTTCCATATATTAAGTTGTTCTGTGACACTGACTGGGTGTCCTATGGTTCTGTGGTTTCAGTCTGTTCTGACACTGCCTGCCTGGAGATAGCATTAAGAGCCAACAGAGGCTAAGAGCTCAGTCCCACGAGACTGCCTCCCACTGCCCTTCAAATGCTACCTGGCTGTATCTTGGAGGTTCCCAGGACCTCCTTGAGTTTGATTAATTTGCTAGAGTGGCTCATAGAAGTCAGGAAAATGTTTCATAGGGAACAGATTACTGTTCCCTATAAGTGGATATAACTCAGAAATAACCAAATAGAAGAGATTCATAGGGCAAGGAGTGTGGGCAGAGGTGTGTAGCTTTATTGCCCTCTCTGGGTGTGCTGTTCTCCCAGCACCTCCATGTGTTCATCAACTTGGGAGCTTTTCAAACCTTTCTTTTTGGGTTTTCTTTTTTTAAAAGGTTTCATTACATAGGCATGATTCACTAAATCATTGGCTGCTGGTGATTAGTTCAACTTGTAGCTCCTCTCCCCTCTTGAAGGTTGGGGATGGGACTGAAAGCTTTAACTTTCTCATTTTGATTGGTTTCCCTGACAACCAGTCTCCATCCTTAGGGGGACCCTAAAAGTCACCTCATTAATGTAAGCTTAGGTGTGGTTGATTGAAAGAAGCGATTGTGAAGAAGAGAAGACCCCTATTTCCTCTTTATCACTTGAACTACTTTAGAAATTTAAAACATGACTAAATGTTTATAATAAAAGATGCCCCTATAGGTTCTCTTGGGAAATTATAAAGGTTGTTGGACCTCTTTGTACCAGGGGAATTGTAGATGAAGACCAAATATATTTTCTTACTATAAATTACAATATCACGTGTAGTGATACTTAGTGAAAAGTTTTAATGTTCTGTGAAAACAGGTGTGAGTTCAAATGCCAGCCGTTTCAACAACTAGGTATATAACCTTAAACAAGTTTTGTTTTCTGTTTATATAAGAAATATAAGAGCATTCTTTTTACAATGGATTAAGCTATATAGAAGTGTGTAAAGTCTGCAAGTCCTCCTCTACCATTTTCCTTCAACTGAAAAGTAGAAAATTCCTTTCTTTTACAGAGGTGCTATCTCATTGTTTAGCTTTCTAGTTCTTCTATGTGTTTATGAAAATATTTGAACATAAATGCAATAAAATTTTAGAACATAAATGAAATTGTGCTACACTTACACGTGTCTTGAAGTGGCCACATAAGATCTTGTAGTCTCAATGATCTACAGTTAATTGATTGCAGATTGCTGAACACTGATTTTTTTCTCCTAATTTATGCTATTATGAATATTGCTGCAGTTGACATTCTTACACATTTATGTTTGCAGCTACGTGTGTGGATATTTTCTATATTTCATAAGATAGATGACCCAAATTGCTTTGTGAAAGGGTGTATACATTTTAAAATTTGCAAGTATTTTACGATATTGCCTTTGAAATTCCTGGATTTGATTTGCTGATGTTTTATTTCGCAGTTTTACATCTTTGATCGTAATTGGCAAAGGGCCCATCATGGATTCCTGCACACACACAGTGGGTTGCGATATAGGAAATGAACTCTAAGCTTAGGGAATTGACTTTTTGTGGGAAGCTGAAATGGGCTTGCTTTTTTTTCCCACCGGGAGACCCTGCCCCATCCCTTAGAGATGTGTGCTGTGAACACAGTCCTGAGAAGTGGTCTGGGTACAGAGTCACTAGGGCCTGGCCGTATTGGCACACCCTGCAGATGCATGCAGGACACTCAGAACCCCTGGCAGCTCATCCCACCCCCCACCCCCCACCCCCTGCTCCATCAGTGCTTCTTCTCTAGGTGTCTTCAGTGGTGAGTGGTGTAAGCCGAAAGCACGTGACTCATCCTTGTCACTGCCGCCTTCTCATATTCACTCTTATCACCACATTCTATAAATTTTATCTCCTAAATATTTTTCCAAAGACTTCTTTTTTTCCCTCCTACCTCCTCCCCAGTCTGTTATCTTCTTCTTACACTCCTACTCTGGCCTCTTAATAACAGTTGCCTTCTTCCAATCTATTTTCTCTCGCTCCAGTCAAGACTGATCTTGTAAAACACGGATATAGTCAGGCCATCTGACTTACATAAAACATTTTATTGGTTTGAGGAACAGCAAGGAGGTCCAGTGGCTGGAATGGCAAGTAAGGAGAGAACAGGAGATCAGGAAGGTAGTGGGAGATCAGGTTGTTTCTGGCCTGTTAGATGGCTACTAAGATTTTGGCTTTTATTCAGAGCCAGAGTGGAAGTCTGGAGTGTTTTAGTGACATAATTTGACCAGCTATAAAGGGATCACTGACTGGTCTGTTGAGAATAGACTTATGGGGGAGGAAGCAAAACCAGAATCAGAGAGATGATTTAGGAGCTTATTATTACTAACCTAGTGCAGGATGATGGTGCCTTATACCATGCTGGCATGAAGGGAGGCAGTAAGAAGTAGGCAGATTTTGGATGTATTT
This sequence comes from Hyaena hyaena, assembly GCF_003009895.1. Lineage (NCBI taxonomy): Eukaryota > Metazoa > Chordata > Mammalia > Carnivora > Hyaenidae > Hyaena > Hyaena hyaena. The sequence goes on from NW_024080704.1 coordinate 3,837,076, forward strand.
TGCTCGTGTAACTGTAGAACTTGAATTTTGTATATAAGGCATGAAAGAGCTAGCAGAGGCAAGTTTGATTCTAAGGTTTTGTCCTAAGCTACTGGATTGATGATATGCCATTTACTGAGATGGGGACAGCTATAGGAGAAACAGGTTTGGGAGGATGTGGATCAGGAGCTCAGTTTTGTTCATGTTCAAACACACACACACACACACATATATAATACATATATATATGTAAGGTTACCAAGGGAGTGATTGCAGGTGAAGTCCTAAGCCCTCCCACTTCAGAGGATGATGGAATGCGGAATACCAGCAGTCATGCTTGTGGCTAAACTCTTTGTGGAATGCTTCTGCTTACCTCTCTTATTTAATTTTCAGCTCCTTCTCCAAGCTCCAGCCACAGTGACTTTCTAAACTCATTTCTACCTTAAGACCTTGGCACTTGGTCTTCCTTCTACTTGGGAACCACCTTTCCTAGATATTTATGTGACTGCTTACATTTTGTCATTTGTTATGAGGTCTCAACTCAAAAGTGAGCTTTAGAGAGAGACCTTCCTTGATGACCTTATCAAACGCACCAAAGTTTTTATACAAGAATACTCACCCCCAAAATGTGGCACCTTGTCTACTTAGGGACACTGATTTCTTTTTTTAAACTCTACTGATTCTTTGTGTTTTAATTTCTGATTATTTATTGTTATTCTTTTTAATTTTATTTTAAGTTTATTTATTTATTTTGAAAGAGAAAATGAGCAAGCTGGGGAGGGGCAGAGAGAGAGGAGAGAGAGAATCATCCCAAGCAGCTTCCGTACTGTCAGTGTAGAACCTGATGCAGGGCTCAAACTCATGAACCACGAGATGATGAGCTGAGCTGAAATCAAGGGTTCAGATGCTTAACTGACTGAGGCAGCCAGATGCCCCCTAATTTCTGATTTTTTTAAAAATTTTTTTTCCTAATTTCTGATTATTAATAAAAAGTTGAAGAAATTCTTATAGTATACACATTGTAACTGTATAGCTTAATGAATTTTCACAAACTGCACTCAATAATATAAATATCTTAGAAGAATAAACAATATTCTAGAAGCCTCTCTTGTCCCTTTTTAGTCACTAACTCCTTTCCCCATAGTTATCAGATAATCAGTATTTTGATTTAATAGAATTTTAGCTGGTTTTATGTATTGTTTTGTATCTGGCTTCTGCTCAAGAGTATATTTGAGTATGTAGTTAAAGTTCATTCATTTGCATTAATTTCTTGTTTACATAGCTTGAGATTAAATGAGATGGCACCTAAAGAGTTGTGACTATCTTCAATCCCTTAGATTCATTTTGTTTGAAATGAGTTAAAGTCATGTGGTGTGAGTCCTCCAATTTTGTTTTTCTTCATTACTGATTTAAATATTCTAGGTCTTGTGCCTTTCCATATTATAGCTCCTTTGCTTTTTCTCATGTAAATTTTGGAATCAGCTTGTCTATTTTTACAAAAAAATCCTAGGATTTTCATTGGATTATATTATAGTCTGTAGCTCTATTGGGGAGAATCAACATCTCAACAATATTGAGTCCTACTGCTAATGAACGTGACATGTCTTTCCATTTGTATGGATTTCTTTCATAAATAGTTTATAATTTTCAGAACTTGTATGTATTTTGTGAGATTTATGTTCAATATTTTATGGGGCTTTTTTGGTACTTTTATAAATGGTACTAATGTTTTAAATTTCATTTTGCATTTGTTCATTGTTACATATTATATCAAAACATAGTTGAAGTTCAACTTGATATATTGACCTTCTTTCTAAGGCCTTGTTAAATTAAAGTTACTTGTTAGTTTCATTAATTTTTAAAAAATTTTCTTTTGAGATATTCCATATAGTGATTCAGGTCAATTATAAATAGATGGTTTTATATCGGTGTGCCTTTTATATCTGTTTCTTTGTGTGCTATCTAGGACTTTCAGTATGATGTTGACTAGAAGTGATGAGAACAGACATTTGTGCCTTCTTTTTCATAATAGGAACAAAATGGTAGTTGCAGTATTTTACCATTTAGCTTGATATTAGCTGTATGTATTTTTATAGATGCCCTTTACAGGTTGAAGAAGTCCTTTTCTATCCCTAATTAGTTGACCTTTTTATAAAATCATAAATGAATGTTAGATTTTGTCAATTTTTCTGTATCTGAAAATCACATTATTTTCCTTTAGTTTGTTGATATAATGAATTATCAATTGTAATGAATTATTGATTTTTGTATTGATTGGTTTTCAGAAGTCTCAATTGACAAGTGTTAATTTTTTTTTACTACTGCTTATTAAATCCCATATCTGCCTGCCTGTGTGTCTGTTTGTCTGCCTGCCTATCTGTCTATCTACCTATCTGACATATCTTTTCTCCATAGCTCTTATCACCATCAGCATGCTGTATGGTCTAGTTACTTATTTGTGTATTCTGCCCAGTGGAATAGAAGTTCCAAATTTTGTTCTCTGTTGTATCTCCAGCCTCTGAATGTTGTCTGGAATTAAAGTAGGATTCTGTAAATATTTGTTGAATGAGAGAATATCTCCTCTCAAGGAGTTCATAGCCTAGGAGGGGGAGGAAGTACAAAAATGAAGTGCGAACTATGAGCAAAATTCTTGGGAGCTCAAGATGGGGGAGATCAAGTTAATGTAACAGATTTCCTTTCCTTTTTTCTATCAGATTTGAAAGAAGACACATCTAGGCAAAATACATTCAATGACGCAGAAAATAAGAAGAATTCAATAAAAATGTGGTTTAGTCCTCGAAGTAAGAAGGTCAGATATGTTGTAAGTAAAGTTACAGTGCAAACCCAGCCTCAGTTGACAGACGAGGAGAGCACTCGTCAGGCCTCAATGTATGACTTTATCTCTAAAAGCCCCCCAACAGGTGGTCCTGAGAGGGCTAAAAAGGCTTCCACAAGATCTGGAAAAAAACAAAAAAAGAAAACTTTAGCTGAAATCAACCAAGAATGGAATTTCGAGGCAGAAAAAGATGGTGAACCTTCCTCCAAAAAGGAACTTAAGGAGAAGCTTGTGTCTTTCTATAGCCAGCCGTCTGTCCCTGCTACTCCTCAGACAAATGGTGACATAGACTTACTAGCAAGCGACTCTGTAACGGAATCAGATTGTTCTAGAAGCTTAACTGAAGTCTCATTACCATTGGCTGAGCAGATAGAGTCTCCAGAAATGGAGAGCAGGAATGAAGACATGACTCCGGAGAAGAATCTCTGTGCGAATCATCTTACATCTAAGCAGCCCTTGCCATCAGGTCATAGTGGGCGGCGTGGACATCACAGCAGACGGTCCAGTCCCATTTCTAAGAGATGCAGCAGCAGCATTCATGGTACCAGTAGGCAGCAAATGGCGCTTTCAGAAAACAAACCATTGCCTGGCTGCTCTTCACCACCTCCAAGCAAGCGTAGAGTTGGTGACACATTAAGGAGGAAAAACAGTAATATATCAGATGAATTCATGAGACTTTCACCGGGTACACCACCTCCTGCACTGAATAGTCCAAGTTACAGACGGATGATGTCCAGCCCCTCAGCAATGAAGCTATCTCCTGGTAGCCTTACGGCTGTGAAAAGAAATCACAGAGGAGAGACTTTGCTTCATATTGCTTCAATTAAGGTAGGACGCTTGCTGTGAAATACAATTTTGGAATGAGACCAACTATAAAAAACAATTTCTGTGGTGCCTGTGAACAGTGACATGAGATTACTAGGATATTTAACCTACTCATGTGATACCTCCTTTGAACCAGAGAAGTAGAATTCATAGGGATTGTGTCCTCACCTCAGAGCAGTGGTCCTTGGGCCTGAGGACCATAATCTTAAAAGAGAAAATAATATTTCAATATTTCAGCTTCTGCTTTGCCAGTGGCTTTGAATTGTCTATTCCATAATGATTTTGTTCAGTTTTTACCAGTTTCTCATGCTTTACGAATATAGAGAATGGCCAAGTTACTGCTGGCAACACATCATTACCCAGCCAAAGAGCTAGGGACAGTGTGGGAGGTGACAGACTTCTGTATGTAGACACTTGTAGTGGGCACTGCCAGAATTTGCAAGGTTGAAAGATGTGGTCTGTACATTTTTCCGATGACCTGGAAATTTGATCATCAGAAATGGCTCCCGCAGTTGACCCTGAAGGAGTGTCTCTGTATGCCACAGCCAGCCATTTCTTTTAATAGTGTGTTCATTAAAATTGCCTCTCTTTATTTACTGCCTCAACACTGGGGGGTGTAGGAGTGTTCGTTTTCTGGAAACTAGCCCATTTGTCAAGTGTGAGGTATATTTGGAAAGGTTAATCCTTGGAACTGACTCAAGAATTGCACATATAGGGGAGCAGTTAGCACCACAGTTTTATAGGCTTTGTGATTTCACATGAGTGTTATCCAGATCAAATACAGGCAAGCTTAGTACCAAGCTAGGATAGCTTTTATGATCTTTTAGTAAATTCACCAGGAGATCGTTGGGTCTTTTGCATGGATAGAGAACCCTGGAAGGTCTTGAAGGAACCCATTGGAGGCCCCCATACATAAGGCTGGTGAGGAATGTGAAACATCCGAGAAGAATATGGAATAGGCATGGAGTCCAGACATTCCCGTATATTCTCCTAATATGGAGAAAGGGCAGAGCACAAAAATGAGCCTCCCCAAATGTTAGGGTTTAATTTTTTTTTTCCTTGCTTTATCTTTCAATAAATGATGAATGTGGAGTACTCTATATCTGATACCAGTGAGGAGGCAAACCGCAGCATGACTACACGCTAGTTTCTGCATGCATATCTTCTGAACAACTTAAATTTTCAGTTGGTCCCTGTTAATACTTTATTTTTTTGCAAAGCATTGATTTAAAATAGCAGGCTGTATTTTTGTCGTATTTGTTACGTATATAGTAGATATGCACATAAGCTATTATAAACTTAACTTTATAATGCTATACATGCTTTATAGGCATAAGTAGCTAGCATAATAATGATGTTTTTCATTTTTTCTGACTAATACATAAGAATGTAGACTGCTTTAGCTCCTACATTTTGCTTTCTGGGAATTATTTTCAGACCACCAGGCAGGGCTCCATTTATTGGTAGAGAATTCTTCTTTTAACCATAATAATAATTTATCTTTACTAATGAAGATCTCTAAGACCTAGGCCATGGTTTGACAAACTCTTAAAGGGGAAGAGTAAATATTTTCAGCTTCCCAGGCCGTATAGTCTCTACAAGTATTCATGGCTGCCCATAGTTCAAAAGCAGCTATAGACAATATATAAACCCAATAAAACCTGGCCTACAAAATCATGCATCTGGCCTACAGGCCATAGTTTGCATACCCTTGGCCTCAGCAATGAAAAAACATAGAATCTTAAGACAGGAAAAGAGACGATGTTGTCTTGTGAATTTTCTCCTCTGAAGATTGCTTCATAGACGTTTTGTTGTATTATTAGTTTACCTAGGAAGGGTCTCTTGCCAGCCTTAAAATTACCCATTTGATTCTTTTGCACTTATCAAATACTGTTATTGTCCTTAGTTGGCAGATTCTGATATAGTACATTTAAGGCAAGCTAACTGATTTCTAGTTTCTTTTTTTAACATCACTGTTAAGAAGAGTACTCTCTTTTAAAAATATATTATAAGTTGAATGTAAACCCCCCAACCAGGTTGATTTTAGTAGAACAAATAATGTGTGAAAAAAACATATTTTTCATGTTGATTTATCAGTATTGTCTTTTTATAAGTAGTATTCATTTCATTTTCTGCTCTAATTTTCTCATTTGCAGCTGAAAGTGTGTACTAGAAAACCAAATATTGTGATTCTGCTATCTTAATTTATCTTTTGTGCCCACTTTACTTTAGAAAAAGATTTGAAGTGGTTCTGAAGTTAAAATATTAAAAACAGAACACGGAAATAGAAGTTACTGCTGCTGAACAGGATGTAGATTTGATGACCTTTCAAGCAGCCGAGACTGGCCTTCTTTAAATGAAATCCACAGTCCTTCCCATGGCCTACATGGCCCTGTGTGATCCTCCTCCTCCAGGCTTCTGCTCAAATGACGCCTCTTCAGAGACACTTCCTAGCTGACCTCACCTAGTAGTCCTGCTTGTTTTGTTTTCCTTCCAGTTATCTCCTGACTTTTTTTAAAAAAGATTTATTTTATTTTTTGAGTGCAAGTAGGGGAGAGGGGCAGAGGGAGAGAGACAGAGAATCCCAAAGAGGCTCCATGCTGTGTGGGGCTCAATTCCTTGACCCGGGATTGTGACTTGAGCCGAAGTCAAGAATGGCACACTTCACTGACTGAGCCACCCAGGTCCCCCAATTTCCTGACATCATCATCATCATTATTATTATTATATAGATCTCTTAGTTTCGTGCTTCTCTCCATAGAATGAGAGCAAGAATTCTGTTTGTTCATTGTTAGATCTTCAGGATCTAGAACATTGCCTGGAGCATAAGAGATGAATTTGATGAATATATGAGCAAATTTTCCACTCAATCATGATCTGAACCCCATTCTCCTGTCACACTGAACTTTATTTAGTCTTATGAATTATTCAGGTACATTCATTAATTCTACCAGTGCTTTGCACATGTTCTTTTCTTTGATTTATATTCTTTCGTCTACATGCTTCCCTTTTCCTTCCCTGCTGTTTGTATGTAACCTTAAAAATCCAGTTTACACCCTACCATCTTAATAATTAAGAAGTCTTCCTCAGAATTCCTAGAGTTAGTTTCTCCTCTATGGTGACATTTTGTTTGCATTTATATTCATTTAGCTTTCTCTTTATTATATGACTTCATTAGATATTGTGGTTATCCAGAGTACATTCTTCATTTAAAGTTTAATTTCAGGGATACCTGGGTGGTTCGGTCGGTTAAGTGTCCGATTTGGCTCAGGTCATGATCTCCTGGATTGTGAATGTGACAGCTCAGAGCCTTGAGTGTGCTGACAGCTCAGAGCCTGGAACCCGCTTCAGATTCTGTGTCTCCCTCTCTCTCTGTCTGCCCCACCGCAGCTCGTTCTTCTCTCTCTCTCTCGAAAATAAATAAACATTACAAAAATTTTTTTGATTTAATTTCAAAATAAGCATAACTGCAGTTTTCAAAAATAAGAATAAAAGTATTTATAGTAGGAAACCTCACTCCTAAACCCCACTCCTATTTCTGCCCCTACCCGCGCTATTACTGACAAGCCTTTTTGCTTAACTATCTTACTTACTTGTGTGTCCTTTGTGAATTTCTTTATGTACGTATAAGCAAACCCCTTCCATACTGGCACATAGCTTTCTGTATATTCTTATAGTAGCATTGCCTTCTGTATATTTTTATTGTTTGACTAGTCCTTACTGATGGATGCCTGTTTCCATTCTTTTGCTTTTATGAACAGTCCTGTGGCAAGCAGTCTTGGTTTCATATGTGAGCAGGTGTGTCTTTAGGATAAATTCCTAGATGTCAACTTCTGGGTTAATGTAGAACATCTCTTACCTTATTTATCTTGATAACCTCCATATCTGGCAACAGAAGGGTCTTAGTAAATATCCAGACTTCCTAAATTCAGGCTGCTGGATGTGGACCGCTACTATATCACTGGCAGATACTGTTTGTGTTATCAGTTCTCAAATCCTTTTTTCCCTCAGGATCCTGGATTTATAGGTGAGCCATTCTACTTTTTAGACATTCAGCCCCATATGAATGCAAACCCTACAAACCCTACAGGATTCTTCTTGAATTCCTTATTTATACTTTCATTTTATTACCCTGGAATTTCAAGCAGAATATTCATTAATATGATGTCTGAGATATTGTGCATATTCTCACGTAAACAGAACAAATTTGAGATCCAGTTGGGTCTTTTTTATCGCCTGTGTTTCTAGTTGAATGTGGAGGTCACCTATGTTTAAAATGCTACTGAAAACATTATGTTATATAAATGAGAGATTTTCTGAGAAAGTGTTACAATGCCTAGGTAGAAACTAAGATAAACACTCATTTATTCTTCTGATTTGATTTTTGAAAACGTAGTGTTTGATATTTTCTAGACATAAAGAAAATTTTGATTTGTTACTTTATTATGTCACCTCTGCTTGAGGATTTGTAGTTGCTGGAATAAACCTCAAATTTCTAGCACAGATTCTTAAAATGGTAATGATTACTCATAAATCATGCCACAGCATTGAATGTATCATGATATAGAAGGCTTGAAGTTGGCATGTCATGATATATTTTTGATGCAGACATAAAGAATCATATTTTTCAGACAACTTTTAAGGCTTGATACACTTAACATAGCAAAGATGATGAGGATCTCCTGGGTGGAAAGAACACCCCTTGTGAGGAGTCTCCTTTAGGGTCTAACTTTGTCATTCATTGTATTTTAAGGCCGTCACATTGTGTGAAACTCTGGTTACTGCACGTCCTTTATTACCAGCTTCCTGAGAAAGTTGTAAAGGACTCCAAAGCAAACTGGTATCTATGATATTTTCCAGATTGTAATTTCTAGGACATCTCTTAGAGTCAATATTCATTTTTCCCTCTGTCATCTACCACCTTTATAATACTGAACCCCTTAATATCAGCAGCTTAACATTACACAGACTAGATTGTCAGAAGCATCTGTGAAGTTATTCAGTAAACTTTTGAGAAGCCAGGGAAGTGTTTAATATATTTTAGAGCTTCATTCTGGGTGACAAAAAAAAAAAAAAAGAAAAAATTGTCAATATCTAGTTGCCAAAGGAATAGGTAGCTGATTAGTTCATTTATGTGGAAAAGCTTAACCATTTGGGGTAAGTTGTCATCATTGTAATGCCCTGTACCTTTTTTTTATCAAGATATTTATTCTTAATTGTATTTTAGAAGAGCTAACCTTTACAATAAAGAAAAAAATGGGTGTGTGTGTTTGGAAAGTTAATTTATGTCTTTTTTTAATTAAGACTGTCTAATTAATGGCTGTCATATGTACAGATGTGTGAAGAATCTGTTTTTGAATGAAAGGTTAGCAATAAGAAAATTCATTGTGGCACACACATTCCCTTTGTTTTCAGCCTTTAAGGTATTACTTGAAAATACCAAATCCATTTAAAATTTCTTGCAAGCCTTGGTAAATACTTTCCTTGGTTGATTTTTTTTTTTCTTGCTGTGGTTTAAGAAAATCTCAGTTACTCTTTTAAGTTGTAGAGAGTCTAAAAGTGAGTGCTTATTACTCAGAAAATATTGTTAGTGAAGAAAGTAATTTAAAGAAATCAGAAGCAGAAGTTAATTTATTTCCCAGAAACTCCATGTTGGTTCAAGCTTACCCCGTTACTGTGGGCTCTCTCTGATTTTCATAATTTTATTTATGTGCATGACATTAAACTTACATAAAGTAGATCAATGAAAATGTGACAGACTTTTAAATATTAGGGAAGAGAAAGCAGATTGAGTTTGAAGAACAAGTAGTTTGCAGATGGGCTATATGTTCCCGGGAAGTCTAGGGGTGTTTTGTAACAGAAGACACTTTGATAGTTTAACAAGGTTACAAGAAAGAAAAAGACCACTGTCTAGCAGTCTTCCAAGAGAATCTGCTTTTAGTTCTTAAATTGTCAATGTTTCTATGTGACTGTTCTCATGTGACTTTTCAATCCACAGTTGTGTGTTTATTATTTTATGGGCTTCGTTAGGTTAATATGTCTTTGTGATTACTATACAGAATTAAAATAGGGAAATCTTTCAGAAGGCTTTTTGTGTATTTTTTTGTGTGGATACTTTCATGATGAAGGTTGGAAATGTGTGTGGTTCTGGCAGTTCATCTGCCCCCATAATCATGGGATTGTTTTAAAAAATTCAAATTTGTATCTTGACAGATGTTCCTAGTTTCATTGGGAACGGGACTTAAATATAGAGCAAAGGTTGCTAAATAAATAGTAACTTGTACTAGTGGTATAGAATTTGCACCCCTAAGAAACTGGGAAAATGTTTTTATTGAAACTGGAACAATTTATTTGAAATGTATATAGTGTTTATTTTTTAGATCCATTAAATAGTAGGGTCATTTTGTTAATTATGTTGCAAGTTGATTTTTTTAAAGTTTATATTTTGAGAGAGAGCATGCATGGGGGAGGAGCAGAGAGAGAGAGGGTAAGAAAGAATCCCAAGCAGGTTCTGTGCTGTCAGTGTGGAACCCAACATGGGATCCCTCAACCTTGGGATCATGACCTGAGCCTGGATCAAGAGTCAGACACTTAACTGACTGAGCCACCCAGGTGCCCAAGCAAATGAATTAAAAAAATTTTTTTTTTTTTTTTTTGAAAACTAAGTAAGCTACCATCTTAAGATTTGTTGTGCTTGAGAGGCAGCCCAAAACAATCAAATAAAAGCAAATGTTACTGTTCTTAGGAGACTTAGTGACTTCTGCATAATGAAACCTGTAGGGGAAAAACTCGTTTTAAAGGAATATTGAGTCTGAGAGTGGGAGAGGAGAGATTTTCTTTTCCCTAAAGAAACTCTTCAAAAAAACAGTTAGTTGAACACCTCTTTGTCATAGATAACTTTTGCCATATGTAACTTAAAAAAAAATTTTTTTTAAGTTTATTTATTTCAAGAGAGAGAGAACACGAACAGAAGAGGGAGGGACAAAGAGGGGGAGAGAGAGAATCCCATGCAGGCTCCCCACTGTCAGTGCAGAGCCTGATGCGAGGCTTGAACTCAAGATCATGACCTGAGCTGAAACCAAGAGTTGGACACATAACTCACTGAGCCAACCAGGTGTTCCATTGCCATATGTAACTTTTATTTATTCACCCTTTTTTAGAGTAAGCTCTGTCGATGATACTTGGAGAAAATAAGCCTTGCTTTTGCCTAGAAAAATAATCTTTTAGCAAATAAGGTGACTATAAATTAGTGTATTAAGGATAAATGGAGTAACTGTCAATAAAACAAAACAAAACAAAATAATTTTTGGTAGTTTTAACTGAGTGGCCTTCTTGGCCTTGATTTTGTTTTAAACAGTACTTGGAGATCTTTTCATGCATGCTGAAAAGGGATGTTTTTCATAAATGAGTGATGAGTTTAAATATTTAATTTTCATTTGTTAATTTTTGGTTAATGCCCTCTCTTTGATATTTTGAAATGACTTTTGATAAGGGTTGCTAATCACAGAGATTTTGAACTTGATATTCAAGGATGGACCATATGACTTCATGATTTCTTGGTATCTTAGAACAGTTCATCTATACATGACTTATTATTTATTACTGATGAGCAGTAGGTATTAGAGAAAAAAATTAAGTTTGATTCTATCTTTAAGAAGACAAAATTTAAAAAGTAAAACAAAACCCAAATCTCAATATCTTCTTTTTTCTTGATTATTTTTAATTTCTTTTTATTTTTTCATTATTCTACTAGGGCGACCTACCTTCTGTGGAATACCTCTTACAAAATGGAAGTGACCCAAATGTTAAAGACCATGCTGGATGGACACCATTGGTAGTTTTCTATTTGTTTTTTTGTTCTCATTTTGTTTATGTCTTACAGTTATTATACTTTATGTAGTTGTCTATATACTCTGTTTTTAATCTGAAGAACATACATTTTCACTAAGTAAGAGACAATGATTATTTTTCATGTAGCTTTTCAACTGTGACAGGCAAGAAATTGGCTACCTTTTCACTACTACCTTTAGATTTAGGAATCTAGTTACACCATATTGCTGAATGTAGCTAACATATGGAGGTAACTCTTGGAGCCAACATCAGGCCTCATTTTGTCACATTGCAGATTATTGGAACTGGATTTCTTAGAACAAAGAGGTCAAAGGAACTGGGTATAGGATTATATCACAAGGCAGTGATTCTTACTGAAGATATATTGTAGCCTCATTTATACCTTTCCCAGTGGCAAATATATAGAAACAGTAGAAATCTTTGCTTACATTAAACATTTTTAAAAATCTTTGCTTATTATTACAAAACTGCAATGTGGAGTATAGTCTGGAAAAAGAATAGCACCAATACAGGAAATAAGTGCTATGTGAGCTAATTACATGCAATTTGAAGATAGCTATAGAAGAGTCAACAGAGGAGGTAGAAGCCCTTGTCCTGTAAGATGGAAATTTATGTCAGAAATTGAGAGATTCTTATTAGGCCAGGTGTAAAAAAGGTTTAAAGTTGTAGAGAATTACTTCTTGCCAAATTTTTAAGCTGGGAGGGTTTAGACTGGATCAGAGTCGCTTTGTTGTTTTTGACTCCACAGGCTAGTTAACCTTTTCAAAGAAAGGTCCTTTTTTTTTTTTTTTTTTTAAAAAAGCCAGTAAGGCAAATTGTAGTAAAGGTTGGTGAGTGATTTATTAGAGCACCTGATGTCTAATTTGGATTATTTTCTCCTAGAAATAGACCTACAGATATTTAGTAGGGTATTGCCCATTATGAATTGAATAGATGTACTTAAAAAGCACAGTATGTCCATGATTTATTAGAATATAATGTAGTGCCATTGTTAACAGTTCATTAGACATAAGGAAAGATTTGCACATGTGGCATCTTTGAATGCTTCATTGTTCCCTGTTACATTGGTAAGCTCTTTTTACTCCATGTTATTTCTGTTATCGATACCAGCCATACAGTAATCTGTAGCTTCAGCAAATAGAGAGACTTGTCATGTAAATACTCTCTCCAGGATACTCACTTTGTGGGGTGGTTATGTATACATGTGGGTGCACCACTTAGGGTATGGCTAAGTACCTGAGTTAGTAGATTCTATTCAGCCTTGGAAAATTTCACTTTTTATGCATGATCTACTTGATAAATACTTTCTAAGCTTTTTGTTTTTAATTTTTTACTACAGAATAATTGAGCTAGAGTTGGTTTATAGTTACATTTTCTTCTTAAAAAAAAAACAGTTGACTGAAGGCTCAAATAAATAACATCTTTTTCAATGAATTGCATAGATCTTGACCATCATGTATGTTATCACTAAGATTACTAAATAAGGCTTTTACTCCGGGCCAGCACTTACAGTCTGTATGAATATTTAGGTTAGAACCAATTTACTGACTGAAATTCATATTTATTTCTCTAAAGTGCAATTTTATTATGATATGATGCATTATTCTTCCTCATCACTTTTCTCACTTCTTATTTAATTAGCATGAAGCCTGCAACCATGGGCACCTGAAGGTGGTGGAATTGTTGCTGCAGCACAAGGCATTGGTGAACTCCACTGGGTATCAGAACGACTCACCACTTCACGATGCCGCCAAGAATGGGCACATGGATATAGTCAAGCTCTTACTTTCTTATGGAGCCTCCAGGAACGCCGTGTAAGTTGTTCACCTTAAAACCTGGCTTTTAGAGAAAAAAAAAACCAAAAAACAGAAAAAAAAAACCCTGGCTTTTAGTTGGCTTATGTTCTTTTGAGTTAAGGCTGTGAGGAAGCAAGGACTTCAATACCCAAGCTGATGGCCGTCTTTCTTGTCTTTCACAACTGAGGGTAGACGTGACTGTTATATTCTGTATTTAAAGTCAGCACTCATGCCCTTTTTCTTTGTGATACTTACATAGTTGAGGGAGATTTGCTCCTTTAATGAGAAACAATTGCCAGATTCATTTTGGAAGCTTTTATTTTTCTGGACAAAATCACTTAGTTATTATATTCTATAGATTGAGTCATACTTATTGATAAGAAAAGAATTAGAAGCATAGAAATAACTATTTTGTATGCTTCCTAGTACTTCAGAATTTGTTTTAAACATTTGATTTTTTATGATTTTCCTGCATATTTAGTTAAAATATGTAAGAACTCTGATGTTGGGCAAGTGCTATTGAGTTATTTCTTAGATTTTTCACATCATTC